>NC_137439.1:4943993-5656493 GCF_964374335.1 Astatotilapia calliptera | reverse complement strand
GTAATATATCAGATGTTTTACATATATCATTGATGTACAGGATAAACAGTTTTGGTCCCAATACTGATCTCTGTGGAACTCCACAAACAATGTCCAGGCACTCTGATTGATATTCACCAAGCTTCACAAACTGTTGCCTGTCTCTCAAATAACTCCTGACTCACTCTAGCACCACTCCTCTAATGCCACAGTACTCCAGTTTATCAAGTAATATTTCATGATTAATTGTGTCAAAAGCTTTTTTTTTAGGTCAATGAAAACATCAACTGTGTATTGTCTATATTATTGGTGATATTTTCAATAAGTTCCATTAACGCCATGGATGTTGATCTGTTTGGTCTGAAACAATACTCACTGTCCATTATCATTTTATATTTATCTATAAATTTGTCAAGTCTATTAATGAAATCTTTTTTCAGTATTTTTGAAAATTGTGAAAATAGAGAAACAGGCCTGTAATTTGTGAATTGGTGTCTATCTCCATTTTTAAACAGTGGTATTACTTTCGCTGTTTTTACTTGTGTTGGGAATTGACCAGTTTGTAGAGACAAATTGCACGTGTGTGTTAAGGGTTTGGAGATGCCATCAATATCTTTCTTAACGATTTCCATATCAATGTCATCAAAGTTTGTAGAATTTTGTGTTTGTGATTTCCCGACAATATCAATGATTTTCTTTTCTTCTACTACCGTTAAAAACATTAAATGAGGATTACGTTGAATGAGTTTAGTTTCTTTCTCTGCACAATTTCTTGTATCAGGAATTCTATCAGCCCAACACTTACAAAGAATTTATTGAACTCATTAACCACATCACTCATGTTACTAGCATTATTAGTGAAATACAAAGGATAATTTAACTGCCAAGAACCATTTTTAATGATGGCATTTAATGTTTTCCAAATCCCTTTAATGCTATTTTTATTCATATTTAATAATTTCTCATGACATTCCTTTTTACATGACCTCAAAACACTAGTTAATTAATTTTTATATTTTATGATGTGGATGCCAGGTCCTAATAGGTTAATAAAGAAGTTAAAGATTTTGATACAAATTGGTGTTACGATAGCTCCGAGAGGGAGGGGTGTGTTCTTAAATTGCATGCTATTTTAAATTCATGTTGGGTACCTCCTAAGGAATTGTTGACCGCATTAAATAAGTCCACTGTAATGTTTAATTGTCTAAGTTGATCTGAAAATACCATTGCAGATTTGTTTGAATAATCTTTTTTCATGTCACCGATGGTGGTATGAAAAAGGAAGACATGCTCTTAGCAGACAGGGGAGTTGTGTGTTCAGTGTTTGCTGTTATGTGCTCCACTTTTGTTCTGAAACACAACTTCAGAAGACATTGATGGAGTACAGTTGAGGACCTGGAAAGGAAAGTGAGGACGAGAATCAATGAACTTAGTATGATAAAGCCCTTTGAATGTGTTGAATCTTCCTGGCCAGTTGCTTCACCAAAAGGCAGATCACACAAAGCCCTGTTTAACAGCTCGTTTGGAAGTACTGTTAGTTTTCAAAGAGCAGCAGGATTGTGCAGTCGCATGTTTTAAAGGCTTTTCAGAATTTCTACAGGCTTGAAAGATGTTGATTCAGGGTTTTGGAACACAATTTAAACCAAAACACAAAATTTACAGGAGATGTAAAGTTTGATGCCAACAGTTTTAATTGAACATACAAGATAAAATAAAATAAAAAAGCTCTCTAGTATGTTTGACATAAGCACATGGAGGCCAAAAGCAAACAAAGAAATAAAGATGAAGACTCCTGGGGAACTTCTGAGCTCCTTTATGGGAGATGAGTCACCAGCTCCTCCTCCTTTATTATATAATTATCAATATTTTATCTTTAAACTGAATTATCTACAATCTTAAACTGGATTGTTTAATGTCAAAATGGAACACAACACTGTTAAAATGACACATTAGTCCATAAGTTATGTTATAAATATAAATAATAAATGAGCTTAAAATATGGATCACAGACAATTTGAGAACAGATCAACTTGTCAACATTGTCATTCCCTAAAATATTCTCTTTCCATCTGAAAAGCACTTGCCATAATGTCAATCCAACTACTACATGGGTAGATTTTTTTTTTAAACTGATATTTCCAAGTGTGTTTTGGAGAAATAGTTATTTTTACATCAAGACACTAAAAATATCTCAAGCACTGTCGAGGCCATGCCAAAGAAAATGAAGAAACTTCAGCAAAGACAAAGCCTATAAACTATAAAACAATGATGTCAGAAAAAGGTGATAAAGGTGCACACATTTTATGGTGGACAAGACAAAAAGTTTGTCTTGTCCATATGTCAAAACAGAAACTGAGCTTCCGAAAGCCTTTTTAAATTTTCAGTTTTCAATGACCCAAACACTGTTTATGTGTTCTACCACCACCATTTTCTAAGAATGAAACTTAGCATGTAGCATCTTTTCCTAATTGCATTTTCAACTGTACTGGAGAACTAAAATGTTTCACACAGGTGCTGAAACAGTGTGGTTTCTCACTTTTGTGAACTGGCATGTGTTATTTCAAGTTTCCCTCTACCTGAATCTTTTCTAGATTGCTACAAGAATGTGGCTTCTCACCTGTGTGAATTCGCATATGTATCTTCAACTGACCCTTCGTAGTAAATCTTTTCCCACAGGTAGAACAACAATGTGGCTTCTCACCTGTGTGAATTCGCATATGTATCTTCAACTGACCCCTCTGAGTAAATCCTTTCCCAAAGGTGCAACAACAATGTGGCTTATCACCTGTGTGAATTCGCATGTGTCTCTTCAACTGACCCGTCGTAGTAAATCTTTTCCCACAGGTGCAACAACAATGTGGCTTCTCACCTGTGTGAATTTGCATGTGCATATTCAAAATGTGTTTCAAACTAAATCTCTTCCCACAGGTGCTACAAGAATGTGGCTTCTCACCTGTGTGAATTCTGATGTGTCTACTCAAATCTGACGTCCACCTAAATCTTTTCCCACAAATGGTACAAGAATATGGCTTCTCAACTGTGTGAATTCGCATGTGGCTTCTCAAATTTGATTTTATATAAAATCTTTTCCCACAAGTGCTACAGGAATATCGTTTTTCATTTGCATGGAATTCCATGTGTACTTTCAAATGGCTTTTCTGATTAAACGTTTTCCCACAGGTGCTGCAAGAATGTGGTTTCTCACCTGTGTGAATTTGCATGTGTCTAGTTAACTTTGACTTCCAAAAAAATCTTTTCCCACAGGTGCTACATAAATGTGCTGTCTTGGAATTTTGAACACTCGGGCCTGATACGATTTGCTCCCACTCATTTCTGTGCGAGTTACCATCCTTGATTTCATCCTGATCTGCGTCAGGAGATTTGTGAGAATGGAGCTGGTCACTGCTTGGTTCTGGTTCACTGTGGCCACTTTCTTCACGAGCAGGAAAAGTTTCAGTCTCCTGCTTTAGAACAACCGTTTTTTCCACTTCAGTGGTACAGAGTTCCTCCTGTTCCTCTTTAATCTGTGAAGGATCCTCCTGGTGTAGACTGGAGTTCTTCTCCTGGTTACAGACCTGCTGAGTTGTGAGCCCATCCTCGTCCTTACAGTCATGTTGTGGAAAATCTTAAGGGACATATCAAAAAACATACATTTGAGAAATTACAAGGTAAGCTTAACCATTAAGCATATGGCTTAGACAGATCATCTACGATGAGAAAATAAAGACACACACACACACACACACACACACACACACAAAGTGGTATCTCTTAAATTTTGTTATCAAAGTGCACAAAACATTTAAAAGTTTGCTTAAAATTATTCAAAAACTTTACAGGACACTCACTTCAGGATTTATTTATTGTTTAGATTAACCATTCATTGCCTTAAAGTTGGGGAGAATGGGAGGTAGAGCCTTCAGCTTTCAGGTCCCTCTTCTGTGGAAAAAGCTGCCAGTTTGGATTCGGAAAACAGACACTCTTTTTAAAAAAATAAAAAAATAAAAAAATATTAGGCTTAAAAAAATTTTCCTTTTTGATAAAGCATACATTTATGGCTGGATCAGGTGGCCCTGATTAGGCTCATTGAGATTTAAACTGGGTGAGAGAACCAATCTTTCTTATACCTGGGGGTATAGAGTTCAGCTAAAAGCTCTGCTTCCCATCATGGTGAGGCGGAAGGAAGGCACAGAAAGCTGGATAGAAGAAGAAGATCAAAGTGAGCGGACAGAAAAGGTAGTGGTTAACAGGTCAGAAAGGTAAGGAGGTGCGAGGTTATGAATGGCCTTGAAGATGAGCAGAAGAAGCTTGTGGAATATCCAGAATTTCACTGGGAGCCAGTGAAGTTCCTGAAGAACAGGGGTGATGTGCTGGTAGGAGGCAGTTCTGGTGATAATGTGAGCAGCAGAGTTCTGAACCAGTTGAATCTTACGGAGGGATTTTTGGGGGAGACCATGCAAGAGAGAGTTGTAGTAGTCAGTGCGGGAGGTAACAAGACTGGGCAAGAATGGATGTAGACTGGGTGACAAGAGAAGGACGAAATCTGTTAATGTTGCGTAGATGGAAATAGGCAGAACAGGTGAGATTATTGATGTGAGATTTATAGGAAAGTGAACAGTCTAGGATGACACCAAGGCTCTTAACCTGAGGAGAAGGGAAAACTGGAGTTATCGATAGTGAGTCAGAAGTGGTTTGCCTTCAAAAGGTTGGATTTGGTGCCAATAAGGAGGATTTCAGTTTTATCCTTATTGAGCTTCAGAAGGAGTAATAAAGGTAATATTAAAACTAAGAAGCTGCTGCCATTGTTGGAAACTGGAATTGGCTGGGCCACGCTATGAATCCTGGGATAGGTTGGGCAGCGAAGGATACACCCGACCCATCCTTCAAATCTGGAAATGAAGGACATTTGCCGGCCGCAGTTGGAGGATTCTTTGAATTTGGACAGCCTTCGTCGAGTCGCTGTAACGCAATCGGCCTACAAATGCAGCCTCTGAAGGATTTGATTTCGTGGCTCAAGAGTTGGGAGTTCGCCTTGTAATCAGAAGGTTGCCAGTTAGAGCCCCAGCTTGGACAGTCTCGGCCGTTGTGTCCTTAGGCGAGACACTTCACCCGTTGCCTACTGGTGGTGGTCAGAGGTCCTGGTGGTGCCAGTGTCCGGCAGCCTCGCCTCTGTCAGTGCGCCCCAGGGTGGCTGTGGCTACAATGTAGCTTGCCATCACCAGTGTGTGAATGTGTGTGTGAATGGGTGGATGACTGGATGTGTAAAGCGCTTTGGGGTCAATAGGGACTAGTCAAGCGCTATACAAATACAGGCCATTTACCATTTGATTTTGATAGTCGACGTAATCGTGACTAGTCGACAAGTCGTGGCAGCCCTACCTTACAGTATAAACCCCCTTCAGGACACTGTTGTTGGGATTACAGTGGGATGCAAAAGTTTGAGCAACCTTGTTAATAGTCATTATTTTCCTGTATAAATCGTTGTTTGTTACAATAAAAAATTCTCAGTTAAATATATCATATAGGAGACAGTGATATTTGAGAAGTGAATTGAAGTTCATTGGATTTACAGAAAGTGCAATAATTGTTTTGATTCTTTTTTTGGGGGGGGGGGGGGGGGGGGGTTGCCTGTCCCGTTTGGCTCTTTTGCCATCAGAATTATTGTCTAAAAGTGAAGAAAGCTGCCCAACGGATTTAATTTACCAAATGGACCATCCCAGTCTTGCCGTAATGGTCTATTTGATTCACCTTTTGTTTATTTTATTTTATTTTCACTTGCTAAATACGGGACAGACTTGACTGGGGAAAAGAAAGGGGAGAAAGAAAGAGGGAAAGAAAAATAGCAGGGAAGAGGAACGGTGATAAAGGGCAAAAAACAAAAAACAAAATAAGCAGACAAAAAAATACATGTATCAATCACCTGGATCACCTGTTGAGAAAGAAAAATGGCAGTGGTTCCCAAACTTTTTTTGCTGGGTCCCCTTTTGTTTTACAAGAAAAATGTTCGCGCCCCCCCGCATGCACGCACTAACACATCCTCCAACCACACACACCCATATTTTGCTCCATTACGGTTTATTTCACACCTCAAACATTTAGTAAACAATTAAGCAAATACAAGTAATCTGCAATAAATTACAGGTAGTAAGAAAATAAACTACCAACTAATTTACGCTACGTCCGCACCTACACGGGTATTTTTGAAAACGCAGCTGTTTTGTCCACATGTAAACGGCGTTTCAAATCACCAAAAACTGAGATTTTTTTCAAACTCCTTTTTTGCGTTTACGTGTGGACGAGGAATACAGAGTTCGTCACGCAACGTCAAAGGTATGTGCGCCACGTTGTTTACATGAGATGAATTGCAGAATAGCAGATAGAGACGAAATACTATTAATCTGACTATCTGCAGGTTTTACACGCAGTTACTGTCCCTCCATTTACAAAGGCAGAGGTGTCACAATGTGATTATTTTACGTGTAGTTGTTTTTTTCCTCTGTAATAATATTCAACATTGCTATCAATACATTTTTCAAAAAAAATGCCTCTGTACAAAATAGGTTTAAAAACAAACTGGGATACTGTTTGTCCGTGATTTGAACCGGGGGAACAAATCGTGGCAGGATCAGCCTGATATTACTGTAACTTTACTGTATAAAGTATAGTATGTATATCTCCAAAATGTCAGGAATAGTTAGTCATTACAACAAGTGTTTGTGAACTAAAAATCACGAATATGGGATACTGTTTGTCTGTGATTTAAACACCCCACCGCTGCTCCCGACGAAGGGAAAAAGCAATTCTGCTGAGGAGGCCTACCTTGGCACTTGTGCAGGTGAAGCCAAAGGGAAGATATGCTTCACCATATTTACTAGTCTCTGGCTTAGAATGAAGTTGGTTTGGAAACATATTCAGCTATGCTTCATCTCCTGCTTTGAGTTTCTGTAGGCGCCCGTGCTAGCAGTGTCCAAGCGTTGTTTCTCCCCCACCCCCCCTTTTCATCCCGCGCCATGGCTCTGCGCACCCGCTAGGGGGCAGGCCACACACTTTGGGAAAGTCTGATCTATGGGAATATAACAGTAAATACTAAATATTAAACATTATCGTGCAGCACGTAAGATCGACAGCGCACACTGTGCTTTGAGGTAGGAGCCAAAAAGGGTGTAGTTGGTGTGTGTGAGTACCCGTGTGTACACCTGTGAGCATGAGCACGCTTGTATTTAAAAGGTTCCTTTATGTAATGATCTGCTAGTGGGTGTGGGGAGCCACAGCCCCGTCCTCCAGGGCATGAAGCAGGTATGGAGGAGATCAAGACTCCAGAGGCCCTCAGAACACAAGAGACCAGGGAAGACCAACAGAGGGGCAGCCGCAGCACTATCCCAGAAAGAGCTGAGGAGAGCCCCCCATGAGGGGTCACTCAGCAGCCACGGAGCATCATCATCATTGTTTATTTATATAGCACTTTAAAAACACACAAGGCTGACCAAAGTGCTGAACAACAGAAACATAGATACCATAAGAATAATAAATACGATAAAATAATAAACATAGCGAAAACAATAAAATACAAGTCAGTCAACCACTGAATCAAAAGCCAGTGAATAAAAATGCGTTTTCAATCTGGATTTAAAAACCATCACTGATGTCGATTGCCTAATGTGAAGAGGAAGATTATTCCAAAGCTTAGGAGCCACAATAGAGAATGCTCGTGTAACCCATGGTTATTTTATTGCCAATTGTATTCTGTTTTTATTCTAATTTGAAGTGTTACTGTTTTGTTAAATGCCGAGTTTTCCCATGTACCATGAATGCACCATAGCGCGTGCGTGGTGACTTTCTTTCACTGCATCCGCCTGCACGGAGCTAGATGCGCAAAGCTATGTGGATATTCAGTCTTGTAACGTGTTGCGCTACGGAATTAATGTTTTCTATGAAGAATATCCTGGCTGGTTTTTTTTTTTTTAAACGTGGTAGAAATCTGCTGCAAGGACCGAGCGGTGCCATCTAAGGACTGGATGCCACTGGAGGTGCCTAGAAAGGATGTTCTCACTCTGAAGGCCACCTGTTTCCTTGGAGGGTGGTAGGATACAACGATTTGCAATTTTTTTTGGATTAACGTTTTTTTTCTGAGATCTCAGGACACTTTATGTTGTTACTTTTTTCTTTTTTTGGGTCAGATCTGATTCCACTTAACACAAAAAAACTGATGCATCAAAAAGCAAAACTGTGACTAAAGACAGTTAACACTTACTAAGAACACTGAATACTAAGTGCACTGAACTGAAATGGACAGCCTACCTGATACATTTATGGACACTTTAAGTGATATATTGTACATTGTTGAGATTTACATGTTTGAAATGGTCTAAATTTTTTGTTCATATCTATTTTTGGAGCATTTAAATGTTGAATACACTCAAATCACTTTTCTCCCTTTAAGTTGTTGTCAGTGTCTCATTCTGAGTGGAGGGATATTCCGTCTTTAAGTTGAGTTACCACTGCCAGTCTCCTTACGATCCTAACTGAACCCAACAAGAGTAGATTCTCAAATATTGTTTTTTTCGTTGACTTTGTATGACAGATTACTGTGGATTTGACTGTATTTGGACTACTCAGTTAAAAAGGGTTACACTCTGTCTCCTCTCAGTTTCAACCGTGATTTGGGGACTGAGAGCAACAGCTGCTCAGCCACAGCCCTGTCCTCCAGGGCATAAAGCAGGTATGGAGGAGATCAAAACTTGAGGCATCCAGAGGCCCTCAGAACACAAGAGACCAAGGAAGACCAACAGAGGGGCAGCCGCGGCACTATTGCAGAAAGAGCTGAGGAGAGCCCCCCCATGAGGGGTCACTCAGCAGCCGCAGAGCAGATGCCACCGGGAGTTGCAGTGACGTGCCGTGAGCTCCGCCGGCAGCCATCTGTGACAGAGTGGACCGAGCCCCAGGCCGAGAGGCCGGGGGCACCCCACCCACGAAGTGGCCCAAGCGAGCCTCAGGCCCCGACAAACAGCCACTAGGAGTGAGCCGGTGTGTACCTGGACGCCCATCCCCGGACACAAAGAACCACCAATGCACAGATGTCTGAGGGCGTCTGCCACTGGCAGGGGAAGTGGTGGGGGGAGATAGGCCTCCATACCTTGGAGGGCCTGAGATGTCCCTAGAGAGGTGGCGTCTGATACCCAACCTGACATATAGACACAGACAAACAGGCACACACAGATACAAACATCCATTTCCACCCTCATGCTCTCATATGCACTTACTCCACACTCACCCAACATGGAAACAGACATAGAGAGACACTATACACACAATCACACTCCCCAAGGGTACTCTAAGCCCCAGGTCTTGGTACCCTTGCCCCTGGAGGGGGAAACTGCACCCAAACCTAGGTAGTGTTACAGTTTTCCCTGGGGTGGAGAGAAGCAGACTGCCCTGACTCGGCAGCAGCACGGAGGCCCCACATTCCAGAACCCAATCGGATGGCCAACTCCTCCTCCTGGCCCCCACGTTCCAAAAGGCCGCAGAGAACGGGGGTGTGTGAAGACTCCAAGCCTCGCTCCGCCCGCTCATATGTAGTGTTGATGCATGTGTGTTCTAAGGTGCATTTAAAACCCAGGAGGGCATGGAGCTACCTGCCAGAGAGCAGCAGGAAAGCGCATAGCCCCCCCCCCCGATAGCCTTCAATGTCTATGTGTATTTAAAATTGAGAGGTAGGCAACGACGCCAGGGGTGAGGTTGTACACCCTGATGTACACCCAAGATCCTATATGTATGTGTAATGAGAGTGTGAGTAATGTGAATGTCTAAGTTGTGGGATAAAATTGAGACACAGGAGGCCAGAAGGGGACAGAGGGGGAGATGCCTCCCCGCAACCTGCCAGGGAAAGGGGGCCCAGGCCCATCCGGACCGGGGCCCCAGGCCCATCCGGACCGGGGCCCCAGGCCCATCCGGACCGGGGCCCCAGGCCCATCCGGACCGGGGCCCAGTTCAGCAGTGCCGCCCAGCCCCACAGAGCCCGGGACAGCCCACCCGACCCCACCACAGAAAACTGCACCCACCCCGTCATCCACTCATCTTCCAGACTACACAAGACAATAGACACTCAGGCTGAGATCTTCCTCCATCTCTCCTATATCTCCCCCTCCTGCAGAGTGAGTTCCTGAAGAGAGGAGACCTCCTGCAAGATGTGACAATCTCCCCCACCAGTTGAAGAGCCCCCCAGGTGGCTCGATGCACTGGCAGCACCCTGCGCCAGGGCTGGGCTCCCATACACCCACCCGCCCACAACCCCAGCAACACACCAACCAGGACCCAAGCCCCCAAGGCCCAGCCAGGGCCCCAGCCCACAGACTGAGCACCCCGAGAACCTCATGCCCATCCTGGACCCACCCAAGGGCAGCCAGGCTACCAGGTCAGTAACCCACGTCCGTCAGCACAGACCCTCCCCTAGCCCCGCTGCACGCAGCCACGAGGAAACCGTTGCCTAAGAGCCAACAGAGCCCTAAACAGGCCATGACCGCAACCCCGGGTTGAGCCCTCCAAGGAAGATGCTCCTGGGGAACCCCCCGACGCCCCAAGCCTGTCGCTACCCCCACACCAATCACAACAGCGAATGTGGGACCAAACTATGACATCCGATGACCTGTATAGTGCACTCTATGTAATATTTTGTATTGAATTAATTGAAGACTGGGATTTCTAATTAAATGAAAGGTTGTTAAGTATATATGAGACCAGAAGTTTTGGTCTAAGTTAACTGATAAATCCGCTTCCCATTTTGCAATAGGAAGTGATATTGATTCATCTGTTTTAGAAAGCATTCTGTATATTTTGGAAAGTAATTTGAGGGTTTTAAGAGTAAGAAATTGAACCACACTTGGTGGTGTTTTTAGTTCAACTTGACCCGGTTTGAATTTCTTTTTTACTATGGATTTAATTTGTTGATATTCTAAAAAGCTTTTCTTGTTGATCCCATATTGTGTAACTAGTCTGTCAAATGGAATAAATTCTGTTCCTTCTAATATATGTTCTAAGTATTTGATTCCTTTACCACTCCAATCTGAGAAGTTTATCATATTATTGTTTTGTAATATGTCAGGGTTGTTCCAGATAGGTGTACGTTTGCATGGGATTAATGAAGACGCCGTCAATTTTAGAAACTCCCACCATGCTGTCAGAGAAGAGCTGATGCAGACGCATTCATGTCGTTGGATATTTGAGCTGATAAATGTTAGGTCTGAAATCTCTAGATTATTGCAAAGTGCTTGTTCTACATCTAGACAAGGTTCGTCTAAGAAGGTATGTTTTAGCCATCCTGAGATAAACTGAAGAAGTAGTGCTGAAAGTTAGGTAGTTCTAATCCTCCTTTATCCTTGGTCTTTTGTAGTGTTTTTAAGCTAACAATTGGGAGTTTATTTTTCCAAAGGAATTTGGACATACATGAATCTAGAGACATGAATCTAGAGACCTGACCCAATCTTGTGGTGGTTTAGTTGGGATCATTGAGAATAAATAATTTATTTTTGGTAAGACCATCATTTTTAATAGCGGCAACCCTTCCCATGAGTGATATGGGTAGACATTTCCACCTAGCCATATCACCTTCTACTTTGTTTAAAAGTGGGATATGGTTTAATTTAGTTAGATCTGTAAGCTTGGGAAAAACGTTAAGACCTGAATATTTTATATTTCCCCGATTGCAGTGGTGTAGAAGAATAATAATGGAAGGAGCAATTAATCGGAAGGACTGTAGATTTTGGCCAGTTAATTGAGTAATCTGATATTCTTGCAAGACTTTATCAATTCAATCACGCCAGAGATATTGGTTTGTGAGTTTTGGAGAGAAAGTAACACATCTGTATAAAGGCTGATTTTAAGTTCCACGTTCTTGCATTTTATGCCCTTAATTACTGAATTCTGTCTAATTGCTGCTGCTAGTGGTTCAATAGAAATTGCAAACAGTGAAGGGGAGAGTGGGCAGCCCTGCCTCGTGCAATAATTGTTTAAACAAAATCAGGCAGGTGCATAAATTTTGGCACTGTTGTCATTTTATTGATTCCAAAACCTTTAGAACTAATTATTGGAACTCAAATTGGCTTAGTAAGCTCAGTGACCCCTGACCTACATTTACAGGTGAATCCAATAATGAGAAATAGTATTTAAGGGGGTCAATTGTAAGTTTCCCTCCCCTTTTTTAATTTTCTCTGAAGAGTAGCAACATGGGGGTCTACTCTCAAATGACCTGAAGACAAAGACTGTTCACCATCATGGTTTAGGAGAAGGATACAGAAAGTTGTCTCAGAGATTTAAGCTGTCCGTTTCCACAGTTAGGAACATATTGAGAAAATGGAAGACCACAGGCTCAGTTCAAGTTAAGGCTCAAAGTGGCAGACCAAGAAAAATCTCGGATAGACAGAAGCGACGATTGGTGAGAACATTCCGAGTCAACACACAGACCAGCACCAAAGACCTTCAACATCATCTTGCAGCAGATGGAGTCACTGTGCATCGTTCAACCATTTCAGGCACTTTACACAAGGAGATGCTGTATGCAAGAGTGATGCAGAGGAAGCCTTTTCTCCACCCACAGCGCAAACAGAGCCGCTTGAGGTATGCTAAAGCACATTTGGACAAGCCAGCTTCATTCTGGAATAAGGTGCTGTGGGCTGATGAAACTAAAAATGAGCTATTTGGGCATAACAAGAGGTGTTATGCACGGACTGGGAATCTTGTCAAAGTTGAGGGACACATGGATTCCACTCAGTATCAGCAGATCCTGTAGGCAAGGCAAGGCAAATTTGTATAGCACAATTCAACAACAAGGTGATTCAAAGTGCTTTACAGAGACATTAGAAACAACAAATAAAAAGTAGGATTTAAAATTGATTAAAACAAGCAAACAAACAAAACTAAACACACATTTCACACCTGTTCGCGCGATCTGAACCCTTATCGTAAGGGGAGCTACCAGTCCTTCTGTGGACGAGCTACTTTCTATTTTAAATTCCCTGAATTTAAAATACTCTCTAGACCCAGTCTAGACCCAGTTGGGGAGCTACCCAGAGCTCTAACCCACTTAACAAACAAAACAGTATGTAAAATCAAAACAGATAAAATTAGAACTAGATAAGATCAGTAGTTAATGTACGTTTTGAAATTTAAGCTTAAAAGTGTGGATTTGGTGCTTTATTCAAATGCAGCTGAGAATAGGTGAGTCTTCAACCTGCATTTAAATAAACTGAGTGTTTCAGCTGATCTGAGGCTTTCTGGGAGTTTGTTCCAGATATAAGGAGCATAAAAGCTGAATGCAGCTTCTCCGTGTCTGGTTCTGACTCTGGGAACTGATAAGAGACCAGATCCAGATGACCTGAGGGATCTGGAAGGTTCATACTGGGTTAGGAGGTCACTGATGTATTTTGGTCCTAAACCATTCAGAGCTTTATAGGCCAGATATATATTTGTGTGTCATCTGCATAGCTGTGGTAGTTTATTTTGTTGTTCTTTATAATCTGTGCCAGTGGGAGCATGTAAATGTTAAACAGAGGGGGTCCCAAGATGGAACCTTGGGGAACTCCACATGTGATACTAGTCTGCTCAGATGTGACGTTACCTATTGATACAAAGTATTTCCTGTTTTCTAAGTATGTTTTGAACCAGTTTAGTACAGTTCCTGAAAGACCTGCCCAGTTCTCCAGTCGTTTGAGTAATATGTTGTGGTCAACTGTATCAAATGCTGCACTGAGATCCAGTAAAACTAAGACTGACATTTTTCCACTGTCTGTGTTCAGACATATGTCATTAAACACTTTTGTCAGAGCGGTTTCAGTGCTGTGGTTCTGTCTAAAACCTGACTGGAAGGCATCATAGCAGTTATTCTGTTTTAAGTAATTGAGCTGTGGAGAAACTGCTTTTTCAATGATCTTACTTAAAAATGGGAGATTTGAGATCGGCCTGTAGTTTTTCATTTGTGTCTTGTCAAGATTGTCCCTTTTCAGTATAGGTTTGATTACAGCAGTTTTTAGTGGTTCTGGAAACACACCTGACATTAAGGAAAAGTTGACAATCTGTAACAGGTCTGACTCTAAAGTCTTTGAGACCTTTTTGAAAAAAGGTCTCAAAGACATTAGTCTTTGAGACCAATGTCCAGGAATCAGTGACAAAGCTGAAGCTGCGCCGGGGCTGGATCTTTCAACACGACAACGACCCGAAACACTACTCAAAATCCACTAAGGCTTTCATGCAGAGGAACAAGTACAACGTTGTGGAATGGCCATCTCAGTCCACAGACCTGAAAATTACTGAAAATCTGGAGTGTGAGTTAAAGAGAGCTGTCCATGCTCGGAAGCCAAACCTGAATGAACTAGAGATGTTTTGTAAAGGGGAATGGTCCAAATCACCTTCAACCACAATCCAGACTCTCATTGGAACCTACAGGAAGCATTTAGAGGCTGTAATTTCTGCAAAAGGCAGATCCACAAAATGTTGATTTCATGTCCTTTTTTGTGGTGCCCAAATTTATGCACCTGCCTGATTTTGTTTAACAATTATTGCACACTTTCTGTAAATCCAATAAATTTCATTTCACTTCAATATCACTGTGTGTGTCTCCCATATGATATATTTAACTGACATTTTTTTATTGTAACAACCAACGATTTATACAGGAATATAATGACTATTAACAAGGTTGCCCAAACTTTTGCATCCCACTGTATTTCCCTATATGAATAAAATAGAATTGAACTGAGTGAAGGAGGCCATGTTAGACAAACTGAAGAATCATTTATGCACAAATCATAGGAGTTGTTTTTATTTTTTTATTTATTTATTTATTAAATAGGATATGGGAGACTTTTCTTTAATAATGCCATATCACCTCACACAAGGAATGAGAGTTTCATGATTCTTAGTGCAATGGAACCCTGTTTGTACATTTTCTTCTCTTGTATGCTTTTATAAGGTCAGTACTGTTAAGGCACTTAGCATTCTCTTAAAATCTGTTTGTATGTTTTATTTACAGGTGGCCACTTGTTGGTGTATATTATATTATAAAAAAGAAAGAAAAAAGAAACAGAAGTTAAAAAGATGTTTGAAACTCAAGAGGTCAGAAATTCCACCAAGCGGAGCATTTTTAAAATCAGGGTCAAACCTATACATCTCTATAGTTCATAAACATGGAGCAAGCAGATGTTATAGACATTGATCAACATCTGCTTGCAGCAAATACACTGTATCCAGTGGCCAGGGAAGATTAAAAAAAAAAGAAAAGAAAAAAAAAGAAAAAAAAATGTAGTCAAGAACAAACCAGGAACCAATAGCAATACCAGTTCTGAAAGAAAGTGATGATGGATTGGCCACACAATCAGGAAATCCACCAATAACATCACTGCACAGGCCTTGTGCTGGAATCCAAAGGGACAGAAAAAGAAAGAACCAGAAACACATGGCACAAGGGCACAACTACCATATTGTTGTGTGGTTTGTTAAAAGCTCAGTTTCAAATCAATATTTTAAACTGATTGTTCAGTCCTAATGGGGATAATTATGTTATCCACAAAAGGTCCAGTGGATGTACTCGGTCATAATGTATAGGGGTGTCTCTCGAATTTTGTTCATATGGGTGGACATATGCGGGCTACTGAAAACAGAGGTGGCACACCAAAAGCATAATTTAAGGTTTTTTTTGTTTGTTTGTTTTTTTTTTTTACATGTTGATATCAAATATAGGTCACTTGAAAAATGTGGCAGAAGGAGTGATGACTGCAATTCGTGAGGGACAAACAAAGTGACAATATGAATGACAAAAATGTATATGCAGGAACAATGTTTCAACTCATTGTAGGGTGTGTCTTCCTCTCTCTTGTACTCAACTGTATTATTTCCAACTTAGGACAGTCCTGACAAGGGCAACACTGTGAGGGCTAGACATTTTGGCTCTTAGAGTATTACGTCAGTTTCCTTGTTGCAGTTTGTCCTTAGATTTGTCATGTGCCTCTATAACATATCTCTGAGGTCTCATTAGGACCCAACGTGAATTAGATCTATTAAGGTTTTGCATACCTATTCTGTGCAACTTTACTTCAGGGTTCCACATGATGCCCAGCTGCTGCACGGTCCAGATGATGCCGCTTTTGGTTTCCTGCTTCAGTGCAAGCTGCTCTTCTTCATGATTGATGGAGATTTCCTCCTGTTCCTCTTTAATCTGTGGAGGATCTGTGTCCTGCTGGTCCAAACTGGAGTTCCTCTCCTGGCTACATACCTGCGGGTCATCCAGTTCCTCATTTTCCTTACAATCACGTTGCTGTGGGAGGTCTTGATGGACACAACACACAAGAAAAAAAAGTTACACTGTGAGCAGGTCTCTCAGACCTGGGCATCAGTTCCCTCATGTGCAAATGGTTACTGGACTTCCTGACCAACCGCCGCCAACATGTCCAGGTGGATAACCACTGCTCAACTACAATCACAATGAACACCGGTGAACCACAAGGCTGCGCGATGAGCCCTTTCCTCTACTCCCTCTTCACCCACGACTGCAGACCTGCTGGTGGTTCTAACACCATCATTAAGTTTGCAGATGACACCACGGTGATTGGCCTAATCAGTGACAACGGTGAGGCCGCCTACAGGGAGGAGGTAGATCGTCTGGCTGAGTGGTGCGACACAAACAACCGGCTGCTTAACACTGAGAAGACCAAGGGGCTCATCGTGGACTACAGGAGGAATGCTGACCCACATCCACCCATCCACATTAAGGGGACGGCTGTGGAGCGTGTGAGCAGCTTCAAGTTCCTGGGAGTCCACATCTCCGAGGATCTCATCTGGACGACCAACTGCTCCAAGCTGGTGAAGAAGGCTCACCAGCGCCTCTTCTTCTTGAGGACTCTGAGGAAGAACCACCTGTCCTCAGACATCGTGGTGAACTTCTATCGCTGCACCATCGAGAGCATCCTGACCAACTGTATAACAGTCTGGTACGGGAACTGCTCTGTCTCGGACCAGAAGGCGTTGCAGAGGGTCGTGAAAACTGCCCAACGCATCGCCGGAGCACCACTTCCTGCCATAAAGGACATCTACAGGACGCGGTGTCTGAAAATGACTGGGAAAATCCATCAAAGACCCCAGTCACCCATTACATGGACTCTTCACCCTCCTGCCCTCTGGGAGGCGCTACAGGAGCCTCCGGACTAAGACCACCAGGTACCGGAACAGCTTCTTCCCCACAGCTGTCAGACTCCTGAACTCTGCCTCCTGACATCTGACCCACGTTAACACATGGACTGGACATACACACACACACACACCCACAACCACCTACACACACACACACACACACACACACAATAATAACAACATGGACTGAACCACCACTCACAACCACTAGCACTTTATATAGCCTCTGTAGAAATTATCCACACCCTCACTTATCTTAACTGCACTACTGTATAATTCTGTGTAAATAGTCATTCTGTACAATAAGATAATTTTTTAAATCTACAACTGTTTATAACCTGCATAGTTCACATTTCTGTATATCTCATATTTCTGTATAGTTTTTTTATATTTATATCCTGTTCATAGCTTGTACTCACTACAGCCTGTACATACTTATAGATATAGCATATTCATAACATACTTCATACCGTGTACATTATAACATACCATAATAGACCCATTTCTGTAATATACTCACATATCTATATTATTGCTAATATCTATTTGTAATATATCTATATCATGGCTAAAGCACTTCTGGATGGATGCAAACTGCATTTTGTTGCCTTGTACCTGTGACATGTGCAATGACAAACTTGAATTCTATTCTATATGCGAGCAATATTCAAATATTCTCTCTCATGCAGTGAACAGCGGAGATTTCTGTCTACATGCAGAAAGTCATCATTTATGAGGCATACAGCTTGCCACTCCAACTTGGTCCTTGTGGCCAATAATCCAGTTTTCATCGTCTCAACATTTTTCTACATACTGTGTACAGTTCTGGACTAACATGACTTAAATCTGGTGGAATTTTTTGTTTTTTATTAAACAGAAGATTTGAAATACAGGTTTTATTTTACTGTGCTAACAGAAAACATGTCTTCAGTGAGGCAGTATCCCAGGCGGTAATGCACGCCATGTGTCTTTGTGACATTTTGATGAGTCCTATTCATTTCTATATTATGAAATCTGTATATGACACTTTTACATACCTATTCTGGTCCGCTTTACTCCAGGATTGCACAACAAATCCAGCCGTTCTCCGGTCCAGACATAAATGCTTTCAGCTTCCTGCTTCAGTTCAAGCTGCTCTCCTTCCCCACTGATGGAGATTTCCTCCTGTTCCTCTTTAATCTTTGAAGGCTCTGTGTTCTGCTGGTCCAGACCGGAGCTCCTTTCCTGGTCACTGACCTGGTCATCCAGACCTTCGTGTTCAACAAAGGGACACAAGAAAATAGTGACGAATGTGATAATAATAAAGATCAAGAAGGATTAAAAGGGGTCACCTATTGAGAATTTAGCTTATGGTTTCAAGGGCTCTTGCATTCTTGCAGATGCTGCCACAGAAACATTCACTCATAGTCATGTGTTCATTGGGTGATGTTGATAACCGTACAGAGTCTAATTTTTAGATGCGAGTGCCAGTGATCATCACACAATGTGAATAAACAAACGAACGAAGAGTAGCATGATCTGAATATGATCATGAAAGCTTAAAGTACTTTAAGACGGCAGACTGGAAGTCTTTGTGTTTTGACCAACGCATTAAACCATATATTTTTAGATATAAGTTGTAACGGCCGCTTGTTCTTACACTTGAGTCTAAGGTTTATTTTGAGCACCTGACAGCTCTTTTTTGCTTCTCATCTATAAACTCTCTCCACAACCTTTCAAATGATTGGTGGTCGAACAGAAATGTCGTGTTTGAGTCGGTGGTGGAGACCGCTTTGCGGCATAATTTGGATAGCAGAGTTTTCTGATCTGTGTAAGATTTATCATAACCAAACAATGTCCATCCTACAGGGGGAGCCCCTGGTTTAGGAATAACATCCTCAATTTGTTTTGGCTGGTCCTTCTGTTTGGAGCTACCAGGTTCTGCCTCATCTTGATTGATAGCCAGTGAAGAAACCAATGAAAAAAATATTGCTGTAAATGTGTTTTGCGACACCACAAAACAAACAATAGTGTGTCAAGCCTGATGCTTAACATTGTCCACCCCAGCTGTAAAACTCAGAAACCAGTCTTACTTGTTATCATCTATCGTCCACCTGGGCCTTACACAGAGTTTCTGTCTGATTTCTCAGACTTATCTGATTTAGTTCTCAGCTCAGATAAAATAATTATTGTGGGTGATTTTAACATCCATGTAGATGCTAAAAATGACAGCCTCAACATGGCGTTTAATCTGTTATTAGACTCAATTGGTTTCTCTCAAAATGTAAAAGAACCCACCCACCACTTTAATCACACTCTAGATCTTGTTTTAACATATGGCATAGAAACTGAACATTTAACAGTGTTTCCTGAAAACCCTCTGTCTGATCATTTCCTGATAACATTTACATTTACAATAATTGATTACACAGCGGTGGAGAGTAGACTTTATCACAGTAGATGTCTTTCTGAAAGCGCTGTAACTAAGTTTAAGAATATAATCCACCCACTGTTATCATCTTCAATGCCCTGTACCAACATAGAGCAGAGCAGCTATCTGAACGCTACCCCAACAGAAGTCGATTATCTTGTTAATAATTTCACCTCCTCACTACGTACGACTCTGGATACTGTAGCTCCTGTGAAAACTAAGGCCTCAAATCAGAAGTACCTGACTCCGTGGTATAATTCTCAAACACGTAGCCTAAAGCAGATGACTCGTAATCTGGAGAGGAAATGGCGTGTCACAAATCTAGAGGATCATCATTTAGCCTGGAGAAATAGTTTGCTGCTTTATAAGAAAGCCCTCCGCAAAGCCAGAACATCTTACTATTCATTACTGATTGAAGAAAATAAGAACAACCCCAGGTTTCTCTTCAGCACTGTAGCCAGGCTGACAAAAAGTCAGAGCTCTTTTGAGCCAATCATCCCTTTAACGTTAACTAGTAATGACTTCATGAACTTCTTCACAAATAAAATTTTTATCATTAGAGGAAAAAATTACCAGTAATCATCCCACAGATGTAATATTATCTACAGCTACTCTTAGTACCATTGATGTTAAGTTAGACTCTTTTTCTCTAATTGATCTTTCTGAGTTAACTTCAATAATTACTTCCTCCAAACCATCAACGTGTCTTTTAGACCCCATTCCTACAAAACTGCTCAAAGAAGTCCTGCCATTAATTAATTCTTCGATCTTAAATATGATCAACCTATCTCTAATGATCGGCTATGTACCACAGGCCTTCAAGCTGGCTGTAGTTAAACCTTTACTCAAAAGCCATCTCTAGACCCAGCAGTCTTAGCTAATTATAGGCCAATCTCCAACCTTCCTTTCATATCAAAAATCCTCAAAAGAGTAGTTGTCAAACAGCTAACAGATCATCTGCAGAGGAATGGTTTATTTGAAGAGTTTCAGTCAGGTTTCAGAGCTCATCACAGCACAGAAACAGCTTTAGTGAAGGTTACAAATGATCTTCTTATGGCCTCTGACAGTGGACTCATCTCTGTGCTTGTCCTGCTAGACCTTAGTGCAGCATTCGATACTGTCGACCATAATATCCTATTAGAGCGATTAGAACATGCTGTAGGTATTACAGGTACTGCACTGCAGTGGTTTGTATCATATCTATCTAATAGACTCCAATTTGTGCATGTAAATGGAGAGTCCTCTTCACACACTGAGGTTAATTATGGAGTTCCACAGGGTTCAGTGCTAGGACCAATTCTGTTTACATTATACATGCTTCCCTTAGGCAGCATCATTAGAAGACATAGCATACATTTTCACTGCTATGCAGATGACACCCAGCTCTATCTGTCCATGAAGCCAGATAACACACACCAATTAGTTAAACTGCAGGAATGTCTTAAAGACATAAAGACCTGGATGGCCGCTAACTTTCTGCTTCTTAATTCAGATAAAACTGAGGTTATTGTACTCGGCCCTGAAAAGCCTAGAAATATGGTATCTAACCAGATTCTTACTCTGGATGGCATTACCTTGGCCTCCAGTAACACAGTGAGGAACCTTGGAGTCATTTTTGACCAGGACATGTCCTTCAATGCACATATTAAACAAATATGTAAGACTGCGTTCTTCCATTTGCGCAACATCTCTAAAATTAGAAATATCCTGTCTCAGAGTGACGCTGAAAAACTAGTTCATGCATTTATTACTTCCAGGCTGGACTACTGTAATTCATTATTATCAGGATGTCCAAAAAACTCACTGAAAAGCCTTCAGCTAATCCAAAATGCTGCAGCAAGAGTACTGACAGGGACTAGAAAGAGAGAGCATATTTCTCCTGTTTTGGCTTCCCTTCATTGGCTTCCTGTTAAATCCAGAATTGAATTCAAAATCCTGCTCCTCACATACAAGGTCTTAAATAATCAGGCCCCATCTTATCTCAATGACCTTGTAGTACCATATCACCCTATTAGAGCACTTCGCTCTTGCTCTGCAGGCCTACTTGTTGTTCCTAGAGTATTTAAAAGTAGAATGGGAGGGAGAGCCTTCAGTTTTCAGGCCCCTCTTCTGTGGAACCAGCTTCCAGTTTGGATTCGGGAGACAGACACTATCTCTACTTTTAAGATTAGGCTTAAAACTTTCCTTTTTGCTAAAGCATATAGTTAGGGCTGGACCAGGTGACCCTGAATCCTCCCTTAGTTATGCTGCAATAGACATAGGCTGCCGGGGGATTCCCATGATGCATTGAGTTTTTCCTTTCCAGTCACCTTTCTCACTCACTATGTGTTAACAGACCTCTCTGCATTGAATCATATCTGTTATTAACCTCTGTCTCTCTTCCACAGCATGTCTTTTATCCTGTCTTCCTTCTCTCACCCCAACCGGTCGCAGCAGATGGCCGCCCCTCCCTGAGCCTGGTTCTGCCGGAGGTTTCTTCCTGTTAAAAGGGAGTTTTTCCTTCCCACTGTTGCCAAAGTGCTTGCTCATAGGGGGTCATATGATTGTTGGGTTTTTTCCTCTGTATCTATGAAGCGCCTTGAGGCAACTTATGTTGTGATTTGGCGCTATATAAATAAAATTGAATTGAAATGAAATTCAAAACGATAGATGTTTTAATTTCATCATCAGATATATTTCGTCACATTGCACAACGTTAGCCTACTACAGGGGTTCCCAAAGTGGGGGGCGCAGAGCCATTGCAGGGGGAATGTTAAAAAAAAAAAAAAAAAAAAAAAAAAAAAAAGGAAAAGAATGCTTGGACACATGCTAGAATAACGGACAGGTTTTTTTGACGGGGCTCCCACACAAAAACACAAAGCAGAGGTTGAAGCATCGCCGAATATGTTTCCAAACCAACTTCCTTCAAAGCCAAAGACTAGAAAATATGATGAAGCATAGCGTGCCTTTGGCTTCACCTGCACATGTGCCAAGGTAGGTATTGCGGCTCCTCCAACCTATGGCCGCGGCAGGCTAAACATGAGGACACAGATGACGCGCAACAATAAACGCATAAAATACACTTCTGTACCATTTGCTCCTTTTATTCCACATGCAACTGTCCAATATATAAATCAGCACATGGGATTAACTATTAAACAAATGCACAGACTGCACAAACAAATAACTGCAACTCTCCAATAACTGCACTAACTACTATGTCAAATTACAACCTGGTTCATGGCATCAATTAGTGCACAAATATACAAAAACCATTCAGTTCCAGTTAAAATACATCAAAATCATTCAAGCTGCGCTCAAGCTGCGATCAACAGAAAGTTTTGCCTCATGCTCACCCTACCTTTCTGCTCATCAACATCAGGTGCTGTGAACAGGTGAGTGCAACCACATTTATCATCTACCACACCCATGAGCAGTGTTGGGGAGTAACAGAATACATGTACCGCCGTTACGTATTTAGAATACAAAATATGAGTAACTGTATTCCGTTACAGTTACCGTTTAAAAAGGTGGTATTCAGAATACAGTTACTTTGTTGAAATAAATGGATTACACTGCGGTACTTTCCTGTTTCATTTTGTCGCGGGTCAGGACTGTTTGGGTTTTGTTTGACAGCTACGTTCTGTTGTTCCAGGCGGCAGCGTTACGGTTGCCATGGTTACAGGGCGACGCTCTCTCTCTCTCTTTCTGCGACTGTGTGTTTCCTGGGTGAGAGAGCGCCTTTTCGTTGTTGTTGTTGTGCTAAGCTAACAGGCAGAATGCTACAAGCATAGCTCTAAAGAATGTAGCATCATGGGCAGTGTAGTCCGTGCTGCAGGGAGAATGGACTGCCATACACGTTATGGGTCTGTGAGCGCGAGGAGGGAGAAAAAGGCGAGTGGAAAGGTACGAGTTGTCGTCGAGGAAAAACGGGAGCTGGAAACATGTAAATATAATAATAACCACTGCAGCCAAGAAGAGTGCCTGACGAGCCCAGTTGTAAGTAAGCTATTAAGACTCGACTGTACACTGTGTTCGTGTTTTCCTCCGAAAACAATAAGTTCCGTTGGAGCAGTCTTTCAACGCCTCTCTCTGTCTCTCGCAAGAAAAGTTGACCCACACAACAAAGTAAAGCTATTTTTCGGCTACGAGCCGACAGGGACCCCGCCGTATTAGTCAGAGGTCCCTTTACTACAGTTCGGAGTCGCGGACCTTCAGTAATAGTAATAAATCACACAGCAATAGTACATTCACGTTGTTGTAAAAAGCACGATAATATATTAAGTAATCCAAAGTATTCAGAATACGTTACTCTCATTGAGTAACGTAACGGAATACGTTACAGAATACATTTTGGGGCATGTATTCTGTATTCTGTAACGGAATACATTTTAAAAGTAACCTTCCCAACACTGCCCATGAGACACGCCCCACACCCGTGCACCAATACAGTGAGTCCATTTAAACCAACCCACTTAGTCAAAAAAGGAACAACTCATATGGCTCCTACAGTAGGTACCCCCAACAGAATTTGTTTCCCCTGCATCGGGAGGATGCGCTAGGCTGTCCAAATCATGCACAAACAGTATCCCACAGTTGTTTATGTTTTTGAACCCACTTTTTGATAGCAATGTTGACTATTATTACACAGGGGAAAAGAAAAACTACACGTAAAATAATTACACCATGACACCTCCACCTTTCTAAATGGAGGGACAATAGCTGCTTGTGTATATGCAAGTGTGTAAAAACTGCAGATAGTAAGATTAACAGTATTTTGAATCTGCCATTGCAGAAATTAATCTCATGTAAACAATAACATGGCGCACAGCGTGATGTGAAAGGCACACATCTCTGACATTGTGCGATGAACTCCGTATTCGTCGATCACAGGTAAATGCAAAAACTGAGTTTTCTCCAACCTTTTTGGTGATTCGAAACGCTGTTTACGTGCGGACGAAAGGACCAAATGCATAGAAAAATACCCATGTTGGTGTGGACGTAGCATAAAAGAATTAGTTTTACTGCTACCTGTAATTTATTGCAGTTTACTTTTGTTTTATTATTTTCTATCAAAGGTTTAATGTGTGAAATAACTGCAATGGAGTTCAAAAACAAAATATTGGTGAGTGTGCTTGGTGGGAATATTTTTTCTATACGACATTACGGTGTTCTGACAAACCATCCTACTTTGGCAAAACGTCCTACTGCAAGTAGTTTGTGCACATTTCTGCTTTCACAGAGTAATTTCACCACAAATTTAAGTAGGTATGACGGTTTGCCACTTAACTTTGCCCATCAGAGTATACTTGTAGCTCATATTCATAAGCCCAGGATGGTTTGCCACTACATTTTACACATTAAAGTATGCTTGTAGGTCACAGTCACAAAGGTATCATGGTGTGGCACTTGATTTTACCAGTCAGAGTATGTTTCTAGCTCAGATTAACAAAGGTAAGACGATTTGCCACTTAATTTAGCTGTTAAAGTATGCTAGTAGGTCACATTCACAAAGGCAGGATGGTTTGGCACTGAATTTTATCAGTCAGAGTATTTTTCTAGCTGATTTTCACAAAGGTAAGACGGCTCGCAACTTTATTTCGTATTGTGCGCATGCGCAGAAACAATGGGTACGATGATTCGTCAGGTAGGATGGACTCTCAGAAAACCGGCTCAAGAGCCGCAACAGTAAAAAGGAGATGAATACCAGAGTGTTAGTGAGATAGAGGTTTTCTCTCAAATTGGCATAGCAGGTTGGCTAAAATGGCTACCAAGGCAAAGACTAGTGAGCTTCCTGAAAGCCTGCCTCAGGTATGCTTTTATCAACACCAGACTAGGTGGGGCCAATTAGCACCAGCTGAACATACTCAGGAGATTAGGGGCTAAACAGGAGCGTAACAGGTGGCTAGTAGCCTTCAGTAATAGCAATAATTCACATGACAATAGTGCATTCATGTAGTTGTAAAAAGAATGGAAAATATATCAAGTAATCCAAACCAAAGTATTCAGAATACATTATTCACATTGAAATGTATTTTAAGTTACTCAAACTACATTTGGGTCATTTATTTGTAATCTGTAGTAGAAAACATTTTAAGAGTAACCTTCTCAACACTGCACAGATATAGCTGCATACACTTTACTGGGGTGTATTACTAGTTTAGATCAATGCATTTATGCAAAGCATTTAGATCATGCCCAAGTAAATCACACAATCCCGCAACCCCCCACGCCTCCACAAATTTACACACCTGTATTGTGTGACTTTATCCCGGGTCTGATATTAAGCAGTCTTAGCTGACGGATCTCCTCCTCATACCGGACGATCGTTTTTTCAAACTCTGAGAAGATTTCTTCTGTAGCAGCATTTAATCTCTCCTTGATAAACTCTCTCAGATGCTGAACTGAAGACATTATTGCAACAACAACCGATACCGCCAAACCAACGTCTTCAAACTTAACTCGGGATCTCTCAATGGCACCATTGCCGCTATTCTTCTTTTATTGCTCTTTTATAGGTATCAAGGGCGTAATACTGCCCTCATCAGGTCAGTCCAGTCCAACATAAAGTCTGGTACTTTGCAGAAAACTGCAATTTTGCCATGAGATTATTAGTGATATCCTGGAATAAAGAAAGAAGAAAATACTTTGATTTAAGTTTGATTTATTGGAAAACCCTTTAGTTTGATCCAGCATTAATCATTTTACAGAACAAAGAATAATCCCTTCATTGATTATAGTCACTCTAAAAATAATTATATAAAATCTTTTTAATAAACGAGGGTCTCCTGATTTCTCTGGTACGGTCCATGAAGTGGAAGTGAAATAACAATATACAAATACATTAATATAAATAAACTACATACATTTAGAGCCTGGAAAGACTCATCCTCAACCAGCTCCGCCCTATAGTTAGGCCACATCAGGATCTCCTTCAGTTTGTTACCAGCCCCACCTCGAGGCTGAGGACGCCATGATATAACTGCTCAATCGTGCCTACGCCCATCTGGGCCAGCTGGTGAGCACTGTGAGGGTCATGTTTTTTTGTTTTTTTTTTTACTTTTTCAGTGCATTTAATACATCAGGTCAGTCCTGGGTGATAAGATAAGAGATAACATCAGATAAGATAACCTTTACGAGTCCCACATGTGGGAAATTTCTTTTGTTACAGCAGAAAGTTACACAGCAAAAATTAGAAAACACTGGAATAGGATAAGATGTTAAGAATAAGAATAAGAATAAGGTACTGTACACAATAGACTAGAATAAAATAAAATACTATATACAATAGAATAAAAATCTTGTAGTATTTATAGGAGATGTAAAACCACAGTCACAACAGGGGTTTACCACCACGACACGGACCCCAGCTCAGTGGTGCAGCCTCAGCAATGAAGGTGCGGTCTGCCTCTCCCCACCGCAGGGAAAAGGGTAACACCACCTGGGTCTGGGTGCAGTTCCCCCCTCCAGGGGCAAGGGTACCTAGACCCGGTTCGTAGAGTATGCTTGGGGAGTGTGATCGTTTGTACAGCGTCTCTTTATGTCTGTCTCCACGTTGGTTGAGTGTGGAGTAAGTGCATATGAGAGCATGAGGGTGGGAATGGATGTTTGTGTCTGTGTGTGCCTGTATGTCTGTGTCTATATGTCAGGTTGGGTATCAGACGCCACCTCTCTGGGGACATCTTAGGCCCTCCAAGGTTTGGAGGCCTATCTCCCCCCACCCCCACTTCCCCTGCCAGTGGCGGACTCCCTCAGACATCGGTGCGTTGGTGGTTCTTTGTGTCCGGGGGTGGGCGTCCAGGTACACACCGGCTCACTCCTTGGCGGCCGCTTATCGGGGCCTGGAGCCTGGGGCTCGCTCGGGCCACTTCGGAGGTGGGGTGCCACCGGCCTCTCGGCCTGGGGCTCGGTCACTCAGGCACGGCTGGCTGCCGGCGGAGCTCACGGGCGCGTCACTGCAACTCCCCCTGGCTTCTGCTCCGCGGCTGCTGAGTGAGCCCTCATCTGGGACTCTCCTCAGCTCTTTCTGGGACAGTGGCGCGGCTGCCCCTCTGTTGGTCTTCCTTGGTCTCTTGTGTTCTGCGGGCCTCTGGATGTCTGGAGTTTTGATCTCCTCCATACCTGCTTCATGCCCTGGAGGACGGGGCTGTGGCCCCCCCACACCCTCTAGCAGATCATTACATGAAGGAACCTTTTAAAAACAAGCGCGTCCATGCTCACAGGTGTACACACGGGTGATCACACCCACAAACTACACCCTTTTTGGCTCCTACCTCAAAGCACACTGTGTTCTGTTGATCTTATGTGCTGCACAATAATGTTTAATATTTAGTATTTACTGTCATATTCCCATAGATCATTGTGATGTTGTTTATTCTATTACACTTGTTTTCTTCTGCTTGTTTTCTTTTTTCTTTCTCAACAGGTGATCGATATATGCATTTTTCTTTTTCTCTTTTTTTTTTTGCTGCCCATTCTGTTGGTTTTTGTTTTTTGCCCTTCTCCCCCGTCCCTCTTCTCAGCTGTTTCTCTTCCCTCTGTCCCGTATTCAGCAAGTGAAAATAAAATAAACAATAAAAGGTGAATCAAATGGACCATTATGGCAAGGCTGGGATGGTCAATTTGGTAAAGTAAATCCGTGGGCATCTTTCTTTGCCTTTAGACAATAATTCTGATGGCAAAAGAGCCAAACGGGACAGGCAAAAAAAAAAAAAAAGCAATGAAGGTGCTGAACATGGTCCATTTAGACTCAATGTTCCCAGTCTCCCTCTGAATGGTGTCGAAGCTCTGCCAGAGGAGACAGTGACGATCTCAAGGACAGGGACTTTTGCTACGTGAATTACTAAATTCACTTGAGAAAAAATATAAGTAAGTTAGTATCAACTAGTGGTAGGACTGAGCTAAAGTGCTATCTGGGTCCATCCAGGTCACTCACCACCCCTGGTGGACACGGGTCAAAGTTATATTAGACAATAGAAGGAATAAATAAAAATAAAGCATAAACAAATTTTCACAATTTTCAAATTGTGAGTGGGCAGAGAATTTCTACATGGGTTAAATACATAACAAGACCACCTATCTATACGTCAAACGAGATTAATTACACATGTCTAATTCACTATATTGCCACTGAGGTAAATGAAGTGCAGCCTGCATGGTGTAATAAAATGATAAACATGAATTAGTATAACACCTGTTAGTTACTTCTTTTCAGGACCGGCCTAGTTTGGTTCTGTGGAGAAAAGCACTTTTGGATTTGCTGCTAGTGATGGGATTTCCGGCTCTTTTTAGAGAACCGGCTCTTTCGACTTGGCTCACTAAAAAGAGCCGGCTCTTTCGGCTCCGAACCGGCTCTTCAGGTTGATTTGTTGCTTTAATTAATTATCAACAACAATATAAAATTATGCACAAAAGGAAATAGTAATGTAAAAAACGTGGTTTTCTTTATGTATGTTTATATATAAATACTTATGGGGAACCCTAGAGACGAAACGCGTACAAACTCCAAAGCACTTAGAAATTCCAAAGCACATTTCTAGCGTTAACTGAACTTCTGATACAGAGCTACCTAGATCACTTAAATTACACTAATCGAATGCATATGTCTATTGTTTTTGTTTTTAAAAAACTATATATATATATCTATTTTTTCAAATAATTGAAAAAACAAACAAACTTCATTTACCTGTTACTACCACACACCCAATCCGATTGTTGGTACTTGCTGGCTTGTGTAGCCACTAGGTAACAAAAGCTCAACACGGCCCTTAGCATCCTGGAGCACTTCTGTTGTGTTTTGGAGTTTGTACGTGCTTTGTCTCTAGGGGCCACTGTAAATATTCTTTTATTTATTCACTCCACAAAAAATGAAATAAATAAATTATAAAATACAAAAACCAACTATTTACATTTCATACATTTCAACTTTTAACTACTTAAATTTTCAGCTTTTTCCTTTTAAACAAATTTAAAGTGAAACAACACAAAACACTGCAAACCACAACACAGTAAAATATAAACTAAAATATGGAAAAAAGGGTGAAAAAAAGAACGCCCAGATCTTTAATTAAGGGAAAGGTTGGCATTTAGAAATAATAATATCACACTCAACTGACTGCGTTTTATCTTCCCATTGCACTGATGGGTGGACAGTTCTTAGGTGCCTGTGCATGTTGTTTGTGGAGCCGGCTCTATATGATATCCTTTTCTTGTAGACTCTACACTCTGCCTTTGTTTTGACAAAAAGATTGAAATGGCTCCAGACTTTGCTTCTTTTCTTGGTGTCACTCATTTTCTTTACTGTACCTTTCTCTGTACCGGCTCGCATCGTTCACTTCAAAGATCCGGCTCTAGGAGCCATTTTGTTCGCGACCGACCCATCACTATTTGCTGCCTCAGTTGTGGTCTGGAACCTGTACGTCGGTAAGATTAGAGCTTCCAGTGACTGTGAAGACTGAACCTAACTCAGACAGTTAAGACGATTCTTGAATTTTGATTTAATCAAGATTTTGATGCAAATTTGTGTTACTGAAGCTCCGAGAGGGAGGGGTGTGTTATTTAATTAAATTGCATGCTGGTTTAAATTCATGTTGGGTACCTCCTAAGGAATTGTGGACTGCATTAAGTCCACTGTGATGACTAATTGGCTAACTTGATCTGAAAATACCATCGCAGATTTGTTTGAATCTTTTTTCATGTCACTGATGGTGGTATAAAAAAGGAAGACATGCTCTTAGCAGACAGGGGAGTTGTGTGTTCAGTGTTTGCTATTATGTGCTCCACTTTTGTTCTGAAACAACTTCAGAAGACATTGATGGAGTACGGTTGAGGACCTGGGCCCTATTTCAGGAAGCCGGTTAAGTGCAAACTCTGAGTAAGCATACCGTGAGTTAACGAAAACTCTGGGTTTTCAGTTTCACAAAGTGAGTTTAGATTAATCCTGAGTGAGTTACTATGATGACACACTCCGTGAAGCTAACCTGCCCCCTAGCAGGTTTACTTCTACTAACCCCAACTCTCTCCGCCTCTTTGTCGGAAACCTGACTGTAGGAAGTGTCAGACATGGCCTGCCCCTTCCTTGAAGAGCCAGTAGATGTTGAAGCCCAAATTCTCTGCAGAGCTCTCCGCCGGGAGAGAGTGATTGCGCGCATTTTATCATTTCCTGATGATTTTCTGTGTGAACGTTACAGTTTTTCAGCACAATCCATAATTTATTTGGATAACATCCTCAGGCCTAATATTGCTCATGTGACACATCGCGGACATCCTCTCAGTTCTGTACATATTTGTATTGCACTTTGGTTTTTTGCAAACGGGAGCTTTCTGTATAATATTGGTGACACTGAGCACGTTTCCAAGGCTACCGTCTGTCGGGCAGTCAGGAATGTTACAGTTGCACTGAAACGTCTCCTGCACTCGTCTGTGGTGTTCCCCGGTCATAGACCCACAAGATTTATCAAAGAGGGATTCCACAAAATTGCAGGTATCAGGATGAACAAAACTCAATTCATGATGTGGTGATATTTGAACTACTACTTAAATTTTACATTTATTCTCACGGTTCCCAGGCGTGATTGGCTGTATAGATGGCACTCACATTCCAATCATTGCTCCTTCAGTAAATGAAGGAGACTATGAACAGGAAGTCTTTCCACAGCATTAATGTACAGGTACATAGTTCCCTGTAGCATTTCAAACTAACAAATTATTTCATTATAGTAATGGATGCTAATTTGTGTTCTCTGCACTGTGAAGATCATATGTGATGCTGCCAACATTATCACAAATGTGGAAGCCAACTGCTCAGCCTCTGTGAGTGGTGGTGGTGGAGGTCCCCCACCTGTTTTTCGGGCCTCCGCTTTTTTTCTGTTGGCTATAACGGGTCACATTTGAGCATACAGAGTAAGCAAATATGTACTTGTAATGTGCTCAGATAATTTCAATAAGTGCTTACAGAAAGAAAATTAATGTAGCCTCTAACTGCAATTGATTTACATCGGACAAACAGACCAAGCACTATGGCTCATAATACAATTACACCTTACCTGTTTGGACTATATTTTTATATTTCATTTTTACTTTCTGCCAGGAACGTTTGGGGCCTGTTGGGTTGCACCTGCGCTCACATCACGTCACAAAATAAAATGTATAAAATAAAAAATAAAATAAAATAACGTGTTAAATGGGTGGAAATCCCTAGATCAATGTTTAAAGTAACACGCATTGACTCTGTCGGCTATGTTTTGCCATGCATGCTCCCTTTGTTTTGCAGCTGAGGCTGTGTTACTTTTTTTCCGCAAAATTTGCATGTTATCGGCATATGCTGCCATCAGAATTTCGGCCTCAAGCGCTGTAAAATACATTGACCGCGCCTTCTTTCCCTCCGTCTCCATGGTGACTCGCTTAATCTGTGCTCCACTAATCAGGGCTTTATGTATCCTCGTGCGCGCGCTTGACTTGGGGTTAAAGCAACTCCGCGTTGATTGAACTAATTGTTATCAGCCTTTCTGAAACCGAATATTCCGAGTTGGACAGTTCGGGGTTACTCAACCGTGAGTATCGTTTTTCACTCTGAGTTTTCTAAACCGGCTTCCTGAAATAGGGCCCTGGAAAGTGAGGACGAGAATGCTTCACCAAAAGGCAGATCACACAAAGCCCTGTTTAACAGCTCGTTTGGAAGTACTGTTAGTTTTTCAAAGAGCAGCAGGATTGTGCAGTCGCATGTTTTAAAGGCTTTTCAGAATTTCTAAAGGCTGGAAAGATGTTGATTCAGGGTTTTGGAACACAATTTATACCAAAACACAAAATTTACAGGAGATGTAAAGTTTGATGCCAGTTTTTATTGAACATACAAGATAAAATAAAATAGCTCTCTAGTATGTTTGACATAAGCACATGGAGGCCAAAAGCAAACAAAGATAAATAAAGATGAAGACTCCTGGGGAACTTCTGAGCTCCTTTATGGGAGATGAGTCACCAGCTCCTCCTCCTTTATTATATAATTATCAATATTTTATCTTTAAACTGAATTATCTACAATCTTAAACTGGATTTGTTTAATGTCAAAATGGAACACACTGTTAAAATGACACATTAGTCCATAAGTTATGTTATAAATATAAATAATAAATGAGCTTAAAATATGGATCACAGACAATTTGAGAACAGATCAACTTGTCAACATTGTCATTCCCTAAAATATTCCCTTTCCATCTGAAAAGCACTTGCCATAATGTCAATCCAACTACTACATGGGTAGTTTTTTTAAACTGATATTTCCAAGTGCGTTTTGGAGAAATAGTTATTTTTACATCAAGACACTAAAAATATCTCAAGCACTGTCGAGGCCATGCCAAAGAAAATGAAGAAACTTCAGCAAAGACAAAGCCTATAAACTATAAAACAATGATGTCAGAAAAAGGTGATATAGGTGCACACATTTTATGGTGGACAAGACAAAGTTTGTCTTGTCCATGTGTCAAAACAGAAACTGAGCTTCCGAAAGCCTTTTTAAAATTTTCAGTTTTCAATGACCCAAACACTGTTTATGTGTTCTACCACCACCATTTTCTAAGAATGAAACTTAGCATGTAGCATCTTTTCCTAATTGCATTTTCAACTGTACTGGAGAACTAAAATGTTTCACACAGGTGCTGAAACAGTGTGGTTTTTCACTTTTGTGAACTGGCATGTGTTATTTCAAGTTTCCCTTTACCTGAATCTTTTCTAGAGGTGCTACAAGAATGTGGCTTCTCACCTGTGTGAATTTGCATGTGTCTAGTCAAATCTGACGTCCACCTAAATCTTTTCCTACAGGTGCCGCAAGAATATGGCTTCTCAACTGTGTGAATTCGCATGTGGCTTTTCAAATTTGATTTTATATAAAATCTTTTCCCACAAGTGCTACAGGAATATCGTTTTTCATTTGCATGGAATTCCATGTGTATTTTCAAATGGCTTTTATGATTAAACCTTTTCCCACAGGTGCTACAGGAATGTGGTTTCTCACCGGTGTGAATTTGCATGTGTCTAGTCAAGCTTGACTTCCAAAAAAACAAAAACAAAAAAAACCCCTTTTCCCACAGGTGCTACATAAATGTGCGGTGTCGGAATTTTGAACACTCGGGCCTGATACGATTTGCTCCCACTCATTTCTGTGCGAGTTACCACCCTTGACTTCATCCTGATCTGTGTCAGGAGATTTGTGAGAATGGAGCTGGTCACTGCTTGGTTCTGGTTCACTATGATCATTTTCTTTACGAGCAGGAAAAGTTTCAGTCTCCTGCTTTAGAACAACCGTTTTTCTACTTCACTGGTACAGAGTTCCTCTTGTTCCTCTTTAATCTGTGAAGGATCCTCCTGGTGTAGACTGGAGTTCTTCTCCTGGTTTACAGACCTGCTGAGTTGTGAGCCCATCCTCGTCCTTACAGTCATGTGGTGGAAAATCTTAAGGGACATATCAAAAAACATACATTTGAGAAATTACAACCATTAGAAGGTCTCTACATGGTAAGCATATGGCTTAGATCATCTACGATGAGAAAATAAAGACGATATATAATCAAAAGCACAAAGTGGTATCTCTTAAATTTTGTTATCAAAGTGCACAAAACATTTAAAAATGTGCTTAAAATTATTCAAAAACTTTACAGGACACTCACTTCAGGATTTATTTATTGTTTAGATTAACCATTCATTGCCTTAAAGTTGGGGAGAATGGGAGGTAGAGCCTTCAGCTTTCAGGTCCCTCTTCTGTGGAAAAAGCTGCCAGTTTGGATTCGGAAAACAGACACTTTTTAAAAAAAGATTAGGCTTAAAAACTTCCTTTTTGATAAAGCATACATTTATGGCTGGATCAGGTGGCCCTGATTAGGCTCATTGAGATTTAAACTGGGTGAGAGAGCCAATCTTTCTTATACCTGGGGGTATAGAGTTCCACAGCCTGGGAGCAGAACAGCTAAAAGCTCTGCTTCCCATCCTGGTGAGGCGGAAGGAAGGCACAGAAAGCTGGATAGAAGAAGAAGATCAAAGTGAGCGGACAGAAAAGTTAGTGGTTAACAGGTCAGAAAGGTAAGGAGGTGCGAGGTTATGAATGGCCTTGAAGATGAGCACAAGAAGTTTGAAAACTATCCAGAATTTCACAGGGAGCCAGTGAAGTTCCTGAAGAACAGGGGTGATGTGCTGGTAGGAGGCAGTTCTGGTGATAATGTGAGCAGCAGAGTTCTGAACCAGTTGAATCTTATGGAGGGATTTTTGGGGGAGACCATGCAAGAGAGAGTTGTAGTAGTCGGGAGGTAACAAGACTGGGCAAGAATGGATGTAGACTGGGTGACAAGAGAAGGACGAAATCTGTTAGTGTTGCGTAGATGGAAATAGGCAGAACAGGTGAGATTATTGATGTGAGATTTATAGGAAAGTGAACAGTCTAGGATGACACCAAGGGTCTTAACCTGAGGAGAAGGGAAAACTGGAGTTATCGATAGTGAGTCAGAAGTGGTTTGCCTTCAAAAGGTTGGATTTGGTGCCAATAAGGAGGATTTCAGTTTTATCCTTATTGAGCTTCAGAAGGAGTAATAAAGGTAATATTAAAACTAAGAAGCTGCTGCCATTGTTGGAAACTGGAATTGGCTGGGCCACGCTATGAATCCTGGGATAGGTTGGGCAGCGAAGGATACACCCGACCCATCCTTCAAATCTGGAAATGAAGGACACGTTTGTCGGCCGCATTTGGAGGGGTCTTTGAATTTGGACAGCCTTCGTCGAATCGCTGTAACGCAGTCAGCCTACAAATGCAGCTTCTGAAGGATTTGATTTCGTGGCTCAAGAGTTGGGAGTTCGCCTTGTAATCGGAAGGTTACCGGTTCGAGCCCCGGCTTGGACAGTCTCGGCCGTTGTGTCCTTAGGCGAGACACTTCACCTGTTGCACAGGTACAACGTTCTGGAATGGCCATCTCTGTCCCCAGACCTGAAAATTACTGAAAATCTTGGGTGCGAGTTAAAGAGAGCTGTCCATGCTCGGAAGCCATCAAACCTGAATGAACTAGAGATGTTTTATAAAGGGGAATGGTCCAAATTACCTTCAACCACAATCCAGACTCTCATTGGAACCTACAGGAAGCATTTAGAGGCTGTAATTTCTGCAAAAGGCAGATCCACAAAATGTTGATTTCATGTCCTTTTTTGTGGTGCCCAAATTTATGCACCTGCCTGATTTTGTTTAAACAACTATTGCACACTTTCTGTAAATCCAATAAACTTCATTTCACTTCTTAAATATCACTGTGTGTCTCCCATATGATATATTTAACTGACATTTTTTATTGTAACAACCAATGATTTATACAGGAATATAATGACTATTAACAAGGTTGCCCAAACTTTTGCATCCCACTGTATTTCCCTATATGAATAAAATAGAATTGAACTGAGTGAAGGAGGCCATGTTAGACAAACTGAAGAATCATTTATGCACAAATCATAGTGGGAGTTGTTTTTATTTTTTTATTTATTTATTTATTAAATAGGATATGGGAGACTTTTCTTTAATAATGCCATATCACCTCACACAAGGAATGAGAGTTTCATGATTCTTAGTGCAATGGAACCCTGTTTGTATATTTTCTTAATTTTCTTCTCTCGTATGCTTTCATAAGGTCAGTACTGTTAGGGCAGTTAGCATTCTCTTAAAATCTGTTTGTAAGTCCTGCTCCATGTTTTACATAAACATGGAGCAGGACAAAGACAGCGCTCTGTATGTTATAGACATTCATCAACATCTTTTTGCAGCAAATCCTCTATATCCAGTGGCCAGGGAAGATTTAAAAAAAAAAAAAAGAAAAAAAAAGAAAAAAAAAGTAGTCAAGAACAAACCAGGAACCAATAGCAATACCAGTTCTGAAAGAAAGTGATGATGGATTGGCCACACAATCAGGAAATCCACCGATAACATCACTGCACAGGTCTTGTGCTGTGATGACATTACAGCACAATGTGATGGTTTGTTAAAAGCTTAGTTTCAAATCAATATTTTAAACTGATTGTTCAGTCCTAATGGGGATAATTATGTTAGTGTATGATAATTTTTTAAATCTACAACTGTTTATAACCTGCATAGTTCACATTTCTGTATATCTCATATTTCTGTATAGTTTTTTTATATTTATATCCTGTTCATAGCTTGTACTCACTACAGCCTGTACATACTTATAGATATAGCATATTCATAACATACTTCATACCGTGTACATTATAACATACCATAATAGACCCATTTCTGTAATATACTCACATATCTATATTATTTCTAATATCTATTTGTAATATATCTATATCATGGCTAAAGCACTTCTGGATGGATGCAAACTGCATTTTGTTGCCTTGTACCTGTGACATGTGCAATGACAAACTTGAATTCTATTCTATATGCGAGCAATATTCAAATATTCTCTCTCATGCAGTGAACAGCGGAGATTTCTGTCTACATGCAGAAAGTCATCATTTATGAGGCATACAGCTTGCCACTCCAACTTGGTCCTTGTGGCCAATAATCCAGTTTTCATCGTCTCAACATTTTTCTACATACTGTGTACAGTTCTGGACTAACATGACTTAAATCTGGTGGAATTTTTTGTTTTTTTATTAAACAGAAGATTTGAAATCCAGGTTTTATTTTACTGTGCTAACAGAAAACATGTCTTCAGTGAGGCAGTATCCCAGGCGGTAATGCACACCATGTGTCTTTGTGTCGCCTCTGTCAGTGCGCCCCAGGGTGGCTGTGGTTACAATGTAGCTTGCCATCACCAGTGTGCGAATGTGTGTGTGAATGGGTGGATGACTGGATATGTAAAGCGCTTTGGGGTCCTTAGGGACTAGTAAAGCGCTATATAAATACAGGCCATTTACCATTTGTGACATTTTGATGAGTCCTATTCATTTCTATATTATGAAATCTGTATATGACACTTTTACATACCTATTCTGGTCCGCTTTACTCCAGGATTGCACAAATCCAGCCGTTCTCCGGTCCAGACATAAATGCTTTCAGCTTTCTGCTTCAGTTCAAGCTGCTCTCCTTCCCCAATGATGATTTCCTCCTGTACCTCTTTAATCTTTGAAGGCTCTGTGTTCTGCTGGTCCAGATTGGAGCTCCTTTCCTGGTCACTGACCTGCTGATCATCCAGACCTTCGTGTTCAACAAAGGGACACAAGAAAATAGTGACGAATGTGATAATAATAAAGATCAAGAAGGATTAAAAGGGGTCACCTATTGAGAATTTAGCTTATGGTTTCAAGGGCTCTTGCATTCTTGCAGATGCTGCCACAGAAACATTCACTCATAGTCATGTGTTCATTGGGTGATGTTGATAACCGTACAGAGTAATTTTTAGATGCGAGTGCCAGTGATCATCACACAATGTGAATAAACAAGCAAACGAACGAACAGTAGCATGATCTGAATATGATCATGAAAGCTTAAAGTACTTTAAGACGGCAGACTGGAAGTCTTTGTGTTTTGACCAACACATTAAACCATATATTTTTAGATACAAGTTGTAACGGCCGCCATTTTCGTTCTGAGTATTTATTATATGGCGTGTTTTGGGGAAAAGCCTGTTCTTACACTTGAGTCTAAGGTTTATTTTGAGCACCTGACAGCTCTTTTTTGCTTCTCATCTATAAACTCTCTCCACAACCTTTCAAATGATTGGTGGTCAAACAGAAATGTCGTGTTCGAGTCTGTGGTGGAGACCGCTTTGCGGCATAATTTGCGTTTGAGTTTTCTAATCCGTGTAAGATTTATCATAACCAAACAATGTCCATCCTACAGGGGGAGCCCCTGGTTTAGGAATAACATCCTCAATTTGTTTTGGCTGGTCCTTCTGTTTGGAGCTACCAGGTTCTGCCTCATCTTGATTGATAGCCAGTGAAGAAACCAATGAAAAAAATATTGCTGTAAATGTGTCTTGCGACACCACAAAACAAACAATAGTGTGTCATTCAAAACGATAGATGTTTTAATTTCATCATCAGATATATTTCGTCACATTGCACAACGTTAGCCTACTACAGGGGTTCCCAAAGTGGGGGGTGCAGAGCCATTGCAGGGGGAATGTTAAAAGAAAAGAAAAAAAAAAGAATGCTTGGACACTGCTAGAATAACGGACAGGTTTTTTTGACGGGGCTCCCACACAAACACATACCTATTATGGTCAGCTTTACTCCAGGATTCAACAACAAAACCAGCCGTTCTCCGGTCCAGACATAAATGTTTTCAGCTTCCTGCTTCAGTTCAAGCTGCTCTCCTTCCCCAATGATGGAGATTTCCTCCTGTACCTCTTTAATCTTTGAAGGCTCTGTGTTCTGCTGGTCCAGACTGGAGCTCCTTTCCTGGTCACTGACCTGCTGATCATCCAGACCTTCGTGTTCAACAAAGGGACACAAGAAAATAGTGACGAATGTGATGATAATATAGATCAAGAAGGATTAAAAGGGGTCACCTATTGAGAATTTAGCTTATGGTTTCAAGGGCTCTTGCATTCTTGCAGATGCTGCCACAGAAACATTCACTCATAGTCATGTGTTCATTGGGTGATGTTGATAACCGTACAGAGTCTAATTTTTAGATGCGAGTGCCAGTGATCATCACACAATGTGAATAAACAAACAAACGAACGAACAGTAGCATGATCTGAATATGATCATGAAAGCTTAAAGTACTTTAAGACGGCAGACTGGAAGTCTTTGTGTTTTGACCAATGCATTAAACCATATATTTTTAGATATAAGTTGTAACAGCCGCCTGTTCTTACACTTGAGTCTAAGGTTTATTTTGAGCACCTGACAGCTCTTTTTTGCTTCTCATCTATAAACTCTCTCCACAACCTTTCAAATGATTGGTGGTCGAACAGAAATGTCGTGTTTGAGTCGGTGGTGGAGACCGCTTTGCGGCATAATTTGGATAGCAGAGTTTTCTGATCTGTGTAAGATTTATCATAACCAAACAATGTCCATCCTACAGGGGGAGCCCCTGGTTTAGGAATAACATCCTCAATTTGTTTTGGCTGGTCCTTCTGTTTGGAGCTACCAGGTTCTGCCTCATCTTGATTGATAGCCAGTGAAGAAACCAATGAAAAAAAATATTGCTGTAAATGTGTTTTGCGACACCACAAAACAAACGAAGAAGAATGCTTGGACACTGCTAGAATAACGGACAGGTTTTTTTGACGGGGCTCCCACACAAACACAAAGCAGAGGTTGAAGCATCGCCGAATATGTTTCCAAACCAACTTCCTTCAAAGCCAAAGACTAGAAAATATGATGAAGCATAGCTTGCCTTTGGCTTCACCTGCACATGTGCCAAGGTAGGTATTGCGGCTCCTCCAACCTATGGCCGCGGCAGGCTAAACATGAGGACACAGATGACGCGCAACAATAAACGCATAAAATACACTTCTGTACCATTTGCTCCTTTTATTCCACATGCAACTGTCCAATATATAAATCAGCACATGGGATTAACTATTAAACAAATGCACAGACTGCACAAACCAATAACTGCAACTCTCCAATAACTGCACTAACTACTATGTCAAATTACAACCTGGTTCATGGCATCAATTAATGGTTTTTGTATATTTGTGCACTAAGTTCCAGTTAAAATACAGCAAAATCATTCAAGCTGCGATCAACAGAAAGTTTTGCCTCATGCTCACCCTACCTTTCTGCTCATCAACATCAGGTGCTGTGAACAGGTGAGTGCAACCACATTTATCATCTACCACACCCATGAGACACGCCCCACACCCGTGCACCAATACAGTGAGTCCATTTAAACCAACCCACTTAGTCAAAAAAGGAACAACTCATATGGCTCCTACAGTAGGTACCCCCAACAGAATTTGTTTCCCCTGCATCGGGAGGATGCGCTAGGCTGTCCAAATCATGCACAAACAGTATCCCACAGTTGTTTATGTTTTTGAACCCACTTTTTGATAGCAATGTTGACTATTATTACACAGGGGAAAAGAAAAACTACACGTAAAATAATTACACCATGACACCTCCACCTTTCTAAATGGAGGGACAATAGCTGCTTGTGTATATGCAAGTGTGTAAAAACTGCAGATAGTAAGATTAACAGTATTTTGAATCTGCCATTGCAGAAATTAATCTCATGTAAACAATAACATGTCGCACAGCGTGATGTGAAAGGCACACATCTCTGACATTGTGCGATGAACTCCGTATTCGTCGATCACAGGTAAATGCAAAAACTGAGTTTTCTCCAACCTTTTTGGTGATTCGAAACGCTGTTTACGTGCGGACGAAAGGACCAAATGCATAGAAAAATACCCATGTTGGTGTGGACGTAGCATAAAAGAGTTATTAGTTTTACTGCTACCTGTAATTTATTGCAGTTTACTTTTGATTTATTATTTTCTATCAAAGGTTTAATGTGTGAAATAACTGCAATGGAGTTCGAAAACAAAATATTGGTGAGTGTGCTTGGTGGGAATATTTTTTCTATACGACATTACGGTGTTCTGACAAACCATCCTACTTTGGCAAAACGTCCTACCTTAAGTAGTTTGTGCACATTTCTGCTTTCACAGAGTAATTTCACCACAAATTTAAGTAGGTATGACGGTTTGCCACTTAACTTTGCCCATCAGAGTATACTTGTAGCTCATATTCATAAGCCCAGGATGGTTTGCCACTACATTTTACACATTAAAGTATGGTTGTAGGTCACAGTCACAAAGGTATCATGGTGTGGCACTTGATTTTACCAGTCAGAGTATGTTTCTAGCTCAGATTAACAAAGGTAAGACGATTTGCCACTTAATTTAGCTGTTAAAGTATGCTTGTAGGTCACATTCACAAAGGCAGGATGGTTTGGCACTGAATTTTATCAGTCAGAGTATTTTTCTAGCTGATTTTCACAAAGGTAAGACGGCTCGCAACTTAATTTCGTATTGTGCGCATGCGCAGAAACAATGGGTACGATGATTCGTCAGGTAGGATGGACTCTCAGAAAACCGGCTCAAGAGCCGCAACAGTAAAAAGGAGATGAATACCAGAGTGTTAGTGAGATAGAGGTTTTCTCTCAAATTGGCATAGCAGGTTGGCTAAAATGGCTACCAAGGCAAAGACTAGTGAGCTTCCTGAAAGCCTGCCTCAGGTATGCTTTTATCAACACCAGACTAGGTGGGGCCAATTAGCACCAGCTGAACATACTCAGGAGATTAGGGGCTAAACAGGAGCGTAACAGGTGGCTAGTAGCCTTCAGTAACAGCAATAATTCACATGACAATAGTGCATTCATGTAGTTGTAAAAAGAATGGAAAATATATCAAGTAATCCAAACCAAAGTATTCAGAATACATTATTCACATTGAAATGTATTTTAAGTTACTCAAACTACATTTGGGTCATTTATTTGTAATCTGTAGTAGAAAACATTTTAAGAGTAACCTTCTCAACACTGCACAGATATAGCTGCATACACTTTACTGGGGTGTATTACTAGTTTAGATCAATGCATTTATGCAAAGCATTTAGATCATGCCCAAGTAAATCACACAATCCCGCAACCCCCCACAAATTTACACACCTGTATTGTGTGACTTTATCCCGGGTCTGATATTAAGCGGTCTTAGCTGACGGATCTCCTCCTCATACCGGACGATCGTTTTTTCAAACTCTGAGAAGATTTCTTCTGTAGCAGCATTTAATCTCTCCTTGATGAACTCTCTCAGATGCTGAACTGAAGACATTATTGCAGCAACAACCGATACCGCCAAACCAACGTCTTCAAACTTAACTCGGGATCTCTCAATGGCACCATTGCCGCTATTCTTCTTTTATTGCTCTTTTATAGGTATCAAGGGCGTAATACTGCCCTCATCAGGTCAGTCCAGTCCAACATAAAGTCTGGTACTTTGCAGAAAACTGCAATTTTGCCATGAGATTATTAGTGATATCCTGGAATAAAGAAAGAAGAAAATACTTTGATTTAAGTTTGATTTATTGGAAAACCCTTTAGTTTGATCCAGCATTAATCATTTTACAGAACAAAGAATAATCCCTTCATTGATTATAGTCACTCTAAAAATAATTATATAAAATCTTTTTAATAAACAAGGGTCTCCTGATTTCTCTGGTACGGTCCATGAAGTGGAAGTGAAATAACAATATACAAATACATTAATATAAATAAACTACATACATTTAGAGCCTGGAAAGACTCATCCTCAACCAGCTCCGCCCTATAGTTAGGCCACATCAGGATCTCCTTCAGTTTGTTACCAGCCCCACCTCGAGGCTGAGGACGCCATGATATAACTGCTCAATCGTGCCTACGCCCATCTGGGCCAGCTGGTGAGCACTGTGAGGGTCATGTTTTTTTGGGGGGTTTTTGTTTTTTTACTTTTTCAGTGCATTTAATACATCAGGTCAGTCCTGGGTGATAAGATAAGAGATAACATCAGATAAGATAACCTTTACGAGTCCCACATGTGGGAAATTTCTTTTGTTACAGTAGAAAGTTACATAGCAAAAATTAGAAAACACTGGAATAGAATAAGAATAAGAATAAGGTACTGTACACAATAGACTAGAATAAAATAAAATACTATATACAATAGAATAAAAATCTTGTAGTATTTATAGGAGATGTAAAACCACAGTCACAACAGGGGTTTACCACCACGACACGGACCCCAGCTCAGTGGTGCAGCCTCAGCAATGAAGGTGCTGAACATGGTCCATTTAGACTCAATGTTCCCAGTCTCCCTCTGAATGGTGTCGAAGCTCTGCCAGAGGAGACAGTGACGATCTCAAGGACAGGGACTTTTGCTAGGTGAATTACTAAATTCACTTGAGAAAAAATATAAGTAAGTTAGTATCAACTAGTGGTAGGACTGAGCTAAAGTGCTATCTGGGTCCATCCAGGTCACTCACCACCCCTGGTGGACACGGGTCAAAGTTATATTAGACAATAGAAGGAATAAACAAAAATAAAGCATAAACAAATTTTCACAATTTTCAAATTGTGAGTGGGCAGAGAATTTCTACATGGGTTAAATACATAACAAGACCACCTATCTATACGTCAAACGAGATTAATTACACATGTCTAATTCACTATATTGCCACTGAGGTAAATGAAGTGCAGCCTGCATGGTGTAATAAAATAATAAACATTATGAATTAGTATAACACCTGTTGGTTACTTCTTTTCAGGACCGACCTAGTTTGGTTCTGTGGAGAAAAGCACTTTTGGATTTGCTGCCTCAGTTGTGGTCTGGAACCTGTACGTCGGTAAGATTAGAGCTTCCAGTGACTGTGAAGACTGAACCTAACTCAGACAGTTAAAACGATTCTTGAATTTTGATTTAATCAAGATTTTGATGCAAATTGGTGTTACTGAAGCTCAGAGAGGGAGGGGTGTGTTATTTAATTAAATTCAGGCTGGTTTAAATTCATGTTGAGTACCTCCTAAGGAATTGTGGACTGCATTAAGTCCACTGTAATGTCTAATTGGCTAACTTAATCTGAAAATACCATCGCAGATTTGTTTGAACAATGTGTCTTCACGTCACTGATTGTGCTATAAAGGGAAGTTCTCAGACATGCTCTTGGCAGACAGGGGAGTTGTGTGTTCAGTGTTTGCTATTATGTGCTCCACTTTTGTTCTGAAAAACAACTTCAGAAGCCTCTGATGGAGTACGGTTGAGGACCTGGAAAGTCCGAGAAGGAAGAGAAGGAAGTCAGTATGATGAAGCCCCTTGAATGTGTTGAATCTTTCTGGCCAGTTGCTTCACCAAAAGGCAGATCACACGAAGCCCTGTTTAACATCTCGTTTAGAAGTACTGTTAGTTTTTCAAAGAGCAGCAGGATTGTGGGGTTGCAAATTTTAAAGGCTTTGCAGAATTTCTTCAGGCCGGAAAGATGTTGGTTCAGGCTTTTGGAACACAATTTAAACAAAAACACAAAATTTACAGGAGATGCCAACAGTTTTATTGAACATACAACTTAATCAGAAACTTAAAAGAAAGGAAAGACCTCTAGCCTGTTCGCCTTAAGCACATGCAGGCCAAAAGCCAACAAAAATGAATAAAGATGAAGACTCCCGAGGCACTTCTGAGCTCCTTTATTGGAGAGGAGCTCCTCCTCCTTTATTATATAATTATCCATATTTGATCTTTAAACTGATTTAATTCCATCTTAAACTAGATTGATTTCCCCAATTTTGTCAAAATCATTTTCTTAAAAACATTTATCTATTAAATGTGTTCATTAATGTGTCACTTTGACCAGTCTATGAATTTACACAACTTTGCATTCCTCTATAATATTCAACATTTGTCTTGCATAACTTTCTGGACTTTCTTCCAATTACCTTTTCATCCATCATTTTTATAGTAAGGTCAGCCCATAGGGTCAGGAATAATGACTGTTATGCCAACCTCATAGTAAGAAGCAATTAATACTACAGATATTTTTATGCCTTTAAATCAATTTGCACAGTTAAATGTAAGCTATAAATTTCACAAATTATTCTACAACTTTTGGACAGTTTGGACCATCAAAGTGACTCACATATATATAAAATAATTACCAAGTGCATCTTCAAATCCAGTTTCAGTTTCTACCAACCAACATATCACAAACCATTCAAAATGGAACACTGTTAAAGTTACACATTAGTCCAAATTATTATATCTCAAAACAACAGCTGGGTATCAACAGGTGCTCACATAAAAGCAGTACAAGTTATGATATAAACATAGAGAATAAACAACCTAAGTATGTGGGTCACAAACAATATGAGTAACTGCTTAACATTGTCATTCCCGAAAATATTCCTTTTCTGTATACAAAGCACTTCCCAAATATGTCAAGCCAATGTAAAGAAAATGTAAAAACAAACAAACAACAAAAACAACAACAGGACTTCTAGCAGTGTGCAAGTCAGCGAAAAGTGATTGCAACTGTTTGCTGCTTTAAACACCTTCAAACTGTGAACTTCAGATAAACAACTGGCTTTAATTAAGGCTACCTCATGAACACATGTATTTTTTTTATACAGACAATTCCAATTGTGTTTTTGAGAAATGGTTCTTTTTACATCAAGACACCAAAAATATCTCAAGCACTGCCAATGCCATGACGAAAGAAATGAAGAAACTTCAGCCAAGACAAAGCCCATAAACTATAAAACAATAACGTCAGAAAAAGGTGATAAAGGTGCACAAATTTTATGCTGCAATTTTATGTCCATGTGTCCATGTGTGAAAACAGAAACCGAGCTTCCAAAAACCTTATGAAAATGAAGTTTTGAGAAAGTAGCTGTTCATTGCTTGGTTCTGGGTCACTGTGGTCACTTTCTTCAGGAAAAGCAGGAAAAGTTTCAGTCTTCTGCTTCAGTACAAGCGGGTTTTTGTCCTTACAGTCTTGTTGTGGAAAATCTGAAGTGACAGATTAAAAAAAAGACAACAACAACACATGTTTCAGAAATTACAAGGTAATCTTAACCATTAGCAGGTTCCACATGATAAGCATGTTGCTCAGATATACCAATGAAAGGCATGTTGTGGGGAGAAGCTGTTTTGCTGACTAATTTAAAACCATTTTGGCTGCTCATTTACAAACTCTATGAAAAACACTCTTCTTCTGTGATCGATTTAACTTTGGAATCGTACATTTCTCAAGTGATTTAAACTCTTGTGATGAATCACAAATATGTGATATCAACTACAGACCATCTACAGTGAGAAAATACAGACAATATACAATCAAACAAAACAACAAAATGTTGTCATTTAAAAGTTAAAGTGCAGAAAACATTTAACACTTTACTTAAAATTTACAGGACACTCACTACAGTATTTATGTATTTTTTAGATTAATTATCCATTGCCTGATTGGTTGGGAGAATGGGAGGTAGAACCTTCACCTTTCAGGTCCCTCTTCTGTGGAAACAGCTGCCAGTATGGATTCAGAAGACAGAAACCCTCTCTAGTTTTAAGATTAGGCTTAAAGCGTTCCTTTTTGATAAAGCATACAGATATGGCTGGATGAGGTGACCCTGATTAGGCTTAGGACTTGCCAAAATTCATGACTGTTTCTTCTACTCACAACACCCTGTGTTTACAAAACACAGCCATGCAAATAACCTGTTCTTTTGTCAATTGGCCAAAACCAAGAAGGAAAAGAATTACATGTTTAGTTAACTTCCTGTTATTAAATTTGATATTCACTGTAAGTGCGCCTGCAGGTGCAGGAGCGCAGCACAAACGAAGGAGCGATGACTGCAATTCGTTGGGCTCATTTATAACAATTCTTACCAACATAGGACAGTCTTGCCAGGTGGGCCACTGGGAAGCTAGAAATTTTGGCTTTTGGAATCAGTCAGTTTCCTTATTTCAGTTGGTCTTTAAATTTTTCATGTGCCTCTATTGGGGCTGCCACGATTAGTCAACTAGTCACGATTACGTCGACTTTAAAAGTCAACAACTAATTTAATAGCAAAGCGTCGTTTGAAGCTTTGTAAGATCCTGAAAGATGCAGGAAAAAGTAGGATTTAAGAGTGTAATAATGGACTGAAACAAAAGAAAGCAGCAATGCATCTACAAGGACGCCAGCTGTCGTTAAGTCTGGGAGCCTTCTGAGAAAATAAAAGAGAAGAATTTCCAATGCAAAATCTCCAAAATGGAACAGCCCTTCGATGGCAGTACAACAGTGATTCACAAGCATCTGAAAAGGAAGCATGTGGCGGCTTCTGACGACGAAGTGGTACAGTCGTCTCAGTAAGGTAATTGGCTAGTTAGCTGCTAATATTAGCGTAAACAGTGAGCTACTTACTCATATTGGTTTCCTGCTTCAGTGAAAGCTGCTCTTCTTCCTGATTGGTGGAGATTTCCTCTTGTTCATCTTTAGTCTGTGGAGGATCTGTGTCCTGCTGGTCCAGACTGGAGTTCCTCTCCTGGCTACAGACCTGTGGGTCATCCAGATCCTCATTTTCCTTACAATCATGTTGCTGTGGGAGGTCTTGATGGACACAACACAAGAAAGAAGTTACACTGTGAGCAGGTCTCTCAGATATGTGAGCGATATTTAAGGTGCACAAATGTTTTAAATATTATCTCTCATGCGGTGAACAGCAAAGAATTCTGTTTACATGCAGAAAGTCATCATTTATGAGGCGTAAAGCTCGCTACTCCAACTTGGTCCATGTGGCCAGTTATGCACATTTTTCATTGTCTTAACATTTTCCTACATTCTGCATACAGTTCTGGGCCAACATGACTTAAATCTATATTGTGGAAAATTTAGTTGTTGTTTTTTTAAACAAACAGAAGATTTTAAATCCAGTTTTTATTTTACTGTGCTAACAGAAAACATGTCTTCAGTAAGGTAGTATGCCAGGCGGTAATGCACGTGTCTTTGTGATGTCATCACCTGGCCTTTTGATATAAGTCATATTCACTTCGGTATTATGAAGTCTGTATATTACAGATTCACATACCTATTCTGCTCAGCCGTAATCCAGGTTTACACAACAAATCCAGCTGTTCTCCAGTCCAGACATTAATCCCTTCATCCTCCTGCTTCAGTTCAAGCTGCTCTCCTTCCTCACTGCTGTGGGTTTCCTCCTGTTCCTCTTTAATCTGTGGAGGCTCTGGGTCCTCCTGGTTGAGACTCCTCTCCTGGTCACTGACCTGCTGATCATCCAGACCTTCGTGTTCAACAAAGGGACACAAGAAAATAGTGACTAATGTGATGATAAGAAAGATCAAGAAGGATTAAAAGGGGTCACCTATTGAGAATTTAGCTTATGGTTTCACGGGCTCTTGCATTCTTGCAGATGTTGCCACAGAAACATTCAATCATAGTCATTTGTTCATTGGGTGATGTTGATAACCTTACAGCTGTCTGGGATCTAATTTTTAGATGTGACTGCCAGTGATCATCACACACTGTGAATAAACAAAGAAATGAACAGCAGCATGATCTGAATATGATCATGAAAGCAGTTAAAGTATGCTGTTGATACTAATCTTTTAACATTTTACTAATAAATATACACTCACTGGTCACTTTATTAGATACACAATGCTAGTACTGGATTGGAGCCCCTTTCGTCCTCACAGCTGATTTAATTCTTTGTGAAGATTCAGGAAAGTGATGGAAACGTTCCTCAGATATTTGTGGTCTATATTGACCTGAATGCTTCACACAACTGCTGCATATCTGTCAATTCCACATCCATGATGCAAATCTCATGTTCCACTACATTCCAAAGGTGCACTGTTGGGTTGAGACCTGGTGACTCTGGAGACCCGAGTACAGGAAACTCACTGTCATTTTAAGGGCACTGCATATTTTCTCTTTTTTGGATTACTCTCTGTAAATCATACAGATGTTTGTGCTGGAATATTTAAGCAGATTAGAAGTTTCTGAAACACTCAGACCAGCCAGTGTGGTACCAACACCCAGCATACCATATCTCAACATTTCTGGCACCCAGTTTTGCCTTTCTATTTCTTGATCACCTGGAAGAACTAAAGAACTAATTTTATATTACTACTACAATAGCACTTTCCTCCCACTTATTATGGTATATAGATTATGTACAAGTTACTTCATTACTGGAGTTTGTAGAATCCTTAAATGGACATTTTGCAAGTTTATGTTTTACCCTTAATTGCAACACTAAAGAAATTAACTTCCTTGACAAAAAAGTAACAAAAAAGAGAAATCTCTGTACCTCTCTGTACCCCCAAACCTACTGGAATACATTACATTGCAAAACAAAAGAAAATGCTGCACTGATTAAAATAACTCTACTGTAACTGTGGGAAAGGTTTTGCAGAGTATAATTAAAAAAATCTAGCACTAGGTCTGGGTCATGAAAGTTTCCATCCTAGCCACCTCAAAAAAAGCTTACCTGTAAGCCAATTGATTAGCCTTAAATGTATCTGTGAAATTCCAGAACAATACTATGAGAATAAAGAAGAGATGTTGAAAAAAGTTAAAGAAAGAAATTATGAAGGACTTGATAAGATCTGCAGAAAAAAAAAGGTCGACTCAAAAAGTAGGAAGTTTTATTTAGAGATCAAGAAACCTCCAAAACATAAATCAAATCTTGTCTTCTAGACAACTTTTACACAAACACCCAGGAACATTAAAGAAATCATTTTAAAACATTGGTATCATTAGGGATTTTTAAAGAACCGCCAATGATAACTTAAGAGAGGTAAAAACATAACAGATAGGCTTGTCAGAGCTTCATTTTCCTTTTAATGTTCCTGTAGGTACTGTATTTTTTATATTAACTTGTTTGCAGGTTTCTGTGTACTTTTTTAGCATGTATTACATTAAGACATGCAGTGATTTTTTACATTGGGGCGATTGTAGCTCAAGAGTTGGGAGGTCGCCTTGTAATCAGAAGGTTGCCGGTTCAAGCCCCGGCTTGAACAGTCTCCGTTGTTGTGTCCTTGGGCAAGACACTTCACCCGTTGCCTACTGGTGGTGGTCAGAGGGCCCGGTGGCGCCAGTGTCCGGCAGCCTCGCCTCTGTCAGTGCGCCCCAGGGTGGCTGTGGCTACAATGTAGCTGCTATCACCAGTGTGTGAATGGGTGGATGACTGGATGTGTAAAGCGCTTTGGGCTCCTTAGGGACTAATAAAGCGCTATACTAATACAGGCCATTTATCTTTTCTCCCCTTTTAATCTGAAGTGGCTCAGTCCAGAACCTATTTGGGCTGTGGCTTAACCAATTTACCAATACCAACCTGTTAAATGATAATTGGTCAACTGCTTTATTTGTGAAGCTGTGATTGGTCTAATTGGAGATTTCTTTTTCTGTTTCCTGATTTTTATTTAAACACAAGCCATTTGACATTTTGCAATGACGCTGATGAAGACTACAAACCGCGTTGGTCACTAAATAAAGCTGTTGCCTATTACTTTACATGTCACTGGAGTTTAAGTCACCAGAGCCTCTATCCACACACTCCGAATGCCTCTAAAGATCCTCGGGAATTGTCCACATGTCCACATGCCCACATGAATCCTGCGATGATCCCGCAACCCCCACATCTCCACAAATTTACACACCTGTATTGTGTGACTTTATCCCGGGTCTGATATCAAGCAGTCTTAGCTGACTAATCTCCTCCTCATACCGGACGATCGTCTTTTCAAACTCTGAGAAGATTTCTTCTGCAGCAGAAGTTAATCTCTCCTTGATAACCTCTCTCAGATGCTGAATTTAAGACATTATTGCAACAACAACCGATACCGCCAAACCAACGTCTTCAAACATAACTCAGGATTGCGATAGAATCTCTCAATGGTGCCATTGCCACTATTCTTCTTCTGTTGTACTTACAGTAGACTGGAGGTGTCAAAGGCGTAATACTGCCCTCATCAGGTCAGTCCAACAAAAATCAATTCCTGACAAAGTCTGGAGCTTTGCAGAAACCTGGATAAAGAATTTATCGTTCCCAATTATTCAAGTTGAGAATTAGCTGTAATGCCCATCTCTGACAATTCATTATGCTTAAGGTGTCTTACTGCAGACCATCAAAGTATGCTTAACACTTTACATGCCTCACACTCACACTGTTGCTTTATTTTCATCACAGCTGCAGTAAAGTAAAGATGCTTTATTGGCAAGGGTAGATTTTTCTTTTCCCTAATTTCCTTCGGGATTAATAAAGTATTCTGATTCTGATTTTCTCCTCTCCATCCTAAAAGCCATTAATACGGTTCATGCAGTAGCTGTGTCCAGAGACAATAGTCCCCAGATTCTTTAGAACATAGGTGTCAAACTCTGGCCCATGGGCCAAATTTGGCCCGCAGCCTAATTACATTTGGCCCGCGAAGCCATACCAAATTATTATTAGAGCTGGCCTACCGGTATTATACAGCTAATATATATTGTTTAGTATTAAGCTTTGCTTGTTCCATGTTCAGTTTTTCAGCAAAACTTGTTTGAGTCCATAAGAAGAGATTCATTCTTAAATCTGGAGGAAGATCTTTTTTTCAATAAATATTAATGTTAGCCCGCGACCTTGTTCCAGTTTTAAATTTTGGCCCACTGTGTATTTGAGTTGCTTTAGAAGATCCAAACAGATCAAACAAGAAAAGGTTTCTTGGTTCAGCTGAACTTCCTTCTGCACCACTTCTATTCTTAGTATCAGTTATTGTGTGAGTCTCTTCTTTATAACGGAAACAAAAGGTGACGCATTTAGGTCCATGACTTAAACTGAAAAGCAAGTGTCATAGTGAAAATCAGAATCATTATTCAACAGATATAGTTCTATTGTTTTTAAGATCCACGTTTTTTGTTGTTTTTATGGCATTTTGATTTTACCTTTCCTTTTGACATACTTTATTAACACAGTTTCAAAATCAGACAAAATAAACAAAATCAGAGTACGAAAAAGTAAATTGTTTTACTGTAAAAACCACAAACAAGTTTAACAAATAATTTTCTTAACTTGGAATGCAAATAGAAATTGTATGTTTTAAAAACTCATGCACAAGTTTTGCAAACAACAAAGTTATATGCAACTATTTACCTAAAAATAAAGCCAATGCCACAGACATTTTTAACCCATTTTAAATTATTTAGAGAGCAATCAGGTGTTTTGCATCAAATAGGATTCCACAAAAGTTATTTGTGCCACTCCAAAAAACAGTTTCTGTCCTCTGTAAGACTTAGTAAAACATCACAAGCCTGATACCTGCAGGCCTGAAAGCAGGAGGTGTATCACTGCTATTTTCCACCTGGATGCACACACACATGTACGAATACACATACATCCATAAATATTAAATATATGTAAATATGTAATATGTATGTAATATGTAAATATGTGTATATATACATATGCATACACATATCCACACACCCATACATGTATAAGTTGCATTATGCTTGAGGTGGTTTACAGCTGAGGTCAACTTTGGGCTGTTAAAGTGACTCATACATATAAAATAATTACCACGTGCATCTTTCGCCAGTTTCTACCAACCACATATTACAAACCTTTCAAAATGGAACACAACACTATCAAAGTTAAACATTAGTCCAAAATATTAGATAATAACCAATGTTGGAGAGTAACAGAATACATGTACCAGCGTTATGTATGTAAAATACAAAATATGAGTAACTGTATTCTGTTACGGTTACCATTTAAAAAGGTGATATTTAGAATACAGTTAGTTTGTTGAAATAAATGGATTACACAGCTGTTTTGTCCTGTTTCATATGTCAGGCTATCCCCTAAATATTTTTGGTAATTCCACGCTGGTGGAAACCCAAACAAGACTAATGCCTGGGTCTCAAATACTCTGGCAAATGATGACAATTAGAGACCAGTGAGTACACAGCTGAATATAATCTAACTAATAACACAGTAAGAAGAACTACACATAATGCACATAAACAGAAGGTTGACACAGTTAAACAGCAAACATGAAACCTAAACCATGACAAAGTCTAAGACTGAAGACACTGTGTCAACGATCCAGGAATCCTGGCAGAGTACAAAAAGAAAACATTTTTCATTAGCAGTCAAAAACTAATGTGTACACTTATGTCTGCATTTTTATTTTGGTAAATACGAACGAAATTATAGCAGAAAAGCTGTCACGTGTCTGGTCAAAAGAGAGTATTAATATATTTATTTGGTAGTTCAATAAAAGACTGCGTTCACGTTTGCAGTTTTGTCTTGTAATACAATATTTGAAATGGAAAAACAAACAAACAAAAGATCATATTTTAGGAATTGGTTGTGGGTGTTTTCTTGTTTATTTGTTTGGGGTTTTTTTGTACTACCTGAACACTAAAGTGGCCTTCCAATGACATGACAGTGTCAGAAGTGGCCCACAGCTCATTTAAGTTTGAGACCTCTGCTCTAATGTATCATCACACAGTAATAATACATTTTTGTAGTTGTAAAAAGCATTACTCCCATTGATTAATGTAATGGAATACATTACAAATTACATTTGGGGCCATGTATTCTGTAATCTGTAGCGGAATACATTTTAAAAACAACCTTCCTAACACCTATAATAACTTGGCAAATAGTTCTGATTACATTAAGACTCATGTGATCTCAAGCACTGTTGACACCGAACCAAAGCAACGTGAAGAAATGTCCATCAAATGTCAATCAAAAGCCCACAAATAATAACGGAATGGTGTCAGATAAAGGTGGTAAAGGTGCACACCTTTAAAGTTGTGAGACAAACTCTGTTTTTCTTGTCCATATGGAAACACAGAAACTGAGCTTTCAAAAATCTTCAGCCTTCCTAGAAGGATTTAAAAAAAACAAAACAAAACAAAAAAAACAAAACTTGTTTATACTGTTTATATTGGGTAAAAAGCCAAAACAGTCAGAAAAAGTTACATTTACCAAATGTACCTGTTAATGTAGTCAGAGACACATAAGCTCCGCCACCAACATTTTCTAAAAATGAAACTTAGCATGTAGCATGTTTTCCTATATTTCAACTGTACCGAAGAAGTGAATTTTTTCCCATAGCTGCTACAACAATATAGAGGCCACACAGGTGAAAAACCAATGTGTATTTTCAAACTTGACGTACGACTAAAAATTTTCCCACAGACACTGCAACAATGTGGCTTCTCATCTGTGTGGCCTCCCATGTGTCTTTTCAAACTTGACATATGAGTAAAACCCATTTCCACAGGCACCACAACAATACGGCTTCTCACCGGACTCTCATGTGAATTTAAGTTTGTGAGGGAACTAACACTTTTCCCACATGTACTGCAGCAATGTGGTTTCTCACCTGCGTGGACACTGATGTAGGCTTTCCACTACTCAAGACAACTAAAACTTTTGCCACATGTGCTACAACAATGTGTTTTTTTTACCTGTATGAACTGTTATGTGACTTCTCAAAGTTGTTGCCACACTAAAGTCTTTCCCACATGTGCTACAGGAATATCTTTTTTCACCTGTATGTGATTCCATGTGTATTTTAAAAGAAGCTTTATGATTAAATCCTTTCCCACATGTGCTACAGGAATATGGCTTCTCACCTGAATGAATTCTTATATGACTTCTCAAAGTTCCTTCCACACTAAATTGTTTCCCATAGGTAATACAGGAATTTGACTGCTCACCTGTATGAATTTTTATGTGACTTCTCAAAGCTGCTGCCACACTAAATCATTTCCCACAGCTGCTACAGGAATATTGCTTTTCCCCTGTATGCAATTCCATGTGTATTTTTAAAGATGTCTTGTGATTAAATCCTTTCCCACATGTGCTACAGGAATATGTTTTTTCACCTGTATGAATTGTTATGTGGGCTCTCAAATTTGCTGCTAAACTAAATCTTTTCCCACAGGTGCTACAAGAATGAGGCTTAATCACCGGTGTGAATTCTCATGTGTTCATTTAAATGCATTTTTAGAGTAAAATTTTTCCAACAGGTGCTACAAGAATGCGTCTTCTCACCTGTGTGAATTTGCATGTGTTGTTTCAAGTTTTCCATCCTATTACATTTTTTCCCACAGGTACTACATAAATGTACTGTCTTGGAATTTTGAACTCTCAGTCCTGCTACGACTTGATCTGACTTTTTTCTGTGTGAGTCACCATCCTTGTTTTCTTCCTGATCAGTGTCAGGAGAGTTGTGAGAAAGGAGCTGGTCACTGCTTGGTTCTGGTTCACTGTGGTCGTTTTCTTCACGAGCAGGAAAAGCTTCTGTCTCCTGCTTTTGTACAAGTGGTTATGCCACTTGAGTGGTACTGAGTTCCTCCTGTTCCTCTTTAATCTGTGAAGAATCCTCCTGGTCCAGACTGGAGTTCTTCTCCTGGTTACGGACCTGCTGATCTGTGAGGCCCTCCTTGTCTTTACAGTCACATTGTGGAGGATCTGAAGGGACAAAATGATAATATCAGAAAAACATAAATTGGATCAACTGTAATGTAACCTCAACAATTAGCAGGTCCTTACATGGTAAACATGGTTCTCACATGTACCAGTAAAAGGTATGTTCTGGGGATAAGCTGTTTAGCTGACTCAGTGATAGACATTTTGGAAATCTAATTTCCGTAAATAAAAAGATGATCATGCATCAGGTGAGATTTAAAAACAGGACAAAAATTTTGCAGTAAAAAACAGATTCTCAGACAAACTAATGCTTCTAAATAAATATTAATGCTGTATTTTCTGTGTTACCAGCTGACTATTGACTCTCTTCAAGTCAATGTTATTGATACAGCACCAAATCACAGCAACAGTCGCCTCATGGGGCAGCTGATCAAGCCTCGTCGGAGGAGCTACTTAAGAGTGTGGTGGAGCTTTCTCCGACGCTGGATCATTGCGTGGCTTTATGTTAGTCTCTTGGCCAGTTAGTAAGTTTAATCTGCTGCATTGTTATTTTCCCAGGAGAAGTGTGGAGATGAGAGGGCAGCGAGCACGGGGTGCTCAGACACTGAGGAGCGGGGACAAAGAACACTAACACTGGGAAGAGGACATGTCACGGGAGTCGGGAACGCATTCGGGTTTTATTGTTATTTTCCATGCACTGTAAATAAACGCACTGCTTGCATTCACAGCTCCTTCCTCACATTCCCACAGTTGGCCAGCGTCAACTGTGACGGTCTGTCTCCCGAATCCAAACTGGAAACTGGTTTTACAGAACAGGGGCCTGAAAACTGAAGGCTCTCCTTCCAATTCTACTTTTAAATACTCTAGGAACAATGAGTAAGCCTGCAGTGCGAGAGCGAAGTGATCCAATGGGGTGATATGGTACTTGCCCTTGTGTGTGAATAGCAGGACTTTGAATTAAACTGTGGATTTAACAGGGAGCCAATCAATGGAAGCCAATATAGGAGAAATATGCTCTCTTTCTAGTTCCTGTCAGTACTCTTGCTGCAGCATTTTGGATTAACTAAAGGCTTTTCATGGGTTTTTAGTACATCCTGATAATGATGAATTACAGTAGTCCTAGAAGTAATAAATGCATTAACTAGTTTTTCAGCGTCACTCTGAGACCGGATATTTCTAATTTTACAGATTTTGTGCAAATGGAAGAAAGCAGTCCTCCATATTTGTTTAATATGTTCATTGGAGGACATATCGTGGTCACAAATAAAAATCACAAACAAATAATAATCCCATCCAGAGTATCTCCAAAAGTTGATCCTATTCATCTGGATGTAGCGTTTCGAAACGTTTCGTCACTCATCCATGTGACTTCTTCAGTCTCAGCTGACTGCAGGTTTTCCTAATCTTATAAACTGTAATTTTGCATAATGACTGAACCTAGCACCACTGAAGGATCAATGGGCTGCGAGGTCAGTTCCTTCATCATAATTATGGAAATTCTCACGACCATTGATCAACAACCACTTATCAAAGCCCACTGATCAATGGCCATGAGTACAATTCACAGAGAGTTGGGGAATGGCTGCAATCACAGCATTGTAAGACGGCGAAAGATGTACCTTTAGGCCCCCTCCTCGATTCAGAGATTGTCTTTCCCTTTTCACGTAAATCGCCTCCTTGACTCCGCGCTCAAACCAGTGTTTATCCCAGATGTCTTAGCATAAGGGCCCTTTCACAGCGGATGGAGCATGTGTTGCTAATGCTAACTGCTAACTAAAAGCCAAGGATTCAGAATTTGTTGCGCTGGCTGCTGAGCTCTGTGAGTTTTTGTGACAGCTCTATGTGTACTAGATGCGCCTGCTCCTTGTCGTTTCTATCTCTGACTTTATGTCCTCTTCTAGAGTTTGTGTTGTGTTATCTTCAAATGTTCAATAAAAACATGTATTGCTGGCATATAAAAGGGCATTTATTCTTCCAGGACCTGAAGTTCAGTAAAGCACCCCTTCAACAGCCAAACCCATCTGTTCTCTGACACAAAAAGTGGAACTGAGTAAACTGTGTGTCGGTGTGACGTAGTGCAGAAATATATATACGGATTTAGCTGGCAAAGAATTCTGAGCTACAACAAACACAAATCTTTTTTCTTTTTACCACACACACACACCAAATTTTCACATATTTTGATTTACAAGGTTACAAAAACTCAGTACACATGTATTTGTTACCTGCTTTAAGGTGCGTATTAGAGAGTTATACTACAGAGTCAGGTACTTCTGATTCTTCTCTTGTCACATGAGCTACAGTATCCAGAGTCGTACGTAGTGAGGAGGTAAAATTATTAACAAGATAATCGACCTCTGTTGGAGTAGCATTCAGGTAGCTGCTCTGCGTTGGTACAGGGCATTAAGGATAACAACAGTGGGTGAATTAAATTCTTAAACCTTGTTACAGCACTTTCAGAAAGACATCGAGAGAGACCACCCTATCATGTGATTTACTGAGGTCACATGGCCCAGGATATGAGTGGGCATTAAGTTATTGTCTGGAACCGTCTTCTGACCTTTCTTGAGCTCAAGAGCTAAAGAGAGATTAGAGCATCCACCAAGCCGGGCATTTTAAAAACTTACACTTCTCTATATTTCATAAACATGTAGCAAGACAAACACAACCCTGTGTATATTGCAGATATTCATCAACAGCTGGCCACACCCTCAGGAAGTCCACCAATAACATCACTACACAGGCCTTGTGCTGGAATCCAAAGGGTAAGACAGGAAGACCCAGAAACGTGGCACAGGGACACACCTATCATAGTGTTGTGTGGTTTGTGAAAAGCTTAGTTTAAAATCGATAATTTATTTTCAAATTAAACATTCGGCACTAATAGGGAAAATTGTCAATTTTAAATTAATTTTAAATTGTCAATATATTTAAAAAGTTTACAAAACAGATGCATTAATGTTGCTTATTGCAGTTGGTCTTTAGATTCTTCATGTGCCCCTATAACGTATCTCTGAGGTCTGAATAGGACCCAACATGAGTTTTATTCAGTTTTGTAGTAAGAAATCCATCCATTACAGCTTTGCATACATATTATGTGCAACTTTACTTCAGTGTTCCACTTGATGCCCAGCTCCTGCCTGGTCGAGATGATGGTATCTTTGGCTTCCTTCTTCAGTGAAAGCTGCTTTCCTTCCTGACTGATGGACAATTCCTCCTGTTCGTCTTTAGTTTGTGAAGGATCTTTGTCCTCCTGGTCTGGAGTTCCTCTCCTGGTTACATATCTGCCACGAATCTAAAGAAAAAGAAAGACAATAAAAAATAAATCAATTTTATTTTGCCTACATAGTAGAAGGTAACTTTGCTTCTAAACAGGAAAATGTGTACAGTTAGGGGTTCAAGTGGATTTAGATAGTATTCTGGTCTAAATAACCCAAAATGTGATGTCCATATATGTGGATGCCAGGTCCTAGGAGGTTTAACCAACACTGGCCCGGTGGTGCCACCCACAATGCCAACAGTGATTATTAGACTTAATCCAAGTAGATTTTTGCTCCTTTGTCAGCACCTTGAGGTTGACACACTGATCTACGAAGTGCAGTGTTATTACAATAAGGCCAACAAGCTGTGGGCTTCCACTTCAGTGACTGTCAGTGAGATGTTTGTCCATTCCTCTCTCAGAATGTCCTGTAGTTCATCTCTGACCTCTGACACAGCTGCTGTCACATCCTCAAAGTAGCTCAGAGGACGGATATTGATGCTGGATGAGTCTGTAGACTCACTGAGTGCTGACAGTGAGGGGTAGTTGTGTAGAAACTGGATGTGATCCTCTGTGTGTGAGAGCTGCTTCAGCTCAGCATCTTTCCTCTTCAGCTCAGTGATCTCCTGCTCCAGCTTCTCCTCAAGCTCTTTGACTCGACTCACTTCAGTTTCCTGCTGGGATCTGATCTGCTGCTTCACATCAGAGCTTCTTTTCTGGATGAGATGGATCAGCTCAGTGAAGATCTTCTCACTGTGCTCCACTGTTTGATCAGCAGACTGATTGATGGCCTCCACCTCCTGTTGAAGCAGCTTCACATCTTTCTCTCTGTCCTGGATTCTCTGCTGGATGTTTTGTCGACTCACCTCCAGCTCTCTCTGCCTCTCAGTCCTTTCTGCTGCAGCTGAGACTGTGTCGTGGCCTTTATGTTCATCCACAGGGCAGAGATAACAACCCTGGCCGAGATATCAAAAAATGTTGGTTTATGCAATCTGAGCTAAGAAGGATGCAAATCAGCCATCTTAGGGTTGACTGGTTGGGCTCTCAAGCTTTGGCAATAAGGACAAGAGAACTGCTGTCTTGTGATAGCCTCATGACCACAAAGAATCCAGAACACTCTTCTGTTCAGCAAAGAGTCGTTCTGCACCTGGTTCCCAAAAGTTGATTCTGTTCAGCAAGTTAAGCAAATTCAAAAAGCACCATACATGTTTTTTGTTGAAGAATAAAAGGAGAGGTAGAGTGTGTCTGTGCACAGAGAAAAACGCCCCCAACAACTATTAAGTTTTATATACCTGTGCAGTGTAAGTCTTCCTCGTGTTTCCAGATGTTATCCAGCACTCTGAATCGCTCTTTCCCAGTCCAGGCGAAGATTTCTTCAGACTCCTGCTTCACTACAACCTGTACTACATCCTGACTGGTGCAGACTTCCTCCTGTTCCTCTTTAATCTGTGGAAGTTGTGGACCATCCTCGCTCAGACCAAAGTTCCACTCCTGGTTATAGATCTCCGGGTCATTCAGACTCTCCTCTTCCTCACACTTCATATTGCTGTAGGGGATCTTAAAGGATAAGGGGACATAACAAGAAGGTTACTAATATGATGACAGGAAGGCACATCTGAGCAAATATATTCTAGCAAGTCTGTACACTGAGAGCATGTTGCTCACATATGTGAGTGAAATTTGGAGTGTACAAATTGGACAAATGTTTAAGAGCACCTGTGTGAGTGACTCGAGTTATCACATTTTTATTGACAAAGTTCAGAGTGCACAACATTCAATTGCTGATGCCAGCTTCATTTAAGGCAGTTTGATTTTCACTGTTGTATACTGAAATAAAACAGTAATTACATGAATTAAAATTTATATTAAAGCAAATGGTAACAATTTTTCAACCATTATTGAAGAAAAAATAATAATAATAGGACAGCAGTAAAACAATACATAAGAACAGATGGTAACACAATGTAACTTGATACAGGGTTCTTGAAAAGTAGCAAGAAGTGAATGTGTTTAACTTTTTTGATTATGGGATTAGGGCTGTGCGATATGACCAAAATTTCATATCCCGATATTAAGACATCCATCGTCCTGGGAACGATATAAATCACAAAAATTTAACATTTTCTATAAATTCTGTGAATCTCGGGCAGCTCGACTTGCATGAAGTGTTTCCAGCTGGGCGTCTCGTACCTGGAGTCGAGTGTTTTAATTGAAACGATACATTTTTAGACATAAGTTGTAACGGTCGCCGTTTTCTTTGTGAGTATTTCTTACATGGCGTGCTGCGGGGAAAAGCCTGTTCTAACGTTTGAGTCTAAGGTTTATTTTTTAGCACCTGGCGGCTCTTTTTTGCTTCTCATCCGTAAAAAATCTGCTCTTTCACGTGATTCAGTTTATTTTGAAAAGTCTCAACAGGATCTTGAGCTTTATTGTGAAAGGTTTATGTGGAAAATAAACACGCGGACACATGGTGGTTTTACCGTCATTGTTGCTAAGGACAAGGCAAAAAAACAACAACAACTGCTTCTCTGTCTGTAGTGTGGTTATATCAAATATAAAGAGAACTTTAAAGAAAGAGAGAACTTTAAAAAATTAATATAGCCACTACTGTGACCATCAATATAATGAAAAAAATGTTGCCGTAAACAGTTTATTTTGTGACACCACGAAACAAACGATAGCGTAAAATGAAACATAGACGTTTTTAATATCGTCATCCGATATATATCGTTATATCGAACAGCCCTAAAGGGAAAAAGGAAAAAGGACTGTGGAAGTATACTGGGTTCAGACACCCAGGGCTGAAGACACGCACACCTCCACGAACACAGAAAAAATATACAAGTTGCTGCTCTTAGCACAGAAAAACTGCTAATCCAGCCAGTATTCACCCCCAGTGAACCACCACGAGGATTATTCTGTGCCATCGCTGCTCTCTAAAATCATGACAAACATGTACCAAGCTCCTGTCCCATAGCCGTCTTTTTTATTGATAAATTTTAATTGTCTATTCCATTCTTATTGTTTAGCTGCTTGCCTTTATTTATACTCCTTTTCTTCTTTAATTGTTGCCGTTCAATTCAAATCAATTTAATTTTTAATTAAATTCAATTTTATTCATATACCACCAAACCACAACAACAGTTGCCTAAAGGCACTTTTTATTGTAAGATAAAGACCCTACAATAATACAAAGAACACACCAACAATCAAATGTTAAGCAACCACTTTGGCAACAGTGGGGAAGAAAAACTCTTAACAATATATCATTCAGTCATTCAGGTAACAGTCGTCTAAGGCGCTTGGAAAGAAAGTAGCTAGATTGCATGTTTCACCTCCTATCCGATACACTTTTTTTTTAAATTCTAAAGCCAAATGGTGGATAGTTCCAGGAATTTAAAACCTGGTGGGAGTTGCCCCTTAAGTTGCCCCTTATGTCTCTCATCACACAACAAAGGTGTGAAAAGAGGGTCAATATCATAAGAGATTTTGTGTCAAACCATTGTGACACCCTGCCTCAGCTCATCATGTGACTTGAAATCACCTGTTCAAAGATGGTCGTTTAGCATGCATACAATACACCAAGGGTAGGCAACTCCAGGCCTCGAGTGCCGGTGTCCTGCAGGTTTTAGATCCCACCCTGGGTTAACACACCTGAATCAAATGATTAGTTCATTACCAGACCTCTGGAGAACTTCAAGAAATGCTGAGGAGTCATTTAGCCCTTTAAATCAGCTGTGATGTATCATGGACACATCTAAAACCTCCAGGACACCGGCACTCGAGGCCTGGAGTTGCCCATCCCTGCAATACACTGAACACTTTAAGTGTGTGTAAACACACACACTTTAATGGTGAAATGTAAATTATGTAACTGTGCACAAATGTTCTTTTTTCCCTTTTCTTTTCCGTTTCCGTGCTTTGCCTTCACACTACTTCCCGTTGCACGTCTAGTATTGTGTCAAATATTATTGAAGTAAGACGCACGTTTTGTAGTCGATCGTGTTTACATACCTGTTTGTTTCGGATATCCAGCAGTATGCGCTCACAGCTGGTCCTCCTCAATCATAGCTTATTAATATTTGAGATTTCTTCGCCTGCAGTACCAACTCTCTCCTTTAACTAGTGATGGGACGTTCTGTATCGAGGCTTCGGAGCGTGTGTCGAGTAATGGAGGGGGCGTTTCCGCGAAGCGCGTATCGAGGCTTGCTTCATTTATGGGAGGAGCTGAAAATGATGACGTCCGAAGCCTCGCTGCCCGGCTGTACCACGTGACTGGTTCATGAAGTGGTTCGAACTTTGCCGCGAGATATGACAGCGATATAAACCCCTCAGACTTCATTCAAAAATGTGGGTGTTTGATGGAGAGTTGCGGTTAGTGAGAGTTTGGAGACAGTTTGGAGGTTTATGAGAGTGAGGAGAGAAAGTCAGGAGAGAATGGAGCCAGCTAAGAAGAGGAGGATGTCCTCCCCTGTGTGGGAACATTTTGAGCTTATTCCTCCTAACAAGGTATTTCTACAGAAGATGTATTTTCATGATACTGATGGTGCAATACAATTTATGTTGAGCTGTCTTGACTTTTGTACAAGGTGAAGTGTTTGCTATGTGCCAGGGAGCTGGGATATAACAGCAACACCTCATCCATGCTTAGGCACTACAGAGCTTTGCATGAGAATAAGGGGGACACCGATCATGGAGCAAGACCAGGTGAGCCATCAAATGCAATGATAATATAGGATGCAGTAATGTTACTAAATGATATAACAATATTATACAACTGTAATAAGTTACATGTGTGATATTTATATTTGTGCTTTATCTTTATTGTCTTTCCTCAGGAGAACAATCTCAAATAGATGAAGACCTGGTTAGCATGGTGATTGAGGACTCCCAGCCATTTAGCATTGTGGAGGACAAAGGATTCAAAAGATTTGTTAAATCATTAAATCCTAGCTATGTTCTCCCCACTAAAAAGGTCATAAAAGCAGTGAAAATTTAGTTTTTACAGAATAAAATGTGAACAGGCAGGACTGAGGCTCAAAGCCTCAGTGTGTAGCTGTCCATACCTCAACGTTACAAAAGCACAACCACTGTCCACACCCCAACCACACCTCACCTCACAGTAAATGATCATTTGCATTTTAAGCATTTCCAAATAATCATTTTCCATACTGCCAGTATAAATATACACAGTATACTGCCATCACTACAATATACATGTTTTACACACTCCTTTTGTTGTTGACATTTACAGGCTGTGTGCAAAATGCCACACTCTTCAAATTCATGGCAGCTATTATTTTTACGTCCAGTAGGTGTCCTGCTAGAGCAAATGAAGCTTCAAGAAGCTTCGCGTTGGGGTGAACCAATTGGATGAAAAGCTTCAGTGCTTCATGGGGCTTCATCTGCCCATCACTACCTTTAACTCTCTCATACTGCACCGAACAGCCAAAACATCGCGTCACGTCCGTTTTTTTCTTCTTCTATTGCTTTTCTGGCAGATTGGACTGAAAGGCGTACTAGCGCCCCCTAATGATTCACATTGAGCACTGACTTAAAGGAATAGTGAATGACAGAGATCTCAAACTCATTTTACGTCGTCAATCACATAAACCAAATTTTAATCTTGAGTGGGCCAGACCAGTGAAACTCTGCTTTCTATCGATTTAAGTACACACTTCAGTATCAGTTTGAAATAAAATCAAACAAGCTGAGCTGAACATGATCCCCTCTTTAGCAGAAACTAAAATTAGAGCAACTGAAACAAGAGCATTTTACACATGCTGACGGAGCTGCAGACGAGTAAGGACAAAACGTATCCGCAGGAAGTCCTTTTTTACCATTTTATTAGCTTTTTACGTCTTGATGCATTCTCAAACATCCACTTAGGTAAATCTTCAAAGGTTGATTTTGTTCATCTGGACGTATCGTTTTCAGTGGGAGAAACGTTTCGTCGCTCATCCAAGTGACTTCTTCAGTCTCAGCTGACTGCAGGTTTTCCTAATCTTATAAACAGTACATTTGCATAATGACTGGATCCGCTGTAGGAACAACGGACTGGGAGGTCAGTTCCTTCATCATGATTATGCAAATTCTCATGACCATTGATCACCAACCCTTGATCAAAGCCCACTGATCAATGACCATGAGTACCATTCACAGAGAGTTGGGGAATGGCTGCAATCACAGCATTGAAAGATGGCGAAAGATGTACCCTCAGGCCCCCCTCCTCGATTCAGAGATGGTCAAAAGGGAAAGACTTTTCATTTAAGTGAAAATCTTTAGGGAGAAACTTTGTGAGCATTGCAAAATGTTGCTGCACTTGTTATCAGAGTGCATAATCCATTCTCACACTCAGCTGCTGTTGACAAAGATACTCAGCAGACTGAGGAGAAAGGTTGTAACAGGGAATACTGGATTCAATTCAATTCAATTCAATTTCATTTATATAGCGCCAAATTACAACAAAAGTCACCTCAAGGCGCTTTATATTGTACAGTAGATACAGAGAAAAACCCAACAATCATATGACCCCCTATGAGCAAGCACTTTGGCGACAGTGGGAAGGAAAAAACTCTCTTTTAACAGGAAGAAACCTCCGGCAGAACTCTGTGAAAGAGGCTCCGATTTCAGATTTCCCAATAGACGTCCACACCGAACGCGATAGTTGTGACCAGAGCGTCAGGTTACAGTTTATTGTCCGGAAGGAAGTTATTCTCTCTAATATGATGTGTTCTCAATGAAAATTTATATAGTCATTTATGCATAGTGAGCTTTTTGATTTCCAATTAAAAATGTAGTATTTTATTTACAACTGTACTAGTTCTCACCACATGATCAAACTCCTCACCTTATCACTATGGAAGAAACTAGCCACCCTTTGGAGAAAAGTCATTTACACTGCTTGTATCTGTGATCCCATTCTTTCAGTCACTACACAGAGCTCATGACCTTAGGTGAGGGTGGAACCATAGATTGACCAGTAAATCCATGGCTTACACTAAAGCTGCATCAAAGCTCAAACCCCAGGAGAGTTAATGGCTTTCCACATTTATTCATTTGACACCTAAAGTTGATTTTTGATTTCCTGAACTTTCTGGGTTGAAGTTAATCCACAGTTTTCATCAGTGAAGGGTTTTAGGGCTTTTGTAGAGGACACTTGTCTCTCCCATCTTTCCCATGGTCCCTTAACGCAGCATCAGTGTTACAGCTTGTGACTCCGGTGAACAAATTGACACAGTGTGATATTACACATATTTAAATCTCTCTTTACTGATGATGTTGAAGCTGCCGAAGGCACAGTGAAGCTTTTACACTGAGGTTAACAACTGAAATTTGAAAACCAAGAATGCACAACACAAGAGGTTGCCTTCATCCTGCTAACAGGGATGGAGAGGAAGGTAAAGCATTGCACCTTAGTTTGTCCATACATTTGACAATTTGCCATGTATTTAGGACAAGTCCTTTATAATAAAGGTTACATTATAATAAAGTGCACTGTGTCATAAAACATAACATATAACATTTCTACTAAAATATGCCGCAAAAAGGCAAATGTGCATTTTTTTAGTCATAATTACACTCAAACACCGTAGCAAAAGTCAATTTAGTACGTCCTATGTTCTATATATCCTTTTTATTGGATTTATTCTATATGCTGCCGTCATCATCATCATCATCATCATCAACTTTATTTATAAAGCACTTTAAAACAACCACAGCTGACACAAAGTGCTGTACATTGGAACTGTAAAATAAAATTACATGAGATATAAATAAAAAACAAATAAAAGAAGAGTGAAATCATTAATTAAATAACTACTGCATTAAAAAAAGAAACTAAGTCTCACTGAGGTTAAAAGCCAAGGAATAAAAGTGGGTTTTAAGACGTGATTTAAAAGTGGACAGTGAAGGGGCCTCTCTAACATGCATGGGCAAATTATTCCATAATTTTGGAGCCACAATAGAGAAGGCCCTGTCCCCTCTGAGCTTCCTCCTGGATCTCGGTACCTCCAGGAGCAGCTGGTCAGCTGACCTGAGAGACCGACAGGGTATGTGGGGATGAAGAAGCTCAGAGAGGTAAGGCGGGGCAAGACTGTGTAGGCATTTAAAAACAAACATAAGAATTTTAAAATTAACTCTAAAAGACACAGGCAGCCAGTGCAGAGAGGCCAGCACGGGGGTTATATGCTCTCCTTTTCGAGTTCCTGTTAGGAGTCGTGCAGCCGCATTTTGAACCAGCTGCAGACGTGAGAGCAATGACTGACTGACCCCCACATAAAGTGAGTTACAGTAGTCCAGGCGGGAAGAAATAAAAGCATGGATCACTGTTTCAAGGTGCTGCCTCGAAAGAAAAGATTTTAGTCTTGCCAGTCGCCTTAAATGATAAAAACTGGACTTCACCACTGCTCTGATTTGGTTGTCCAATTTAAAATCACTGTCCAACTTAAAACCAAGGTCAGTAACAACAGATTTAAAATAGACTTCCAGGGATCCTAAAACAACAGAGGAGGACTCACAGGGACCACTGGGTCCAAACACCAACACTTCTGTTTTCTTTTTATTAAAATTTAAAAAGTTTCGAGCCAACCAAGCTTTAATGTCATCTAGACATGTCAAGAGAGGTTTTATGGAGATGGCATCCTTGCGTTTTAGTGTCAAATAAATTTGGCAGTCATCGGCATAACAGTGAAATGAGATCCCATGCCTTCTAAGGATAGAACCCAGAGGCAGTAGATACAGAGAAAAGAGCAGTGGCCCTAAAATTGAGCCCTGTGGGACACCACATGACAGAGGAGCAGAAGACGATTCGTAACCGAGAAGGCTGACAGAGAAAGTTCTATCTGACAAATAAGACCTAAACCAATTGAGTGCAGTGCCACCAATACCCACTACATCATGTAATCGAGAAATTAAAATATTGTGGTCTACTGTGTCAAAGGCAGCAGTTAGGTCAAGCAAGACAAGAACAACATGGTTACCAGAATCACATGCCAGAAGGATGTCATTAAAAACCCTTAGTAATGCAGATTCTGTGCTGTGAAGGGTTTTAAAACCTGACTGAAAAACCTCAAAGATTCCATTTTCATCTAGAAAATCTTTCAGTTGACTAAAAACAATTTTCTCTAAAACCTTGGAGACTAAAGGCAGCTTGGAAATAGGCCTATAGTTCGCTAAAACTGTGTGATCAAGGCCAGGTTTCTTAAGCAGTGGCTGTACTACTGCATGTTTGAAATTTGCAGGAACCACACCAGAAGACAGACTGCTGTTAATAATGTCAAGGACATACTGTTGTATACTAGGAAAAATTTCTTTAAAGAATTGTGGAGGGACAGGATCCCGTGGGGAACCTGTGGGCTTAATATGGCGAACCACATCCTCTAAAGAGGAGAGCGTCACAAGCTCAAACTGAGTGAAAACAGCAGCGCAAGGGACAGAGACAGAGGGGTCAGAGTCAGGAGCTGTGATAAGAGCCCTGATGGTGACAACCTTTTCAATAAAAAAGTTCAGAAAATCATTGCAAATCTTAGGAGAAACTTCCAAACATACATTCAAAGGAGTATTAAGAACAGTGTCAATGGTCCTAAATAACACACGTGGGTTATGACAGTTGGAAGAAATAATATTTGCAAAATATTCCCTTTTTGCCTCTTTAACAGTGTTCTGGTAGCGATGCCAGCAGTCTTTGAGAATTTGAAATGATACATGCAGTTTATCCTTTTTCCGCCGTGAAAAAAGGTTGCTGTCGAAAAGAGCTTTGAAGCACAAAAATACAGGACTTTTTTGTGTAAGGAGGGCAGCAACACACCTTTGATGGGTCTAGTCTGCTGTAAATGCAATAGAAGAAGGAAAGCGGAAGTGACGCGACTCTTACTATTTAGCAGCGTCTTCAGTGTCCGAGAGTTTAAGGAGAGACGAACTGCAGCCGAAGAAATCTCAGAAATTGAAACGACATCAGTGAAGAGATCAGCAGACTGTTGGATATCCGAGATAACGTCACACAGGTGTGTAAAACGGCGGGAATACGACTCCTGTAGGACCCTGATCAGAGCTCAGTTTGCAGGCTCCGATCTCAAACCAGCAAGGAGCTACGAGCTGTTTATAATAGGAATAACACGAGTTTCTCTCGCTCTCTTTTTAATGAAAACCTTTCAGCCCGAAGTTCAGTGAGACACGGGAGGGGCGTGACTAGTAAAAAGGCGGCTTTACACGTTTAAATCAAAGATACGTACAGAGAAAGTGGGGCAGGTCCAGATAGTCCTGAAATACCTCCTATTATGTCTCCTTATTCTAGCTACTTTTCCTCGACCTTGAAGGAAAGCGTAACGAGGCCGATTAAAGGTGTGAATGAGAATTAATAAGCACTTTAAAAGAGAAGCACAGTTCAGAGAGCTGCAGTGACTCCAGACTGTGCAAGAGATGGACTACAAAACCCGCAGCTGGGTTCTTATAAACGAGGTTAACAAGGGGTTCAATATTCGCCATTTCAGCAATGTTTTTGTTATGTATTCAATAAATTATAATGCTGTATACGTATACATCTATACTTATATTTAATAGTCCTTTATTTATCCAGGTAAAAAATCTCATTTCAAAGAGAGTCCTGGCATCATGGCAGCAAAACTCAAAAAACATGTACCACATAAGCACATAACAATTAAATCAAATACAATATCCTGTACAAACATGTGAAAAATATAGAGTAACAGATCATTAAGAGCAACCAGTCTAGACCAGTTAATGGCACTTGCTGGTTTCCCCTAGACTCTATAAGCAGGGAATTTACCCAATGTGTTGTATAATATGTAATATGTTATGTGATTAGGTAGAGGAGCTTAGGGGGTCTTTTTGTCCCTCTCGAGGGTTACTGCCACAGGGCTTAAATCTGGAACTCTCCACCATTTGACCCTAGAACTGATGAAGCTTCTCGGATGAGAGGTGAAACGTCTTCAAGCAACTTAAAGAAGTCCAGACACTTTTCTTTCCAAGCTCCTTAGACTATAATATGTAATATAAATTTATGCAATGTCATTTATGTAAATTTGTATAGATTATATTATATCTTATATACCTATTATGATATGCTATCTTATATTACAATGTGAATTTGAAGAGAAATTTATTTTGACAGTAGTCATAACAGCAATAAAAATAATATATTACTAAAAATGACACCACTGATGGTGAAAAAACAACCACATAACAGCAGTAACCTGTTGTGTATCTCTTATGTGTTTGTGGAGATGTGCATGGCTTCAGCCCCAGGTGTCTGACCAAGGTCAGAAACGGATTCCGGATGTCATTAAATTACAGTTTTTGTTACTCTGGGAGGAAGTTATTCTCTGTAATGTGATGTGTCATTACCCAGAGCTCATGAGCGACTAATGTGGAGATGGATGCGTAGGTGAGGGTGGGACCATAAACTGATGGCTTTGCTTTTACGCTCAGCTCTCTCATCACCACAACAGACATCAATGCACTGATGTCTGTTATCGGAGAGTGGGATTATGTCTGGAACCTATCTCAGCTGTCGTAGTGCAGGAAGCTTGGTACACCCTGGACAGGTCGCCAACCTGATGCAGGGCTAACACACAGAGACAGACAACCATTCTTACTCAGATTCTTGCCTATGGGCAACCAGTCACCAATTAACCTAACCCCACTAACTGCATGCCTTTGAAATATGGGAGGAAGCTGGAGTACCCGGAGAGAACCCACATGTACCACATAAGCGATATGGGATATGTTGTCAAAAAGAGTGTGTAATTGGCACAGGTAGATGCCTCAAAGCTTTGAGTAGAGCACCAAAACTTTCTCTATTATGTTACTCTTGACAGAGTCCTCACCATAAGTGTTTACAGTGGACCTGCACATTTTGCTGTTCCTCAGTAATACTGGTATTTGATGAAACATGGCAGAACTTAAATGAACTATCTTTTCAGTTGTGCACACTGACTGAGCTAATAATGTGAAGATAAATCCAAATGAGAATATTGCAGCTGAAAGCTTTTCACTGCTGTTGCAGTACTCGTTAATACAAAAACCCTGTAAGATGTATCTCGCAAATATTTATAAAAAAACAATCTTATCATTCCTCCACTTTATTTATCGTTTTCATATTTTGTCTCAAAACATTTGTCACATTTGTGTTTCCCTGTCATCTCATTAGTAACCTTTTTGTTGTGTCCGTTTGTCCCTCAAGACCTCCCACAACAACATGAAGTGTGAGGAAGAGGAGGGTCTGGATGACCAGCAGGTCTGTAACCAGGAGAGAAATTCCAGTCTGAGCCAGCAGAGCCCAGAGCTCCCACAGATTAAAGAGGAACAGGAGGAAGTCTCCACCACTCAGGATGTAGACTCGCTTGTAGTGAAGCAGGAGGCTGAAGGAATCATCGTCTGGACTGGGGAAGAGCGGCTCAGACTACTGGATACAATCTGGAAATGTGAAAAACATGACAAAGGCATGTAATATTCTTAGTAAAAACAAATATGACTCGTGTAGGATTCCAAACGAGACACCAAATTACTTTTACTTTTAGAGGTAGAGGATGAATTTAAGAGCCAAATGCAAGTATCATTATACCTCTATTATTATACCTTTCCTAAGCTAACTCTATACTTTCTATCAGTCAGCTGATAAACTGACTTAAATTCTTAGACTGAAGAGGTGAGACTAGATTTTAATGCAGCATTTTGTCCAAACTGAATACAATTCTTTGCTTACTGAAGCTGAATCATTTTTAAATTCTTTATATTTACCCACAAATGTTGCTAAAAGTTTAGAAAGAAACAATCTTGAGAATGTAAATAATGGTACAACCCAAAAATAACATAAAATGGAACTTAATTTATTCCCAGTTAGATGTTTGTGCTCAGTAAACAGAGATGGGCAATAACACGTTACTATAATCCGATTACTTTTTCAAGTAATCAAGTAAGGGATTACTATTGCAAAAAAGGTAATTAGATTACTGTTACTTTACCGTAAGCACGCTGCGTTACTGCGTTACTATAACCGTGATTTATTTATTTATTTATTTTTTTGCAAGAGTGTCTCATGACAATGACGTAAGCAAGTGTGACGTTTGTGGCAACAGCTGTGTGCAGATCAACAATGGATAATATATCGAGTGCAGGAGAGAGTATGAGCATGCAGCGTTTGAAACGTGGAAGTACTGACCTTACTTACTAAAAAGTGACAAAAACATTAGCGTACGCTTTGCACTGCGTGGGAAGAAAACCTCTTTTTACAGCGAAAAAACCCCATAAACTTCCAAGAAAGCACCCAGTACACTACCACGTAATGGGAAATTCAGAGAAACTCGCGGATTCTTCCACTGACCGCTGCGGCACACCTGCACCACTTGCATTTATTTGAAAGACTCAGTACAAACACAAAAAATATTATATTTTTATGTGCTGGAAGGTGCAGAAAATAGGTTTAAATGTTAAAACAATTTTTTTTCCAGTCAGAGAATGTTGAATATAATTAAATTTTTGCTTGATGCATAAAGTTAAAAGATTAAAACTAATAAAACAAGTTTTAAAAAGAGACTTTTCCTTTTGATTACATTTTGTATGATGGATTATGCAGAAAAAGTAGAATTGGGCTGAAAGATCTATCGCTTCATCACCTATTCAGGTTGTAAATCATGTTTTTAAAAAGTAACTAAGTAATTAATTACTTTTGAAAATAAGTAATCAGTAAAGTAACGGGATTACTTTTTGGGGAAGTAGTCAGTAATTAGTTACTGACTACTTTTTTCAAGTAACTTGACCAACACTGTCAGTAAACATAGTAAAAACATTGTTACTGCCTTGAAAACTCCAAGGATAGGAAATGTAATTCCAGCGAAAATAGGACAAGATTCAAATATTTTAATAACAAACAATAAAATGTTATGTTGCGTAGATAAATATTTTTTGTTTAATTCATCTTTTAACTTTTGAATTTTTGTTCAAAATTCTTTTTTTTTTTTTTGGAGTTAGTTTTATTCAAGTAAAACATCATTCAGTTTTGGTCATAATTTAGACATTTAAATTGTTTTAGTCTAGTTTAAGTTAACTAAATATCATAAAACTTTCATAGACAAAATCTAAAGTTGATTTAATTGACTAAACAATAAAGTGGTTTGTTGGGTTTTTACTGAAGAGTGTTGCTCCACATGGTTTGCAAAGCATCTTATTTTCATTGACATTATATCTGAAATGTCTCTGTGCATGTACTCTTCTCTGCTTCCTAAATGTTGAGATTTCGTCACATTTTGATTAGAAACTGGAGGTATGGGAGTTGGCTAAACCCACTCTCCGAACCTGTTTACCAGGTGCAGATTAAATGTGCACATCTAACGTCACTGCACAAGAAGATTACTTCTGATTGGATCACTTACAAACTTGTCCAGCCTTTCTAAACAAATGACATTGTTCTGATTGGATTGGAGAGCATTCACACTGTGTGCATAAATGCTTAACAGCTCTTTCATGTGGTGAACAAAATATGGGTTTGATCACTGCGTGCTGTAATGTGATCATATGCCTCCATCTTGACAGTGTAAAACTTTAGGTTCTGCAGCTCTTGGAATAAATATAACATTTTCACCAAGTGCTATTTTATATCTATTTAATCAAATACAAAAATGTATATTTCTAAATATAATCATAGTAGTCCTAACCAACTGGTATAGTAGTGGTGGACAAGCAGAGGACAATGGCCATAGTAATAAAGGTAGATAATACCAAGTGATAGCAACATCAGGATGAAGGAGAACGAGAAGCTTTGAGAAGCTGAAACATTGGTCTCAGTGGTAATGGAAGCACTCTGTGCAGTGACCTTCAAGCTAGGCGAGTGGCTCCCCGGAACAACATCCAAGATCTCTGTCCAGAACAATGCAGTCAAACATTGTTTGAACAGCGTATTTTGGCCATATCATAATTTTATGCATATTTTTAAACTTTGAGCTGTATAAACTTGAGTGCTTATTGGACTTAAGCATATCAGGTGATGTTTATTTGCGTAATGAGTGAAGGCGTGGTCTAAGGATGTCACCACTTTATAGAAATGTGTGCATAATTTTTAGGCAGCTTCTCTTCCTCAGGCAAAATGGGCCAAAAGAGAAATTTAAAAGACTCTTAAAACTCAAAAAATGTGTCCGGTCTTTCAGAGGGATGCAGCACTTTTGAAATTGCTCAAATATTGGGGCGTGACCACAGGACCATCAAACATTTTGTTGCAAAGATTTTTTTTTTTTTTTTAGAAGGCACTTTCTTCAAGCAGTGGTACGGGAAAAATCTGCATCTTTCAAGAAGACCATGAATTTTATGCAGGACAATCGCATGCATCGAAGTATTCCACTGAATGGCTAGCCTTAAGGATGAAAAAATAATGACATGGCCCCCTTCCTCACCGGACCTAAAGCCTATTGAGAGCCTGTGGGCCCTGCTTAAATGGGAGATTTACAGGATGGGAAAACAATACACCTCTCTGAACAGTGTCTGGGATGCTGTGGTTGCTGCTGCACAAGCGGTTGGTCATCAACAGATTAAGACGCTGACAGACTCCATGAATTGAAGGGTTATGACAGTTATTGAAAAGAAGGGTGGTTATATTGGTCACTGATTTTTATTTATTTATTTATTAATTTTTTGACACGGCAGAAATGTTTATATGTAAATTTTGAGTTGTTTTATTATTTTCATATGTTTAAAGTGAAAATAATCTTTTATCAGATGCGTTTTTTCTATTATGTTTGTCCCTTCAGACTTCCTGCAACAACATGTCTGTAAGCAAGAGGAGGATCTGGATGACCAGCAAGTTTTTAACCAGGGGGGCAACTTGAGTCTTGACCAGGAGGACCCAGAGCTTCCACAGATTAAAGAGGAACCAGAGGAACTCTGCACTAGTCAGGTGCTTGTGCTGAAGGTCGAGACTGATACCTTTATGGTGACTTCTACTTATGAGGAACCTGAACCAAACAGTGACCAGCTTCTTTCTTACAACTCTCCTGAACCAGAAAGTCGAGATGAGGATGAAAGTGAGCATGTAGACTCAGGATCAAAAAGAAATGCAAAGCCTGAGAAGAGAGGACATCACAGAAACAGTAACACAGCAGACGGCTGTCCTGTGTCAGAGAGTCAGTGTGAAACTGACACAAGTAAAAAGTCTTTAAAATGTGACACTTGTGGAAAAACCTTTGAATATAAATACAAACTGACAAAACACCAGAGAGTCCACACAGGTGAGAAGCCACATTCTTGTAGCACTTGTGGAAAAATTTTTAGTTACATGTCTGCGTTAAAAACTCACATGAGAAGTCACACAGGTGAGAAGCCATATTCTTGTAGCATATGTGGAAAAATATTTAGTTACCTGTCTGCATTAAAAACTCACATGAGAAGTCACACAGGTGAGAAACCACATTGTTGTAGCACATGCGGGAAAAGGTTCAGTGATCTGATGAACTTGAAATCTCATATAAGAGTCCATACTGGTGAGAAGCCATATTCCTGTAGCACCTGTGGAAAAAGATACAGTGATAGGACGAACTTGAAAACTCACATGAGAATTCACACAGGTGAGAAGCCATATTCCTGTAACCTCTGTGGTAAAAGATACAGTGATAGGACAAACTTGAAAACTCACATGAGAACGCACACAGGTGAAAAGCCATATTTCTGTAGCACCTGTGCAAAAAGATTCACTTATAGGATACAGTTGAGAAGACACATGAAAATCCATGTTTGTTAAAAGCTTCCTTCTTAGATAATGTTTGAAAGCTGTTAGGTGGAACAGTTTAATAGTGGAGCACATGTTCATGAGGAACCAAATCACTTCAAAGCCTGAAGGAAGCGCTCATACCATTTTCAGGTCAATATGGTATATATCCTGTCTAGAATAGTAATTAACTCTACTCTCTGAATTGTTTATTCCAATTGTTAGCCTTTTTTTTGTATAAGGAAAACACTGATTTTACAGCCATCCATCCCTTTTATGGCACTTTTCCAGGGCCAAATGTTAGGGCAGTCTAGGCAGAGAATTATAGACATCACTCATCCCGACAACCTGCTTCAGCTCATTTGGGGGACACCAAGGCATTAGGTTCTAGGTTAGCGATAATATATAATTTCTGTAGTGTGGCCCGGGTCTGCCCTTGGGCCCCTTTGTGTTGGAACACCTCACCTAGGAAAAGCTCAGGAGGCATCCTATTCAGATGTCTGAGCCACCTCAATTGGCTGCATGCCACATTATTTTTATTATTTAAGTCGTGTACATAGAACAAGATACAAAGCCTTAAAACGTGTTAAAAACACAACAGCCTTGAGCAGTTAGGATCTAAAAGCAGGGTTCATCACGTCATCACTTAAAGACCAGATGACAACAAGCCAGATACCCCATGCTCCTATGAGGATAAAGAGCTGGACCTGAACCTGTGGTTCGATTAACACAGTCATTTCTCTTGTACCCTGGCATAGATCTTTCCAGGAGTCAGAATAATGTGTTGCCTCTGTAATTGGAGCACATCTTCCAGTCCCCCCTTCTTAGGCTACCACTCCAGTCAGAGTTGTAGCCTTAGATTGAAAAAGCAGAGAGGTGTGTCAGCCAAGAAAGTGCCACAACATTCAGAGTGTTGAGAAACTCATGGTGAATCTCATCCACCCCAGCAGCCCTGCCACCAAGGAGTTGTTTAACTACCTCAATGACCTCAGCCCCAGTTACGGGCAAGTCATCCCCCTAGTTTCCAGACTCTACTTCATGTACAGAAAGCATGTCAGTGGGATTCAGAAAATCCTTCAGGTTGTCTATTTCTTGTTTCCTCAGTTCAAGTCAGCAGCACCCCACCCATACTATACACCATATGAGTACAGCACCACTTTGCCCTCCTGAGTCACTTGGTAGTTTGCCAGAATCTCTTTGAGGGAGATCAAAAGTCTTGTTTCATGGATTAACCAGACTCCTGCACCAGAGATTTTGTTTCCGCTTCTTCCAGAGCCACACTCTGCTTGGCCCAGTGGAATCTGTTTCCTTTGGAATCCCACAGGATAACCACAGGAGCTCTTTCAGTTTGACAACTCCCTTCACCTTGGTTATTCACCATCTGTACAGGGATTACCCCATAACAGGCAACTCCCAGCCATAGCTCTGTGCAGGTGCCTCAACAGTGAAGGTGCAGAACATGGTCCACTCAGACTCAATGTGCCCAGGCTTCCTCAGAAAACTGCTACTTGATCCATCTCACCACCAGGTGGTGATCAGTTGGCAGCTCTGTTCCTCTATTCACTCATGTGTCCAAGACCACCAATAAAACATTGACAAAATCTATCCTTGACCTTTGACCTGGGGTGTCCTAGTACCACATGCACTTATGCGAATAACTTATGCTCAGACATGGTGGTTGGCACAAAAGTCCAGTGACAAAACATCACAAAAAATCACACCCCTCTAATGTTCATGTCTACATGATATTGCACACTAAAGTCTAAAAATAGGAAAATAAATTGTCCAGATGTGTCACTTTCCAGCACCCCACCTACTGACTTTAATAAAGCTGGATATTCTGAACTGTCATTCACCTATAATCAGGACCAGGACCTGTTCCCTGACCCAAAGGTGCAGGGGAAAAGACACACTCGTCCACTGGGAAAACCCTATTGTACAGACAGTGAACTTGGTGGGATATTAGTATACCCATCCCTGCCTGTTGCCTTTCTGTGTATGGGGAATCTAGAGTTTGGAAGAGTCTGGAACGTCTCCAGCGCCTGAGCCATGCATTCAGGTGAACCTTACTATGTCTATATCCAGTCCCTCTCAATCTCATGCACTAGCTCAGATTTATGTCCTACCAGAGAGGTGACATTCTATTTGTCAACTTCAGTTTTCCTACCATGAGCCAGGGTTACAACTCCTGGAGCCTCTGCCCTTCACTGCGACCCAAAATGCATTGCACCCGCCCTCTACAGTGCTTTCTGCAGGTGCGGAGTCTGCAAGAGCCCCATGGGTTAAGGCGTGTCCACCAGGTGTTCTCTCTTAAGCCTCCTCCCTAGGCCTGGCATAGGGATAGGCACCAGTATCCATGTCCTGGGCAGGGTGAACTGGTCCCTTGTTTTTCCTTGCTTCAAAGGGGTCACCTAAATCGCTCATCGCTGGCCCCTCACACAGGGACAATTTGCCTGGGAGACCCTACCAGGGTCAAGCCTCTGACATCATAGCCACTGTGATCACTGGGACAAACAAGCCCGGCTAATTTTACATTTGTCTGTATTTGTACTTTTGTTATTCTTTTAAGTTGTAGAGGTGATACTAAAAACATATAAAACAGCTTAAAACAGCTGTAGATTCAAGTTCTTAATCGTTTTTACTAAACTAAGCTTTGTTGTACAAAATAAAGCATGAATTTTATTTGGCTTGTTGCTTTTGTTTAATAGCCTAGATTTCTCTGTCATTCAATAAAGAGGTTTTACTACACAGGAGTAGAAGCTGTAAATTGACACACACAAGACAAATAATATTGAGTCATTATCAATTCATATGTTGTGATGTAGGCTTAAATTTCAATATGCACTTAAAAGTTATGTTTATAAAGTTTACATAAAACCTTAAATAAATCTTTTTGAGACCAACTCTTTTTCTGAACTGTGATCTCTAAGACAGGTGTGTCCAAACGTTTTGCAAAGAAGGTCAGATTTGGTGAGGTGAAAATGTGTCGGGGCCCACCATTCAGCCTGACATTCTTTGAACCATTAGTATTAAATGCAAATTACGTATTGAAATGTTTTTTTAATTTGAAAATGGCATAGTTATCATGTCTTCACATAAACACAAATAAATTCAAACAAGTTTTTATCCACATACAATAAAGAAAAAGTCTATCTGGGGAAAAAAAAACTTCAGGAAGATTAAACGTATCTGAGTTTGTTTTTAATATTAAATATTATTCACTATTAAATGCTCCCTGTAAACTGCTGGATTCAAAACGTGAGCACAGGCATATTGTAACAGTGACTGAATCAGTGGATCACTCGCTCTTCTTTTTTTTAAACTGACAATCAAAGAACAAATATATATTATTTGATTTTGAATTGCCTATCAAAAGGAAATAGTACTTGTTTTGATTATTTCAATTTTAGATTTGGATCAAAAATATGAAATGTAAAAAAGGGCTGCTGGAACAAATTTAATTTTAAAATTCAATTTGTCTGCTTTACGAGACCTGGTTTCATTGTCCATTGGAAAATTAAAGAATTAATGATACACTGATTGAAAAGAGTCTGTGCATATTCAAAATTGGGGTTTTGATCATCAGAAAAAAGAATAGAAGTATGAAATAAATTCGCTGATATTTTAGAATTTATTCACCTCAGAAGACCAAACCAATAGCCTGCATTAATTTGAAGGGTGATACAGAGATCTCAATTACATTGAAAAAGCCAGGTCTTACTCAAAGACAGTGGTTTTATGTTACAGAGGTGACAGTCGGTTAGTCTTTATCTCTATTTTAAGAATAATTTCTCACACAGTACTCTGTAGTAGTAGTAGTAATAATAATAATAATAATAATTTATTATTGCACTTTATTTGTGGGCACCTTTACTCAAGGTCCTTACAAAGCATAGAAGACAAACTCATTCTCAGGATCATGTTATCTTCGGACTCTACTGCAGAAGAGTATCAAATAAGTTTTCGCAAAATCCGCAGACAGTTACTGCTTGGTTTCTTTAGGAGTATGAAACTGTGATTTACTGTTTACTTCTGTCAGATCAGTAACACCATCTGAGCCGGTTCTAGACAGGCGAGGGGGCAGAGAGAAATGTGAATATTAACAAAACTTTAAAAAGTAGGCCAAGTTACAAAGAAAAAGGCAATAAATCAAGTCTTGAAAAATAAAACTGAAAAATAGAAATACAGAATAAAAAAAAATCTCCATCCAGATCTTTACAACCAACAACATAAAATCTATCTTAATTAAATGGCCTAATTCTCAAATAAATTTGCAAAATAAAGTATGAATAAAATAAGACATTCATTTCATGGAAACTCAAATTAACAGAGTCACATTAAACGCCTGCCGTAGCGTTCTTCACAGCTGCACTTCACCTTAAAGGTAGGTTGATAAATTGCATTTAGCTTAACTACAATACTTTCACATGTGTTCTTTATATACCTGAGTCCAGCTTCAAGGCGGTGGCAAGAGTCAAAACCTGCGGTCCACCCACTTTAGGCACAGTCCGTGTTGAGCGTTACTTCCGCTACACCAAGTTTAAAACAAAGTCTCGCAACTAAAGGAAAAATTAAAAAAATATTTAAAACAAATACAAAATTAAAACATTAAAATAATTCACTGTCAGTTACATTGTGACGATAGAGATTGGCTGCATAATTTTGCTCTGCTCTGATTTGCATACTAACAGTGCTGGGGTGAGTGGGGCAGCCTGCGCACAGAGCACGGAGGGAAACAACTAACAAGACATGAAACCCATTATCTCATCATTATCTTTATGAGACCCGCGATGTAAAATGAGACAGTGCTTAACTTGAATCATTGGGAGGGCGCTAGTACAAGTTTCCGACTAGCCTGCCGGAAACACAATGAAGAAGAAGAAGAAGAAGAAAAACGGAAGTGACGCGGTGTTATCGCTGTTCGGCGCAGTAGAATTTACGGAGAGACTTGGTGCAGCAGGCGATGAAATCTAAAACCTTACTAAAGCTCGATGAAGAAATCATCCGTGAATGCAGACTATTGGATATCTGAGATAACAGGTATGTAAAACTGTCATGTTAAAAGATCCTCTACGAAACGTGTATCCTACGTCTTTCCCTGCAGGACTTATGAACGACAACCACTGGTAAAAAAGAACGCTTGAGCACAAAGGCGGGAGTTTTAAAGAAAAGCGAAGATATGTTTTTAGATTTACTCACCGTCTACTATGGCGTTATTTTTGTGCCACTCGTCTGAGCGCACGTAAAAAGAATTTGCCAGCACGAGTGTTGCTTTTTGAGGAAAAACTTTTTTTGAGCGAAGAAAGGCTAACTTTTAGCGAACAAAATTCACTGCTGCGTGCAAAAACTTATTTCAGTGTTTGCTTTTATCCATTTACACAGCCCCTCGCTCAGTATTTGCTTTTGCTCAGATCTCTGCGGACCTGCAGATCTGTAAGGCCAAGGGACTGTGCGCACCGCGCTCCCCCAATAACAGGAAGTAGTGTGGAGACAAAGCACGCAACGGAATTGAAAACGTAGAAAAAGAGAAAAAAACATTTGTTTTTACCCAGTTACATAATTTACATTTCGCCATTTGTGTGTGTGTGTGCGTGCGTGCGCGCGCGTCACACACATGTGTGAAGGGGTTGTATTGTGATGTGGATATGTGGGGTAAACGACTATCTTTGAGCAGAAATGTCTAAACCGGTGAGGTGATTTCAGTAGGCACATGATGGGCTGAGCCAGGGTCTCCCAATGCTTTCACACAAAATCTCTTATGATAATGACCCATAGCCTTTTTTTTTCACACCATGGCTTGTCAATGATCATTGACTCACTTAAGTAGTCCCTAAAGTGGGTCAACGATCCTCTTAATGGACAGCTCCCACTAGGTTTTAAATACCTGGGACTAAGGCTGGGCCATATCATACCGTTCACGGTAATACTGGTATAATGTTGGGCAACGTTAAGAAGCTGCAACTGAATTCTGGTTGTGTTTACTGACCTCGAAACGATTTTATGTGGTACACGGCGCTCGAAAATGTGTCAAATGTTTTAGTACAACTTTGCTAAGCTATGAACCCGCACCGCTTGATGGATTGTCGAAGCATTACGGCATCGTAAGCAGGAGCCTTGTGGAGTGATACGTGCTGTGCTTCACAATGGGCGATGTATTGAGTTTTAAAATATATCGATATATTTTTATATGAGATGTGACAATATCGTTTATATCAATGTAGTCTATGTTACTTGAGCCGCAAATTTGGCTCTCTTAGGGCTGGGCGATATGGCCTAAAATCCATATTGCGGTACTCCATCCCCTTCAGGTCCCAAAGTCAAAGGAACACTGAGAGTTAAAAACAGTCTAAATTCTTTCATCTTTAATAAAATGATCAGCGTTGCTGCTTTACCGGGTGTAACAAACAAGTTACACCATGAAAACAGAAGTTATTAAATTTAACGGAGTTACAAGTTAACTGGAAGTTAGCTCGCTAGTTTCCACCTAAACATGACATGACATATTCTGACTGAGAGATTTTTGAAACTAATTAAAACGTACAGCTCTGCTACCACTTCCAACATAAATGAAGACAGAAAACTAAGCATTATTATTTAATAAATGCTGATAATTTATTTCTGAGTATTTATTTCTTGTACATCTGTGCTGTATGTTAATAAAAGTGCCTGTGTGAGATTTGGGACGCAGTTTTGACTAAGAACTCTCTTTTTGTTCTTACTTTATGGCTTTAAAAAATATCGAGATATATATATATCGTATATCGCCATCCAGCTAAAGAATATCGAGATATGAATTTTGGGTCATATCGCCCAGTCTTACTTGAACATAATATTACCGTATTGTGTCTGTATAACCTCTTTTTGCGTTTTGTGGATATTATACATGGTTATGCTGCGGATATGTCGGCTAATTTCCACTGGAAATGCCTTTTGGTGAAACTATCAGCAAGGAATTTGCATTTGCACTGTTAAATTTTTATATAACTTTAACGCACATAAAAACAGCTGCTTGTTTAAGTGAAAATACATTGATGTTTTTTTTTTTGTTTTTTTTTTTTGCACTAATAAAGTTGTGAGCAACATGCTCACAGTGTACAGACTTGCTAGAATATATTTGCTCAGATGTGCCTTCACATCTGTCATCATATTAGTAACCTTCTTGTTATCTTATCATTTAAGATCCCCTACAGCAATATGAAGTGTGAGGAAGAGGAGAGTCTGAATGACCCGCAGGTCCATAACCAGGAGAGGAACTTTGGTCTGAGCGAGGATGGTCCAGAACCACAGATTAAAGAGGAACAGGAGGAAGTCTGCACCGGTCAGGAAATAGCGAAGGTTATAGTGAAGCAGGAGTCTGAAGAAATCTTCGTCTGGACCGGGAAAGAGCGGTTCAGAGTCCTGGATAACATTTGGAAACGTGAGGAAGACTTGCACTGCACAGGTATATAAAACTTAAAACAGTCTTAATAGGGAAAATATGATTGATGTAGGATCATGTAGTGGATATATAATGCATTTACCTCTTGGTTGAGCCCAGGCTCATAGTCAGGCTCACCTTAACCCGAGAACGCTTTTTCCCTGTTTACAACAGTGTGTGAAATATACTGACTACACTTATACGGTTTTAACAAAATAATGAGCCAGCAGGCACGGCCCCTTCTGCTTATTGTGTTATGACAAAAATTTACATCATCGGGACCCAAGCAGACCTTAGAAAGCATTAGAAATATACAGCCCACACTCACCACAGACTTTTTGCACTCTCCCACAGGTCCGGACACACACGATATTATCAAACTAGAAGAAAATGGACCCCTCAAACACGAAGATTCTGACTCTGTAACAGTGCCGGACGAAGATGGGTTTTCTGTCCACTCCTCTGGGCTGGACTCTGCTGATAGTGATGATGAAACTGACTTGAGTGAAGAAATGTATCCATACTATGACACGTACGTATACATTTATGAAATATTGTTTGTTTCTGAGTTAGAGAAAATAACTATGCAGCATTAAATATACATCATTATATTATTCTCATGGTGAATTCTTCTAACATTGTGCAACTTCTTTGTGTGAAGTGATGATGATTATGAGGAGGAGGAAGAAGAAGAAGAAGAAGAAACCGAAGCCGCCACTACTCTGGATGGAGGCAGAAGAAGATTAAGGAGTCAGAGGAGTTGGCCTTCAGCAAACAAAGCCAAGCGCTCTAGGTCAGAGCCACTCTCTGGTGATGCAGCTGCCTGGAAAAGTGAAAAGGACCCCGACAACTTGCCACACCCCCTGCCACATTTCCTGCCCACGAGAACGCCAGGTATCCAACTACCTCTTTCAGAGTATCTGACCAATCCATCTCCATCTAAGCTCTTCAAGATGTATTTTAACTGGGCCGCTGTCAAAACACTGTGTGCAAACACAAACAAAAATGCAGCAAAAAATATTGCTGCAGGTAAAAAGTTCAAATGGGCTGAGCTCACAGAGGCTGAACTCTATCGCTACATTGGCCTGACACTGTACATGTGGATTCTGAAGCTGCCAAATATCAGGAATTTTTGGCGTGTCAGTTCCATCTTTTATGCGCCGTATCCTAGCAAGGTAATGTCGAGAACCCGGTTCCTCCTCATCACCTGGAACATTCATATGAGTGACCCTGCTGAAGATGAACTCAACGACCGCAAAAAAGGCACCGATGATTATGACTGCCTGCACAGAATACGCCCCCTGTATGACAGTTTGCGGTTAGCTTGCAAAGCGGTGTACCATCCCCAGAAAAACCTCTCTGTGGATGAGCGCATGGTACCGACCAAAGCCAAAACTGCCCTAAAGAAAAACATAAAGCAAAAAAAGAGGTGGATAAAATTTTTTGTGTTGTCTGACAACACGGGGTACATTTTTGACTTCAAGGTTTATACAAGGAAGTCCACTCTGGCAACCGGGAGGGGCCTGTCATTTGATGCAGTGGTGTCTCTCGTCAACAAAAACTGCCTGGGATCTGGATATCACATTTACTGTGATAAGTTTTATACCAGCCCAGCACTGTTCCGCCACCTTCACGACCTGGGGTTCGGAGCATGCGGCACATTTCGGGACACGAGAATCGGCACCCCAAAAACCAAAGATAATTCCTTGACCAAAGAATCTCCAAGAGGGACAGTCAGGTGGATCAGAGAGGGAGCCCTCATTTTCATCAAGTGGATGGACACAAGGGAGGTGAGTGTGTGCTCCACCATGCACACTGCCTTCTCAGGGGACACTCTGAAAAGGATGTGTAAGGTTGGTGGAAAACGCAGAGTAGTCGAGGTGCCGGTGCCATCGGCTGTGAAAGACTACAACAGCTTTATGGTGGGAGCTGACCTGTCAGACCAGCTGATTGGCTACTATTCCTCATGGAGAAAGAGCAGGGCGTGGTATGTGAGGGTGCTATATCATTTCATTGACATTGCTGTAACAAACAGCTACTTAATCAGCAAGGAGCTGTGTGGCAGACTGGAGGAGCAGCCTGTGAAGCACCAGGCCTTCCTGGAACAGCTGATAACTGAGCTCTGTGAGGTTCCCCTACAATTGGTCCCAGAGAGGTATCAGCACATCCCTGTTGCCATTGTTGAAGGGGCATCTGGCCATAATAAAGCCTCAAAGGGGCGAAGGAAGTGCAAACTGTGTCGGAAGTGCACTCCGTTCATGTGTGAGGCATGTAGAGTGGCTCTGTGTGTTATCGTTGACAGGAACTGTCACAAGCTGTATCACAACTCCTTAAAGGGTACTGAAAATTAAAATTTGACTTCATGCTTCTCTGTATACAAGTTTCCCTGACACTTAAAACTTTGATTACTGTTGAAAATTGTTTATTTTGATATATTGTAACTTTGCAAATGTTTCACATGTACATTTTGTTTGATTGCATCTCAAAAATGAAGCTATAAACATACTAGCAATAAATTTCGAGAGCTTCAAAAGGATTCTGTGACAATTTTCTTTTTCCATTTATAATTTTGAGGCACACAGCTATAAAAAAATTGTATGTAGAAAATTGCATCTTCATAAAAATCTGTTTTTTTGGGCTTATTGTACTTTACCCATTTATTAGTTACTAAGAACTTATTACATATTGAATTTGGGAAATGAAGGTTATAATTATGTAGCCAGCTGAAATGGCACATTTCACACAGCATGTAAAAATACAAGGATAAGCTGTAGCAGACTTTATGGGAGATCACAACTTGGAACCCTCTTACCATCTGTAGACCAAAGAAGGGATTGGTCTGTAGGCCTGGATTAGTTCCACAAGTTACCATACCAGCGTATGTGAATGACCTTCATAATACTGAAAACCCAGGTTTGAACTTGAAGTTAACTCGATCAGCCTCAAATTTAGCTTCAAAGTACAAACTTGTGATCACAGTATCTGCAGCTTCTGTGTTTTAGTTGATAGTTGCTATGATAACTTTCTTTACCCTTAAAAAAAAAACTCTGGCAGACTTGGAGTTAGCTGAAAATTAAACTTTGTAACAAATTCAAATCATTAAACTAATAAATAATGTCTAAAGATATATTTAATTGATACTATGTAATTTAATTAAGACAATAGAGGCCCTATGGCATACATACAACGACCAAGAAAAAACAAATGAATTCAGTTTTATTTATTTAGCGCCAAATCATAGTAACTGTTGCCTCAAGGTGGTATATATTGTAAGATAAAGACTCCACAACAATACAGTGAGTGAAAAAGAACGTGCATCATGGAAACCCCCGGTAGCCTAACTGCATATTGCAGAATATCTTAAGGCAGTATGAAGGGTCACGCAATCCAGCCCTAATATTTGATTAATATGCACATTGAAGGACATATACTCTTTGAAAATACCTTCAAGATTCCTCAGTGCAACTAGAGGGCAAGGTAATACCATCCACAGTAATAATCTGGTTTGGTACCATATTCCTAAGATTTTTAAGGGGCAAGTACAATAACCTCAGTTTTATATGAACTGAGCAGCAGAAAATGCAAGGCCATCTAGGTCTTCATGTCTTTAACACATTCCTGCAGTTTAACAAATTGGTGTGCGTTATGCCATCTTTGCCTTCTAATGATATTGCCTATAGGAAGCATGTAAACAGAATTGGCCCTAGCACAGAACCCTGTGGAACTCTCCATTTACACGAACAAATTGGAGTCTATTAGAGAGAATTCAAAACACTGAAGCGCTGTAGCTGTTTAAGTAAGTTAAATAACTACAGCATGTTCTAATCACTGTAATAAAATACTATGGCCAATAGTATTGAATGCTGCACTGAGGTGTAGCAGGACATGAGTCCACTGTCAGGGACGAAAGAAGATCATTTGAGACCTTCACTAAAGCCATCTCTGTACTGTGATGGGCTCTGAAACCTGACAAAAAGTCTTCAAATAGGAAATTCCTCTGTAGATGACCGAATCCCCCAGGTATAGTATATTGTAATGTTTAGTGTGTGTGAGGAAATGAACCTTTGTAGATAAATTTTATGTAAGCTTTTATTTTTTAAACATTTTTCTGAACAGCCTCCACCACTTTGCAGTCTGCCTCCCAACCCACTACTAGCAACCATCACGATGCCCTGGCCAGCTACCGGCTCCTTTCACCGCTCCAGCCCAACACACCAACCTACACAACTATACAACCTCCCCAGCAAATAGAGTCTGCGTTGAATAATGAAAGTATGCTTTGATTAAATTAGTTTCATCACAATTTCATTGTAATTTTACCATCGAAACAGTAATTTATGTTATTAAATATCATCTTATTTTGATTTTTTAGATTCCAGAGACTCTGTGAGTCAACTTTTAAAAGGCAAATTCTAAAATGTGGTACTTTGAAATTTTACATAGGATTTCATCTACATGCAAAAGGGATAAACTTGTAAACAGTTTGACCTGATTGAACTACTTAAACTTGAAATCAAAATGTGAAACCATAACTTATGGATATAGTTGTTTTTTTTCTCATCACAATGCTGATCTGGTTTATCACAAGCCAGTTTTATTGTTCTTCTTAACAGATGCAGCCTTCCAAAAACTGCTAACTATGGTGACAGAGCTGACCAGAGAAGTCAGGGACCTCCGTGAGGAGTTCAGAGCCTTCCGTCAATCCTGCAGCAATGAACCTGTTGATGCTGGCGTTTTGCCTCTGGATTTGCCTTTACATAATATGGATGAGCTGAACAATGCAGAGGCAACTCTGCAGTTACCGGAAGCAAATAAAACAATGGTAGGTACTTAAAGCTTATGTAACTTTTGTAACTCAGAACTTTATAAATTGTCCAATTTGGTTCAACTTCTTAAAATTACCTGCTGCTGTATGTCCTGCTTGAATATACATCAACATGCTATCATCGGAAGATCCAACAAATAGGAATTAACCAAAATATTTCCTATTATCTCTGGAAAATTAAGCATTGGGAAAAAAAAACATTGTCTCTTTCAATTATTTCATATCAACTCACAAGCATATTCATACACATTTAAAACATAAGTCACAATAATTCAATTTTTGAAAATATTTTGATAGGTGAGACGCTTTTCTTTGATTGGAGGGACCACACTGGAGGTGCGAGTCCGTCGTATACTAGCCTATGCCATTACAAATGAGCTGGCCTCTGGACTTAACTGGACTGGGAGAAAAAATAAGGACCAGACCAAGCAAAAAAGGGCATTTAAAGAGACAGTGCTCTGCAAGTGCATCTTTGGTAAGTTTTATTGTTTATTGTAGTTTTATGAGCCTTCAGTGAACCAATAGAGTGGATCAATTGAAGTGCTACATGCATCTGTCATTTCCTGTGTCAGGTCTTTGCTAGATTTTTTGCCTCTTTCTTGAGAACATGACTTTTATGTCCTGTTAACCTGGAGATAGTGTTTTAGGTCTTCCACTTCTTTTGTCCTCCATTTGTTCAGTTTCTTCCCTTTTTTTTAAGGATACCTGGCACACAATGCTAAGACGTGCCAAATTTGCAGCTAATAGCTCTGTGGGAATCACCTTGTTGGTAAAAAAAATTCTAGTTATGTCCATCACACTGGCATTTTTCATGATTCAGCTTGACAGTTTAATTATGTATTTGGGACCGCTGAATTGGAGTGACAACCAAAAATTTCTTTGGACAAGCCAAGCCGCAAATGCTGAGCTTTCAGCTAATAACACTCAGAGTTTCTTGAAGTCTCTTCACAGGCACCTTAAAGCCCACCAACATCTCACGTTAGCTGATCTCAATAGGTAACATAATAGGGTGAGGCAAGGTCTCACAATGGCTTCACCTGAAACCTCTGCTGATAATGACACACCCTTTTTCACACCTTGATAAAGTCACCTTTCATGTGATGAGATACATGATCATTAGTGGGTTCTTGACCCTCTTAAAGGACTGCTATCACCAGGGTTTTAGTACTTGGGACTCTCCAAAGAATATTGAAAGACCGGAAAATATGACTGCGAACAAAACAAAGTAGTGTGGCACCTTGGAAGCAAAAAATAAATAAATTTGGCAGACTTATTTCTACCTTAGCCCAGTCCTCGTTGAGGGATACAGGAAAATGCTTAGGACAATGTGTGTAATTTCAGGCCCCATGTTTAGTCCTGCAGCCAAGCAGATCATGAAATATAGCACACCGGTGAACAAAGTGAGGCAGTAGCTTGCTGATTTCAGCCTTGTGACTTTCATGTTAATCAGCCTACTAGTTTATAGCAGCGGTCCCCAACCTTTTTTGTGCCACGTACTGGTTTAATGTCAGACAATATTTTCACAGACCGGCCTTCATGTTGTCGTGGATAAATACAACAAATTAAAATGATATGACCAAGACAAAAACTGTGGTATTTTGTAAATATAATAATAAAATTCAGCAAATTCACAGTAAAATTGCGCAACTTTATTAGCAGCGTCCTCCTGAAATGCGCCAACAACATTGAGAGTAACATCATCCTCTCCGCCCCTTAATGCTCTCTGGTCACTATGGTAACCTGTAAATATTTCTTTCAAAATAAGAGACACAACTATAACACGGGAAAAGACCCAGGGTAACAGAGTTAACGATTAAAAAAAAAAAAACTAACCCTAAACCCTATTCATAAATTTCACACCCGGGCCTCTGTTACCGGTCCGTGGCCCGGGGGTTGGGGAACGCGGGTTTATAGGCTTTCTCCCTGTTTTTTTAAACAATGTCTTTTTTATTAAGAGGTTTCCTTTTGTACACATAAACATCAACATATATATTATACATATAGACAGAAAGAACAGAGAAGGATTACAGATGATCTGTACATTGAGGTTAAGTAGTACATTTAAGCTGTGAAATGAGTCCAAAAATGTATCTTCGGCTGTGAAATAAAAGAAAGAAAAAAAAAAAAGGAAAAAGGGAAAGAAAGAGAAAAAAAAAATATAAACAAATGTATAATATATCCCAAAGTATTCTCCCTGTTTTTTTTACAAGAGGTTGTTCATATTTAAGCTCTAATTGGGCCTCTCTTTTTTTTCTCTTTATTTTTTTGCTTATTTGTTTTTGCCCTAGATGGCCTGACTCAGCAGGTGGGGGTAAATGCAGTTTCTGAGTTTGCCTTCGCCCAAGCAGTGCAGAAATGGCTCCGCTATGCTCCCGATCGGATGGGTGGTGCAGGACGCCCGATATCCAGCCCCATCCTGGAGTAAACTAAAAACAGTGACTTGTAAGTCACTGTTCGCCATCAAGCCCCACCCTCAACAGAGCAATCGAAGTCACATTGCCCAGCCTCGCCCCCCTTAGTTCCTCTTCATGCCCTGTCTCCGCAGTCTGATGCGTGATGTGTGAAGGGTCCGGGCTGCGAGGATTATGGCAGTGGTGACTTTTCCCAGGAGAAGCTGGGACCCTGTTTACTAGAAGGTTTTAAAATCTCTGTACTTTTAGGTGACAGAAGGAGACATGTGGCCTGGTCAAAACACAGAGAGCTGCACTCTAAAAGATCTTTAAACATAGTAAACATACCTTGTGTGCCACAGACTGCTCCCAAACACGAGGGGACAAGTAATGCCTCTAAAACACTTAAGTTGGCTTTATTAAACGTTAGATCTTTAGCTGGGAAAACATTTTTAATTAATGATTTAATCACTGAGCACAGCCTTGATTTTATGTTTTTAACTGAAACTTGGTTGGACCAAAGTAACAGTGGAGCTGTTCTCATCGAGACGACCCCTAACTACAGTTTTATCAGTGAGGCCAGGGTGAGCAGGAGAGGAGGAGGGGTCGCTGTCTTATTTAATGAATCATTTCAATGTAAGCAGCTATCTCCTGGAAGTTTTCAGTCTTTTGAATATGTGGCTTTACAGCTGAAGGCCCCATCCAAAGTTGTGTTTCTTAATGTTTACAGGCCTCCCAAATACTGCACAGACTTTTTTAATGACCTCAGTGAACTGCTGTCTGTGATCTGTGTTGATTTTGACTGTGTAATTATTGCTGGGGATTTTAACATCCATGTGGACAACCCTCAGGACAAAGGGACTAAAGACCTGAGTAACACTCTGGGCAACTTTGGGCTGACTCAGCATGTAACAGAGGCCACACATAATAGAGGACACACTCTTGACCTACTGATCTCCAAGGGCCTGAGCATTTCAAAGGTTACTGTGTCTGATGTGGGCGTGTCTGATCATTACTGTGTTTTCTTTGAAAGTAAAATCTCAGCCCACATAAATATATCAACAACAGTGATCACAAAACGGTGTATAACTGAACACAGTAGTGAGATCTTTAACCAGGTCTTCCCATTAACACCTGACCTGTCCAGAGGGTCAGTCAATGAGCTCGTCAATAGCTTCAATGCTAACATGTTAAATGTAATGGACACTATTGCTCCCATTAAGGTGAAGGTTATCTCTGGAAGGAAAAAGTCTCCATGGAGAAACTCCACACTGGTGAAAAATGAAAAAAGAGAGTGTAGGAAAGCTGAGCGCAGATGGAGAAAAACAAACCTCCAGGTTCATTATGACATCTATAAAGAGAAACTTCACAATTATAATTGCAACTGAGGAGTGCAAGAAGGTCCTACTTCTCTGACATCATCACTAAAAACAGCCATAATGCTCGGGTCTTATTTTCCACAGTTGACAGGCTAACAAACCCTCCTGTGTCAGTGGCAGCTGAACTTCATTCGACCATGGCCTGCAATGACTTTGCCAAATTCTTCACAGAAAAAATCCAAAAAATTAGACAAGCAATTGGTACATCAACAGCAGATCCAGGATATGTACTGTGTCCACCAAAAAACTGTTTAAACACCATGAAACAGTTTCACCCGATTAACAGCAAAGACCTGGAGGACATCTTAGGTCAACTGAACTCCTCCTCCTGCTGTTTAGATGTCCTGCCAACAAGTTTTTTCAAAAAGGTCTCAAAGACTTTAGAGTCAGACCTGTTACAGATCGTCAACTTTTCTTTATTATCAGGTGTGTTTCCAGAATCACTAAAAACTGCTGTAATAAAACCTATACTGAAAAAGGACAATCTTGACAAGACACAAATGAACAACTACAGGCCGATCTCAAATCTCCCATTTTTAAGTAAGATCATCGAAAAAGCAGTTTCTCAACAGCTCAATTACTTCTTAAAACAGAATAACTGCTACGATGCCTTCCAGTCAGGTTTTAGACAGAACCACAGCACTGAAACCACTCTGACCAAAGTGTTTAATGACATATGTCTGAACACAGACAGTGGGAAAATGTCAGTCCTATATTTACTGGATCTCAGTGCAGCATTTGATACAGTTGACCACAACATATTACTCAAACGACTGGAGAACTGGGCAGGTCTTTCAGGAACTGTACTAAACTGGTTCAAGACATACTTAGAAAACAGGAAATACTTTGTATCAATAGGTAACTTCACATCTGAGCAGACAAGTATCACATGTGGAGTTCCCCAAGGTTCCATCTTGGGACCCCTTCTGTTTAACATTTACATGCTCCCATTGGCACAGATTATAAAGAACAACAAAATAAACTATCACAGCTATGCAGATGACACACAAATATATATCACAATGTCACCAGGAGACCAAGGCCCTGTACAGGCTCTTGGTAAATGCATTGAGGAAACTAATGACTGGTTGTGCCACAATTTTCTCCAGCTAAACAAAAACAAAACTGAGGTAATAGTCTTTGGCGCCAAAGAAAAACGATTACAGGTCACCAGAGAACTTCAATCTATACACCTAAAAACCACAAACCAGGGGAGAAATTTGGGTGTAGTGATGGATGCAGACCTAAACTTAGAAAAACACATTAAGACAATAACAAAGTCAGCTTACTATCACCTCAAGAATATTTCAAGGATAAAAGATCTGATGTCTCAACAGGACCTGGAAAAACTAGTCCATGCATTCATCTTTAGTAGGCTTGATTACTGTAACAGCATCTTTACAGGTCTACCTAAAAAATCAGTCGGACAACTACAGCTCATTCTCACTAAGACCAAAAAAGTGGACCACATCAGTCCAGCTCTGAGGTCTTTACACTGGCTGCCTGTCCGTCAGAGGATAGACTTTAAAGTTCTGATGCTGGTCTATAAAGCTCTGAATGGTTTAGGACCAAAATACATCAGTGACCTCCTGACCCAGTATGAACCTTCCAGATCCCTCAGGTCATCTGGATCAGGTCTTTTATCAGTTCCCAGAGTCAGAACCAGACACGGAGAAGCTGCATTCAGCTTTTATGCTCCTTATATCTGGAACAAACTCCCAGAAAGCCTCAGATCAGCTGAAACACTCAGTTTATTTAAATCCAGGTTGAAGACTCACCTATTCTCAGCTGCATTTGAATAAAGCACCAAATCCACACTTTTAAGCTTAAATTTCAAAACTTACATTAACTACTGATTTTTATCTACTGTTCTGATTTTATCTGTTTTGATTTTATATACTGTTTTGTTTGTTTGTTAATTAGTTTGTTTGTTTGCTTGTTTTAATCAATTTTAAATCATGCTTTTTATTTGTTTTTGTTTCTAATGTCTCTGTAAAGCACTTTGAATCACCTTGTTGTTGAATTGTGCTATACAAATAAATTTGCCTTGCCTTGCCTTGTAACTAATACATTTAACAATAAATCTTCTTTATAAAACAAATAGTTTTTTTTATTGATACAAATTTGTCTATTGTCATTTTTTTAATTACATAATGCCCAGTGCTTAATATTATAGGGCTATTGTTATGAACATGATAAATTGTAGGATAATGTTCAACATATAATGGTTATCCTGTTTTTAGATCAAACACAATTGTCTTTTTCACAGGTTTAAGTGTTGATGGTAGCTTTCTGTGGTCTAGGATTGATGGAAATACCTATTAAGTCCTGTTTTAATCATGATTTTATTGTTGTTTCAATATTAACCAAGGGTACAAAAGTGGTGGAAAATCAACAGCGGAATTCAGCATTGATTCATCATTAACTGAGGGTAATAACTGATATAAAATCAATGCTAAAATTCAACACTGATCAAATATTAACAGAGGATGTAAAGGTGACATCACCTAAGAGCCAACAGACCCCTAAACAGGCCATGACCGCAACCCCGGGTTGAGCCCTCCAAGGAAGATGCTCCTGGGGAATCCCCCGACGCCCTAAGCCTTTCCCTTCCCCCACATCAATATGATCAACGAACAGAAAGTTCTGCTAATTTCTGTTTAACTCCATTAAGTTGCAGACAAAAAACAAAAATAAAACTAGGGTAGCGCTCTGCCCATAAAGTTCAACTGACAGCTAATCTATGTGCAGTGCATAAAGAAAATGATGGAAAGACAAACTAAAAGAAAATTTAAACCTCTTACACCATTAAAGACTTCAGTCGTTCGCAGTTTAAGGTTCAAGGTTCAAGGTTTTTTATTTGTCACATGCATAGTTATACAAGTATAACACACAGTGAAATGTAGCCTGACACGCTCCTCGAGGGGGGGGGGGGGGTGTAGAGGAAGAACATATATACACATATACATATACATATATATATATATATATACATATATATACATACATACATACATACACATACATATAGTATATACACTGGGTGAATGTGCAGTAGTAGCAGCAAGCAGGTGAATTCTGTACATTAATATGAATAGACATCTGACTATTTTACAGGATAGACAATATAAACATATTTAAAATTAAAGGAATTGAAATGTACATTGTGCCTTGGTTTAGTGTCTGGAAGAGTCCTGTCTCAGCCAATTATAGATGATGTGAGAGGGCGGGTGTGTGTGTTTAGGGCACGGATGGCTTGGGGATAGAAGCTCCTCTTGAGTCTCTCTGTCCTTGCCCGGAAGATGCGGAACCTTCTACCAGATTGCAGAAGTTTAATGAACTCAGCAGAGACTCCAATAAAGAGCAGCTGAGTCAATCTGGTCTGGACTCTGGAGGAGAGTCATGATTTCAGAGCCTCTGTAGGACAGAAAACCTGCATTTATAGTGGGATAGTCTTCTGCTTAAATAACAGGATCATTCAAAACCGTTGTGTGACTCTGGAGGCTACACCCATAGACTGTGTGTCAGAAATATGATTTGTGTTCAGTATTTGAGCAATTTTATATGGTTTCCATATTCTTAAAATTTACTTTTGAAGGCGAATTATCTCTATTTCCAGTTAGCATCGGACCTCACTGAACAAGCTGGGTGATGGAACAAGCTGATGCTTTAATTTGCTGAATTATTTTGCACATCTTGCCAGTGGTAACAACACAGGCAAAGTTTTCACATCCATTACACAACATGGTGAGCGTCAGTAGTTGAGGGATGAAGTCACATATGTCAACATACATTTGCATCAGAGAACAGTCTCTTCAATTTACTTTTATTTCTATTTCTATAATATGTGAAAACGAGAATATAAAATACCCCCCAATCTAACATCTCTCACAATACAAATGAAACTACAATGCTTTGTAGACTGCCCAAGAATTTGAACAGGGTACTGGGCTTAAGTATAACAGACCCAAATTCAAGCACACTGGGTGAAAAAGTCCATTGTAAAAATCTGAGTTTAAATAAATAGTTTCTCAATTTATATAAAACATAGTCAGACACCAAGAAACAAATTGTGGAAAAAAGCTAAATAAAGGAGAACATTGTTATGTTGTTTGCTGCAAAGACCTGGTTATAATCATTTTTGACATTTCTTTTTAAACTATAAAAATCAGAAAGGAATTTGGTTCCAGTAGATGGTGGCTCTCAAGCACAGCAATGTAAATCTCTCTCTTACACACACACACACACACACACACACACGCACACACACACGTCTATATATACATTACATATGCATACACATACATACACAAAGCTGTGTAAACCAACTATAAATAACTAATCTAAACTTATATACATTAAATACAGAAATTAAATGAGGTGGAATGAATACTACAGAATATACATAAATAAAAAGCACAACTAACTAAATCAACATCACAACATGAAGTGACTTCCAGTCCATAATGACTCCAGATTTTTGGTCTTAGGTATTACTTGAATGATTTCAAATCCTTTGTAGGAAAACCAGAATGACTGATGAATTAAATGTTTGCAATAAAAAAATAATAAATGTTTTTTATAACAAAGTTTTAGGTAAAAAAAATATTAACTAACATCTACAATTAATATATACATGTTATCTGTACAGTTATCTGTACAGAAAAACATTCATTATAGTAACAAACCAATTAGTGTAACAAACAGTTGTTACTGTTACGGACATAAAATACCAAATTGAACTAAATATGAGGTAATCTTTTCCCTCATGCATTGTAGTGAAGCTACGCTTTGAACATTGCTCCACCTTTGACACTTTCATGTACTGTGAATTCTCATGTGCTTTTTCAAGTGTGCCGCCTGACTGAATGTTTTACCACATATTTTACACAAGTGTGGCTTCTCACCTGTGTGGATTCTCATGTGAACTCTGAATGCTGACGCGTTACTAAAGCTTTTCCCACAGGCGCTACAAGAATGTGGCTTCTCACCTGTGTGGATTCTCATGTGCTTTTTCAAGTTTGGCGCCTGACTGAATGTTTTACCACATATTTTACACAAGTGTGGCTTCTCACCTGTGTGGATTCTCATGTGAACTCTGAATGCTGACGCGTTACTAAAGCTTTTCCCACAGGCGCTACAAGAATGTGGCTTCTCACCTGTGTGGATTCTCATGTGCTTTTTCAAGTGTGCCGCCTGACTGAATGTTTTACCACATACTTTACACAAGTGTGGCTTCTCACCTGTGTGGATTCTCATGTGAACTCTGAATGCTGACGCGTTACTAAAGCTTTTCCCACAGGCGCTACAAGAATGTGGCTTCTCACCTGTGTGGGTTCTAATGTGAGTGTTTAAGCTGTTAATCTGAATGAATCGTTTCCCACAAGTGCTACAAGAATAAGGTTTCTCACCTGTGTGGATTCTCATGTGAACTCTTGATGATGATGAGTGACGAAAGCCTTTCCCACAGGTGCTACAAATATATGGCTTCTCACCTGTGTGGATTCTCATGTGAGATTTTAAGTGGATCAGATGACGGAATCCTTTCCCACATGTGCTACAGCAATAAGGTTTCTCACCTGTATGGACTCTTAGATGGTTAAGCAGTCTGTATTTATACTGAAAGGTTTTTCCACAAATCTCACATTTTACAGACTTTCTACTTGTGTCAGGCTTACACTGACTATATGACATGAGCTGGCTCTCTACTCCACTTTGCTTTCTCTGATTTCTCCTCTTTGTGTTTGCATTTGTAGTTGATCCTGAGTGCACATGCTCACTTTCTTCCTGGCCTTGGCTCCACTCTGGCTGAGGACAGTTGTTAGAAAGAAAGTCACTGCTTGGTTCAGGTTCCTCATGAGTAGAAGTCACCATACATCTATTAGTCTCTTCCTTTAGAAGAAGCCGCTCTCCCTCCTGACTGGTGCAGGGTTCCTCCTGCTCCTCTTTAAATTCTGGAGGCTTTCGATCCTCCTGATCCAGACTGGAGATCCTTTCATGGTTAGAGACCTGTTGGTCTGCAGGAACCTCTTCCTCCTTACAGATCTTTTGATCTGAAAAGTCTCAAGAGACAAAAACAAAAACATAAAATGAAAAAAACCAAAAACTCGAACATTAAAAAAACAAAACAAAACATCTCATCAACTATTAGAAATTCTCTATGAGCATGTCGCCCACGTACGCCAGTGTAATTCAAACAGTTAAGCTAGTGATACTGACACTTAGATACACCGGAATAAATTGAAGTTTGGGGAGCTACATACAAATCAAAAGATCTTGCTGCATTTTCTTACATATTAATTTTGTACATTACTACAATGAATTTTAAATAAAACCCCTCAGATGCAGTTTAAGTGCAGACCTTCAGCTTCAATTCAGTAGGTTGAATGAAAACACGGCATAAAAATGTGAGAAAAAAAATCATCATGTTCATTTCTAATACAGATGCTTGCTTTCTCCTTTTTAATACTCTACCAGGCCTTTACTGCAGTGACTTTCAGGTCTTGTTTGTTTGTAGGCCTTTCTGTCTCAAGTTTAGCTTTCAACAATAGAAATGCATGCTCAACTTGGTCAACGCTTGAGGGTCGACGGATGTGCTGACGCGCCAAAAATCAGACCACCAATTTAGGACAACACAGCAACAAGATGCAACGACCCAGAGTCTCCATTTCAACTTGGGTCGAAAGTGCGGACTTCAAACTTTATACCAGTTTTTAAATTGTGTTGACAGGCCACTTAAAACAGACGTATGATAAAAAATACACACAATGTTTTTTTCTGAATAAAATAGTAGTGTTTACAGTGGGAAGAAACTGTAAAAACAGTGTTTTTTTAAGGACAGCGCTAGCAAACACTCCTTTTTATCTTGTGAGAGAAAAAGACAAAACACCCCTTTCCTTCCCCATTAGTGAAAAAATGTACCATGTTGACCAATCGAAAATGATGTGGCAACATGTGGCATTTTGTTGTTTGGGAAGAGGTGGAGGTTTTAGGAGTGACACTGGCGAGTCAGAGCGAGCGAGCGAAAGAAAGCGAGAGAGCAAGTTTTGATGCGTGAGAGATTTGTCATACCTGCAGGTAGGGCTGCCACGATTTGTCGACTAGTCACGATTACGTCGACTATCAAAATCGTAGACGACTGATTTAATAGTCGACGCGTCGTTTGAAGCTTTGTAAGATCCCAAAAGACGCAGGAATAATAGCAGGATTTAAGAGTGTAATAACGGACTGAAACAGAAGATGGCAGCACTGCACGTACAAGGATGCCAGCTGCCGTTAAACCCCGAAGAAGAAGAAGAAGCAGCTGTGTCCCAGAATTCATAGCGCGGCCCAGCTTAGTTTCCAACAATGGCGGCAGCTAGTTAGTTTTAATATTACTCGTATTATTCTTTCTGGGTCACAAAATAAACGTTTAACATATTTTCAGGCGAGAATGTAGCTGTGTAAACCTCAAATATCTGCTCAGTTTATCAGGACACCACATATTTTCAAAAGCGCTCCGACGTTTTCGGAGACGTCTGTTACCCGCTAGCTCAATAGCTAGCCGGGGGCTAGGTCACTAGCGCCGTGAGAAGACCGGATTCCCGGCAAATTGTTTTCAAACCCACCGCCGTCTTTCGCTACTCAGGTTAAATATATATGAGTCACTTAGATAAATGAAAAATGTTGTTGTTTGGCTTTTTTTTTTTTGTATTTTATTTGTTCCTGAGTAAATCGGTTTGTCTGAGATTAAAGTTATAGTTTTTACACAGCTGAATAAACGTAAAGCAGACAGCTGATTATCAGAAGTGTGAGATGCTGGAGAATATACTCCGGTGTCCTGTTATATTTTAGATAGCAAGGAGTTTATTAAACTTCACCGAAACAATCTGCAAATTTCATTAAAATTGAATAAACTATCATCTTGTCTTTATCTTTAGTTAGCACCTTAAAAGCTTAAAGCTGTAAGCTAATGATAGTTATATAAGAGCAGATGCTGCTGGTGCAATAAGCTGTAGTTTTACGTCCAGTGGATGATGATCTGATTAGTCGACTAATCGCATAAATAATCGGTGACTAGTCGACTATCAAAATAATCGTTTGTGGCAGCCCTACCTGCAGGGTTTATACCTGTGGTGTTCTTCTCAGTCTTATGTGTGCATTTTTAGGTACATAGTGCCATGTACCGATGATATTTGCAAAATGTGTGCATAATTTTTAGAAATGTACAATTTCTATTTGCATTTTAAGTTTCAAAAATGATTTGTTAAACATGTTTGTGGTTTTTACAGTAAAAAATATAACTTTTTTCTACTCGGATTTTAGGTTTTTTGTCTCAATTGTCGTCAGTCGAATCAGAATTTGAATTTTTTTTGAAAACATGGACATGGCATCCTTTGGATTAATGAGGATCACTTGCTTGTTCTCAGTGCTCAGGTCAAAAACTTTCTTCTCTGATGGAATTTCCTATCAAACTGGCTGCTTAGGCGTCAAGTTTCTAACTCGACAATGCTCACATCCAGACGACGGGCTTTTCAGGGAAGGCCTTGCATCAGCTAGACAATATTAAACCACATACTGCATTTATTCCAACAACATGGCTTTGTAGTAGTAGAGTCCAGGTGGTGAACTGGCCTGCCTGCAGACATGGCAAATGTTTCTTTCATCCACTGAAAATATTTTGCATGAAAGTGAAAAATATGAAAATGGAGACCCAGGACTGTTCAACAGCTAGAATCTTATATCAGAGAAAAATGGGAAGAAACTCAAAACAGCAGCTGCTCTCCTCAGGTCACTAACTGTTGTTAAAAGAAGACAGAAAACAGTGGTAACATGGCTCCGTCCTGACTTTTCTGTTGCTATCTTCAATTTCAAAATAAGCAAATGTTTTGTATATTTGTTTGTTTTGTTGTTTTTCTTCTACAATGTCCAATTGGGTTTAATTGGGTTTGTATCTGTAGAAATTTTATATCCATTAACAAATAAAGACAATCAGCATCATAATATGAACTCATTTTCAGGTTTCAACATTAACTAGACACAAGATTGTTTCTACTTTCTCAACCAACACACTTCGGCTTGTTCCTTTTAGTTTATATTATTCCTGTACCCCTGAAAATAAAGTTTAAGTTCTAATTAGAATCCTACATTAGTAATATTTGTTTGTCTCATCTATAGAGTATTCCAAACTTTTCATACTTTGTTGGTAAAATTATTTAGCACTAATTTCCTAGCAGTGGCTGTACTGTCCTGTGACAATTACACCCAGCTGTATTAGGAATTAGGTTAAAGAACTTGTCAGAGTATTTTTGCTTTTAAAGGTTTTATTATTCATATAATAATCAGCTAAGAGTGTTTATATTTCTGTTCTGTACTCAACCAGCTGCATATTTTAATTGCTGGCTCCCTACTTTATAACGGAAACTGCTTGCCTTCACATTATCAGTCTTTGCCTTCACATTGTCACTGTTTGCCTTCACACTAGCAGGAAACCGCCACCCACGAGTAAGAAACAACCTTGTAGAGAACACGAAGTTTTTTGATAAACCACACCTGTTTTCTTGACAAGATAAGGATGATATTTCCTTTTTTGTATGCTTCATGATGTGTATAAATAAAGCCAGACTGCACCAAGGAGGTGTGTGAGTCTCTCCCTGAGTCTCTCACCCGTGCACGTTTAAAACTGCTCTAAGTGTCTGAGTGATATTTCATTGCATCTGAGTACTTTGATAATAAAATATCTTTAACATTTAATTGGTCCTTCGAGCCGGAGTGGACATTGATATTTTTTCAATGCTCCAATAGGAGACCTTCGTCAAGTCCTGACGTCGTGAGAAGCCCACGCTGTCGACTCCTCTCCAGGCAGAGGATAAAGTCCAGAGACGTGACGTTCGGGTTCTGGCCAGCGTTCTTATAAGAGGTCCACGACTTCAGGGGTTGATGAAGGAAACCAAAGCAACCACACAATAACTCAGGTGAATATTTAGCACTCACTCACATCTTGCGCAAAACGACTGAGGCAACCTGTGGTCTGTACATTAAATAGTTTCCCGTCAATGTATGACAGATTAATTAAGTAACATTCTCGTCTGAAAAAGGACTGGTAGAGGTTACAGCTCGCCTGAAAGAGGGCTTGGAGCAAGTTTAATGTCAAAATACGACAGGATAGTAACATTCTCGTCTGAAAAAGGACTCGTAGAGGTTACGAAGCAGCTCGCCTGAAAGAGGGCTTGGAGCAATGTAGAAAGACACAGTGTTGCCCAGAATAAAAAACTCATTACGCGTATAATCTGTTGTTTTACTGTTTTGTTGGTGGAGTAAGTTGATTTTACAGCACATTAAGGAGGCTGAACTACTCCACCGAATTGTTTACCGTTGGTTGCTCGAGTTCTGGTGGAACGGGAAAAGGTTGTGTTTCATCACATAAAATTGACACCGCTTTCAAGGCTAGCTTGAAAGTAGAAGGCCGTGTCAATAGCCTCTCCCATTCCTCGTGCCAGAGAAAGCACCACGGGTGTGTATGTGTGTGTGTAAACGCAAATATATTTATAAATAAATAAATAATAATAACAAGAGGAAAAAATAATAATGGGTAATAAATCAACAAAACTCACTGCTGACGAGCAGTGGCTAGAGAAAAAATGTCCAGGCGCCGGACTAATTAGCGCAAATAGATGGAGAAATCCAAAGAAACTAAACTGCCCTGCGTGGGAGGGACAATGTACTCCCTTTGCAGTGACTGCTTTAAAAGAGACCCTCCAAGCGGAACTAAACAATGAAAAAAGCTTTAAAAAGAAAGCCAAACGTCTCACAGAGTGGCAACATTTTAAAGCCTGGATGGCAGAAAATGATAAACGCACAAAGGTGCGAGAAGAGAAAAAGAAAAAGAAAAATGAACAAAGTAGTGAACTAAAAGATCCACAACACCCAAAACCACCTCCTCCATATGTGCCTGCCCCCGGCCCGTCTAATCAGCCAGTATCAAAAAACCCCTTCACTGACGCGCCAGGCCCATATGATTCAGCAAGACAGGCATTAAATTTAATGACAACAAATCACCATAAGGAAGACATAGGGAAAGACCCGTCAGGTAGGGATATGGGAGGACAGATTGACCCCCCAGGACCGTCAGGTCTGTTTCCAATGATAGCCACGCCCAACCCAAGATATGGCCAACTAACGGGTGGCGATAATAATGAAAGAGACAACAACCCTTTCCTATATGTTTTCAGAGCATGGTCCCAAACTGACAGATTTAATGTTTTAAAGGACGTTCCACTGTTAAATGAAGGTTTTGAGCCATGGAGGGAGGCAGTTGAGTTAATTAGAACACACTGGCACTTGAATGGCCATGAAATGCTCCAGGTAATTCAGGACTTATTAGGTCTAAAAATGGGAACAGTAAAGGGAGACTTCACGGGGTCAGATGACCAGGGTATAGCCCTGCTCCCCACCTCTGAGCCTCTAAGGGCTCAGTTGGCAGGATTATATGAAAGGATTAGAGTCCGTCTAGCCCCAAGAGCAGATTACGGCAAAATAGGCGAGATAAAGCAGAAGGAAGCTGAGACTGCCTCTGACTTCCTCGATCGCCTACGCCCAGTTTTCAGACAACATTCAGGTTTAAATTACCAGGAGGAGCCACAAACACCATTTCAGCAACAGCTAAAAAATGCATTTCTGAACGGCCTCCTCCCAAAAGTGAGGGCCCACGTAGAAAAACACTGGGTCACACAAAATACAGGAAGTCTGTCAGATGCACTGCAATATGCTGAACACGCAGTTAAAATACAGAAGCAAAAAGAAAAAGGAGGCGTCTTTACTGTAGATCCAGCAACAGGATTGGTGGCATTCTCTGGAGAATACAGAAGACATAAACCAGGCCCCTACAAAGGAAAAGGAAAGGCAGGAGGAGGGCGAAAAGGAGAGAGAAGACTGAAAGACACAAGCTGCTACAATTGCGGAAAGGAGGGGCATTTTGCTCGCGAGTGTAGACATAGAAAAAAGGATGACACTGAGGAAGAGGATGAAAGAAATAACAAATGACTAGGAAAAAGCACAGAAGCAGAGAGCAATGAAAACACGGACGTGTATAACATAGAGCAATTGCTTTTGGGCTCTGAACATAAACCAAGCCGCAAAAAAGGCAGCACAACAACATATACAAACTTTAATATCTAAACTACTTAGGTGCATAGAGGCACTTGACATGCTTGAAAACCTGGATAAAATATTACTGAGAATGTAATGTTCCATCTATAGAGAAGAAAAAAAAAAAATCTTGCTGGAAGTGATCACCTTGCCAAAACAATTGGCACTGTGCACATGTGGAGCACATCAAAAAGACAATTATATTGTCACAAAAGGAAATAATTTTGCAGAACAAGCAGCAAAACAGGCTGCAAACAATCGGCAGAGCTACTAGAAACCAACTACTGCCTACAAATACCACTTGATGTACTAAAAACCGAACAACAAGCTGCAACAATCACTGAACAAAACAAGTGGCTGAAATGTGGAGTAAACTGAAAGATGACTTAATGGTCTGTGATGGAAAACCTATATTAACAGAGTCATTACACAGGACAGCGGTTGTAGTGACACATGAGGTAAACACCTGTGTCAACAGGAGGGAGATATAGTATAGATAAACAATGCAATACACACTATAAATTTTGAAACTTTAGCGAATAATTTGTAAGAACATGCCTATTCTGTCAAAAAACAAAAAAAAAACAAAAAAAAAAAACAACACAACTCACAAGGAAACCCACATGGATTTTATTGAACTTAACGAATGCCAAGCATCAAGATATGCTCTAGTAATTATAGATGTATTTTCAAAATGGCCAGAAATCTATCCAGTCAAAAGAGCAGATGCAATATCAGTGGCAAAGTGTTTATGCAATCACTTCATCCCCACATATGGCATTCCCAGTCTGATAAGGTCAGACAATGGAACACATTTTGTTAATGACATCATCAGCAAAGTCTCTGAAGCTCTAGGATTTAGCATCAAACATCACTGTGCATATCACCCACAAAGCGCAGGATTAGTGGAAAGAACTAACGGCACAATAAAACAGAGATTAAGAAAATGCATGGAAGAAACAGGAAGACCATGGCCTGAATGTCTAGGCCTAGTAAAGATGTGGATGAGAATAACACAAGGTTCTCAGAAACTTACACCTTTTGAAATCATCCACGGGAGAGCGTTTCCATTGCCAATTACCAGTGAACCTATTAATAAATCAATAAGGGAAACTACCCTAGCAGAATGGATGACTAAACTGTTTGAAAATAAAGAGATTGTGTTAAACAACCAACTGCCGAGTGATTTCTCTCCAGTGTCTTGCAGGTTACAACCAGGTGATTGGATCCTGATCAAAGTACTCCAGAGAAAGAATTGGAGTTCACCAAGGTGGGAGGGCCCATACCAAGTCCTACTTACCACACCCACCGCCTGCAAAATAGCAGAAAGACCATCTTGGATCCACCACAGCCACTGTAAAAAAGTGAGTGACAATCCAGACGCTTAGACGCCGGCTCCCCTGGCTTCTAGGTGATCTATTGGTGAAGGGAAGGGCTGATTGGGTATATCCCGCCCTTTTTTTACTTCTCGCCAATAGTCTACTCACCAGAAGTCTAGGTGTGCCTGGTCATCATGAAGACACTTGTCCTCCTAGTGGCCAGCATTGCGCTCCTAGTGAGCCTACTAACACTCACCCAGATGAGAGGAAATAAACAACACCACCTGCAAAAAAGATGGACACATGATAATTCGCATCTACGTGACCTGAACCAAGACCATAACCACCCATGGATGAACAACGCGTGGTATAGATATGTGTATGATAGAACACGCACCGACAACAGCACGGAATGCTATGTATGTTCACATATGCCAACAACAGCCGTACACGCAACAATATATGGAAAGGCACCTGAACTTGACGAAGCGATGTGTGTGTTCAACAAAGCAACAACTGGCAATTGCACACGCAGAGATTTGATGGCAACAGGACTGACCCTAAAAGGTCAAAGCACAAAGAAAGAAGACCTAATTCCATGGTGTAGTGACACAGACGTCAAACGTGTCACGAAACCACTTTCACAACGACGTATCCTAATTGAACAGACAACCCCTTGTGCCTACAATCTGACGAACTGGAACTACACCTGCAACGAAAAACATTGGGTAAACGTCAAAGCCAACAACACAAAAAACAAATCATTCGCCATAGTTTTGCCGCCGGACATACAGCACCCAATGTGTTTCAACTTCTCCGATGGAAACAGGAAACTTGGACGAAACCGCAACTGCACACAGACACTTGACCTGACCCAATCCAAAGGAATACACACCTTCAAAAATTGAACTTTCTGGGTCCAGGGAGCCGCTTGGGCCTGCGGGCCTAAAACCTACTTCATGCTCCCACCGAACTCCACCGGTCTGTGTGCACCAGTACTAATTTCAGACCACACCTTCAAGATCACAGCAGAGACACACACGTCAAGAGCAAAACGTGAAGTTGCTGAAGTCACTGAAGTAATGCCACATGACTCAATCTATGGATCAGATGTGCCCAAGAACTTCAAACTATGGACTGATGGTCAGAAAGTCCTCCACTCCTTGTTCCCTTGGGTAGGAGTTGGGAAAAACATGCTGAGGATCGAGACACTTGACTATCGATTTGGACTGTTCCTAAATGCTTCAATGAAAATCAACAAAGCGCAAAATGAAGAACTCGACGCAATACACATTGTAGTGATGCAACACAGAGTCGCACTAGACATGATTCTAGCTGAAAAAGGAGGTTTGTGTGTATTGTTTGACACTACATGTTGTACATACATCCCAGACAACATACACTCACAAAACATGACCGACGCTTTGAACACCTTGAGAAAGATTGAAGATGCTGAACAACAAGACTATGTCACAAGCACTGATGATTGGTTGACATGGTTACTAGGTGGTTCATGGAAGTCCCTTCTGATTAAAGGACTTGTTGGAATAGCATGTTTGCTTTTACTGTTATGTGTTTTCACAACATGTGTAGTACCCTGTCTGAAGAAAATGGTATCAAACATGATGACAACTTCTATCAATGCTTATGTGATGATGTCTCAAATGGAAGAAATTTTGAAAGATGATCCATACAGTAATGTTTAGTTTAATTGAACACAGGACTGTTTTATGACGTTCAAACCGAAAATGTTTAGACAAGAGGTTATGAACTGACAAAAATAACAGTACTGTCATGTGAGAAATCTAAACAACAGGAGGGAATGTCAGAGTATTTTTGCTTTTAAAGGTTTTATTATTCATATAATAATCAGCTAAGAGTGTTTATATTTCTGTTCTGTACTCAACCAGCTGCATATTTTAATTGCTGGCTCCCTACTTTATAACGGAAACTGCTTGCCTTCACATTATCAGTCTTTGCCTTCACATTGTCACTGTTTGCCTTCACACTAGCAGGAAACCGCCACCCACGAGTAAGAAACAACCTTGTAGAGAACACGAAGTTTTTTGATAAACCACACCTGTTTTCTTGACAAGATAAGGATGATATTTCCTTTTTTGTATGCTTCATGATGTGTATAAATAAAGCCAGACTGCACCAAGGAGGTGTGTGAGTCTCTCCCTGAGTCTCTCACCCGTGCACGTTTAAAACTGCTCTAAGTGTCTGAGTGATATTTCATTGCATCTGAGTACTTTGATAATAAAATATCTTTAACAGAACTGTTTTGCTTTTTAGTTTAACTGTTGTTAGTTTTGCCATATTTGTGCCTTACCAACAGTGTTGGGTAGTAACGGAATACCCCGGGGTTCCCTTTACTACGGTTCGGAGCCACGGACCTGTTTCATATACGCGCGGAATAGTTTTCTATATGAGACCCAGCAAAAAGTGTAGCCGTACCTAATGTCCAACCTACTGATACTCATTTTACATTAAGATTTAAAAGTCTAGTTGGTACCTGTATGAGGAGTATCCTTCAGTAATAGTAATAAATCACACAGCAATTCATGTAGTTGTAAAAAGCATGTTAATATATTAAGTAATCCAAAGTATTCAGAATTAGAGATGGACCGATCCGATATTACGTATCGGTCCGATACTGACCTAAATTACTGGATCGGATATCGGAGAAAAATAAAAAATGTAATCCGATCCATTAAATATCACGAAAGCACCTCACAAAACTTGCAACACGCCGTAACTCACCTCAGAACGTTAGCACGTCAGAGCAGTATGCGTCACGTGATAGAGCGGCTGTGGCATGCGGGACCTGTCGGTGGTCTGGATAGCATGTGGAGCTTCGCTAGCAACCTGGCATTTCATCTCCGACAAAGTTATCCCGAGAGAAGTAAAGCAAGTGTGTAAGTCCATCTCTGAATGTTTGTAAAGCATTCCTGCGTTAAGCTTAACAAACGACTGCCTCTCGCTCTCCGGCTGCTACTTCAATCGTGAAGCTTACTTAATTACTTGCTTAATGGGGCGATCGTGGCTCAAGAGTTAGGAGTTCGCCTTGTAAACGGAAGGTTGCCGGTTCGAGCCCCGGCTTGGACAGTCTCGGTCGTTGTGTCCTTGGGCAAGACACTTCACCCGTTGCCTACTGGTGGTGGTCAGAGGGCCCGGTGGCGCCAGTGTCCGGCAGCCTCGCCTCTGTCAGTGCGCCCCAGGGTGGCTGTGGTTACAATGTAGCTTGCCATCACCAGTGTGTGTGAATGTGTGTGTGAATGGGTGGATGACTGGATATGTAAAGCGCTTTGGGGTCCTTAGGGACTAGTAAAGCGCTATATAAATACAGGCCATTTACCATTTAATGATCAGCTGATCGGCTTTTCTGTCGCGAGTCCGTCTCTCTGGTTTGCTTTTGGCCCACTTTGCACCAGAAAGAGGAAACCAGCGGCTGAACAACAGCAGAACGTTTAAGCTTGATAAGCTGTTGTTAGAATTTATTTAATATTACTTTCTACACCAGGAGCTTTTTCTACGTAGCTGACGCTGGTAACTGTGCAGGGGCGGATCTAGCAAAGTTTAGCCAGGGGGGCCGATAGGGCATGAACAGGGAAAAGGGGGCACAAAGACATAGTTTTCTTTCTTATTCTCATTTAAAATGTCTAGCTTTTAATAAATAATTATCTGACACCCAAAGTTTTAATTTGATGTAAAATGAATAGAAGTCAATTACTGTATATAGTGACTATTAAGTCTAATATACCCTAGTAAGCTATAGTACTTTTTACTTTGGGAAGGTACCATCTGTGCAGTCTGCAATTTTGTTGAAGAAAGATGTTGAATCTATTTAATATTTCTTGAAAAATAATTGATTTCTGTGCATTTTTTTTCCACACTGCATCAAATTAAGGTTGATTACGTCGATTAAGCATCATGAGGTGGAGCGTGAGGGGTGGTTCCCTATTTTTTATTTATTTATTTTTGTTGTTGCTGGGAGTTGGAACCCTATTAGTTAGGTTGCTTAATATTTATGCTAAGTACTCTTTAAAATACCAGAATAGGGAGGATGGTGTAGGTTTAAGTTTATTAGATTGATCAGTATTGCTGAACTATGAAATATTTTTTTTTTGCATACAGGTATAACAGAATAGCTTTAGTGTAGTTGTTGTTTTAAACTTGAGTATGAACTTGCAGACTTGCAAAATGCAGCAAGATATTTTAAAAAACAGTTTTGTTGATTAAAAAACATATCGGATTCATATCGGTATCGGCAGATATCCAAATTTATGATATCGGTATCGGTATCAGACATAAAAAAGTGGTATCGTGCCATCTCTATTCAGAATACATTACACTCACTGAGTAACGAGTTCTGAATACATTACAAAATACATATATTCTGTAATACATTTTAAAAGTAACTTTTCCAACACTGCCTACTATTAGCAAACTTGCGAGCCACATGCTATGAAGCAAATCTATGGTCTACAGTGACCCCTTGTAGACATTGTGAGACATCGTTTCTGCTTCCAGAAAACCACAATTTGTGGGACTGTCAACTGCTCCTAAAAGAAAACTGAGCAACAATAACAGATATTAAGGCGCCTTTTCCTTCTTCCCAGTGCAGACATCACTGATGCTTCACTCGTTCCTGCCTTCCTGATAGTTTCACATACCTTTGCTTTGTATCTGTATTTCAGGTTTCCAGATGGTATCCAGCAGTCTGAGCCTCTCCTGCCCGGTCCAGACCATGATGTGTTCAACCTCGTGACTGGTGCAGAGTTCCTCCTGTTCCTCCTTAATCTGAGGAGGCTCTGGGTCCTCCTGCTTCAGACTGGAGCTCCTCTCCTGGTTACAGATCTGTTGGTCTGCGGGAACCTCCTCATCCTTACTCTTCATTCTGTTTTGAGAATTCTTGAAAAGAGACAAGTGATAACGGGAGAAATTAAAAATGAACAAATGTGACAAATGTTTCAAGAGCACCGTGTGAGTGACTCAAGTTCTGATACTTTTATAAGCAAAATTAAGAATACAAAAACTTTCAGGTAGCTGCTGCCAGCTTGGTAAATGGCCTGCATTTGTATAGCGCTTTTCTAGTCCATAGGACCCCAAAGCGCTTCACACTACATTCAGTCATTCACCCATTCACACACACATTCACACACACAGCTTCACAGTTGCGCAACTGTTTGTCATTTTAACCTGCCACAGTAACAACCAAAAGTAATTATATCATTAATTATATTTAGATGGAGGATTTTAGAGTATTTCTCACCACCTGACTATAATCTGAGTCCAAATTTCAAATTAAAAGCTGTTTCACTTTGTTTGCTGATTTGTGCTTAAAGCTGCAGTATTTTGTTTTGTTTTTCATTATTTTCAAACTACGAAATAATTGCAGTCACAATAATAAATTAATATCATGTAAATTATTTAAACTGTACTTAAGTAAAAATATAGAATCACCATGGTGGGATGGTGGTTAACACTGTTGCCTCACAGCAAGAAGATTCTTAATTCGACTCAGGAGTTTGCTTGTTCTGCTCCTCAGTGTGTCTGGGTACTCCAGCTAGGGCTGCCACAAACGATTATTTTTGAGATAGTCGACTAATCACATCATGCATCCATTGTTGTAAAACGTACAGCTTATTGCACCAGTATGCACCAGCTCTTACATAACTATCATTAGCTTACAGCTTAAAGTGTTTAACGTATGTGCTCACTAAAAATAAAGACAAGATGATAGTTCATTAAACTTTTAATTAAATTTGCAGATTAAACACCACCGAGACAATCAATTCAGCAGTCTGCTCTTTGCTCCCTCAAATATAACAGGACATTGGAGTAAATTCTCAATCATCTCACATTTCTGTTCAGTTTTCTGTTTATTCAGCTGTGTGAAAACTGTAACTTTAATCTCAGCCAAACTGATGCACTCAGGAAACAATAAAACACTGAAAAAGCCAGATAATAACATTTATAAACTAAGTCACTTATATAACTAACCCTATAGATGAAAGCACATAACATTTTATTTTCAAAAGCAAATAACAAGCTTATAGAGCAGTAGTTTTCGGTTTTCAACAAAAGCATGCAATTTACTTTGTGTACAGTCAAATGGAGTTGAGTCAACTAGTGCCACCCGTGGCAAGGTGCCATAGCCTACAGCCAGATCAACTTGTGACACAGACATCTGCAGCACAATACATTTGTCACTTTCAATTTTTTCTGTTTTTGTGTCTTGCAAATAAACCTTATATTATATAATTATATTATGCATTTATTTTTGGCCTACATCAGTAGAAAATGACAAATTATATACACAAAGTTATTGAAATCACCAGTCCTGTTGATTATCATGATTTTAATTTTCTTTCCCATAACAAAGAAATACGTCTTGAACAAATATATGACACATTAATATTTCACATCCTGTTATCATAGCCTGCCTGTGTAGAGAATACATTAACATGGCAAATGTATTTTGCATGAAACAAATTCAAACGAGGTGCAGATGTGTGTCACAAGTTAATCTGACTGTAGGCTTTAGGCACTTGACCACAGGTGGCGCTAGTTGACTCAATTTGAGTGAACATAAAGTAAACTGCACGTTTTAGTTGTGCAGCGAAAACGCTGAAATCGGAGTAATAACACGTACGAGGGGAACAATAACGAAGACAAGATTCTCCCGATCGTTTACTCTTGCTATCCTGTGAACAACATCGGCGTGGTGTTAATTGTTTGCCGTTTTCGCGATCGCCTCGCGCACGAGAATATCACCAGGTAAACTCGCGACATTTTTAAACATTTTGTTGTTAAAGAGCAACAAGACTGAGGGAGTGTGTTTGAGGTAACCTTATAAATGTCACGGATGACACATTTGGTGTTTATTTGCTGTTTTGTCGGTAGCGGCTACTGAAAAGCAAGTCTACCACACATCTGTTCGGCCAACGCCAGTTAATCCGGAACACTGGCCGCGAAGGATTTCACTCGCAGAAAAGGCTCATCGATGGTGGCTGGGATCGCGGCACGATTATCAGCCATTGCAGCCTAAGGCTCAGGGAAACGAGCCCGCCAGCCCTTTATAGTGGCCGAGCCCACTGGCGATAAGGAAAGGTAGCTCGTCATAGAGGACTCACGCTCGGGGAGACGTTTTTATGGTCGACTTAATAATGGAATAATGGCATGCATTTATATAGCGCTTTTCGAGACCCTCAGAGCGCGTTACAATCCCACTATTCGGTTCTATACTTAGGCTCCCAGAAGAGCCTCGAGAACCCTGGCGCTGTCTTTGCATACCTCCACAATGCTATGTTATTTAATCTTTTAAAAAAAGGAGATTTCCTGCGTACGACCAGAAAGAGCCCAAGTACCGCGCGTTCCACAGTTTTTAAAATAAATAACCTACAACATCTGCACGGCAACCACGTGGTGCGAGTTGAAGGTTTCTCTCACAGATTCTTTCGTCCGCGTGTTTAATACTAAAATCTTACCGTTTAAATCAAAGGGACGCACTTATGTGATGAGCTGCTGGTTGAATTTAGTCTGCGCTGATGGTTGATCTCACCCTGGTCGATTGTTTCTTAACCTCCGAGCAGATTTCTACCTTGAAAAACTCTCAAACCACTGTTGTTTGTTTGTTGTGGAGTTTGAGTGACGTCATTTCCGCTATACTTCTTCCATTAGAATTTCGAGTAGAACTGGCGCACTGCTGCCCTCCTCGGGTCATTCGTAGTCCAAATAAAAGTCCTTCCAAACAGTCCAGTGCTTTGCAGAAACCCGAATAAAGAATTTTAGTTCCCCAGTGATCCAAGCCAAGTATTGACTTAAACAGTCTGTAATATTCTGCAGCACAACTGGAACAGACTGTCTAAACATGTAAAGTAATGACACCCATTCTTTTCATTCTGTTATTGCTTTTTCCACATGCTGTTTTTTTGATGATGGATCCACATTCAGAAGACCCAGTGCTTATTAAATTAAATTAATTAATTTTATTTATATAGCGCCAAATCACAACAACAGTCACCTCAAGCATTAACTGAAGTTTCTGTATGTTTCCTTATCATTTCATTCATTTTCTTCACTCCTTAACACATATCTGAGCTCCTTTGTGAACAGTCTTGAACTTCATTTTGGACCTGTTTTAATCACTCTAGCAGCTACTATGTTTGTCATTTCCATTATTTTTCTTGCACTAAACTATTTGCACTAAACAATAATTTCAGATAAACTGTAATTCCATTCATCCATCCTGCTTTTCTCAAATTTCTCTGTGGCTTTTTCACAGTTAGAAGGAAATGCTTCCCAGTCTGCCTTACTGAAGTCAAATGAGCAAAGTCATTTGTTTTATTCAGTAAAGCATTCCAGAGCTTTTCAGAAGACAAGGCCTATGAACCAAGTGATGCTTCTGCAAGGGCCTCAGAAAAGTAAAACGCTACACTCATCCACACAAAAGCGTGTCTTTCATCTCTTCTAGGAGGAAATACTATATATTGTTATATATTATAATTAGTCCTCCAGTGAAGTTAGTCTCATATCACATGTGGCTGCATTACATCCTGCAACACCTCGACCGCCCGGGAACTTATGCCATGGTCCTGTTTGTGGACTTTAGTTTGGCTTTTAACACCATCGTGCCTGAACTTCTCTCCTCCAAACTATCCCAGCTCAGTGTGTCACCAGCTGCCTGTCAGTGGATCACCAGCCTGACAGACAGGAAGCAGCAAGTGAGGCTGGGGGAGATCACCTCTGAAACTCGGTCCCTCAGTATTGGTGCCCCTCAAGGATGTGTCCTCCTTCTACACTAATGACTGCACCTCCAAGAACTCTGCTGTTAAACTCCTAAAGTTTGCAGATGTCACCACCGTCATTGGCCTCATTCAAGATGGTGATGAATCTACATACCGACAGGACGTTAAGCAGCTGGTACTCTGGTGCAGTCAGCACAGTCTGGAGCTGAACACTCTTAAGACTGTAGAGATGACAGTGGTGTTGGAGCTATTTGTTCTTTATTTTTTATTATTTTTGAAATTAGTTAAAGTTTGTTGTTAGTTTACTTATATTTTGGGGTTTATTTACAAGTTTATTTGTAGGTTAATATTTGTTTCAATGTTTTGTTTGTTTGATGTTACCTTGTTAAATTAGTCAGTAAAAGCTGTAGGGCCATTTTGTTTCTATAAATAAAGAGACTGGTATAGGACCAGTATGCACTGGGGTGAGCCTATGGGTTTTTACCAGAGCAGGAGAAGCAGCAGGAAGTAACTAAAAATGGATCTTGTTATTGCCAAACTGGATGAATAAACCATAAAAACGCAACTTTCAAGTTTGGACAGTGGACTTCTTTTGCCTGCATACGGAATATTATCGCAGTGCAGCAGTGGCTTGTGGACTTTTAATTGCGGGATGTTTGGTTGGTCAAACAAAAGGAATTGCCACTACAATTGGACTTCAGGAGACATCCCTTAACTCTGCTCCCCCTTACCATATCAGACAGCCCGGTGTCTACTGTGAAGATCTTGAAGTTCCTGGGTACCACCATCTCCCAGGACCTGAAGTGGGAGACCAACATCAACTCCATCCTCAAAAGGACCCAGCAGAGGATGTACTTCCTGAGACAACTGGGGAAGTACAGTCTTCCACAGGAGCTGCTGATCCAGTTCTACACTTCAGTCATTGAGTCTGTCCTGTGCTCCTCCATCACAGTCTGGTATGGTGCAGCCACTAAACAGGACAGGAGCAGACTGCAGCAGACTGTACAGGCAGCAGAAAGGATCATCGGCGCCCCCCTGCCCTCCATCCAGGAGCTGTACCTCTCAAGAACCAGGAAACGGGCAGGGAAAATCATCACAGACCCCTCACACCCTGGACACAGACTTTTTGACCTGCTGCCTTCTGGCAGACGGTACAGAAGCCTGCAGACCAGGACCACCCGACACAGGAACAGTTTCTTTCCCCTCGCCATCTCCCTTCTAAACAGTTGACCTGTATTAAATCCCAGTTCTTTGTATTCCTTACGGCAAAGAAAGACACGGCTCAAAGTGGTCAAACTCAAAAAATGATCTTTATTTTACGTTACCGGGAAGGGAGACCTGAACACACGAACACACAAGCTCAGGTCTGAAGCACAAACAGGAAGCCTAGTTATTTATATACTTCCTCTAGACGTCACACACACTTTAAGTTTCGATCAAACACCCTACTTAGTTTCACTTTCTGCCCGCAACTCATGTTCTCTGCAAAAGCATGCAGTTTCCTGTCAGTACTTTTGGCACAGACTGTACTCAGAGTTGGGCCTCTCTTATCCATAAAACAATATAATCAGCAAAGAAGCATTCAGATTATATTATGTCACACTGCTCCCACTGCCAGACTGCAGCTGCACCTTATGTACATTCTGTAGTATTCATTCCACCTCATTTCATTTCTGTATTTAATGTATATAAGTTTAGATTAGTTATTTATAGTTGGTTTACACAGCTTTGTGTATGTATGTGTGTATATAGACGTGTGTGTGTGTGTCTGTGTGTCAATATACCAAACAGATAAATGTATTTGTTTCTTTCTAAAGTAAAGACAAAAAAAACTGCTTGACAAAGAATGTTCTGCTAATTTCTCTGTTAAAGCCCATGAAGTAGAAGACAAAAAAAGGTGGAGAAATATTTGTGTAAATAAAATTCATATCGATCACTGGTACCTTCAATGGACAAACAAACACAGGAAGGATCCCCTTTAAAAACTCAAAAACATCAAGAGAACAAAATGAAGATGTCAAAGTACCACCCATAATGTTTGACAGACAGCTGATCTCGGTGCAGAAATGATGGAGAGAAAATAAAATGGAAACTAAAATATAGATTTAAACCCACAATATGAAAGACTTCGGTCTATTTCAGTTTAATGAATTCAGCAATATCTCCATAATTGTTGTAAAGTCTAAGCCCAACGTAGAGCGGCTGAGTGAATGTGGTCTGGACTCTGTGGAGGAGAGTCATGGTTTCAGAGACACTGTAGAAGGACAAAATACCTGCTCTGTGATCCAGGTACACTCCTACTCTGGAGGAACAAGGACCTGAAATGGGAATTTCAGTGTTGTTATGCCAAAATGTGTAACTATTTTTGGAACAATCTAGTGCCCAAGACTTGTCATTACGACCAAATCCACATTCATTTCGAGTCCCTGCTTTGCTGATATTCCTATATGCAACTGCTACAAAAACTCCCCCTCTCCTCACCACCTCCCAGTAACAACGTCCAGTCAGGCTCTCTCTACTCAGGACCTGCCACCATCCAGTAAATCTGTCTGGATGATCCAAAAAGGATTGTTGATGATACATGAATGTTACTTTTCTGTTCTCGTCTGATAATAACAGCTGTTTGTGTGCTGTGTTTGGATCCAGTGAGATTTTACATGAATATTTTAAGAATCCAGCTCTGGTCTTTGGCTCTGCTGGTGGATCTGACAGTAAAACATCCACTTCAGTGACTGTCAGTGAGATGTTTGTCCATTCCTCTCTCAGAATGTCCTGTAGTTTATCTCTGACCTCTGACACAGCTGCTGTCACATCCTCAAAGTAGCTCAGAGGACGGATATTGATGCTGGATGAGTCTGTAGACTCACTGAGTGCTGACAGTGAGGGGTAGTTGTGTAGAAACTGGATGTGATCCTCTGTGTGTGAGAGCTGCTTCAATAGCTGCTTCAGCTCAGCATCTTTCCTCTTCAGCTCAGTGATCTCCTGCTCCAGCTTCTCCTGAAGCTCTTTGACTCGACTCACTTCAGTTTCCTGCTGGGATCTGATCTGCTGCTTCACATCAGAGCTTCTTTTCTGGATGAGATGGATCAGCTCAGTGAAGATCTTCTCACTGTGCTCCACTGTTTGATCAGCAGACTGATTGATGGCCTCCACCTCCTGTTGAAGCAGCTTCACATCTTTCTCTCTGTCCTGGATTCTCTGCTGGATGTTTTGTCGACTCACCTCCAGCTCTCTCTGCCTCTCAGTCCTTTCTGCTGCAGCTGAGACTGTGTCGTGGCCTTTATGTTCATCCACAGAGCAGAGATAACAGATACTCTGCTGATCAGTACGGCAGAACATCTTCATCACCTCATCATGACGAGAGCAGATGTTCTCCTGGAGCTTCTTGGAGGGCTCCACCAGCTTGTGTTTCTTTAATGGAGCCACATCATAATGAGGCTGAAGGTGTTTCTCACAGTAAGAGACCAAACACACCAGACATGATTTCACAGCTTTCATTTCTCTTCCAGTGCAGAAATCACAGGCCACATCTTCAGGTCCAGCATAGCAGTGATCAGCAGGAGCAGCTTGGAGTCCAGTCTTCTTCAGCTCCTCCACTAAAATAGTTAACATGGTGTTTTTCACCAGGACAGGCCTCGCTGTGAAAGTCTGTCTGCACTGAGGGCAGCTGTAGATTTTCTTCTCGTCCTCTCCATCCCAAAAGCCATTAATACAGTTCATGCAGTAGTTGTGTCCACAGGGAATAGTCACTGGCTCCTTCAGCAGATCCAAACAGATCGAACAAGAGAAAGTTTCTTGGTCCAGCTGAACTCCTTTCTGCGCCATTTCTCCTCTCAGTATCAGTGACTTTGTGAGTTTCACTTCCTTATAATTGAAAGCATTCGGAGCTCTTATCTAAACAACATGAGTTAGCTCTTCTGCGTCGCTGCACGTTGATTACAGCCATGTTCAAAGTGCAGACCTGAAGGGGAGGGAAGAAGGAAATATATGGACAGATAGGTGCTGAGTCAGAGAGCAGGAAGAGGAGGGAGGATTATCAGGCTATGATTAATTCTAAGAAGAGGAAAGATGTGTGATTAGTACTTCTTATAATAGAGCTTGCTTCACATTTTAAACAGTTTTAAACAGTGTGTTTTAAAAGGTCTTTTAAAATAATCTAAGTCTGCGAAATTAATTCATCTTTTTATTTGTTTCAGTATTTAAAATACTCCATATAAAGAGAGAACATAGTGAATAACTTTTCAAAACTGAGCTGAGAACAAATGTAGTCCATTTATTTTTTATATTTTTAGTTACAAAACAGAAAATTCCAAATGCTCCTAAAAGAAAACCGAGCAACAATAACAGAGATTTATAACGTCTCTTCCTTCGTCACCTGTTTGTTTTTCAAGTTGCTTTTGACAGTTAGTTCTTATACTCTTGTCTCATGTGTGACAATATAGGGCACATGCCTTTATTGTTCATAGCAGGAGGTGTTTAAATTTTCATCCTCTGACTTGTTCTCAGGACGTCTAGAGACAATAATCAAGTGCACTCAAAGGAACTTTGCTTCAGTGACCATGCCCTTAGCCCACAGTGGATATTTGTAAGGGGGTGATTGCAAAACATTGCCGCTGTCACGCAGTTTCATATGATTGAGTCGTGTGTTTATGAGTCAGTAACTGTTATTTCATTGGCAGGTTAAGTGGATTATGCTGGTTATAACTGTTAAAGTTGTATGTCTCATTTACAGATTATTCCAAACTTTTCATACACACTAAAAAATGCTGGGTTATTTTCATAATCAACTTCTGTGTAAAAGCTGTAGGTTCGTAAATCGGGTTATTGTGACCAAATATTGGTGCAAAAGTCATGACTCAGGAGTTGGGATGATGATGTGCTGGGTTCTTCAGTTCACTCCACAGCTTGACTAATCCTGTTGGGTCACAGGTTGGGCAGCTTTGATAAAACATTGAGTCAAAATTTCACACAATTGTTTGGGTTGAAGATAAGCCTCAGAAGAAGCCACATCAGTCTTCACACTGCCATGTTCAACTAGAAATGACCTGATCAGATATCACTGGACTTCTCCACTACTCAGGGGCGATTCTAGGATCAGAGCTTTGGGGGTGCTGAGCACCAGGAGAGCTGCCCAGCCAGGCAAGATAAACTTTACTTGTCACAATGAGACTTCTTCCCCATCTCTGTCAGTCCTGATTTTATGTCTTTATTTCCAGAGCCGGCTCTTTTTAGTGAGCCGAGCCGAAAGAGCCGGTTCTCTAAAAAGAGCCGAAAATCCCATCACTAGTATTAAGCCTTTTGGTTCTTAGTCAACAGAGATTGACAGACCACGTGACTTTCGCGCATTGCTTTGTGGGTACCCGTGGCAACAACATCAAGACACTGCATCAAACACTAGCATTTCCAGCACCGGTAATCATTAATTCTGAGGTTTTAATCCCTACTTGCATTTTATTTGCCCCAAAAACAGTTATGTACAAAACGACGAAGAACTCGGCAGGTCCGTACGAAGACAGACTTGACGAAAAGACCAAAAAACAAAGTACGAGGAAAAAATCAAAGGAGAGATTTTCAATCTCTACACACAACGCTAAGTTGTTAAAGGGTTAACCTGGCAGGGCTGAGAATGTTGGTTGACCCTCCTCAGTATACAGCTAATCTGTTCTTCACTTAAGCTGGGCATACAGTGTGTGATTTTCGGCCCATTTTGAGATGATTTTTCAGTTGTGCCGTCGACCGTTTTGGGGATTGGCCCGAGTTTCGCCTTAATCGTGTGTCTTGTAGTATACATGGGGTAACAAGAAGTGATTAACACCTTACGACCAGCTCCCAATCAGCAATCATATGGTTGAAAGAAAATCAAACCTTTTTGAAATCCTGGTCGCCCCTCGTGAGCAGAGATGGGCAGTAACGCGTTACTTGTAACGCGTTACTGTAATCTGATTACTTTTTTCAAGTAACGAGTAAAGTAAGGGATTACTATTGCAAAAACGGTAATTAGATTACCGTTACTTTCCCGTAGGAACGCTGCGTTACTGCGTTACTAAAACCGTGATTTTTTGCGAGAATGGCTCACGACAGTGACGTAAGCGAGTGCGCCGTTAGTGACAACAGCTGTGTGCAGATCAACAATGGATCATATATCGAGTGCGGAGAGAGTATGAGCGTGCAGCGTTTAAAGCGTGGAAGTACTGACCTTACTTTGAGTTTGATTCCATAAAAAGTGACAAAAACATTAGTGTCCGTTGTGTGTGGGAAGAAAACTTCTTTTTACAGCGAAAAAACCCCCTAAACTTCCAAGCAAGCACCGAGTGCGCAACGACGTAATGGGAAACTCACAGAGAAACTCATGGATTCTTCAACTGACCGCGGCACACCTGCACCAGGGTAAACCTCCGCCTACCCCACTCCTGCTTTACAGGTGAAAATAGAGCAACAGGACCGCTGAGTCTTTGACTTTATTTATTTTCTGCTGTGTTTTACTTGCATCTATTTGAAAGAGTGAGTGTAAACACAAAAACTATTTTCTTTTATGTGCTGGAATGTGCAGAAAATAGGTTTAAATGTTAAACTAATTTATTCAAGTCAGAGAATGTTGCATATAATTAAATTTTTGCTTGATGCATAAAGTTAAAAGATTAAAACTGATAAAACAAGTTTAAAAAAGAGACTTTTCCATTTGATTACAGAGGGGCCGATGGCGCGATATGGCAGCCTCGCTTCTGTCAGTCTGCCCCAGGGCAGCTGTGGCTACAACCGTAGCTTGCCTCCACCAGTGTATGAATGTGAGAGTGAATGAATAGTGGCATTGTAAAGCGCTTTGGGTGCCTTGAAAAGCGCTATATAAATCCAATCCATTATTATTATTATTATTATTATTGTATGATGGATTATGCAGAAAAAGTAGAATTGGGCTGAAAGATCTATCGCTTTATTACCTATTCAGGTTGTAAATCGTGTTTTTAAAAAGTAACTAAGTAATTAATTACTTTCGAAAATAAGTAATCAGTAAAGTAACGGGATTACTTTTTGGGGAAGTAATCAGTAATTAGTTACTGATTACTTTTTTCAAGTAACTTGACCAACACTGCTCGTGAGGGTATCGCATAGTAATGTGCAGCTCGATACTGAAATATCGATTCGTACGATACCAGTCATTTATGTTCTAGAATCGATTCTCATAATAAAATATCGATATTTTAGTAATTTAGGGTAAGTTTGTAGTTTATCATTAACAGGAACACAGTGGAAAGAAACTATATCATTCGGATTGTCTACATAGGAAGGAACTACTTCCTCTTCCACCTTTCATAGTCATGTGCGAAATACGGCTGCATAAATGTGTCGCAGCCCCTTGGCGTGTGCACTCACAATAATGGCTGAGCATAAATGGAGTCATGTGTGGACGTATTTTACCTCCACAAACAGCTGAGACATGGTTTGCAATACATGTGGCAAGAAAGTGAGGTGTTGTGGCAACATCACTAACCTTGTCAAACACCTCAGAATAAATCATATCACAGAATATGATGAGCGTATGTTGAGGTGAACAGAAGAGGAGGAGAGGACAGGGACAGATGCTGCTAGGGCGAGACAGACGTCTCTCACGGAGTCCTTTAGTGCTGCAGGCAGGCAACGTGTTCAAATAGCGCACAGCTTCAGTTTCTTTATTTCTATATGATGAATTCTGCATTTTTAAGTGATAAGAACAAGTAATCTGATGTCCTGTAATCATTATGAAGCTATAATTTGAGATACAATAAATAAAATAAGTTTTTGTACAAAGTATTGGTATCGGATCAGCATAAGAGACCAAGACCTCTGATACCCGACCTGACATAGACACAGACAAACAGGCACCCACAGATACAAAGACTCCAAACCTCCCTCCGCCCGCTCATATGTAGTGTTGATGCATGTGTGTTCTAAAGTGCATTTAAAACCCAGGAGGGCATGGAGCTACCTGCCAGAGAGCAGCAGTTAAGCGCATAGCCCCTCCTGATAGCCCTCATTGTCTATGTGTATTTAAAATTGAGAGGTGGGCAACAATGCTAGGGGTGAGGTTGTACACCCTAAAGGTCTTCTGGATGCCGTGTAGTGTGCACACCCCCAAGATCCTATATGTATGTGTTATGAGAGTGTGAGTAATGTCTAAGTTGTGGGATAAAATTGAGGGACAGGCAGCCAGAAGGGGACAGAGGGGGGGATGCCTTACCTGCACCCTGGTGACACACCTTTACCCCAAGGACCTACATGTGTGGGTGATTGTGGTGGAGCGGGAAGACTGAGGCAGCTGGAGATGGGGAGGGAAGGAAGGGAGGGGCAAGTGACCCCTCCCTGGGGCCAGCTCCCCCGCTGACCCCAGTAGGCACCCCCATACTCTGCAACCCACCAGGGAAAGGGGGCCCAGGCCCATCCGGACCGGTTCAGCAGCGCCGCCCGGCCCCACAGAGCCCGGGACAGCCCACCCGACCCCACCACAGAGAAAACTGCACCCACTCTGTCATCCACTCAGCTTCCAGACTACACAAGACAATAGACACCCAGGCTGAGATGTTCCTCCACCTCTCCTATATCTCCCCCTCCTGCAGAGTGAGTTCCTGGAGAGAGGAGACCTCCTGCAAGATGTAACACCCCCCCACCAGTTGAAGAGTCCCCCAGGTGGCTCTGGCGGCACCCTGCGCCAGGGCTGGGCCCCCATACACCCGCTCGCCAACAACCCCGGCGACACACCAACCAGGACCCAAACCCCAAGGCCCAGCCAGGGCCCCAGCCAAGAAGAAGGCGCACCCCCAGAACCCCACGCCCGTCCCGGACCCACCCAGGGGCAGCCAGGCTACCAGGTCAGTAACCCATGTCCGTCAGCACAGACCCTCCCCTAGGCCCACTGCACGCATCCACGAGGAAACCGTCACCTAAGAGCCAACAGAGCCCTAAACAGGCCATGACCGCAACCCCGGGTTGAGCCCTCCACGGAAGATGCTCCTGGGGAATCCCCCGACGCCCTAAGCCTGTCCCTACCCCCACATCAATATGATCAACAAACAGAAAGTTCTGCTAATTTCTGTTTAACTCCATTAAGTTGCAGACAAAAAACAAAAATAAAACTAGGGTAGCGCTCTGCCCATAAAGTTCAACTGACAGCTAATCTATGTGCAGTGCATAAAGAAAATGATGGAAAGACAAACTAAAAGAAAATTTAAACCTCTTACACCATTAAAGACTTCAGTCGTTCGCAGTTTAATGAACTCAGCAGAGACTCCAATAAAGAGCAGCTGAGTCAATCTGGTCTGGACTCTGGAGGAGAGTCATGATTTCAGAGCCTCTGTAGGACAGAAAACCTGCATTTATAGTGGGATAGTCTTCTGCTTAAATAACAGGATCATTCAAAACCGTTGTGTGACTCTGGAGGCTACACCCATAGACTGTGTGTCAGAAATATGATTTGTGTTCAGTATTTGAGCAATTTTATATGGTTTCCATATTCTTAAAATTTACTTTTGAAGGCGAATTATCTCTATTTCCAGTTAGCATCGGACCTCACTGAACAAGCTGGGTGATGGAACAAGCTGATGCTTTAATTTGCTGAATTATTTTGCACATCTTGCCAGTGGTAACAACACAGGCAAAGTTTTCACATCCATTACACAACATGGTGAGCGTCAGTAGTTGAGGGATGAAGTCACATATGTCAACATACATTTGCATCAGAGAACAGTCTCTTCAATTTACTTTTATTTCTATTTCTATAATATGTGAAAACGAGAATATAAAATACCCCCCAATCTAACATCTCTCACAATACAAATGAAACTACAATGCTTTGTAGACTGCCCAAGAATTTGAACAGGGTACTGGGCTTAAGTATAACAGACCCAAATTCAAGCACACTGGGTGAAAAAGTCCATTGTAAAAATCTGAGTTTAAATAAATAGTTTCTCAATTTATATAAAACATAGTCAGACACCAAGAAACAAATTGTGGAAAAAAGCTAAATAAAGGAGAACATTGTTATGTTGTTTGCTGCAAAGACCTGGTTATAATCATTTTTGACATTTCTTTTTAAACTATAAAAATCAGAAAGGAATTTGGTTCCAGTAGATGGTGGCTCTCAAGCACAGCAATGTAAATCTCTCTCTTACACACACACACACACACACGCACACACACACGTCTATATATACATTACATATGCATACACATACATACACAAAGCTGTGTAAACCAACTATAAATAACTAATCTAAACTTATATACATTAAATACAGAAATTAAATGAGGTGGAATGAATACTAATGAATATACATAAATAAAAAGCACAACTAACTAAATCAACATCACAACATGAAGTGACTTCCAGTCCATAATGACTCCAGATTTTTGGTCTTAGGTATTACTTGAATGATTTCAAATCTTTTGTAGGAAAACCAGAATGACTGATGAATTAAATGTTTGCAATAAAAAATAAATAAATGTTTTTTATAACAAAGTTGATTAGGTAAAAAAAAAAATTAACATCTACAATTAATATATACATGTTATCTGTACAGTTATCTGTACAGAAAAACATTCATCATAGTAACAAACCAATTAGTGTAACAAACAGTTGTTACTGTTACGGACATAAAATACCAAATTGAACTAAATATGAGGTAATCTTTTCCCTCATATATTGTAGTGAAGCTCCGCTTTGAACATTGCTCCATTTGAACTCTTTCCTCCACCTTTGACACTTTCATGTACTGTGAATTCTCATGTGCTTTTTCAAGTTTGTTGTCTGACTCAATATTTTACCACATATGTTACACAAGTTTGGCTTCTCACCTGTGTGAATTCTCATGTGAACTCTGAATGCTGACGCGTCACTAAAGCTTTTCCCACAGGCGCTACAAGAATATGGTTTCTCACCTGTGTGAATTCTCATGTGAACTCTGAATGCTGACGCGTCACTAAAGCTTTTCCCACAGGCGCTACAAGAATATGGCTTCTCACCTGTGTGGATTCTCATGTGTGTTTTTAAGTGGATCAGCTGACGGAATCCTTTCTCACATGTGCTACACCGATAAGGTTTCTCACCTGTATGACTTCTCATGTGAGTTTTGAAGAACAGAATGCAATTGAATTTTTTTCCACACAGACTACAAGAATATGGATTCTCACCTTTGTGGATTCTCATGTGTGTTTTTAAGTGGCTCAGCTGACGGAATCCTTTCCCACATGTGCTACAGCAATAAGGTTTCTCACCTGTGTGGATTCTCATGTGAGTTTTGAAGCACACAATGTCACTGAATCTTTTTCCACAGCTGCTACAAAAATATGGCTTCTCACCTGTGTGGTTTCTCATATGAGTTTTCAAGCTGTCCATATCACTGAATTTTTTTCCACAGGTGTTACAAGAATGGGGCTTCTCACCTGTGTGGATTCTCATGTGCCTTTTCAAGTGTGCCCCCTGACTGAATGTTTTACCACATATTTTACACAAGTGTGGCTTCTCACCTGTGTGGATTCTCATGTGAACTCTGAATGCTGATGCGCCACTAAAGCTTTTCCCACAGGCGCTACAAGAATATGGCTTCTCACCTGTGTGGGTTCTAATGTGAGTTTTTAAGCCGTTCATCTGAATGAATCGTTTCCCACAGGTGCTACAAGAATAAGGTTTCTCACCTGTATGGACTCTTAGATGGTTAAGCAGTCTGTATTTATACTGAAAGGTTTTTCCACAAATCTCACATTTTACAGACTTTCTACTTGTGTCAGGCTTACACTGACTATATGACATGAGCTGGCTCTCTACTCCACTTTGCTTTCTCTGATTTCTCCTCTTTGTATTTGCATTTGTAATTGATCCTGAGTGCACATGCTCACTTTCTTCCTGGCCTTGGCTCCACTCTGGCTGAGGACAGTTGTTAGAAAGAAAGTCACTGCTTGGTTCAGGTTCCTCATGAGTAGAAGTCACCATACATTTATTAGTCTCTTCCTTTAGAAGAAGCCGCTCTCCCTCCTGACTGGTGCAGGGTTCCTCCAGCTCCTCTTTAAATTCTGGAGGCTTTCGATCCTCCTGATCCAGACTGGAGATCCTTTCATGGTTAGAGACCTGTTGGTCTGCAGGAACCTCTTCCTCCTTACAGATCTTTTGATCTGAAAAGTCTCAAGAGACAAAAACAAAAACATAAAATGAAAAAAAAAAAACAGAAACTCGAACATTAAAAAAACAAAACAAAACATCTCATCAACTATTAGAAATTCTCTATGAGCATGTCGCCCACGTACGCCAGTGTAATTCAAACAGTTATGCTAGTGATACTGACACTTAGATACACCGGAATAAATTGAAGTTTGGGGAGCTACATACAAATCAAAAGATCTTGCTGCATTTTCTTACATATTAATTTTGTACATTACTACAATGAATTTTAAATAAAACCCCTCAGATGCAGTTTAAGTGCAGACCTTCAGCTTCAATTCAGTAGGTTGAATGAAAACACGGCATAAAAATGTGAGAAAAAAAACCCATCATGTTCATTTCTAATACAGATGCTTGCTTTCTCCTTTTTAATACTCTACCAGGCCTTTACTGCAGTGACTTTCAGGTCTTGTTTGTTTGTAGGCCTTTCTGTCTCAAATTTAGCTTTCAACAATAGAAATGCATGCTCAACTTGGTCAACGCTTGAGGGTTGACGGACGTGCTGACGCGCCAAAAATCAAACCACCAATTTAGGACAACACAGCAACAAGATGCAACGACCCAGAGTCTCCATTTCAACTTGGGTCGAAAGTGCGGACTTCAAACTTTATACCAGTTTTTAAATTGTGTTGACAGGCCACGTAAAACAGACGTATGATAAAAAATACACACAATGTTTTTTTCTGAATAAAATAGTAGTGTTTACAGTGGGAAGAAACTGTAAAAACAGTGTTTTTTTAAGGACAGCGCTAGCAAACACTCCTTTTTATCTTGTGAGAGAAAAAGACAAAACACCCCTTTCCTTCCCCATTAGTGAAAAAATGTACCATGTTGACCAATCGAAAATGATGTGGCAACATGTGGCATTTTGTTGTTTGGGAAAAGGTGGAAGTTTTAGGAGTGACACCGGCGAGTCATAGCGAGCGAGCGAAAGAAAGCGAGAGAGCAAGTTTTGATGCGTGAGAGATTTGTGACATTTAGCATGTTTGGAGGGTATAGTTAGGGTGTAGTTTAGTCGTTGTGTTGTTTTGTGTCAGTTCTACGTCTTATGTGTGCATTTTTAGGTACATAGTACCATGTACTATAATATTTGCAAAACGTGTGCATAATTTTTAGAAATGTACAATTTCTATTTGCATTTTAAGTTTCGAAAATGATTTTTTTTAAACACGTTTGTGGTTTTTACAATAAAAAATATAACTTTTTTTCTACTGGGATTTTAGGTTTTTGGTCTCAATTGTCGTCAGTTGAAGCAGAATTTGAATTTTTTTTTGAAAACATGGACATGGCATCCTTTGGATTAATGAGGATGACTTGCTTGTTCTTAGTGCTCAGGTCAAAAACTTTCTTCTGTGATGGAATTTCCTATCAAACTGGCTGCTTAGGCGTCAAGTTTCTAACTCAACAATGCTCACATCCAGACGACGGGCTTTTCAGGGAAGGCCTTGCATCAGCTAGACAATATTAAACCATATACTGCATCTATTCCAACAACATGGCTTTGTATTAGTAGAGTCCAGGTGGTGAACTGGCCTGCCTGCAGACATGGCAAATGTTTCTTTCATCCACTGAAAATATTTTGCATGAAAGTGAAAAATATGAAAATGGAGACCCAGGACTGTTCAACAGCTAGAATCTTATATCAGAGAAAAATGGGAAGAAACTCAAAACAGCAGCTGCTCTCCTCAGGTCACTAACTGTTGTTAAAAGAAGACAGAAAACAGTGGTAACATGGCTCCGTCCTGACTTTTCTGTTGCTATCTTCAATTTCAAAATAAGCAAATGTTTTGTATATTTGTTTGTTTTGTTGTTTTTCTTCTACAATGTCCAATTGGGTTTAATTGGGTTTGTATCTGTAGAAATTTTATATCCATTAACAAATAAAGACAATCAGCATCATAATATGAACTCATTTTCAGGTTTCAACATTAACTAGACACAAGATTGTTTCTACTTTCTCAACCAACACACTTCGGCTTGTTCCTTTTAGTTTACATTATTCCTGTACCCCTGAAAATAAAGTTTAAGTTCTAATTAGAATCCTACATTAGTAATATTTGTTTGTCTCATCTATAGAGTATTCCAAACTTTTCATACTTTGTTGGTAAAATTATTTAGCACTAATTTCCTAGCAGCGGCTGTACTGTCCTGTGACAATTACACCCAGCTGTATTAGGAATTAGGTTAAAGAACTGTTTTGCTTTTTCGTTTAACTGTTGTTAGTTTTGCCATATTTGTGCCTTACCAACAGTGTTGGGTAGTAACGGAATACCCCGGGGTTCCCTTTACTACGGTTTGGAGCCACGGACCTGTTTCATATACGTGCGGAATAGTTTTCTATATGAGACCCAGCAAAAAGTGTAGCCGTACCTAATGTCCAACCTACTGATACTCATTTTACATTAAGATTTAAAAGTCTAGTTGGTACCTGTATGAGGAGTATCCTTCAGTAATACAGGGAGTGCAGAATTATTAGGCAAATTGTATTTTTGAGGAATAATTTTATTATTGAACAACAACCATGTTCTCAATGAACCCAAAAAACTCATTAATATCAAAGCTGAATGTTTTTGGAAGTAATTTTTAGTTTGTTTTTAGTTTTAGCTATTTTAGGGGGATATCTGCGTACTCCACCTCCACCTTGCTGGCGTCTGAGTCGGACTGGAGCTCTCTGCCCTTTACCAATCCAGCCACGGGCCCATCCATCTGGCCCATCAAGACTCACTCTCATTTCATCAGTCCATAAAACCTTAGAAAAATCAGTCTTGAGATATTTCTTGGCCCAGTCTTGACGTTTCAGCTTGTGTGTCTTGTTCAGTGGTGGTCGTCTTTCAGCCTTTCTTACCTTGGCCATGTCTCTGAGTATTGCACACCTTGTGCCTTTAGGCACTCCAGTGATGTTGCAGCTCTGAAATATGGCCAAACTGGTGGCAAGTGGCATCTTGGCAGCTGCACGCTTGACTTTTCTCAGTTCATGGGCAGTTATTTTGCACCTTGATTTTTCCACATGCTTCTTACGACCCTGTTGACTATTTTGAATGAAACGCTTGATTGTTTGATGATCACGCTTCAGAAGCTTTGCAATTTTGAGACTGCTGCATCCCTCTGCGAGATATCTCACAGTAAAAGTGATTTGACTTTTCTACCGAGGGAATTTACAGCAGTGATTATTACGGCTGTTTACATACCCCCACAAGCCGACACTGACCGTGCACTCAGGGAACTGTACAGGGCGATCAGCAGTGAGGAAACCGCACACCCAGAGGCAGCGTTTATCACAGCCGGAGACTTTAATAAGGGAAACCTGAAGAAAGTCTCACCAAAACTCCATCAACACATCCTTTTTAACACACGTGGAAACCGGCTACTCGACCACTGTTACACCTCTTTCCGGGATGCGTACAAAGCCCTCCCCCGCGCCCCATTCGGCCAATCAGATCACTGCTCCATCCTGCTCCTGCCCGCCTACAGGCAGAAGCTGAAACAGGAAGCTCCAACCCGGAGGGCGGTGCACTGTTGGACGGACCAATCGGAGTCTGCGCTGCGGGACTGTTTTGATCACGCGGACTGGGAAATGTTTCACGTGGCCGCCAGAGACATTGATGAATACACAGACTCTGTGCATTTATCAGGAAATGCGTGGAAGATGTCGTCCCATCCAGAACAGTTAAATCCTCCCCAAATCAAAAACCCTGGATTAACAGAGATGTTCGCGCGGCACGGAACACCGCCTTTGCCTCCGCGAACACATCGGACTACAAACACGCACATTACCAACTCCGGAAGACGATCAAAGCAGCCAAATGTGAGTACAGGGACAGGGTGGAGCAACAGTTTGACAACCCTCGGAGTATGTGGCAGGGACTAAACACGATCACAGACTTTAGAGGGAAAACCAGCACACCGCAGACCACGGCCTCTCTGTGTGAGGATCTAAACGTATTCTACGCTAGATTCGACGCAGCGAACACCATGAGACCGGACAGTGTGCGCACCGCGGATGACGTCAGTGCGCACACTGTGTCTGAGGAGGATGTGCGGAAGTGCTTCAGGAAGGTGAACGCGCGCAAAGCTACTGGTCCGGACGGGATTCCCGGCCGCGTCCTCAAGTCATGTGCGGCTCAGCTGGCTGGAGTGTTCACGCACATCTTCAACCTTTCCCTCTCTCTGTCTGTAGTCCCAGCCTGCTTCAAAATGGCCACCATCGTCCCTGTACCCAAATCCTCCACCATCTCCTCATTGAACGACTGGCGACCTGTAGCCCTGACCTCCATCGTAAGCAAATGCTTCGAGAAGCTGGTCAGGGACTTCATCTGCTCTGCACTACCCGACTCACTGGACCCTCTACAGTTTGCATACCGCCACAACAGGTCCACTGATGATGCCATAGCCCTGACACTACACACTGCCCTGTCACACCTGGAGAAGAGAGACACGTACAGTGGGGCAAAAAAGTATTTAGTCAGCCACCGATTGTGCAAGTTCCCCCACCTAAAATGATGACAGAGGTCAGTAATTTGCACCAGAGGTACACTTCAACTGTGAGAGACAGAATGTGAAAAAAAAAATCCATGAATTCACATGGTAGGATTTGTAAAGAATTTATTCGTAAATCAGGGTAGAAAATAAGTATTTGGTCAATAACAAAAATACAACTCAATACTTTGTAACATAACCTTTGTTGGCAATAACAGAGGTCAAACGTTTACTATAGGTCTTTACCAGGTTTGCACACACAGTAGCTGGTATTTTGGCCCATTCCTCCATGCAGATCTTCTCGAGAGCAGTGATGTTTTGGGGCTGTCGCCGAGCAACACGGACTTTCAACTCCCGCCACAGATTTTCTATGGGGTTGAGGTCTGGAGACTGGCTAGGCCACTCCAGGACTTTCAAATGCTTCTTACGGAGCCACTCCTTTGTTGCCCGGGCGGTGTGTTTTGGATCATTGTCATGTTGGAAGACCCAGCCTCGTTTCATCTTCAAAGTTCTCATTGATGGAAGGAGGTTTTGGCTCAAAATCTCACGATACATGGCCCCATTCATTCTGTCCTTAACACGGATCAGTCGTCCTGTCCCCTTGGCAGAAAAACAGCCCCATAGCATGATGTTTCCACCCCCATGCTTCACAGTAGGTATGGTGTTCTTGGGATGCAACTCAGTATTCTTCTTCCTCCAAACACGACGAGTTGAGTTTATACCAAAAAGTTCTACTTTGGTTTCATCTGACCACATGACATTCTCCCAATCCTCTGCTGTATCATCCATGTGCTCTCTGGCAAACTTCAGACGGGCCTGGACATGCACTGGCTTCAGCAGCGGAACACGTCTGGCACTGCGGGATTTGATTCCCTGCCGTTGTAGTGTGTTACTGATGGTGACCTTTGTTACTTTGGTCCCAGCTCTCTGCAGGTCATTCACCAGGTCCCCCCGTGTGGTTCTGGGATCTTTGCTCACCGTTCTCATGATCATTTTGACCCCACGGGATCAGATCTTGCGTGGAGCCCCAGATCAAGGGAGATTATCAGTGGTCTTGTATGTCTTCCATTTTCTGATGATTGCTCCCACAGTTGATTTTTTCACACCAAGCTGCTTGCCTATTGTAGATTCACTCTTCCCAGTCTGGTGCAGGTCTACAATACTTTTCCTGGTGTCCTTCGAAAGCTCTTTGGTCTTGGCCATGGCGGAGTTTGGAGTCTGACTGTTTGAGGCTGTGGACAGGTGTCTTTTATACAGATGATGAGTTCAAACAGGTGCCATTCATACAGGTAACGAGTGGGGGACAGAAAAGCTTCTTACAGAAGACGTTACAGGTCTGTGAGAGCCAGAGATTTTCCTTGTTTGAGGTGACCAAATACTTATTTTCCACCCTAATTTACGAATAAATTCTTTACAAATCCTACCATGTGGATTCATGGATTTTTTTTTTTCACATTCTGTCTCTCACAGTTGACGTGTACCTCTGGTGCAAATTACTGACCTCTGTCATCATTTTAAGTGGGGGAACTTGCACAATCGGTGGCTGACTAAATACTTTTTTGCCCCACTGTATGTGAGAATGCTGTTTGTAGATTACAGCTCAGCATTCAATACCATCGTTCCCTCGAAGCTGGACAGGAAACTGCAGGATCTAGGACTGAGCAGCTCCCTCTGCAGCTGGATCCTTAGCTTCCTGTCTGACAGATGCCAGGTGGTCAGACTGGGCAGCATCACCTCATCCCCCATCACACTGAACACTGGTGCTCCACAGGGGTGTGTACTGAGCCCTCTCCTGTACTCACTCTACACCTACGACTGCACAGCCACTAACAACTCCAACATCATTGTGAAGTTTGCGGACGACACTACAGTGGTGGGTCTTATCACCAACGGTGATGAGACGGCTTACAGGGAGGAGGTCAGCGCCCTGACCCACTGGTGTCAAGACAACCATCTCACCCTCAACGTCGCAAAGACAAAGGAGTTGATAGTGGACTTCCGGAGGTGCAGAGAAATACACACCCCCATCACCATCAACGGCGCTGCTGTGGAGAGAGTGAGCAGCTTCCGGTTCCTTGGAGTACATCTGGCTGAGGATCTTACGTGGTCAGTACACACAAACAAAACAGTGAAGAAGGCGCAGCAGCGCCTCTTCTTTCTCAGGAGACTGAAAAGATTCGGCATGAGCCCCCGCATCCTCAGGACCTTCTATCACTGTGCCATTGAGAGCATCCTCACTGGATGCATCACCACCTGGTATGGCAACAGCACCGCCTACAACTGCAAAGCTCTCCAGCGAGTAGTGCGGTGCTCTGAACGGATAATTGGAGGTGAGCTTCCCTCCCTCCAAGACATCTACAGGAAGCGCTGCCTGAGGAAAGCGGGGAGGATCATCAAGGACTCCAGTCACCCCAGCCATAAACTGTTCAGACTACTTCCATCAGGAAGGAGGTTCTGCAGCATCCGGTCCCGTACCAGCAGACTGAGAGACAGCTTTTTCCATCAGGCCATCAGACTGCTGAACACGTCATAGACACCTCAGCTTCACTACTGGAACTTTAACATTATGCACTCCATACTGTACAGTAACGCCACATTTTTGCACATGTCTCAACTCTGTATATTTTATATATTTTATTATTATTATTATTATTATTATTTTTTTTTTTTTTTTTACTATTTAATTTGTAAAAATGTGTATACACACACACACACACACACACACACACACACACACACACACACACGTAGGAAAATATTTAGTATACACATCCAGAAATGCATACACTATTATACATTGTACATATATTTATTAGTTTCAGGTTGGCCATTCTTTTATTTTGCTCGTTTGTGTTGTTGTGTTTGCACATCTCTGTTGCTTGTGGGGCTCACACACAAGAATTTCACTCGCATGTGCTGTGCCAGTGTGCCTGCACATGTGGTGTGACAATAAAAGTGATTTGATTTGATTTCTGAGCCTGTCAAGTCCTTCTTTTGACCCATTTTGCCAAAGGAAAGGACGTTGCCTAATAATTATGCACACCTGATATAGTGTGTTGATGTCATTAGACCACACCCCTTCTCATTACAGAGATGCACATCACCTAATATGCTTAATTGGTAGTAGGCTTTCGAGCCTATACAGCTTGGAGTAAGACAACATGCATGAAGAGGATGATGTGGACAAAATACTCATTTGCCTAATAATTCTGAACTCCCTGTAGTAATAAATCACACAGCAATTCATGTAGTTGTAAAAAGCATGTGAATATATTAAGTAATCCAAAGTATCCAGAATACATTACACTCACTGAGTAACGAGTTCTGAATACATTACAAAATACATATATTCTGTAATACATTTTAAAAGTAACTTTTCCAACGCTGCCTACTATTAGCAAACTTGCGAGCCACATGCTATGAAGCAAATCTATGGTCTACAGCAGGGGTGCTCAATCCCAGTCCTTGAGAGCTACTGTCCTGCAGCTTTTAGATGCATCCTTGTTCCGACACAGCTGAATCAAATGAATGGCTTGTTATCAGGCCTTTTCCAAACTTGATGGCATGCTGAAGAGGTAATCAAACATTTGATTCAGCTGTGTTGGAGTAGGGATGCATCTAAAAGCTGCAGGACAGTAGCTCTCGAGGACTGGGATTGAGCACCCCTGGTCTACAGTGACCCCTTGTAGACATTGTGAGACATCGTTTCTGCTTCCAGAAAACCACAATTTGTGGGACTGTCAACTGCTCCTAAAAGATAACTGAGCAACAATAACAGATATTAAGGCGCCTTTTCCTTCTTCCCAGTGCAGACATCACTGATGCTTCACTCATTCCTGCCTTCCTGATAGTTTCACATACCTTTGCTTTGTATCTGTATTTCAGGTTTCCAGATGGTATCCAGCAGTCTGAGCCTCTCCTGCCCGGTCCAGACCATGATGTGTTCAAACTCGTGACTGGTGCAGAGTTCCTCCTGTTCCTCCTTAATCTGAGGAGGCTCTGGGTCCTCCTGCTTCAGACTGGAGCTCCTCTCCTGGTTACAGACCTGTTGGTCTGCGAGAACCTCCTCATCCTTACTCTTCATTCTGTTTTGAGAATTCTTGAAAAGAGACAAGTGATGACGGGAGAAATTAAAAATGAACAAATGTGACAAATGTTTCAAGAGCAAAAGTAATTATATCACTAGAAAAATTTGCATTTCTTGCGAAAATGCAGTGTGGATGCTTTAAAGCTGAAGCTGTATGCAAAAACTAGCTGAAAAAGCTGAAAAGTTGCAGAAATTGTAAAAACTTTGCAGAAGTAAAGGAACTTTGCTAAAATGTAATAACTTAGCAGAACTGCAATATCTTAGAGGAAACATAATACTTGGCAGAAATACAATAGCATAGCAGAACTTAGCAGAAATATTGTAACTTACCAGAAACATGATAACTTCTCAAAAATACAAGAATTTAGGAGAAATAGTATAAGATAACAGAAAGAATATATTTATCCAAAAATACTTAAACATTACTGAAACACTATGATTTAGAAAAATAGTACAACATAGCAGAAATACTGTGTTTTACCAGAGACACTGTGATGAACTATGAATATTGTAATTTTAAATTAATAGTATGTTTTAGCACAAATACTATAATTTGGAAAAAATACTATGTTTCAGCACAAATACTCTGGTTTAGCACAAATATTATAACATAGCAGAAATACAATTATATAGCAGAAGTGCTATATTTAGAAAGAAAAATATAATATAGTAGAAATACTATGATTTAGCAGAAATACTGTAATCAGGACATATATTGTAACATGACAGAAATTCCTCCACTTAGTAGTAATACTTTAACATAACACAAATGTTATGATTTGGCACAAAAATCACGATTTGTCAAAAATACTATGATTTAGCAAAATACTATGATTGAGCAGAAGTACTAAGATGTAATAAAAGAACCTTGATTTAACAGAAATACAATTATGGAGGAGTAATACTTTAAAATGGGAGAACTATTGATACACACACACACATACACAGAGCCTAAAGGGAAGAGTATTTGTGCCATGGAGTGTTAACAAGAATGTGAGGTCCATATTAGAAAAGCTGGTAAAATCATAAAAGTTTGCCGAATTGTAATAAATGATGAATATGAATTACTGGTCTGTGATAGTGTATTAATTTGTAGGGGAAAAAAACATGTTAACCAAGGTGGAATCGAACCCACAACCTTTGGTTTGCGGACCCGTGTCATTACCAACTGCGCCACTGGGAAAGAGAGCGGGTGCCTTGAAAAACAGGGTGATGAGCAGTCAGAATTAGATTGCGGTGAGAGGCGAAAAATGCCGTTTTCTGGAGTTACAAAACGTCATGTAACTCAAAAACTAGGTGGACTAGAAGCATAATTCTTGTACTGGGTGAATCAGCGGACTTTGGTGTACTTTGACCGCGATTTTCATTGCTCTCTGTACATCCGTCGCTGAGATATGACGAGAGAAGGAACGGCAGACCTCAGATATGATTGGCTGGCTGGGAAGCCGTGCAGGCCCTGATATGTGCATTTGAATGTCTGAGTCCTCACAGAGGATTGGCTGCCTGGCAGAAATATATAGAAATAGTATGATTAAGCATAAATACTACATTTAGTAGAAATACTATATTAAGCACAAATCCTATAAAAAGCAGAAATACTGTACTATGATTTGGTAGAAAAACTATAATTAATCAGAAATACTATATTTGGCAGAAACACTATATTTAGCACAAATCTTATAAAATAGCAGAAATAGTATGATTTAGCACAATAGTAATAAGTTAAACAGAAAAATTGGAAAAGCAAAATGGACAGCTGAAAAAATGCTGAACATGCTGAGGGTCCCTCAAATATACTTGTTAAATGAAAAAAATCAGCAAAAAAATATATAACAGCCACACAATCACAAATATGTACACATAAGGAAACACACATGCACAGAGAGAGACACACACAAGATCCAATTCAGTAAACCAGTCTAAATATATTGAATTTTAATCTTACAATGAGATCATCCCATTAAAAGGATTTCTCTCTCTCTCTGTCTCACACACACACACACACACACACACACACACACACACACACACACACACACACACACACACACACACACACACACACACACACACACACACACACACACAGGGAGAGAGAAGTAAGTTTCCAGCTCAGTCAAGCAGGCTGGGAGCTGCAAAATTTGAATCCACCAATCAGAGAGGCGGTGTACTTTTCCCCGCCAAAACAGGTGCACGCAGCACAGAGAGACACAGGATTTTTGCAGTCTATTTCTCATAGTGACGACTCCCCTCAAACAAATGACCATAATTTCCTAACCGTAGGGGCTAGAGCGGTCATTCTTACATCGTTCTGCTCAGAAGAGATGGGGGAATCTTCCAGTGTTGACAATTTATCATTAAAATATGAATTATTAAAGATTTTTGACTTGTAATGCACCATAACTGAGTAGAGCAAAGCAAAAACTGCCTTGACTTGCCTTCAAAAAACGCTTTGTAACTCTAAATCTATTTGGAGTATCGATATCATTCTTTCACCGTAAGAGACAGCAGGCTTTGGCGAACAGTCATGGAAATTTTCAGGTCTCTGTGGAAATCCAACAAAAAGTTATGACGAGAGAAAAAAGTGGTTCATTTCCAGAGTTTGAAATCTGAGCGAAGGACGAATTTCCTACCCTCAAACGAGTCCAACTCATTTCAGAACGGTAATAGGTGAGAAAGAAATTCTTTAATTGTGAGTGTCAGGAGTGTCTGAAGATATACTGGGACAAGCCTCATGTCTTAACTTTGCTTCATTAAGGAGATATGACGATTCGAATATGCCTCTCATTATAGAAATCAAGCGGTGATTTTGAACAAACTCTCCATTGACTTTCTATGGAGAGTTTTGCGACTTTGTGTTGGTCTGAGGAGATTTGCAAAAATTCTATAAATTCCACAACAATGATAGTGACATTTTCAGAAAGCCAGCAAAAATACCTACGTTTTGTTGTATAATTTGTGGAAGTTGAGTGAAATTTGAGCAAGTAGCAAGAAGTTGTTCGGACATGAAGAGAAGACTGCGAAACCTTCAGTGGCACACTGGAAGCCAAGTGCATAGCAACCATAACAACGCATGTATTTTGTGAAAAATCACAATTTTGCAACTCAAAACTTTAAGAGGCATAAAAGTAAAACAGTAAAAGATTTGAAAAAGCTGATTTATACCTGAATGGCCCAATAATTTGAGAACATTTTAAAGTTTGAATGGTTGTTCTACGTGAAAATATGAAGAAGTAGTTAAGTTTTAGCAGAATTGCAGAAGTTTCCTATTCATTTCAAATTAAAGGAAAAAAGCTTAATATTTTAAAAAGTATAATAGTGAAAAATACCAAAAGACATAGCCGTCATTAGCAGAAATAGCAGAATAGTTTAAAATTTGAACGGTGAAAATCGGCTGAAAATTGTGGAAGTAGATCCACGGCGAAAAGTGTACAGAAACACCAAGAAGGAACTCAATAGTGTGGATGCTTATTTAGATGGAGAATTTTAGAGTGTTTTTCACCACCTGACTATGATCGGAGTCCAAATTTCAAATTAAAGGCTGTTTCACTTTGTTTGCTGATTTGTGCTTAAAGCTGCAACACCTACCAGTATTTTGTTTTGTTTTTCATTATTTTCAAACTACGAAATAATTGCAGTAAAAATAATGAATTAATATCATGTAAATTATTTAAACGGTACTTAAGATGGTGGTTAACACTGTTGCCTCACAGCAAGAAGATTCTTAATTCGACTCAGGAGTTTGCATGTTCTGCTCCTCAGTGTGTCGGTTCTCTCTGGGTACTCCAGCTAGGGCTGCCCCAAACGATTATTTTTGAGATAGTCAACTAATCACATCATGCATCCATTGTTGTAAAACGTACAGCTTATTGCACCAGTATGCACCTGCTCTTATATAACTATCATTAGCTTACAGCTTAAAGTGTTTAACGTATGTGCTCACTAAAAATAAAGACAAGATGATAGTTCATTAAACTTTTAATTAAATTTGCAGATTAAACACCACCGAGACAATCAATTCAGCAGTCTGCTCTTTGCTCCCTCAAATATAACAGGACATTGGAGTAAATTCTCAATCATCTCACATTTCTGTTCAGTTTTCTGTTTATTCAGCTGTGTGAAAACTGTAACTTTAATCTCAGCCAAACTGATGCACTCAGGAAACAATAAAACACTGAAAAAGCCAGATAATAACATTTATAAACTAAGTCACTTATATAACTAACCCTATAGATGAAAGCACATAACATTTTATTTTCAAAAGCAAATAACAAGCTTATAGAGCAGTAGTTTTCGGTTTTCAACAAAAGCATGCAATTTACTTTGTGTACAGTCAAATGGAGTTGAGTCAACTAGTGCCACCCGTGGCAAGGTGCCATAGCCTACAGCCAGATCAACTTGTGACACAGACATCTGCAGCACAATACATTTGTAACTTTCAATTTTTTCTGTTTTTGTGTCTTGCAAATAAACCTTATATTATATAATTATATTATGCATTTATTTTTGGCCTACATCAGTAGAAAATGACAAATTATATACACAAAGTTATTGAAATCACCAGTCCTGTTGATTATCATGATTTTAATTTTCTTTCCCATAACAAAGAAATACGTCTTGAACAAATATATGACACATTAATATTTCACATCCTGTTATCATAGCCTGCCTGTGTAGAGAATACATTAACATGGCAAATGTATTTTGCATGAAACAAATTCAAACGAGGTGCAGATGTGTGTCACAAGTTAATCTGACTGTAGGCTTTAGGCACTTGACCACAGGTGGCGCTAGTTGACTCAATTTGAGTGAACATAAAGTAAACTGCACGTTTTAGTTGTGCAGCGAAAACGCTGAAATCGGAGTAATAACACGTACAAGGGGAACAATAACGAAGACAAGATTCTCCCGATCGTTTACTCTTGCTGTCCTGTGAACAACATCGGCGTGGTGTTAATTGTTTGCCGTTTTCGCGATCGCCTCGCGCACGAGAATATCACCAGGTAAACTCGCGACATTTTTAAACATTTTGTTGTTAAAGAGCAACAAGACTGAGGGAGTGTGTTTGAGGTAACCTTATAAATGTCACGGATGACACATTTGGTGTTTATTTGCTGTTTTGTCGGTAGCGGCTACTGAAAAGCAAGTCTACCACACATCTGTTCGGCCAACGCCAGTTAATCCGGAACACTGGCCGCGAAGGATTTCACTCGCAGAAAAGGCTCATCGATGGTGGCTGGGATCGCGGCACGATCATCAGCCATTGCAGCCCAAGGCTCAGGGAAACGAGCCCGCCAGCCCTTTATAGTGGCCGAGCCCACTGGCGATAAGGAAAGGTAGCTCGTCATAGAGGACTCACGCTCGGGGAGACGTTTTTATGGTCGACTTAATAATGGAATAATGGCATGCATTTATATAGCGCTTTTCGAGACCCTCAAAGCGCGTTACAATCCCACTATTCGGTTCTATACTTAGGCTCCCAGAAGAGCCTCGAGAACCCTGGCGCTGTCTTTGCATACCTCCACAATGCTATGTTATTTAATCTTTTAAAAAAGGAGATTTCCTGCGTACGACCAGAAAGAGCTCAAGTACCGCGCGTTCCACAGTTTTAAAATAAATAACCTATAACATCTGCACGGCAACCACGTGGTGCGAGTTGAAGGTTTCTCTCACAGATTCTTTCGTCCGCGTGTTTAATACTAAAATCTTACCGTTTAAATCAAAGGGACGCACTTATGTGATGAGCTGCTGGTTGAATTTAGTCTGCGCTGATGGTTGATCTCACCCTGGTCGATTGTTTCTTAACCTCCGAGCAGATTTCTACCTTGAAAAACTCTCAAACCACTGTTGTTTGTTTGTTGTTGCGTTTGAGTGACGTCATTTCCGCTATACTTCTTCTATTAGAATTTCGAGTAGAACTGGCGCACTGCTGCCCTCGGGTCATTCGTAGTCCAAATAAAAGTCCTTCCAAACAGTCCAGTGCTTTGCAGAAACCCGAATAAAGAATTTTAGTTCCCCAGTGATCCAAGCCAAGTATTGACTTAAACCATAGGTGTCAAACTCTGGCCTGTGGGCCAAATTTGGCCCGCAGCCTAATTACATTTGGCCCGCGAAGCCATACCAAATTACTATTAGAGCTGGCCTACTGGTATTATACAGCTAATATATATATTGTTTAGTATTAAGCTTTGCTTGTTCCACATTCAGTTTTTCAGCAAAACGTGTTTGAGTCCATAAGAAAAGATTCATTCTTATATCTGGAGGAATAAATATATTTCAATAAATATTAACGTTAGCCTGCGACATTGTTTCAGTTTTGAATTTTGGCCCACTGTGTATTTGAGTTTGACACCCCTGACTTAAACAGTCTGCAGCACAACTGGAACAGACTGTCTAAACATGTAAAGTAATGACACCCATTCTTTTCATTCTGTTATTGCTTTTGCCACATGCTGGGGTTTGTTTTTTTTTTTTTTTGATGATGGATCCATATTCAGAAGACCAAGTGCTTATTAAATTAAATTACATTTTATTTACATAGTGCCAAATCACAACAACAGTCACCTCAAGGCCCCCCAGGTTCTCCAGCCTTTAGATTGATTTTAGTGTCATCTTCATTAACTGAAGTTTCTGTATGCTTCCTTATCATTTCATTCATTTTCCTCACTCCTTAATACATATCTGAGCTCCTAGTTTGAGCAGATGACAAACTTGACACCAAGTTTGTCATCTGCAAACTTGGTGTCAAGTTTGGATTTAGTCCATAAATGATTGAAAACCAACAACAAGGCTACAACAAGACAGCAGCAATGTGTAGGCCTGTACTAAAAAAGGGAAAACAGTCATCCTGGGTCATCCATATGCCAAACAGTAGATAACACATGAGGATCCTACTTACCACCCTTTAACAGTTATACAGAGTGAGGAATTGCCAGGGGAAATGAATCCGGTCTGCAATACAGCCTGTAATCTTTGCCACCCTGAACACGAATAAGTGGACCAAAGCACCACTATAACAACCTCTGATTAACAGGTAAGGGAGAGGTGAATGTTCATGCTGCATTCACTGACACATGTATGGACCAACCTCCACCAAATCTACCCCACTACAAGTGGTAAACATGGCCCTGTCCTGACTTTTCTGTTGCTGTATTCCATTTCAAAGTAAGCAAATGTTTTTGTATGTTTGTTTGTTTTGTGGCACAAGTTCCCATTTTCTTCTACAATGTTACAGCTGTACCATACATTTTATTTCCGTTAACAAATGAAGCCAATCAACATCATAATATGATCTCATTTTCAGATTTTAACATTCATTGCACTCAAGGCTGTTCATGTGTCTTCTCTGTCCAAAATGTGTTAAACAAATGTGAACATGGTTTGAAAAAGGAGTGAAAGAAGCGATCTATGTCCACTTTGAACAGAGGTGGTGGCTTACGACACCAACTGTCTGCCATCTATAATCCAGAGATTATATCTTTGAGATCCTTTCCCAGATGCCTTAACGCCCACTCACATTCACTCACAGCCTTTTGACCCCCTTGGCTCATGTGATTAGGTAAAATGGTAAATGGTAAATGGCCTGTATTTATATAGCGCTTTACTAGTCCCTAAGGACCCCAAAGCGCTTTACATATCCAGTCATCCACCCATTCACACAGGTAGAGGATCACTAGGAGGACCAGACATCAGCTAGTTCCTTTTAGTTTTAATCATTTAAATTTGTGGCGCTTGGACCTTAAATTCTTCCTGTACCACTGAAAATACACTTCAAAGCTTTAATTAAAATCTTAGTAATATTAGTAATATTTGTTTATTTATTTTATTAAGACCATGAAAGTTTCACATACCTTTTCTGTGTATCTTCATTTCAGATGGTATCCAGCACTCTGAGCCTCTCCTGCCCGGTCCAGACGATGACACTGTTTTGAAAAGTCTCGACAAACAAATAGACACAAGTGATAATGGGAAAAATTAAAAATGAACAAATGTGACAAATATTTCAAGAGCACTGTCCAAGTGACTCAAGTACTGACACTTTTATTGGAAAAGTTAAAAGTAGAAAACATTCACGTAGCTGCTGCCAGTTTCACAGTTGTGTAACTGTCTTTTTAACCAGCAACAGGGAAAACCAAAAGTAAATATATAATTAAAATGTGTATTGGATGGAGAATTTTAGGGTGTTTCTCACCATGTCACTATGATCTGAGTCCATATTTCAAATTAAAAGCTGTTTCGCTTTATTGTTTGTGACAATTGCCCGCACGTGAGGAGACACGTCAGCGTGTGGTGACTCCGCCCCAAGGTGGAGACATCTGCTCAGAGGCAAAACACCTGTACTCACCCGGACCATGGACACAGCTGCTGCTTTAAAAAGCACCTGAGACCTCAAAGGCCAACAAGTAAAAGAAAAGTTCACAGACTGAGGAATCTTCCTTTGTGAAAACATGAACTCTGAACTTTGAGGTGTTTCAGGATGATAACTACTTCAGTTATTCTCTCAGATTAGTTTGACATTTTCTCAATTAGATTTGAGTGAGATCCTGGAATGAAGACGGACAAAAATTGTTTGTTCAACAAAGTTTTCTTTATAGTAATAGTCTTCGGTTTGTTCATATGTTTCATCACGACAAGAAACATATGAACAAAATCAGGTTTTAGATCCCCCTGAAAACTTTGGTCTTCCAAACAGGAAAATATAAATGTAATTTATATTAAGAAGGAAACAAAGTTTTCAGTATTTTATATATTATATAAATAAATATAAATATTTAGTGTTTTTAGTATCTAATAAAAAATACCAGGTTTTTTTTCAGATATTAAACAAAAACTTTTAAATGTAGTCATAGATATGTTTAAAAATGTACAAACTGGTGAGAAAAAACAATTGTCATAAAGGAAACCCAGCCTATTTCTCTGTTAAGGTTTATTAAGTGGAAGAGGAAAAAACAACATACAAATCCATCAATACAAATACAGAGAGCACAAAAAATTTTAGATTTTCATATGGAGAAATATTTTTATACATGAAAATAATCACGAGCAGTGATAGGCTACAAGGCTAAAGAGTAACAGGAAAGAGCTCCACTGAAACAAACAAGATGCTCAGGTACCACCCATAATATCCAACCGGTAGCTGACCATTGTGCAGGCGCAGAAATGCCACAATATTGCTGCAGAGAAAATAAAATGGAAATTAAAATGCAGATTTCAACCTACAATATGAAAGACTTCAGTCTATTTCAGTTTAATGAACCCAGCAGTGTCTCCAAAATTGTGGTAAAACCAGAGTCCAGCATAGAGCGGCTGAGTGAATGTGGTCTGGACTCTGTGGAGGAGAGTCATGGTTTTAGTGACACTGTAGAAGCACAAAATACCTGCTCTGTGATCCAGGTACACTCCTACTCTGGAGGACCCAACATTTGAAATAGGAGTTTGAATGTTGTTATGCCAAAATGTGGAACTGTTTTTGGAACAATCTAATGCCCAAGACTTGACATTACGCCCAAAGGCACATTCATTCCTCCACCATGCTCTGCTAATGTTCTTGTATGCGACTGCTATAATAACTCTCCCTTTCCTCTCCACCTCCCAGTAACAACGTCCAGTCAGACTCTCTCTACTCAGGACCTGCAACCATCCAGTGAATTTGTCTGGATGATCAAAATAAGACTGTTGATGCTTCATAAATGTTGCTTTTCTGTTGTCCTCTGATAATAACAGCTGTTTGTGTGCTGTGTTTGGATCCAGTGTGATTTCACATGAATATTTTAAGAATCCAGCTCTGGTCTTTGGCTCTGGTTGTGGATCTGGCACTAAAACATCCACTTCAGTGACTGTCAGTGAGATGTTTGTCCGTTCCTCTCTCAGAATGTCCTGTAGTTTATCTCTGACCTCTGACACAGCTGCTGTCACATCCTCAAAGTAGCTCAGAGGACGGATATTGATGCTGGATGAGTCTGTAGACTCACTGAGTGCTGACAGTGAGGGGTAGTTGTGTAGAAACTGGATGTGATCCTCTGTGTGTGACAGCTGCTTCAGCTCAGCATCTTTCCTCTTCAGCTCAGTGATCTCCTGCTCCAGCTTCTCCTGAAGCTCTTTGACTCGACTCACTTCAGTTTCCTGCTGGGATCTGATCTGCTGCTTCACATCAGAGCTTCTTTTCTGGATGAGATGGATCAGCTCAGTGAAGATCTTCTCACTGTGCTCCACTGTTTGATCAGCAGACTGATTGATGGCCTCCACCTCCTGTTGAAGCAGCTTCACATCTTTCTCTCTGTCCTGGATTCTCTGCTGGATGTTTTGTCGACTCACCTCCAGCTCTCTCTGCCTCTCAGTCCTTTCTGCTGCAGCTGAGACTGTGTCGTGGCCTTTATGTTCATCCACAGGGCAGAGATAACAGATACTCTGCTGATCAGTACGGCAGAACATCTTCATCACCTCATCATGACGAGAGCAGATGTTCTCCTGGAGCTTCTTGGAGGGCTCCACCAGCTTGTGTTTCTTTAATGGAGCCACATCATAATGAGGCTGAAGGTGTTCCTTACAGTAAGAAGCCAGACAGACTAAACATGATTTCACAGCTTTTAACTTCATCTCAATGCAGAAATCACAGGCCACATCTTCAGGTCCAGCATAGCAGTGATCAGCAGGAGCAGCTTGGAGTCCAGTCTTCTTCAGCTCCTCCACTAAAACTGCTAACATGGTGTTTTTCACCAGGACAGGTCTCGGTGTGAAAGTCTGTCTGCACTGAGGGCAGCTGTAGATTTTCTTCTCGTCCTCTCCATCCCAAAAGCCATTAATACAGTTCATGCAGTAGCTGTGTCCACAGGGAATAGTCACCGGATTCTTCAGCAGATCCAAACAGATCGAACAAGAGAAAGTTTCTTGGTCCAGCTGAACTCCTTTCTGCGCCATTTCTCCTCTCAGTGTCAGCGACTGTGTGAGTTTCACTTCCTTATAACTGAAACTAATGCAGTAAATGGGGCCTGTCAGCTATTCCACGTCACTACATGCTGGTTATGTCATCCAGGGAAGGACGGACGTTGTTTTGCTGTGCTGTATTTTAATGTGAAGTGTACATATTTATTTTTTATATTGCATGCATTGGTTATATTTTTGTGCAGTGTTTTATTTAGTTTGCATGTTTTAGTTGCCGGCAAATTGTCCTGGAGAGACTCCGCCTTTTCCCCCGTTTTTACTAATTGGACACACCTGAGAGAAAAGAAAAGGTAATTTACAGAGTGCTCAAGGACACATAAGAGGTTTGGAGCCGGTGTTCAACGAAAATGTAACACGGAGAATGCGAGACAGACAGAGGAAAGACACAGACGATCAGACGGGAGAGCGAGAGACGATCAGAGAGTAGAGATGATCAGATGGAGCAGACGACCAGCGACTGGGAAGGGGAAACGATCAGAGGAAAAAAAGGCAGATGACCAGCGACTAGGGACGCGTAGCGGCAGTCTGGTGGCAATAACGACAAGAGCCAGCTCGTGCACTGCGGGAAAACAGAAGCAGTGAGACCGCGGTGCCGATTGCAGTTTGAGGAAGCGGCGGGCGGAGTTGAGAGCTCTGCCCACCCGGGTAAGTCTTTGACTTATCCTTTTTATAAAGTAAACTGCCAAAGGAATAGTGACTGCCGCTCCCTCCCTTTCTTCAGTGCACCAGGACGTGGAATGCGGGGAGGAAGGCGAGGACTCCGCTGGGTTTCCCTCTTTGACTACTACGCTGGACCTCTTAGTTTTCTGTGACTTTTAGGCCGTGGTGGATTCCACTGGACTTTTAATGTTGTGTGTTATTGATTTTTATTGTGTCTTCCCTTGGCCAAGGTTGTTTTAATTCATTTTATATTTTTAACTATTTAAACATAATAAATTATATTTTTAATTCTACAGTTTTGTTTCGTGTGCTTTTCCCTCGGCGGCTCCACTGCTCTGCCCGCTTTGAGGAAGGTTTCCTTTCTTTAAAAAACACAAATCACCTGTGGAAAGAAGATAAGAGAAAGATAAAACTCAGCCTTTCCGCACCGGTGTCACAGTTACACCCATCTTCAAAGTTTAGATCTGAAGGGGAGGGAACACAGAAACATGTGGACAGAGAGGAGGTGCTGAGTCAGAGAGTGGGAGGAAGTGGGAGGTTTATCAGACTGTGTGTCATTAACACTTTTTATAACGGAGCATTTTTCACATTTTAAAAATACTATTCAAACTTTTTAAAAATTATCTTCTACATCTGCTAAATTAATCATTTTATTCATTTCAATAACCACTGACACTCTAACTACATGTCTCTGGACTCTGAGGAAGCCAGAGTGCCCAGAGATAAGGACAACATGCAAATCACATCGAAAGGCTTGTACAGATCCTGCACAGGACATAGTATGAGACCAGTATCACCTTCAGTGTCATACACACTGAATTGTAATTGTTAGGGTGCCTGGGTCGTTGACCCAGAGGTTTAAGTTTTCATTATTATTGTACTTTGATTTTTGCCTTTATTTATCATTTCTAGTCTTTTGGTTTCTTTGTCTGAGTTGTACCTGCTGGTTTCTGTTCTGTGTTGCCTCCCCTGTCTGCTGTATCCCCATGTCAAGTCTGCGTCTCTGTGTTATGTTTCCAGTTTTACTTTGAAAGTCCGTGTCTCATGTTAATGTGTCTGGTTTTGCTTCCTTTGTCTTTTTAGGCCTGAGTTTCTGTCCAGCCACCTGTTGCTGCTGGAGGGTCCGAGAGGCCCGTCCAGTCTTCGTTGCCTGCAGTGCCACCACCTGCTTCTCCATCTGCGGCTTCCACGCTGTCGTCGCCTGGTCCTGCCTCGCCTGGTTATGAATAAACTCTATGTAGAGGGGAAATGTACATACCAAGTCTACATTTGCACAAAAGTCTACAGGAGAAGCAGCAAAAGTGCAGACATTCTGAGCAGATACTCTGTACAGATGCTAGTGTTAGAAATTCTCAAGTAAAAGTAGAAATACTGATTCAACTTCTTTACTCAAGTAAAGGTGAAAAGGTCAGCAAGAACAAAGCAAAAGTAAAAATCAAGTTTTTTGCTGGATGTCAAACATATGGAATACTCTTGAGCAAATTTATTTAGCAAAATCCACAATGGTATAACCATGCAAAATAAAAGATGCCCAAGTGTGCACCCTCATGCTTGTCTTTGAACTGTATGTGAAGCGTACATCTACAGCTGAAAAGAGACTGTTTCCATAATTTGTGAATTTACTGATTTGTTGTTAATGTGACACTTTTTTTCATGAACTGCAGATGATGAAATTCTCTTTATTTGAGAAAATATATCCTTATACTAGTAACAACTTCTTTACTATGTGAATAAACTATTTGAACAACTAAATCAGAATCAGAATATTTTATTGATTCTGATTCTGATTCAGTTAATGGGTTCAGAGTGAAATCCAATGCACACAGTTTAGTTTAGAATCACAAATTAATCTAACCCCACTAACTACATGTCTCTGGACTGTGAGGAAGCCAGAGTGCCCAGAGATAAACACAAGGACAACATGCAAATCACACAGAAAGGCCTTGCACAGTTGCACAGTGCTGGAGGCCTTAAAGCCTTTCAATAGATATAAGAAGATGGTTAAGGCAAGAGATTACTATTTTGTCTTTTACATTGGTGCAAATGGAGGAATAAATGCCCAAAAAAGAAAGAAGGTTTTTAAAATTGACCACGTAAAACAGTTCAAGTACCTCTGTGTTTACGGAGAGAAGGGGATATATGTGGCGGACAGATAGTCGCTTCACCAATGACCTGGGCTACTTTGAGCTGGTTAACATCAACGACAAATGTAAGACTAAGTGCACAGACACAATTGATAATCTGGACAATAAGAAAATCCAGATATGTTTTCCACAGGGAGCAATACAGAAATAAAAGATGTAAAACAAGTAGCCATCCTGGGCAACAGAAACAGCAGAATCCTCCACATGCATCAAATATTGCAGAGCGCAGGGGTGGAATGATATCAGTCACAGATGCAGCGCTGCAGAACAGAATCAATCTAAAAACAGCAATCAAAGAAACAGGCAGCAACATTGGCCTGAGGAGGTTTATGACCTACTTTGTCAGCATAAAGAGTAGATTCCTCCAAAACTCTTTCCAGGAAGCACTGAAATGCAGGAATGAGAACTTTGGAAAGATCCGACAATCTTTGTTGTTATCTGTTTGTGCTGCTTTTTAAAGGAACAATTGGATTGTTTATAATTTGCAAGAGTACATGTATTTGTTTGGTTGATTTAGCAGAAGCACTGTGGAAAATTTTACAAGGACGTGCGCTTACATCCATGTAACAGTACAAGAGAGGCACGGCTCAGCAGGTTCTGAGGTACCTGTTTACAAAATGTTGTATCCTATCTAAAGATTCTTTACAATTTTACATTGAGAAACATCATTCTTGAAATATTTGACCTGTATGAAGTATCATGTCTTAAATGTATTTCACATCATTCATTTTTGAACCATAAGACTAACAAGCTGAAATGTAACAGGAGGGAACTTAAATACTGACTTAGCTAAACCCTATGACACACGAGGGGGAAGCAAAATAGCTGCCCTATAACTACCTAACACAAAACAATTAAGCAAACTCAAACACCCCCTGGCAATGAAGCATGTTGTTCAGTCCAATGAGGCTGTCAGCAGTACTTCCGATCCCCCAGCCTTTTGCCAACTAGGAAGGAGAAGCCAAACCTGCAGGTATCTCAAACAAAAAGACTTATTAATAAAACATAAAACATAAATTTGACCATGCAGTGTTGATATGGGTGCACTCCATATAAACATTGTAAGGTGTGATGGAAAAGGTAAACTAATTTAATAAAGAAACAATATAATAGACAATAAATAAAATATATTTAAAGTAGGGACTGCAAAGTAAACTAAAGTGAAGCAAACTAGTGGTGAGGTGTGGAGCTCACCATGTGTGGCTTGCCATCACAAACACAAAGCCAACAACAAAATGCAAAGATGAAAACCACCGCAAGAATTTTTTAAAGCAATCAAACCACTGTGAATTCTACTTTAGAAACAAGAACAGATAGAAACGAAGGCTGCAACCTGACTGGTTACACGTTTGTTACCTGTTGAAGTTCAGAGTTTGGCTGCTGTGCTGGGGTCAGCATTGCTCAGCTTTAACATCACTCTGGGTTCTTGGCTAGCTTAGTGTTAAAATGCCATCTGTGCAGGTTGTCTGTGCGAAGTTGTGTTAGCACGATCATGCAGCTGTTTCTGTCCTGGACACAGTTTACACTTTACCATCTCACGCTTATCCTTTTGTTTAAAAAAAAAAAAAAGAAGTAATGTCCATGTCCAAGCTGTAGACTGTGCCACTATTTTCCTCCTGCAGCACACAAAATGAGATCAATTCCACAAATTTACCCACTTGAAACCAGTTCTCTACAAGAACTTGATTCTTTTATATAATTCAATTCATTTTTATTGATTTGGCGCCAAATCACAACAACAGTTACGTCAAGGCACTTTATGTTGTAATGTTTTCTTGTTGTCATGTCTGTCGTTGTCCACCAGGTGTCTGCTTTGGATCATTTTTTCTGTGTAACTGTTGTTTTACACCAGTGATCAGAGTTTTGTTTGTTGGTTTTTGGTGGTTTGTTTCTTTGTTTGGATTTGTTTTTATCCACATTTGTACATATGTCCATATATTTTCACCAATAGCTATGACAGGAGATGGGACAACCCTGGAAAAGTAGTGCCAAAACAACCATCTATGCCGAAATGTCTTCAAGACAAAGGAGGTGTTTTTGTTAAATGAAGGGGGGGCAAATCATTCATCTCCCAGAGATTCACAAATCTCACACCGGCAGGCTAAGAGAGCAGTCCATCATATCTGACTGAAGAGAAGAAAAATCTAGCACGGAGAGGCTGTGAGTCACAACCAGTAATGCTGATGCTGCACTGAGAGACCATGGGAAAAACTGATAAGTTTGCAGTTTATAAATATGAAATAAAACACTTCAGTGCTTTAAAATGTTTAATAACTTTGTCCATGATGACCCATATTAAAAAAACTTCTCTATATAATGATTGAAAGAAAAAAAACATTGCTTTAAAAATCAACAAGTACGAGATTGACTGATGAATCTTCCTCTGGTCTAAACATGAACTTTGTGGGGTTTTAGGAGGAAGATTTCTTCAGTTATTCCCTCAAGATTATTTTAGCACTTTTCCTATCATACTTGACTGAGACCCTGGAATGAAGACAGAAAAAACCGTTTTTTTCAACAACGTTTTATTTGTAATTATAATAATATTAAATTTCTTCATGTAGTGAATTTTAAAAACAACGGACAATCTCATCTTGATTACTCCTTAAAACTAGAGTTTCATAATACCTCATTTGTCATGACTTCCCCCCCAGAAAAGTTAGTCTTCCAGTTATACATTTCTTTCCAAGTGTATAAAGTGATGATCACTACTCATTTAGAGATCAGCTCTTTTTATGCAGTGAAATGTTTTTGTAGATGAAAATGATCATGAACAGTCATAGCCTCCATGGCTAAACAGACTTAGGAACAGCTCGTTATAAAACGCTCAATAACATCATTCAACATCTAGAAGATGTTGGGGTAATGATTGATTTACAGCTGATCTCTGTGCACAGCCAAAATGTCACAACAATGATGAAACTAAAATACAGATTTAAACCCACAATATGAAAGACTTTAGTCTATTTCAGTGTGACGAACTCAGCAATATCTCCATAATTATAGTAAAGACTCAGTCCAGCATAGAGCGGCTGAGTGAATGTGGTCTGGACTCTGTGGAGGAGAGTCATGGTTTCAGAGACGCTGTAGAAGGACAAAATACCTGCTCTGTGATCCAGGTACACTCCTACTCTGGAGGAACGAGGACCTGAGACAGGAGTTTGGATGCTGTTGTGCCAAAATATATAACTGTTTTTGTTGCAATCTAATGCCCAGGATTGGTCATCGTGCCCAAACCAACATTCATCCTGTGCTGTCCTGATACTTTTAGATGCAACTGCTACAATAACTCCTCTTCCTCTCCTCAACACTTCCCAGTAACAACGTTCAGTTAGACTCTCTCTACTAACGACCTGTTTATAAGAAGTGAATCTGTCTGGATGATCAAAATAAAACTCATGATAAAACAATAATGTGACTCTTCTGTTGTCCTCTGATAATAACAGCTGTGTGTTTGCTGTGTTTGGATCCAGTGTGATTTCACATGAATATTTTAAGAATCCAGCTCTGGTCTTTGGCTCTGGTTGTGACAGTAAAACATCCACTTCAGTGACTGTCAGTGAGATGTTTGTCCATTCCTCTCTCAGAATGTCCTGTAGTTTATCTCTGACCTCTGACACAGCTGCTGTCACATCCTCAAAGTAGCTCAGAGGACGGATATTGATGCTGGATGAGTCTGTAGACTCACTGAGTGCTGACAGTGAGGGGTAGTTGTGTAGAAACTGGATGTGATCCTCTGTGTGTGAGAGCTGCTTCAGCTCAGCATCTTTCCTCTTCAGCTCAGTGATCTCCTGCTCCAGCTTCTCCTGAAGCTCTTTGACTCGACTCACTTCAGTTTCCTGCTGGGATCTGATCTGCTGCTTCACATCAGAGCTTCTTTTCTGGATGAGATGGATCAGCTCAGTGAAGATCTTCTCACTGTGCTCCACTGTTTGATCAGCAGACTGATTGATGGCCTCCACCTCCTGTTGAAGCAGCTTCACATCTTTCTCTCTGTCCTGGATTCTCTGCTGGATGTTTTGTCGACTCACCTCCAGCTCTCTCTGCCTCTCAGTCCTTTCTGCTGCAGCTGAGACTGTGTCGTGGCCTTTATGTTCATCCACAGAGCAGAGATAACAGATACTCTGCTGATCAGTACGGCAGAACATCTTCATCACCTCATCATGACGAGAGCAGATCTTCTCCTGGAGCTTCTTGGAGGGCTCCACCAGCTTGTGTTTCTTTAATGGAGCCACATCATAATGAGTCTGAAGGTGTTTCTCACAGTAAGATGCCAGACAGACTAAACAGGACTTGAAGGCTTTCATTTTTCTTCCAGTGCAGACATCACAGGCCACATCTTCAGGTCCAGCATAGCAGTGATCAGCAGGAGCAGCTTGGAGTCCAGTCTTCTTCAGCTCCTCCACTAAAACTGCTAACATGGTGTTTTTCACCAGGACAGGCCTCGCTGTGAAAGTCTGTCTGCACTGAGGGCAGCTGTAGATTTTCTTCTTTTCCTCTCCATCCCAATAGCCATTAATACACTTCATGCAGTAGCTGTGTCCACAGGGAATAGTCACCGGATCCTTCAGTAGATCCAAACAGATCGAACAAGAGAAAGTTTCTCGGTCCAGCTGAACACTTTTCTGCGCCATTTCTCCTCTCAGTGTCAGTGACTGTGTGAGTTTCACTTCCTTAAAAATGAAACTAGTCAGAACTCTGATCTAAACAACATGTGTTGCTGCTGTGAATGTGGCCTGTGAGCTCTTACAGATTGTCACATGTTGCTTACACCCATCTACAAGTGGAGATAAGAAGGGGAGGGAACAAGTGAACATGCAGACAGACAAGAGGAGCTGAGTCAGAGACCGGGGGGGAGGGGCCTTATGGGGCAGTGACTCATTACAGGAAGCCAAGAGATGTGTGTTTAACACTTCTGCAGCTATGGCAGACAATTAAATACTCCGATGGCAGAATTTACAGTCTGATATGCTCTGATAACTGTAATTTAGTGCTGCTGAGCTTTGTGTGTTGTAAACTATTATCTATTGTTTGTGATAGCTTGTTGTTTCTTATAACATGTATGACTGTCAAGCTGACATTAGTTGTCTTTTATTGGCATATACTTTGTTGTGCAGTCAGAAACCCTGACCAGGAGTCTTTGACTGAGGTTTCCTGCTTGTCTCTAAACACTGCATCAGTGTTTATGTCCAAAACTCTCAAAATGTCAGAAAATAATTATCTAGACAGAATTTCACCAATATCTGTAAAATTAAAACAAATAGAAATAAAATGAGCAATTTAAAAATGAAGAGACAATCCCTTTATTGATTCATTTGGTGACACAGCTGATTAAACCTCAGCATGTTTATTTATAAAATGCTTTGTACAGACATATAATCACTAAGTACTGTACAAATAACAGACAAGGGGCTGTGCTCTGAACCCATTCCTACACTCACTCTACACCCATGACAGCTTGGGGTAAAAAAGAGCTAATAACACAACTGAGAGGTTTACAGGATTGAGTTCACTTGCTGATGAGACAGCCCTGGAAAATTATTGCCAAAACAAGCATTTATGCCTGAATATCTCAGAAAGAAAGGAGGTTATTGTGAATTACATGAACGTGGAGGAGCATTCATCTGCCAGTACTCATGAATAACTCAACTGTGGAAACAGTGGACAGCTTTAAATACCTCCGAATACACAAAGACTTTATATGGGCTACTCATTAAACTGTTGTTAAAAAGAAAACCAACACCTTGGACCTGAAATTCTCAAAGGAACTTCAACTGCAACACAAGAGTGTGCTCTATATTTTTATGTTTATATATTACAGTTAGTCCTTGAGGTTAAGTGGCTTGAATCAACCTTTGTTGTGATTTGGTACTATATAAATAAAATTGAATTGAATTTAAATTGAATTGAAAGTATTTCAGGTGTTTCGGGAGAAAAACTGAACAAAAAGTTATTTATAGTAAAAGCCTTCACTTTGTTCACATGCTAAACATTAAAAACAATGCATGAAGTTATCATTGATTGCAATTATCAAAGGTATAGGATTATAACATCTAAAGCTGGGGATACACTGTGTTTTTTTCAGTCGCAGTATTCAGCTCCTGCTCAAACTGTACCACTGAATCGCAGGGGTTAGAAGTTCGTAGGTCATCGTTCTCGCATTATACGCCCCGATGCGACCTGCGTGCTCACAGTGTGCGTCCAAATTTTAGCTTGGTAACATTTTGTGTTACCAAAGGTTATATTATTTAGCTAATATATGACACAAAATCTGTCTCTCGCTCTCCTTCGCTGACACACACACACACGCACACACACACACACACGCACACACACACGCACACACACGCACACACACACACACACACACACACCACCATCAACTTTTCTAAATTGCTAATGAAAACATAACTGAGCAGCAAAGTCCATCTAACTCTTCACGGTTGCTGTGGTCGTGATAATTTTGTGAGGACACATTGAAAAGCCTCAGATGAACTTGCCAAAGTTCTACAAGTTAGGCGTCCATAGCCTTTGTCTAGATCACACGCTGCACTGCCATGTTGCTCCGACTTTTTCGCTTCTGTGTTTGGGCACGCGCAGTGTGAGAGGTTGCGTTAAATTGGCTTGTGGCACTGCTTCAACAGTGGATACTCTCACGAGGGGCGACCAGGATTTCAAAAAGGTTTGACTTTCTTGTGACCATATGATTGCTGATCGGGAACTGGTTGTGAGGTGTTACTCGCTTCTCGTTACTCCATGTATACTACACAATGCATGACACATTAAGGCGAAACTCGGGCCGATCCCAAAAATTCTAGCTCAAGTGAAAAATCCACTCCAATTTAAACCCACAACAATATGAACGAGTTCAGTCTATTTCAGTTTGATGAACTCAGCAATATCTCCATAATTATTGTAAAACCAAAGTCCAGCAAAAAGCGGCTTAGTGAATGTGGTCTGAACTCTGTGGAGGAGAGTCATGGTTTCAGAGACTTTATAGAAAGACAAAATACCTGCTCTGTGATCCAGGTACACTCCTACTCTGGAGGACCCATGACCTGAAACTGGAGTTTCAATGTTGTTATGCCAAAATGTGGAACTGTTTTTGGAACAATCTAATGCCCAAGATTTGTCATTACGACCAAATCCACACACTTTTCCACACCCTGCTCTGCTAATGTTCTTGTATGCGACTGCTACATAAACTCGCCCTTTCCTCTCCACCTCCCAGTAACAACGTCCAGTCAGACGTTCTCTACCCAGGACTTGATAACAATATCTGAATCTGTTTGGATGATCAGGATAAGACTGCTGATATTTCACAAATGTTGCTTTTCTGTTCCCCTCTGATAATAACAGCTGTGTGTTTGCTGTGTTTGGATCCAGTGTGATGTTACGCGAATATTTTAAGAATCCAGCTCTGGTCTTTGGCTCTGGTTGTGACAGTAAAACATTCACTTCAGTGACTGTCAGTGAGATGTTTGTCCGTTCCTCTCTCAGAATGTCCTGTAGTTTATCTCTGACCTCTGACACAGCTGCTGTCACATCCTCAAAGTAGCTCAGAGGACGGATATTGATGCTGGATGAGTCTGTAGACTCACTGAGTGCTGACAGTGAGGGGTAGTTGTGTAGAAACTGGATGTGATCCTCTGTGTGTGAGAGCTGCTTCAGCTCAGCATCTTTCCTCTTCAGCTCAGTGATCTCCTGCTCCAGCTTCTCCTGAAGCTCTTTGACTCGACTCACTTCAGTTTCCTGCTGGGATCTGATCTGCTGCTTCACATCAGAGCTTCTTTTCTGGATGAGATGGATCAGCTCAGTGAAGATCTTCTCACTGTGCTCCACTGTTTGATCAGCAGACTGATTGATGGCCTCCACCTCCTGTTGAAGCAGCTTCACATCTTTCTCTCTGTCCTGGATTCTCTGCTGGATGTTTTGTCGACTCACCTCCAGCTCTCTCTGCCTCTCAGTCCTTTCTGCTGCAGCTGAGACTGTGTCGTGGCCTTTATGTTCATCCACAGAGCAGAGATAACAGATACTCTGCTGATCAGTACGGCAGAACATCTTCATCACCTCATCATGACGAGAGCAGATCTTCTCCTGGAGCTTCTTGGAGGGCTCCACCAGCTTGTGTTTCTTTAATGGAGCCACATCATAATGAGGCTGAAGGTGTTTCTCACAGTAAGAAACCAAACACACTAGACAGGATTTCACAGCTTTTAGCTTCATGCCAGTGCAGACATCACAGGCCACATCTTCAGGTCCAGCATAGCAGTGATCAGCAGGAGCAGCTTGGAGTCCAGTCTTCTTCAGCTGCTCCACTAAAACTGCTAACATGGTGTTTTTCACCAGGACAGGCCTCGCTGTGAAAGTCTGTCTGCACTGAGGGCAGCTGTAGATTTTCTTCTTTTCCTCTCCATCCCAGAAGCTTTTAATACACTTCATGCAGTAGCTGTGTCCACAGGGAATAGTCACCGGATCCTTCAGTAGATCCAAACAGATCGAACAAGAGAAGGTTTCTTGTGTCAGCTGAACTCCTTTCTGCGCCATTTCTCCTCTCAGTGTCAGCGACTTTGCGAGTTTCACTTCCGTATGACTGACACTAGTCTGAGCTCTGATTCACCAGTGTCAGCACATGTTTGTCACATTCATCTTCAAACTGCAGATCGAAAGGGGAGAACACGGAAACATGTTGACAGAAAGGAAGTCTTGAGTTAGAGAGCAGGAAGAAGATGAAGGGTGTGATTCATTTCAGGAAGAGGAGAAATACTTGCTGAACACTTCTTATAACAGAGCTTGTTTCACATTTTTTTCAAAACTTGTTTAAGTCTGCTAAAATAATTTTAGCTTCTTTTCCTTCATCCCAGTGCAGACATCACTGCTTTTTCTGTCTATTCCTGTGTGCCATTTATATAAAAGGTAACTTTTGACAGAAATAGACCATGTGTCATGTGAGAATATGGAGCCCATGCCTTTATTGGACGTAAATGTAATATTTTTTTTAAAAATACACATAGTTAATTAAATTATTTTAGTATCATGTCATGAACAATCTTTTCTGACCAAACAGGCTCAGACACTGTTATCCACAAAGATATCAAAACTGGAGCAGTGAGATACAGACAGGTGACAAATTAAAGGAAAAAACTTCTTCATGAGGTTTTTGTGTACCATGTGCCCTCAGAACAGCTTCAGTCTTTCACGGTATTGATTCTGCAAGTCTCTTAAAATCTAAAGAACAAATGAAATGGGGAAAAAAAAGTTTTTTTTAGAGTTTTGATGAAATTGTTAAGATCACTTTATTTTACGACATTCAAAAGATAATGATGAAATCATGAATCATGAAAGATGTTCAACTTGGTTGAGACTGCCTGGCTTTGATGGCCAAAGCGCATGACTCACACCATTTTCATACTCCTGAAATATTCTATGATCCTGCTGCAGTCCAGTCCCATCAATATAGAAATGTTTCACCCTACAAAGTGCCTGTGAAAGTGCTGTGGTCAGACGGTCCAGTCTGAGTATTTCAGACACTTGCTGATCTATTGGATTTTCTATCACAACCACATCTAAGATCTACAGAGAACGGTCTAAAAAAAGTCTAGCAAGCTGAAGTTTTCTGGGTGAACATTTTTTGTTGATGTCAGAGGTCAGAGGAGAATGGCCAGAGTACTTTGAGCACTTTTGAAGGCAACAATGACTCAAGTAGCCGCTTGTTACAAACTAAGGCAAGCAGAAGAGCATCTCTGAACATATAACATGTTCCTCTTTGAAGGAAATGCCCTGCAGCAGCAGAAGACAATGCTAGGTGCCATTGCCATCAGCTAAGGATGAGTTTTGTGCTGCAGCATTTGAATTATACCTCTGGTATCATCTCATCCTTTTGTGCAATAAAAATAAAGGTTATGTCCATATCCACTCTGCAGACTGCACCGTATTTTCCTAATCTGGTACACTCTGTGCAGAGGTGGGTTTTTTCTGTTCTCAAACTGATCTCCCTGTTGGAGCTCAGTCTGGGGAGACTTATTTTTTTTCTCCTTATCTTTCCTCATGTGGTGCATTTTCCATTGTTATACCTCTCTGACCTGTCTTCCCCATGTGATGTTTCTGTGTAATGTATGTATTGTCAGAGGTTAAGATGGCGCCGCCATTGCGTGCAATAGGTCGGCAGCCTTAACATGAAATTTCCTACTCGTGGGACTAATAAAGGTATCTTATCTTAAACTGTAGCAAGTGTGAGTGGAACTGATGAGCAGAATCAACAGGCAAGGAGATTAACAAATCCAAGGAATTTAACTGTTGGGAACCAGTTTGTGACTCCCATCCCTAATGATGACAGATTTCATTTATAGAAAGTAAAACACAAGCAAAGTGAAATCAATCAAAAAGGATGAAAAGTATAAAAAAAATACAGATTTTTTGTTCAAAGGCCAAACGTTTTAGTGAGTCTGGATGTGTGGGGGCAGTTTTATACAACTCAGTAACTTATACTTATCAAAATCCTAAAATATTCAGAAGCTTTGTACAATTCAGATTTTAAAAGATAGCTCAGTTTAAGACCGTAGAAAACCAACATCTCATGTCTGTGGCGTTTGAAAACTAAAGTCAACTGAATACAAATTTTGTGGGAAGATGATGAAGTGTTGTAATGATTACCACAAACACTACTGATGTTATACATTGTGGATGTAGTGAAGAAAAAGACGAAGAGGGCTGGCATAACTAAAGAGGGTGCTAGAAACTGTGTGATATATTGGAAGATGAGTCACTCTGGCGACCCCTAAAGGGAGCAGTTGAAAGAAAAAAATGATTGAAATCATTTTATTTTTCTTACTATGTTGTTGTTGTAATTTTGCTCCCAAGAGCTGACATACTGGTTTAATGATGCTGAAATGTTTCCCACAGTTTCCATCAGTGTTTCTGTCAAACACTCTCAGATTTTAATAATATAATGTCAAAACTCTAAAACGAATTTCACCCAAATCTGTAAAACTAAAACAAATAAAAAGAAATTGAGCAGATTAAAAAATGAAGCAAAGGAAGAAAAATCCATTCATTAACTTAGCTGATTAACCACAGTCAGTAAATTTATTTACATAGCACTTTTCACAGACATGTAATCACAAAGTACTGTACAACAAAATTGATAAACTATATATTAAAAAAATAAAAAATACAGTAGAAAATTAAAATAGAGGTAAAACAAAACCAGTTACCAGTACTGTGCAAATGTATTGAGCACCCCTCTTTTCTTTACATTTTACTTTCAAGGAGCCAGAGTTGTAATTTTTGACAGTTGGACAGGTAATCCATTTCTAGGTCACAGCAGCAAGTATAGCAGCAGGTATAAGCAGAGACACCCAGAGTTTAATTTTTCCAGCCACCTCCTCTAGTTTTTCCTAAGGGACACCAATGAGTTCCCAAACCAGCTGAAAGATATAATCTCTCCATTGTTTCTCCTGGGGCCACATCCTGCAGTGCCCAGAACACTTCACACTGGACACTTTCTGGTTATATGCAAAAACCACCTTAAACATCTCCTTTTGATATTTGGGGAGTAGGAGCTCTACTCCGAGACAGAAAAACACGTGAAACGGTCCATTCAGAGTCAATGTCCCTAGCTCATCAGAATGCAGTTAAAGCTCTCAGAGTTGAAGATCTTGTGAACTGGAACCTCTACCAGATGCTTTCAGCACATCTACAGTATGGGTATGCAAGGTCGTTCTGGCATCCTTCCCCACCACTTCCTCCAACTCACCACTAGCTAATGATCAACTGACAACTCATAACCTGACAGTTCAGAACATACAGCTGCAGACCTGACTATATGATTACAAAATTGATCAGCAATCTATGGCTCAGGTGCGATGTACACTCATAGACACACTTGTTTGAAGATGGTGTTGATTATGAATAAAGTAGGACTATCACAGAAGCCCGACAAAGCACTGCTTGGATTTAGACTGGACAGGCTATTCCCTTCAATCACACCCCTGCAGGTTTTACTTCACTTCTTATGTTGAGTGTTGGGGACCCTAAGTAGCCCAGGTACATGCTGAATAGTTCTCGGATAGTATTCGGCATGTAAGCACAGACATCAGCCAGGAAACGTTCGCCAACCCAAAGATGCAGGGGAAAAACTGTTTTGTTCTCTGGTCACCACGTCACAATTTTTTTTTTTAAAAAGTACAATAAAAAAAGGTTCCAATGCGTCATAATAATAAGCCAAATAAACAATTCTGAGAGTTCTGTGCACGTCTCAACCTGAATATGAGGTCACATTTTCCCTTAGTTGTTGCAGTGATTTGGTTTGTCACCAGTGTGGGCTCTATCATCGGCACACTGCCATGTCTGACAGCTCTCACTCATTTGTAATCTTTAACTAGTATGAATTCCCATGTGTCGTTTCAGGTTTGCCATCTGACTAAATCTTTTCCCACAGATCGCACAAGAATGTGGCTTCTCACCTGTGTGGATTCTTACATGAGTTTCCAGTGTTGATTTCTGACTGAATCTTTTACCACAGGTGCTACACGAATGCGGCCTCTCACCTGTATGAATTCTGATGTGAGTTTTCAAGTGTATCATACGACTGAATCTTTTCCCGCAGGTGCTACAAGAATGCGGCTTGTCACCTGTGTGATTTTGCACGTGAGTTTTCAAAGTTATCATGTGACTGAATCTCTTCCCACAGGTGTTGCAAGAATGTGGCTTCTCGCCCGTGTGAATTCTCATGTGTGTTTTCAAGTTTGCCATCTGACTAAATCCTTTCCCACAGATGCTACATGAATGTGGCTTTTCACCTGTGTGTGTTCTCAGATGTTTAGTCAGGTTGGATTTACACTGAAAGGTTTTTCCACAAGTGTCACATTTTACAGACTTTCTACTTGTATCAGTTTTACACTGGCTGTCTAAAGCCTGAGAGTCATTTACTCTGCTAATATGACTTCTGTCTATTTGATGTCTCAACAGATCTGCACATCTAGTCGATCCTGAGTCCACATACTTGCTTTCTTCCTCGTCTCTGCTCTCTGGTTCAGGACAGTTGTGAGAAAGGAGCTGGTCACTGTTTGGTTCACTTTCCTCATAAGTAGAAGTCACCATAAAGGTATCAGTCTCCTCTTTCAGTATAAGGTGCTCTCCCTCTTGACTGGTGTAGAGTTCCTCTGGTTCCTCTTTAATCTCTGGATGCCCTGGGTCTTTCTGATCAAGACTGGAGTTCCTCTCCGGGATGCAGACCTGCTGGAGGAGACCCTCCTCTTCCTTACATTCATGTTGTTGTGGGATTGCTGAAGGAACAAAAGGACACAAGAAAAAAGCTTCCTAATGTTATGACAGGAAAACACTAAAAACCTTATGGTATGTCATTCAAAATATTAAACCTGACCTGTTTGCTTCAAAAGTCAATCCTATTATTTCCAGTTTGCATAAGTCAGTTTTTGTTTCCAGTTTAGAAGTCAACTGCATGTGATCTTAATGTTCTGGATCTTCAGTCCTGGCTTCAACAACTTGAAAAAGAAAATGCTCAGCAAGTTGATAAAGTAGAATACTTGGAAAACTAAAGCTGACTGAGTTCCCCCTTTGTTTTCTTTGTCTTCGTCCGCTGCCATAAAGAAGCTGCCTTCATGTCATCCATGAACTCACCATCATAACATTGACCTGCTGAGGTGCATTCTGTTATTTTCTTTAGTCAGTTATTACTTTTTAGTGGATCGTTCAATGTGATTTCTAAAATTATATTATATATGGGTTCGTATACAAAGTGTAAACCTGCACGTTGAAAGGAGCGATTTCAGATGGTTCGAGGATGCCTCGTGGGCACCTCCCTTTGCAGGTGTTCTGGTCATGCCCAGAAACCTGCTGGAGACATAAAAATTACTCATCTAGCCCGGGAATGCCAGGCTAGATGATCCAGTTCCACAGGATCCCTCAGTTGGAGAGGAATGTCTGGAAAAGTGTGCTTAGCTTACTGACCCAACTTCGGATAAGTGGATGGATGGAAGAATAGTACTCATCTGTTATGTAGAAAACATAACAAGCAATGGGAAAACAACATAAATTGAATTGCTTGTTTGCTGTATCCCACATTGTAGATGAGTTACCAAACATTTGAATAACACAAAGTCAGTGTTCATTTCACAGAAACAGAATTCAACCTGTCTTGTTCTTACATCTTTCTCTGTCTCTGAATAAACATTCTCACCCTGCAAAATAAAGCAGTGATGCATTTAACTAGCAAATACACCGTGTAACATGTAAACTTAAGAAAATCAGATATAATGACAGCCCTAAAAAGCAAATATGTCAGGCTCATAGCCTGGGTTTATGCCCCAGTACAGTCCTGCATATAACTAAACAGGAGTAATGTTTAACCACATTAAGATGTGTGGACCTGTGAAAAAAAGTAGGCTTGCTTGTTAGCACTTATAACATTAGCCACACTTGACTAACTAGTCTGACATTTGGGGTATTTTAAATTATTTTATAGTGTGTTATAATGATCTCTACCAACCTGATCTATGTACTATCTAAAAGCCTGCAGGTCCCGTGTTGGGAAATGAGCTACATTTGTTGTATTTTTAGTTGTAATGAATGTTTTTTGTTTGCAAGCCCTTTTTGTGTATGTTTGGACAAACTGTGTAATTTCTCTCTATAGTTTCATCATTAATGTCCATTTTGTATCTGAGGAAGTTGGTCTTTGGATCAAAGATTTTATTTTTTTGGCTCTTTCTGTGTGAAATACTACCTTTGAATATTTCAAATTTCTGCTCCATGTTAGCTTTTTACTTATTCAAACATGTTTTGTTTCTCAAACCAGACTACATATATTTTCATTAAGTTCATCAGTGTTCATTAAGTGTGCCTATGCCAAAAGGCACACTTCTTATTTGTTTTATCGCTGCTTTGTAAAAAGCTATCATTTTATTTATTTGTCTTGTGACCTTTTGTTTTCTGTTTGCTTGTCTTATTCGTTCTGTGTTAGTTGTGCATAGTATGTATTGTTTTCTTATCATTTGGTGCATGAATTTTTGTTTTGACCCCTTCAACAAAGAGATGCTACAGCTCAAGAGGTTTATCAACATATAATGAATCTGATTGAGGTGTGGAGCTGTGTGATGTCATGTCGTGTAATGAGACTTATGACTATGACTCAAACTAAATGACTAATATTAAGGAAAGAGGTGCGATATATGGTCATCTCCATAGAAGCTTCCAAAATATTATTTATTATTATTATTTATTACTTTGTAATTTTCCACAGTTTATGTGTACAGGAAGTAAGTATGCAGCCAGTCTGAACCAGTTTGCTCATTGTAGCTCTTTTCATTCAGTCTCAAGGTCGGTCTTTCTTTATCAGGCAGGCTCACTCAATAACTGTCTCTCAGAGTGCAGTTCTTCGTTATCCAGCCTGCACAAAATGCTTTGTGTGTCTGTTCATGCTGGTCCTTCTGCAGCTTTAATGAAAGACTCAAAGACATTGGAAGTGAGCTTTTTCCCCCAGATTTCCTCCACACAGCTGAATCATTTTAGTCTGAGCTAAAGCTGCTGCAAAAGCTTACAGCAAAATTCATAATCATGATTATTTTTGGTCACATAAACCTATTGCAGTTTCACTTATTTAACAGGGTAAATTTTGAAAATAAAACTTACATTTAAGTCGAATCGATTTGTTTGTTTAAAAGAGACGAGAGTGATGGGAGACACAGGGTCGTCTTGCAGGGAGTTTGGCCCTGATTAGGCGGTGATTTTAATCACTAAACACATCTCAAAGGATGAAGATGGGTGTTGAGGAGCAGATGACTCCTGCTTCAGGGCACACAGGGTAAGGGACAGAGAGATCAAGCTGTCAGCCAGCTGTGGCACAAGTTTTGTCTCACATTTTAACCTCAAAAGTGACTTTCTCTGCGCCTTACTCAGTGTTTAATGCTAAAAGTTTACGTGTGTGTGTGTGTGTGTGTGTGTGTGTGTGTGTGTGTGTGTGTGTGTGTGTGTGTGTGTGTGTGTGTATATAACTCCATTAGCCTAAAACTGAGCTCTGATCAGGGTCCTGCATGATCATCGCAGTTATACATACCTGTCATGTGTAACTTTGTCTCGGGTTTCCGGCTGATATCCAGCAGTCTGCGCTGACGGCTGATCTCCTCCTCATACTGGACCATCGTTTTTTCAGCCTCAGAGGAGATGTCTTCAGCTGTAGCAGTTAGTCTCTCCCTGATAAAGTCTCTCAAATGCTGAACTGAAGACATTGTTGCTTCAGTAACTGAAATATTTGTCAAACCAAAATCTTCCAGCTAACTGCAGACATATATGTATCACACCTGAAGATAACATCCATCAGAGCCCTTGAGTACTAAAGCTGTGTCCCAATTCAGGGGCTGCATCCTTCTCCGAGGCTGCTTTAATTGAGATCGTCTAGCCTACGACGCGCTGCTCCTGTTGCTTAGCAACCCTGACAGTAGCAGCTGAGAGCCTTTTTTAACAGCATTGCTTGACAGATGTGCAAATGTCAATTGTATCTCATTTATTTAATTTTTACAGGAGATGTGACGTGCCTTACATTAAGAGAGGACCACACCCAGGTGCAGTAATTTTAACACTAGGAAACAACAGTTAGGTATGTAGATAAAAGCAGAGTCATTTAAATCTAACTGTATTTAGTTAATAAAGGGATTGGGAACACCTGGGCCTCATCAGACCAGCGGGTATTTAAGAGGGAGAAGGTCTGCTGTTTGATGCTGGATTGTTGTGAAGACTCTCATTAGTACAAGTCTAGCTTAAGTTTCCTGTGCTGACATGTCAGACGTTAAAGTGTGTTTCTGTGTCTCTTCCCCTAACCCGTCCCCGTGTGGAGTGTGGAGAGAGGTCGGTGTGGACGTGTGTGTGATTTCCCTTTTTCCCTGGAACCCCGCCCCTCACGTCTTGTAAATAGCACAATTTCCGCACTGCCTGTAAATACACTTGGTGGAGAAATTGTAAATAAAACTTTCTCTGTTAAATCACAACCCCGGAGTCCTGCGTGTGGATCCTCAGAGCAACTCGTGACAGTCCAGCAAGAACACCACAAAAACTCAGAAGAAAAGCAACAAACAAAATCCCGACTGAAAAACAGACAAGGTCACAAAGAACAAAGGATAACTGAAATTATGTATACTAATACATGTTGTGCTTTTCATACTAATTTATACACATTAGAGCTAATCAGGGGAATAGGGAACGACTGAACACACAGGTGAGACTCATCAGAATTAATGACGCAGGAAGTAAAACTAAATACAAAGCATAAGAAACAAATGACCATCAAATAAAAGGGGAAGTCAATGACTAACACTTAGACAAGACCCTGACACACTGAAACGTCACATAAAAGAACATGGGGGGGAAAGTTGGGAAAAATAACATAAGCAACTTTTTGCAAACTGCTTCTGAGCAACACAAACTGACCTGCATAACTTATTTTTCTTCACTTGGCCACACTGGATGCTGGTAGTTATTCCACTTGCTTTCAATAGTTAAATCTTACTATAATAAACTTTTACTCGTCTATGAAAGGGCCCTAAAGTATGTTAAAGGAGCCACCTTCAGAATAAGAAACCTCTAACTGCAAGGCAAAAACTGTAGCAGCTGAACATCCCTATGCTATCAGACCTGAAGATGCTTTTAGCTACCTACAATCAGGCACTTGACCTGCAAGGACAGAAAGAAAACCAAACAGAGACAGGACTTACTTCATACAGGAGACTTCAAACACAGAGACGGGATAAGACAGACAGGACATGAAAGGAAACTAAGATCATCTGATTATCACACACACACACACACACACACACACACACTCTCCCACCTCTGACTCTCCATCATTAGTTACGACCACAGGCGGACCTCTGCAAGAATGTGAAAATAAAAGGTTTTGTTTTGCACTGCATACATTAACATTAAATTCAAAGCTGGTTTCAGAAAACAGTGCATACTGTAATCATTATGTCAACATTATGTGCAAACAGAAATTTACTTTTACTGCTCAGCCTTGTAAAAGGTGTAACTGTCGCGAACATTTAGAAAGCTTCATATGTTTATGAGGTATTATGTAATATTTACAGAATCCGTTTTACTTTGTGATGCAGTATTTGAAAAGAATTCCTGGAATCCGAAGCCTTTTCTTACATGTCTGTGTGCGCATTAATTTCTCATTTCATTTATACGATGATGTGTTCAGGTTTGAGGACCTCCTGCGGCTTTTTGGAGACTTTCATTGATTTTAATATAACACTGGGTATGGACCCAATAACAGAGTTAAATTCTGTATAATGTAAAAACCAAAGAATAGACCCCAAATTCCAAAGGAAAACACACCCAAACTAACACCAGTCTGATGTCAAGATCCTGGAATGAAGACTGAGGAAAAGACTTTGTTCAAAAATTTATTTATTTGAAAACCCTTCAGCTGGTTCCCACATTAAACAATGAACATAATGACTAATCTCCTCATCAAGTGTGATCACAGAAACCTTGTTCTGATAACACCCCATTTGCTTTTTGATTTAGAAAATAAAAACTGTGATAATGGAAAGCCCATGAAGTGAAGGAGAAACAATAACATACAAAAGCATTAATATACATGTTAAATAAAATTTTTGATTTACATTTAGATTTAAGATTTACATTTGGAAAAATATATATGTTTAAAATGAAAATCATAAAATTATTATGAGCAGTGATAGCCTCCACGACTAAAGAGACACGGGAAGTTTCCCTTTGAAAAACTAGCAAAATTAACTAATAAAATAATCAAGGAAATATAAAATACCTACAACAAAAATAATACCAACCCATGAACAGACAAATCTAGAAGTGTACTAGAAGCAACACTAACAACACTCAATGGGGAGGGCTCCACACAGGAGGCGTCTCTCTTGCATGCCTCTTTAGCTCTGATGGTGTAAGTAAAACATCCACTTCATTGAATGTCATTAGAATTTTTTCTATTCTTTTTAAAATTTTCCAGTTGGCTCACGCGTGCCCTTCTTCTTGGATCTAAGAAAGCTGATTGATGATGTACACTGGAAAACGATACACGGGGAAACACTAAGGGGGTGTGGGGAGGCAATACGCGAGGGAGGTGAAATGCACCCACAGGGCGTCTCTCCTGACTAGGTAATAAAGCATCCACTTCAGTGACTGTCAGTGAGATGTTTGTCCATTCCTCTCTCAGAATGTCCTGTAGTTTATCTCTGACCTCTGACACAGCTGCTGTCACATCCTCAAAGTAGCTCAGAGGACGGATATTGATGCTGGATGAGTCTGTAGACTCACTGAGTGCTGACAGTGAGGGGTAGTTGTGTAGAAACTGGATGTGATCCTCTGTGTGTGAGAGCTGCTTCAGCTCAGCATCTTTCCTCTTCAGCTCAGTGATCTCCTGCTCCAGCTTCTCCTGAAGCTCTTTGACTCGACTCACTTCAGTTTCCTGCTGGGATCTGATCTGCTGCTTCACATCAGAGCTTCTTTTCTGGATGAGATGGATCAGCTCAGTGAAGATCTTCTCACTGTGCTCCACTGTTTGATCAGCAGACTGATTGATGGCCTCCACCTCCTGTTGAAGCAGCTTCACATCTTTCTCTCTGTCCTGGATTCTCTGCTGGATGTTTTGTCGACTCACCTCCAGCTCTCTCTGCCTCTCAGTCCTTTCTGCTGCAGCTGAGACTGTGTCGTGGCCTTTATGTTCATCCACAGAGCAGAGATAACAGATACTCTGCTGATCAGTACGGCAGAACATCTTCATCACCTCATCATGACGAGAGCAGATCTTCTCCTGGAGCTTCTTGGAGGGCTCCACCAGCTTGTGTTTCTTTAATGGAGCAACATCATAATGAGGCTGAAGGTGTTTCTCACAGTAAGAGACCAAACACACCAGACATGATTTCACAGCTTTCATTTCTCTTCCAGTGCAGAAATCACAGGCCACATCTTCAGGTCCAGCATAGCAGTGATCAGCAGGAGCAGCTTGGAGTCCAGTCTTCTTCAGCTGCTCCACTAAAACTGCTAACATGGTGTTTTTCACCAGGACAGGCCTCGCTGTGAAAGTCTGTCTGCACTGAGGGCAGCTGTAGGTTTTCTTCTTTTCCTCTTCATCCCAGAAGCTTTCAATACACTTCATGCAGTAGCTGTGTCCACAGGGAATAGCCACCGGATCCTTCAGTAGATCCAAACAGATCGAACAAGAGAAGGTTTCTCGATCCAGCTGAACTCCTTTCTGCGCCATTTCTCTTCTCAGTGTCAGTGATTGTCTAAGTTTCACTTCCTTAATATAGAAACTGGTCTGACCTGAACTGAACAACAAGTGTTGCTGCTGTGAATGGGGCCTGCCAGCTCTAACACATGTTGGTTACACCCATCTTCATAATGTAGATCTAAAGGGGAGGGAACACAGAACGATATGGACAGACAGGAGGTGCTGAGCTAGAGAGCAGGAAGAAGAGGAAGGGTTTTCATGCTGTGATTCATTCCAGAAAGCAGGAAGAGGCTCTGTGTTTAATTGTTTTTTGTTCAAACCTTTAACTAAATAATATAAATGTCAATAACTGGATGCCTCTCTATTCTTTTTGTTAATCTGCTAAATGAATAGTTTGTTTCTTTTAACAATTCAAATAGCAGAAATGAACAGCTGACAGCTTGTCAGACTCAGACTGTAAACCATAGAGACAGTTTATATATACATTTAGTCAGGGCAGTGCAGAGATGTTTAAAGGGGCGGGTGCTCACAGTTAAAAAGGGCACATAGAAGCAGGCTGAAGAACAACAACCCACATTCATCAAGAATCTAATATGGAATCACATCACACTACATCACTGTCATCAGGTGGGCACAATGCAAAGCAAACGTAGCCCATTTTTTACCTGATGGGGTACAATGTTGCTGTTTGGGGGGTTGCTTCTGCTCTTGCTGCTGATAGTGCTGGAGGGCAGGGCTGTGTTGATCTGAGACTGTAGAGATTAAACAGTCCACAGGAGAGAGGGTAGCTGATTAAACAAGTGTTATGAGATAATAATAAAACGCAAAGATTGGTCACGGCGCTTGGAACCATAAGGCAACAAAACTGGGAAATAAACTAAGCTCTGCCTGTGAATCACTCTTTGCCTCTCTTCTTCCTTCCATCTCCTCATCTCATCTATCACATTCCACTTGCTGTCCATCTGAGAACGAGGCACAGTTTGCTATTGAATCCATCTATTATTTAATTATACATTTTAACAACTCTTGCACCTAATCCCCTTAGGCAGAGCAATGAAATGCACAGCTTTGGAGAACCGATCGATGATGGTCAGAATAACTGTTACCTGAGGATGGTGGGAGACCAGTGATGAAGTCCAGTGCGATATGAGACCAGGGGCATCTAGGAACGGGCAACGGAGGCCAGCAGGAGGTGAAACCTAAACTGGAAAAAACTAACACAACACAGAACTGAAACCTAAAATGGAGATGCAGGGAGACGACACAGAATGATGCAGGAAAAAACACAGATGAACCGGCGAGGAGCACACGAGGACACATAGTATAAATACACACAGGGGGAGACATGGAATGGCAAAGACACAGCTGAACCTAATTGACTACACGAGACAGGGGGAAATGTGAACAGAACACACTAACATAAGACATGGACCTTCACAATAAAACAGGAAATGCACAGAGACACGGTACAGACACTAAATAGAGGGGAACACAGAAACCAAACTCTAAGAACTAACTAAGGCTACATTCACACTGCAGGCGAAAGCGCATTAAATCCGATTTTTTTGACCCTATGCGACCCTATATCCGATCATGCTATGACAGTGTGAACGGCACAAATCCAATATTTTCAAATCTGATCTGGGTCACTTTCACATGTGGTACTGAATACTGAATCTGAATATGCAAATTAGGGGAAATTTACATCAAATTAAATGAGTAATGGCTGATTTGATGACCAAAATCAATGATGGTACTTAGAAACACATGACATTACACATTACATTTTCATGCAGTTAGAAGTTTGAACCTGCAGCTTTATTAAATGAACACCTGGTATCCAACAAGAGTTTAGTTTAAACTTTAGGAACAAAAAAGTAAGAATCAACAGAATTAAACAAAGAACCAACAGCACAGGAAAGTTTAATCTTCATGAAAAACACATGCAGTGACTTCAACGTCCACAACAATGTGTTTGGGCTTATGTGTGTCAGTTTCCAGCTTTAATCTTATGTAACAAGACCTCTTTATAGGTCAATAGAGGAATGAAGTCATTGTTGAACTACAGCTTGTGTGTGTGTCACCTCCACAACCTACAACAATAAAATATGATCTTTGAGTAGTGATATGGGAGTAAAATATACCATACTGATGTGAATAGGAGGTCATCTTTTCCCTCGGCTGTTAGGGTACCTGGGCCGTTGACCCAGTGTTTTGTGTTTGTGGTTTTTTGAGTCTTGTTTAATCATTATTCTGTTCTCTGTGTATCTTATGTTTCCTAGTTATCAGAATCAGAATACTTTATTAATCCTTCAGGATTAATAAAGTATTCTGATTTACTTTATTAAATCAGAATTCAAGGGCTTACGCTCTTGAATTTATTCAGTATTTGTTGTTTAGGTTGTCTTGGTTAGTATTTGGTCCCGTTCACGTCTTTGTCTCGTGTCTTCTCTCGTCCCTTGCTCTCTGTCCTTTTTGCTCTGCTGCAAACAGAAGCAGAGAAAACTGGAGCTTCTGGTCTTGGCCAGATCTCTTTTGAAAAAGACATTTTAAAGTCAATGAGACTTTTTACCGGATAAATAAATAAAGAATATAAAAGTCTTCTACTTTATGATGGAAATGTTCTTTCTGGCTCAAAATGACATCATTTATCTGAATCTGTAGAAGAAGAAACAATCTTGGAAAGTCACTTTACTCTGTGTCTCACTGGATGTTCAATGTTTTTAACAAAAGAGAAAAAGAGAAGCATTCTTTGATTTTAGTCTGTTAGCCCACAAGCTGAGTTTTTATCAGAGTCCTGCATGAGTCAGTGTTATTTCACTGAGACTGTCATGATCCAAGCCGCCAGGAACACACAGGCACAAATGTAATCTTCAAAAAAATGGGTTTTATTATACCCCAAAAAGGACAAAATGATTACAAAAATTCAAAATAACAAAAAATAAAGTTTGTAAGAACCAAGTGGGCCCATAAAAGAGGTTACCTTAACAGACCGCTACTCAAAAATCACTTAACAAAAACATAACTCAAACTGACCTGCCCAAATGAGAAACAGCTCCAGTTATATAGCAAATGAATAAATCATTATATAAACCAAAGGTGAAAACTAAAGGGATAACAGATAACCATCATTCAAGAAGAACCCCATTCCCCCTGCATGATCACAATAGATGGTCCAGTCCACTTTATTGGCTTCTGCATTTAAACCAGCTCCACCCTCAGCCTCCTCTTTCAGCCAAACCAGGAAGGACTGGAGCGGAGGTCAGGTAACTGAGAAAGAGCAGAAATATAATCAATATAACATACCTATATAAAATAACAAACAATGCAAAGCAAAGTCTATGCCACCATTTGGGCTATAGTTTAGTGCTGTCATGCATTACAGGTAACCTCAAAATATCAAATTAGTTAACTTATGATCACAGAAACTTTAAAGCATAACGTAAACATAAGACAAAAGACCAAATGAATATTACCTAAGTGTCTCAGTTGTGTGGTTGCATGCACCCATCACACACTCCCCCCCTTCAGCAGTGAGCTGGAACAGCGAGAGAGATAGTCCGCTGTGCAGTTGTTCCTGCCTGCGATATGCTGAATGGTAAAACGGAATGGCTGCATCGCAAGGTACCATCTGGTAATTCGTCCATTCGTATCCTTCATTTTCTCCAACCACTGGAGCGCCTTGTGGTCAGTTTCCAGTGTAAATTCCCGGCCTAGGAGGTAATACTTGAGGGAATCAAGTGCCCACTTGATTGCTAAAGCCTCCTTTTCCACCGTCGAGTATCTCGTCTCTCTTGGGAACATTTTACGGCTAATGAAAGCCACTGGGTGTCGCTCATTGGGTGGTCCCTGTAGAAGAACAGCCCCCAGACCCCTGTCAGAAGCATCAGTTTGAAGAATAAAAGGTTTCTCAAAATCTGGGGTATACAAGACTGGAGTCTTACTGAGGGATTGCCTGATGTCCTGGAAAGCTGCCTGAGCCTCCTCCGTCCACTGAATCTGGTTAGGGCACCTAGAACCTGTTAGATCAGTGAGGGGAGACGCCCTGGCAGAGAAATGAGGGATAAATCTGTGGTAGAACCCTGCCATGCCAAGAAATGATCTAAGTTGTTTCCTTGTCTGTGGCAAACTGCAGGATTCAATGGCGCTGATTTTGCTCACTTGTGGTTTTATCACCCCATTACCTATGACAAATCCCAGGTATTCAGTTTCAGCCTTGGCAAAAACACATTTTGCCGAATTAGCAGTCAGCCCAGCTTCTCTGAGACGCTCTAGTACCTTTTCTAGATGTTTGAGGTACTCCTCCCAGGTTTGGCTGTAAATCACAATATCGTCCAGATATGCTGCCGCGAACTCTGACAAACCACACAGTACCCGATCCATCAGCCTCTGAAAGGTTGCAGGGGCTCCATGCAAACCAAAAGGCAGGACTGTGAATTGGAATAGCCCCCATGGTGTCCGGAAGGCAGTCAGTTCCCTTGAGCGCTGAGTAAGTGGCACCTGCCAATAGCCTTTGCAGAGATCTAGAGTCGTCAGGTACTGGGCTTTCCCAAGTCGCTCAATCAGATCATCAACCCTAGGTGTAGGGTATGAATCGAACTTTGAGATGGCATTCAAGTACTTGAAATCAATACAAAACCGCAGGCTACTATCCTTCTTTGGGACCAAAACCACTGGGTTGCACCACTCGCTCTTAGATGGTTCAATGATCCCTAGAGACAACATTAAATCCACCTCCTTCCTCAAAGATGTTAACAGCCGCTCTGGAATCCTATAACTCATACGTCTCACAGACGCTCCATCCTTTAATATAATGTCATGTTCAATAACATCCGTCCCCCCAGGATTCTCCTGAAACACCCCAGAGCTGCATAACTCTTTCACCTGAAGCTGTTTTTCTTCTGAAAGGTGATTAAGGTCCACCTGCTGGAGCACCCCTGAAGGAAGATACTGCTCCTCTACCTCTTCCTCCTCATGAATCTCCCTTATCAAAAGAACTTCTGCTCTCTTTGGCCTCTCCACCCACTCCTTCAGGAGATTTACATGCAAAACTCTACTGGAGCGAGAGTGACCCGGAGTTGCCAGCCGATAGGTGGTTTCTGCTGAATCTGAAAAGGTCCCTGCCATTTAGCTAACAGCTTACGGTCATCACTCGGAAGGAGTACAAGTACCTTTTGTCCAGGTTCAAATGACCTCTCCCGAGCTGACCGATCATACCAGACCTTCTGATGTTGCTGGGCAGCTCCCATATGAGCTTGGGCTAGCTCAGTCATCTTCTCAAGTCGCTCCCTCATCTGTATAACATATGAGATGACATTAGTAGCCCCTGCCCCACTTCGGTCACCCTCCCACATTTCTTTCAGCAAAGAGAGGGGCCCCCTTACTTCGTGACCATATAACAGTTCAAAAGGTGAGAAGCCAGTAGAAGCTTGGGGTACTTCTCTATACGCAAAGAGCAGATAAGGCAGCCACTGATCCCAGTCAGTACCAGTGTCATTCACAAACTTGCGCAACATCTGCTTCAGGGTCTGGTTAAAGCGCTCCGTCAGGCCATCCGTTTGAGGATGGTATGGAGTAGTCCTTAGCCCTTTGATGCCAAGAAGCTGGTGGACCTGCTTTAATAAAGTTGACATAAAATTAGTCCCACGGTCTGTCAGGATCTCACGAGGGAATCCCACCCTTGAGAAAAATTGCACCAGACAAAAAGCCACAGACTTGGCCTTTACAGATTTCAGAGGAAAAACTTCAGGGTACTTTGTGGCATAATCAGTTATTACCAGCATGTAACGGTTCCCTGCCCTGCTTTTCTCAACAGGTCCGACAACATCCATCCCCAACCGTTCAAATGGGGTGCTAATAACTGGCAAAGGCTGAAGTGGAGCCCTGGAGGGGGTTTTGATGGAAGTCTTTTGGCACTGAGGGCAGCTTTTACAAAATTGGGCCATGTCAGCACGCAGGCCCGGCCAGTGGAAATACTTCCTAATGCGAGCCATGGTTTTATGCTTCCCTAAATGTCCTGCCCACGGCACAGAGTGCCCCAAATTCAGTACCACCTCCCTGACTCCACTAGGAACCATCAGCTGTACCTGTGATCTTTGCCGGCGATAAAGAATGCCATCTTTCAGAAAAAATTCCTCACTGCTGTTAATATCTGGTTCCATCTCATGTCCTTGTTTTTTGGCTTTCTGAAAAAAGGGTGCTAATACTGGATCATTGTGTTGCATCTCAGTGATATTAGCTGGGACTTTAAAGTCCAAAGGCATCTCAGGTTCACAGACGGGAGATGCTTTCACAATAGTATGATGAAACTTCTCTCGCCTCCTCTCCCTGCGGGACTTGCGCAATTTCCCGGGTGCCGTCTCTAATTCTGCCTCATAAAATGGCAGAGCACTAAGGGTCTGAGTGGCATCTGCTGGCTTCCTAGCTTGAGCCCTAGTTACTGCAACATTGCATGTGTGGCTATAATCCAAAAGGTCAAACAGCACAGGTAGATCTCGGCCTAATATAACAGGGAATGGCAAATTATCCGCAACCCCAATATTCAGGAGATAAACCTGTCCTTGCACCTTGATGTATAGATCCGCTGTTGGATAAGGCTTTTCATCTCCATGAACACAACAAACAGGAATCGTTTCAGTCATATTAATACTATTTAAGGGGACAAACTGTCTGTGTACAAGAGTCTGTGTACTACCTGTATCAATTAGTGCCTTTAATGTATCACCATTAATCTCAACTGATGTCATCTTTAACCCTCTGTCTAATTTTATCTCAGAGTTATCATGGCTTCGGGGCACAAAGCACATTTGGTTTAATTTAGCTGAGTTTTCAGGGCACATGGGCTTTGTATGACCTTCCATACCACAAAGATAGCATACCAAGGTTTTGGCCGGGGACTTCAAAGACCCATCGGGTGAATGGCTATATGAAGCCCTACTCACATTGGCAGCTCGTCTCTGCGGGAGTGATTTCCGGCTGTCCTTCGTTTTCCAAGTCATAAAGCTCCAAGGCTGTCCCTTTTTCCGTGCCGCCACAAAAACATCAGCCAGCTTTGCAGCCTCTGCAGCAGAGGGTGGATTATGCTCTTTTATCCACACCTGCAACTCAGGAGATAGCATTCGTAAATATTGCTCAAGAATGATGATTTCCCCAATGTCCTGAACGGTTTTATCTTCAGGGTGGACCCATTTTACATAAAGCTCCTTCAGCCGTGCATACAACTCTTTAGGGCTTTCTGCAGGGTTTACATCAAGAGATCGAAATCTCTGCCTATAGGTCTCAGGATTGATATCATGTTTATAAAGAATAGCTGCCTTAACCTTATCATAATCCAAAGAATCATCAACATCCATATGTACATATGCACCTCTTACTTTGCCCGTAAGCAGCGGTACAAGGTGAAAAACCCAATCATGTCTCCGCCACCGACAGGCCAGTGCAATGCGTTCGAAGGTAATCAAAAAATGTTCAATATCATCCTCGTTGGTAAGTTTTTGCAACTTAGGCTCCAGAAAATGGGACTGACCTGATAAACCAGTAGCTGATATACTAGGACCAGCTTGAGGAACAATGTCGTCATCTAGAGATTCTGGATCAGGTGATTCAGCTGCCTGACCTTCAGGCACTGGAGAAGTGCGGGCTTGTACTTCTACCTGTAACAACTGAAACTGGTGTTGAAGTGCTTTAAAATGTTCTTCTTGCTTTGCACTTTCCTCCTTCTGTTTAACCTCTCTGGCCTCCTGCTGCCCCATATGTGAACGGAGAAGAGAGATCAGATCCGATATCGTTGGTTCCCTACCTCGGCCCTCAGTGCTGTCTACCCCTCCAGAAGTTCCATTCTCCTCCTGTTCTCCATCGACTTGTCCTTCTGAGCCCATTTGCTGGCTTGGTACATCTCCTCGGACTGCTCTCGCACTCCGTGCTCCTCTGCGTGGTTTGATAAGGAGTGGGGGGGAAAGAGAAAAAAAAACAAAAAAAACCTGTGCCTTTTGTGTGTGTGTATTTTTTCTTTTACACTGGCTGAATCCCACTGCTGCCACCAATTGTCATGATCCAAGCCGCCAGGAACACACAGGCACAAATGTAATCTTCAAAAAAATGGGTTTTATTATACCCCAAAAAGGACAAAATGATTACAAAAATTCAAAATAACAAAAAATAAAGTTTGTAAGAACCAAGTGGGCCCATAAAAGAGGTTACCTTAACAGACTGCTACTCAAAAATCACTTAACAAAAACATAACTCAAACTGACCTGCCCAAATGAGAAACAGCTCCAGTTATATAGCAAATGAATAAACCATTATATAAACCAAAGGTGAAAACTAAAGGGATAACAGATAACCATCATTCAAGAAGAACCCCATTCCCCCTGCATGATCACAATAGATGGTCCAGTCCACTTTATTGGCTTCTGCATTTAAACCAGCTCCACCCTCAGCCTCCTCTTTCAGCCAAACCAGGAAGGACTGGAGCGGAGGTCAGGTAACTGAGAAAGAGCAGAAATATAATCAATATAACATACCTATATAAAATAACAAACAATGCAAAGCAAAGTCTATGCTAGTGATGGGCAGATGAAGCTTCGTGAAGCACTGAAGCTTTTCATCCAATTGGTTCACCCCAGCGCAAAGCTTCTTGAAGCTTCATTTGCTCTAGTAGGACACCTACTGGACGTAAAAATAATAGCTGGCATGAATTTGAAGAGTGTGGCCTTTTGCACACAGCCTGTAAATGTCAACAACAAAAGGAGTGTGTAAAACATGTATATTGTAGTGATGGCAGTATACTGTGTATATTTATACTGGCAGTATGGAAAATGATTATTTGGAAATGCTTAAAATGCAAATGATCATTTACTGTGAGGTGAGGTGTGGTTGGGGTGTGGACAGTGGTTGTGCGGTTGTAACGTTGAGGTATGGACAGCTACACAGTCCTGCCTGTTCACATTTTATTCTGTAAAAACTAAATTTTCACTGCTTTTATGACCTTTTTAGTGGGGAGAACATAGCTAGGATTTAATGATTTAACAAATCTTTTGAATCCTTTGTCCTCCACAATGCTAAATGGCTGGGAGTCCTCAATCACCATGCTGACCAGGTCTTCATCTATTTGAGATTGTTCTCCTGAGGAAAGACAATAAAGACAAAGCACAAATATAAATATCACACATGTAACTTATTACAGTTGTATAATATTGTTATATCATTTAGTAACATTACTGCATGCTATATTATCATGGCATTTGATGGCTCACCTGGTCTTGCTCCACAATCGGTGTTCCCCTTATTCTCATGCAAAGCTCTGTAGTGCCTAAGCATGGATGAGGTGTTGTTGTTATATCCCAGCTCCCTGGCACATAGCAAACACTTCACCTTGTACAAAAGTCAAGACAGCTTAACATAAATTGTATTGCAGCATCAGTATTATGAAAATACATCTTCTGTAGAAATTTACATACCTTGTTGGGAGGAATAAAATCACAATGTTCCCACACAGGGGAGGACATCCTCCTCTTCTTAGCTGGCTCCATTCTCTCCTGACTTTCTCTCCTCACTCTCATAAACCTCCAAACTGTCTCCAAACTCTCACTAACCGCAACTCTCCATCAAACACCTACATTTTGAATGAAGTCTGAGGGCTTTATATCGCTGTCATATCTCGCGGCAAAGTTCGAACCACTTCATGAACCAGTCACGTGGTACAGCCGGGCAGCGAGGCTTCGGACGTCATCATTTTCAGCTCCTCCCATAAATGAAGCAAGCCTCGATACGCGCATCGCGGAAACGCCCCCTCAATTACCCGACACACGCTCCGAAGCCTCGATACAGAACGTCACATCACTACAGGTAACCTCAAAACGTCAAATTAGTTAACTTATGATCACAGAAACTTTAAAGCATAACGTAAACATAAGACAAAAGACCAAATGAATATTACTAAGTGTCTCAGTTGTGTGGTTGCATGCACCCATCACAGTGACCATCACAGTTTTACACACCTGTTCTGTATGACTTTGTCTCAGGTTTGCGGTGATATCCAGCACTCTGAGCTGATGGCAGATCTGGTCAGTCCACAGTAGCTTCAACCACTAAATTATCTCTAACACATCACCAAACCAAAGTCTTCCTGCTAAGAGTACATCAAAGGTGAAAAGCGAGCCTAGAATGTCATCATTTCTGCTCTCCTCTTTCTTCTTCTTCTACTTCTGGACCGCACACATCTGTCGCTGCCCTACTCAGGTCGATCTAATGAAAATCAGCCAGAAATAATAATCAGAAATCCAAATGTAGAATTTATAGTTCCCCATTGATGCAATTTGGTTATTAAATTTAAGAAGCAGTCTGTAATGCTCACCCCAGCATAGTTGAAGCAGATCATCAAAGCATGCTGAACACTTTCTACCATTCCACATGTGCATTTTCTATCCAGGTACTCAACAGCACCAAACCGTAATTGTGAATCCATGGCTTTGATCTGGTGAAAATCACCCTACCCCTACTGTTCATCTTTACACACAACAGATGGTGTTTCTGTATCTTATGACTGAATGAAAAGTAATGACAACCGTTATTTTCAATCTTCCATTGCTTCTACCTGTTGTTTCTCTGTATTATTGTCGGATCTTTACCTTCAAATAAAGTGCCTTCAATATAAACTGCCTCGAGGTAACTTGTTGTAATTTGGTGTTTTATTAAGAAAATTGAACTATTGTGGCAGAAAAGTTGGATGCAAACCAAGACTAAAAGTCCTCAGGCAGGAGTCATAGCTGGGCTTTAGCATCTGGGTCACCCACTTTACCCAGGGAGCTAAACCAGCATCTCCAACAGGTGATTTGTTTGTCTGGCAGTTTCAGGCTGGGAAAGCTTGTTAAACTTTAACAAAACATTATTTGGCACCAACGTGAATGATTTGGGTCATGTTTATCACGTCTGAGTCAGGGAGCAAAGGTCACCTCCTTTATGCAGGATTTCACCTTATGCCAACAGGGGAAAAAAATCACGAGTTCTTAAACAAGCTGTAGGTCATGTTACTACACACATTTCAATATGTAAGCATTTCATCATGTTTTAGAGTCTCAGAGTTATTTCAGCCTCATCTTCACATATTTTCACAAATATTCACATTATCTCCGAGATCCAGTTGTGAAATTTTTTCCCTCAGTGTAACCGATTGCAACACAACAAATGACTGACCAGTGATTAGTGTTTTACAGTGATTACGACAGACAGCCTGTTTCTGCCACTGCTGCCAAGCATTTGCTCTTTTCAGCTTGTTCAATTGTGGAGGTTTTTACATTCTTTACCTTACAATATAAAGCACCTTGAGGCAACTGTTGTTTTTTTGGCACTATATAAATATAAATGAATTGAACTGGTAGCAACTTTATGAATGAGAAAATGAAAACAAGTGTCAGTCAGCTGGTTCATGTCCAGCAGGTGGGGAGGAATCAGTGAGTCTGTTACTCCAGTTACTTACTCAGAGGTAAAGTTAAAGAAAACGAGTTTCCTTCATCGCACTAAACCTGCCCACTAAACATGACCCTGAATGAACCCATATGTAAAGGACTGTAGGTTTTAAGCAGGCTCAGGTAATGGCAACACAATAGATGAGGAAAGTGGGGGAACTCTGACGACATCTAGTGGACATCTTGAAGATGACGGGTCTGAACAGAGAGCAATGCAGGTCTGTGGAGAAGATTGCAGCACACTGTGAAATATGAACTATGAATAATATCTACATCTGTAATGATGTAATCAAAATAGGCTCCATGTAGTTTAAGTTCTGTTACTGTACTTATGAAGCAAACTGCACACACAGAGTTGGCAAACATTGAGTTTACTTGCATTTAGGCAAAATGATATAAACACTTATCATGAGCCAATATAGCACATTTAACTGCTTTTATTTAGCAGGGATTACACAATACACAAAATTAGTCACAAACATTTTTAATCAAATCTTGCAACATGTTGCTAAGAATAACCAGGACAACCAGGTCAAAGCCATACTGAAGTATAACCTTCATTAACATAAATCACAAAGAAAACATATTTAAATAAAAATTGTATACTTGTCTTGAACTTTTTTAAATCTTTAGTCCTGTGTATCAAAACTTATTTATTGGCTGATAAAAAGGAATCACATCATGGTTGTTACAAGGAACAAGTGATGAAAAACTCATTTTCATGTTTGTTTTCTTCTATACTGAAGAAGAAATACAAGTTTCTGTGGTAAATATTAAAAGAGCATCCATGTTCAATAAATATTTGTGTCACCTTTAAAGACCAATAAAAAAAATATCAAACTTAGAGAAACATAAAGTCAGGGCTGGAACAAACAACATAGAGTGCCCTTCACTGCTGTGGACAGGAAATGTACCGTGACTTGGAGCATGAGGTCATTTTCTACCTCGGGTGCTGCAGTGATTTGGTTTGTCACTCAGGTGGATCCTTAGATGAAAATTCAGTCCTGATTTCCAACTGAATCTTTCCCCACAGGAGCTACAAATATATGGTTTCTCACCTGTGTGGATCCTTCTGTGACTTTTCATAGTCGACAAGTCTCTAAACTCTTTCCTACAGACGTTGCAAGAATACGCTTTCTCACCGGTGTGGATTCTCAAATGAGTTTCTAGTCCTGATTTCTTACCAAATCTTTTCCCACATGTGCTACAGAAATACGGCTTCTCGCCTGTGTGGATTCTCACGTGACTTTCAAATCCGGATTTCTTATTAAATCTTTTCCCACAGGTGATGCAAAAATATGGCTTCTCGCCTGTGTGGATCCTTACGTGAGTTTCCAATCCTGATTTCCAAATGAATCTTTTCCCACAGGTGCTACAAGAATGTGGCTTCTCACTTGTGTGAACTCTCATGTGTCTCGTCAGGTTGGATTTACACTGAAAAGTTTTTCCACAAGTGTCACAGCTTACAGATTTTTTACTTGTATCAGTTTCACTCCGAGACTTATCTGTTCGGTTTTTGTGACGTCTCCTTTTCTTCAGCTCCGCATTTCTAGTTGATCCCGAGTCCACATGCTGGTTTTCTTCCTGTTCCTCAAGCTCTGGTTCAGGAAAGTTAAGAGCAAGGAGCTGGTCATCGTTTGGTTCTGATTCACTGAGGTCACTTTCCTCAAAACTAGAAGTCACCATAAAACTATTGATCTCCTGCTTCAGTACAATCTCCTCCAGCTCCTGACTGGTGCAGAGTTCCTCCTGTTCCTCTTTAATCTGTGGAGGATCTGGGTCCTCCTGGTCCAGACTTGAGTTCCTCTCCTGCTGATTGGCGACAAACTCCTCCTCCTTACAGGCAGTTTGCTGGTGGAGGTCTAAACGAACAATAAAAAAAATGTAATTATAGAAAAACACTTCTGAGAAGATAAAGTTTTAGTTAAAGTCTGTAATGAGGGCATGTTGCTCACATTTGCAGGTGAAATTAAAAGTGTGTAAAAATGAAGTTATTTGTGCACTCTGATGCAAATGAGAACTTGAGTTCTGACATTTTTCAGCAACATTAAGAGTAAAAAAAACCTTTCAAACAAAAAAGAACTCACTTATTACTGACTGACTGATGATCTATTTTGGAGTTGATCTCGAAACTGATCTACATCTTGATATTTTTCAAAATAATCTTCACTATTGGGGGTGGCTGTAGCTCAGGCGGTAGAGCAGATCATCTACTGATCGGTTCGATTCCCGGCTTCACCTAGTCTGCATTTCAAATATCCTTGGGCAAGATACTAACTCCAAGTTGCCTCAAGTTGCTCTTTGATCTGTGGAATGTGTGTCTGAATGTTGGTAGAAAGCACTAAGAAAAATGTGCTTGTGCGAATGGGAGTGAGTGGGTGAATGCACAAGTTTTGTAAAGCGCTTTGAGTGCTCAAGATTGAGTAGAAAAGCGCTATATAAGAACCAGTCCATTTAAAACTCCCTGTCATGTTTTCACGAATACACATTAAATAGATCTGACTGATACAAACTGTAGGTTTAATATTAATGTTAACACTTCAGAAAAGCGATTACAGTTTTACCGCTGGTCTGTAAATCTTTCTCAGGTTTCCAGATGTTATGCAGCTGTCTGAGCCGCTCTTCCCCGCTCCAGACGACGATGCCTTCATCCTCGTGTTTCACTACAAGCTGTTCTCCCTCTTGACTGATGCAGAGTTCCTCCTGTTCCTCTTTGATCTGTGGGGGATCTGTGTCCTCCTGGTCCAGATTGAAGTTCCTCTCCTGCTTCCAGACCTGCTGGCCAGCCAGATCTTCCTCCTCCTTACACTTCATGTTGATGTGGGACTTGAGGAACAAAGTAAAAAGAAAAAGATTAGACAGGTAAAGGTGCAGCCTCAGTCAGCAGGGCTGTACACTGTGAGCATGTTGCTCACATATGTGAGAGAGGTTTGTACAAATGTTTCAGAAGCACCATGTGACTCCCTCTCTTTGTTGGAAAGTCTTATTAATTCACTTTATAACTATTACTTTGAAGATAAATTTCTACCATCACAAAAATATTATGACCTCTTTAAAAACAAACAACGGCAACTACATGACTTAAATTCCATGTTTAGATGAAGGTAATGGTCAATGCCTTTTGACAGGGGAAAAACCTCCACACAGAAGAATCTTACTTGGCTGAATCATAAATTATTCACCATGATTAAAACTGCAGATGAGCAATAATCTGCATTTTATTTTAGCCAAAGAGGAATGTTTCTGTTTGTCTGTGATCTGACTTTTTCTGCTGGGTCCAAATTTCATTTGATCCTGTGTAAGTTTGTTTCTCTTCCTGTTAACTAGCAAAGTCAAAATCACCTTGATTCATTTAACTTTAATTCAATTATAAATGTAATCATTTTATTGAACAATTAATTTCATTTCAATGAAAAACAATTACTTAAAAGAAAGAGATTAAGTTGGAGAGAGACATGTGGCCATCTTTTAGTGAGTTAGACCCTGATTAAGGGGTATTTTTAAAAGTAAAGCCCATCTCTCAAAGTCCCTGCCGGCCTGCCTCCACCTCGGGAAGTCTGTGGGTGCAGACGGAGGTGAGGAGCACCACAGGCGGCAGAGAACTGTCTGTAGCCCCGGAGTGAGGCGTCGTGAACCGAAGCAGACAGCGAACTGTGGCACAGTGCAGAAAACCGAAGCTTTCCCTCCCTGTTTGGTTTTGATGTGTCTCATGAAAGTCTATTGTTAAAAGTTTACCTTTAAAAAAAACGGACGCACTTGTTTGATTAGCTGCTCTCTGATTTTAGCCTGTTAGCTTACAGACTGAGCTCAGATCGTTCCTGTGTTAGTTCATTGAGAACATCACAGTTTTACATACCTGCTGCGTGACTTCATCTCGGGTCTCCGGCTGATATACAGCAGTCTGAGCCAGTGGCGGATCTCATCATCCTGGACGACTGTTTTTAATGTTTTTAACCACGGAGATTTCTTCTGCATCATCAGTCTCTCATTGTTAAACTCTCCCAGAAACTGAAGACAGTTGTGCCATTTCCGCGCTTCTTCTTCTTCTATTGAGTAGACGGCAGACTACACATGTCCAAGGGTAATACTGTCCTCCTCAGGCCATTGGCATCAAGTCAAAGCCTTAAAGTCTGGTACTTTGCGCATGGTCATTTTTTACGAACAGCAGAATCACAAGACAAAGCGTGCCAATGTTTATACTTTTCACTGTGACTGCCAAATAGATGAAAAAGTAGATGTTAAAAAACAACTTATAGTTTTGTCATTGGGCTGGTAGAAAGCTATGAGTTTCTGTCCCTTTGTCTGACCTTAGAGACTTATTTTAAAAGGAAACATTACAATCCTTTAAAGCAAGTATTTTCACCTCTGTTCCCCCCTCTGTACTTAGCTTTTTTGTTGTCATGTCAGTAATTGTCCAGTTGATGGCTCCCTTGGATCACAAGCCTGTCTCATGAGTCCAAGTGAATATATTCTTAATAAACAGCTTTGAAGAATTTGTGACCAACTTTGTTTCATTCGGAACATCATCATCATGAGTCAAACTCACTCTTGGATCTACAAAATATTTAACAAAAACAAACATCACTGAATCATAAGGTATTTGCTCCAACTCTTAGTCCAGAAACACATGAGTGAACTAGATCAGCTGCTCCTCCAGTTCAGCTGTGGATTTATATCATTATTTATATTTGTAAAGTGGATATGCAGTTTTTCAGTGCTAATATAAGCATTTTATATCATTGCTTTATTGACAGATGTTTGGTGTTCAAGGTCAGGCATCAGTTTGAAAAAAACAAACAAACAAACACACTGAGTTGAACTTGAACTTCCTACTGACAAAAACTAAAATTGGTGCAAAAATAACCAGAAACATATAAGAAGCATCCTGGAGGTGCTGCAGACAAGATAGGACCAATAACATGTCAACAGGAAATCCTTTTTACTAATTTGTTTATTTCTTTTTAGATTTTTACTCTCCATTTTAAGCCATGATGTTTGCTGATACTGTGTTCCTACTGTTTGTTCTCATTAATAGTTCTGTTTTTAACATTCTGTGCTGAAGCTGGAGGAAATGTTTCTACAGTGTCAGATGATACAGCTCCAAACTAAATAAGTGACTAACTAACGATGCTTTAATACACTTTACTATAAATTATGATATAGTGCACTTTCTTAAAATTTCTTATTGCTCTGTAATTAATTGTTTTCTTTATAAATGTACAAATGAGAATAAAATCTGTGTGATAAAGGAAGGTCTGTAGACTTCTCTGTTAAGATCAGTGAAGAGAAACAACAACATACAAATACCTAAGAAAAATATTCAGTAAACATTTAGAAGATAGAGAAGTTTATGTTGTCATGTGGAGAAATTTTTCAAATAAAAATATCCATAAGCATTGATAGTCTCCATGGCTGAACAGACACAGGAAAGAGCTCCACCTATAAAACGTAAAAACATCAAGACAACATGTTGAAGATGTCGAGGTACTGCCCATAATGTTTGACTGACATCTGATTTATGTGCAGCACATAAATACCACAATAATGATGGAGAGAAACTAAAAGGGAACTAAAATACAGATTTAAACTTACAACAATATGAAAGACTTCAGTCTATTTCACTTTAATCAACTCAGCAGTGTCTCCATAATTATAGTAAAGCCTCAGTCCAGCATAGAGCGGCTGAGTGAATGTGGTCTGGACTCTGTGGAGGAGAGTCATGGTTTCAGAGACGCTGTAGAAGGACAAAATACCTGCTCTGTGATCCAGGTACACTCCTACTCTGGAGGAACGAGGACCTGAGACACGAGTTTGGATGTTGTTGTACCGAAATGTAAAACTGTTGTTGTCACAATCTAATGACCAAGATTTGTCATTATATCCAAAAACGCATTCACCTCCTTCTCTGCTGATATTCTTGTATGCGACTGCTACATAAACTCCTCCCCCTCTCCACTCCACCTCCCAGTAACAACGTCCAGTCAGACTCTCTCTACTCAGGACCTGCTGCCATACAGTGAATCTGTCTGGATGATCAGAATAAGACTGTTGTTGTTCCATAAATGTTGCTTTTCTGTTCCCCTCTGATAATAACAGCCATGTGTTTGCTGTGTTTGGATCCAGTGTGATTTCACATGAATATTTTAAGAATCCAGCTCTGGTCTTTGGCTCTGGTTGTGACAGTGAAACATCCACTTCAGTGACTGTCAGTGAGATGTTTGTCCGTTCCTCTCTCAGAATGTCCTGTAGTTTATCTCTGACCTCTGACACAGCTGCTGTCACATCCTCAAAGTAGCTCAGAGGACGGATATTGATGCTGGATGAGTCTGTAGACTCACTGAGTGCTGACAGTGAGGGGTAGTTGTGTAGAAACTGGATGTGATCCTCTGTGTGTGAGAGCTGCTTCAGCTCAGCATCTTTCCTCTTCAGCTCAGTGATCTCCTGCTCCAGCTTCTCCTGAAGCTCTTTGACTCGACTCACTTCAGTTTCCTGCTGGGATCTGATCTGCTGCTTCACATCAGAGCTTCTTTTCTGGATGAGATGGATCAGCTCAGTGAAGATCTTCTCACTGTGCTCCACTGTTTGATCAGCAGACTGATTGATGGCCTCCACCTCCTGTTGAAGCAGCTTCACATCTTTCTCTCTGTCCTGGATTCGCTGCTGGATGTTTTGTCGACTCACCTCCAGCTCTCTCTGCCTCTCAGTCCTTTCTGCTGCAGCTGAGACTGTGTCGTGGCCTTTATGTTCATCCACAGAGCAGAGATAACAGATACTCTGCTGATCAGTACGGCAGAACATCTTCATCACCTCATCATGACGAGAGCAGATGTTCTCCTGGAGCTTCTTGGAGGGCTCCACCAGCTTGTGTTTCTTGAATGTAGGTGAATCATAATGAGGCTGAAGGTGTTTCTCACAGTAAGATGCCAGACAGAATAAACAGGACTTGAAGGCTTTCATTTTTCTTCCAGTGCAGACATCACAGGCCACATCTTCAGGTCCAGCATAGCAGTGATCAGCAGGAGCAGCTTGGAGTCCAGTCTTCTTCAGCTGCTCCACTAAAACTGCTAACATGGTGCTTTTCACCAGGACAGGCCTCGCTGTGAAAGTCCTCCGGCACTGAGGGCAGCTGTAGATTTTCTTCTTTTCCTCTTCATCCCAGAAGCTTTCAATACAGTTCATGCAGTAGCTGTGTCCACAGGGAAGAGTCACCGGATTCTTCAGTAGATCCAAACAGATCGAACAAGAGAAGGTTTCTCGGTCCAGCTGAACACTTTTCTGCGCCATTTCACCCAACAGTGTCAGTGACTGTGTGAGTTTCACTTCCTCAGAACTGAAACTGCTCTGATCTAAACAACATAGGTTTCTGTAGCGAATGGGATCTGTCAGCTCTTATACGTCACCACATGTTGGTTGCACCCATCTTCAAACTGCAGATCAGAAGGGGAGGGAACAAGGGAACATGTGGACAGAGAGGAGGTGCTGAGTTAGAGAGCAGGAAGAGGGAGGGTTATCAGACACTAATTCAATCCTGGAACATGTGAGCCTGTGAGTTTTTCATTTAAAAATAGCACTGCTCAGCCTTTAAAGTTGTTAAATAACCTTAACATTTAAAAGACAATCTTTTTATGTAAATTAGTTTAAATTATCATTTTAGTCATTACAGGATATCAAATACTGCAGCTGAACTAAGAAATTGTTGTAGAAAAAAGCAATAAAAGGTCGTTCCCCCTCTGTCCCCTCCTGGTCACCTGTGCCTCAATTTTATGAGATGAGATGGATCAGCTCAGTGAAGATCTTCTCACTGTGCTCACTGTTTTATCAGCAGACTGATTTTATTCCACAACCTAGACATCCACATTACTCACACTCTCATAACACATACATATAGGGCCTTGGGATCGGGCATGTTATACGGTGTCCAGAGGACGGTCTTTGTATTCAACCTCACCTCTGGCGCTGGTGCCTATGGAGCGCCAGGACTGCCATAATGAATTAATTAAATACACCATTAAATAATGAATTAAATGTGGCAATAATTAATTAAAATTGGAATTAATTAATTAAATAAATAGTTATGACACGTGTAATTAATTAATTATTGACACGTTTAATTAATTATTTATGTATTTCACTTTTTAATTAATTATTCCATCCATCCATCCATGCATTCGCTTCCGCTTGTCCCTTTCAGGGTCGCGGGGGGCGCTGGAGCCTATCCCAGCTGTCATAGGGCGAGAGGCGGGGTACACCCTGGACAGGTCGCCAGTCTGTCGCAGGGCCAACACACATTTAATTAATTAATTATTGACACATTTAATTAATTATTTAATGATATATATATTTATTTCATTTTGGCAGTCCTGGCGCCTGGCTCTCATCTTGAAATAATTTTATCTGTCAGCCTCACCCATCAAACTCAGGGGGCGGGGTTAACGCTGATCAAGTCAAAACCATTGCTTAGGCCTGGTGGCCATTGTTTCTAGCACACAACAACCGGCATGTGGAAGCTAACAGAACTGAACTTTGAAAAACCCTGTTTGTGTGTCACCAAATAGCGTTTTAATATTTTTTTAGCCGAGAATGTAGTGGTTTAATCTTCATGTGTCTGGTCGGTTTGTCAAGATACAGCCTCTTTGCAAAAGTGCTTCGATGATTTCGGAGACGTCTGCCCAGTCTCACGGCAAAGCGTGGGATAGACCCGCTCGCCTCGCAAGCAATCCCACCGACAAAGCGCAGGCCCCGGTACACAGCTGTAGTAACCCCCGCTGACTTCTTTTACTGAGGTTATATTTATCGGTGTTTTATTTCCTGATGTTCTTATGTGTCCTACGTGTTTCAGTCGCCAATTCTGAATTATAACTAACATTAAAAACATGTTTAAGGAGGAGAGAGAGCAAATAAATCTGTTTAACATCTGATCTTTGGGTTTTTGTTCAGTAATCAGCGTGACCTGTGTATAAACACATAAAAGAGATAACGTTGGTGTTTCTGTCATGTAGTAACTGCTGGCTTTAACTGTACAAAGGTTGTTCGACACTATGAAACACATACAGACTTCATGATGTTCGGCTAATATTTTTATTGTGAATATTAATCATGAGGGTAAACGGCCCTGTACACCACGGAGCGAGGTCAGCATATCCACGATATGCAGAGTTTCCCAGCTGACTAACTGCCAACTATTCCAGAGACGTGAAAATATACAGCATAAAGAAAAGTGTAAGAGACCCAGCAGCAGATTAGAATAACAGTTATACATTTAATAAATCACCAAATGAATCCAAGAAACGAGCAAACCTGTTCCGACAATTTGAGTTTGTGTTCCCTCAGCTGCAGACTCGCTGCTGTTTAAATGTTTGAAAAGGAAGATTAGATATAAACAAACGTCAAACGTAGACTCATTCTGCCTTCACATTTGATATGAGGCCACACAGTAAAAAACTGTCAATTTTACACTTAGAGAGTTGATTTTAACTCTGTTTCAGATAACATTTGGTCCCACTCAAAATTAGGGTAAAATTTACTCTATGGCCAGTGTTAACTTTTTAGTGTTAATTCTACTCAGTTTAGTGTCAAAATTAACAACAAAATGTGTAAAAATATTTAACACTGAGGGTTATTCACACTGTTTAGAGTAATATGATTTCACTTTATAGAGTTATTTTTAGTCCAAGTTCACTCTAATGTGTAATAATATTTCATTTTCATTATTTTTTCATATTTATCATATGATGCTATATTTCTAAATGGCTGTGATCTATCCTATATTATGAAAATAACTACAAACATACAGGTTACAGTAACAGCATTTATTAGCATAACAAACTCTTACAAATGACAGTAAGTAATGACAGTTGTCATTCACTCCATACGACAATTGTATGTCAAAAGGCCTGGGATAATGCAGGCTGTCAACATGAAAGACAACTAAATCTTGCTTTGTCCTGGTCAACTCATAAGCATGGAAATGTTCTTGAAAGGCTACTGTACATAATGGCAAAATGAGAAGTACCAGTTTCTCATGTATTATCAGAACTGACTCAATCTGGTAAAACACAGGCATTTCAGACACTACTTTGCCACAAATAACCAAATGCGGGCGGTAAACAATACCATTCTGTTTAGCCCAGTTCACTTTCATAACTTGAACTCTATTGGGCAGTTACATTGCTATTGCAATTCCAGAACCTCCTTTTACCATATCTAAAGACACCATTTTTCCTGGACCAATGTCTAACCGACTAAAGGTTGTTGAAGATTGCCAAATGTATGCCATATAATTCTGGTGTTTTTTTGGCCAGCGTTTTGGTGATATTTTTGAATGATTTGAGCAGTTTCTTGAAAAAATTGTGCTTACCTTCATAGCGCATGCACCAACTATGAAGTACAGGCCCTATTTTTTGGATGCAGCGAGGATAATGGATAAGAAAATGGTGCTTTGGTAAAAGTTTTTTCTGGGGATACAACATCTTGAACAGTTTGTGGTGTTCCACAATCAAATGTTTTAAATATACACACATACCTTGAGATAACATAGGAGAAAATACAATGTTAACTATCTGTAGTAATAAAAGTAGTAGGCCCCGATGTTGGTCAGTAGAGGTTACCAAATCTCCAAACATGAGGGGAACATTCCTCAGTAAGCACCATGTCTGAATAGCATTCAGTCCCAGATCATTAGACTCTCCACCTAAATTCACAGCTACTGGCCTATTGTTTTTCTCCATGAATCCATAATCAAAACTTTGTATTCTCAAATTCACTTCTCCCAATGTAAGATGTTGTTCTTTTAAATACAAAAACAATAACTTCAGTTTGTACTGGGCCACTCCTTCCAAAACATCATGCATCACATCAACTGAGAAGTTCTCAGTTGTGTGAAAATATGTCAGTGAATTCAATAAGCATGAACTCTTTACACCAAAAACATAAGGAAGCAATGGATTATTAGACATTTCCTGACAGTGAGCAGTGTGGTTGTCTTTGGTGCGCAACACTATTTTGGGGGAAATCTTCAGAGAATTCTGTTTGAAAGTCATCTTTATCAGCTAAACAAAACCTGCAACAGTACCTTGCACTGAAAGACTCCACCAGACCAAACAAGCTATGTAAGCCTAAATTATCACCAGTGACCTGTACCACACTACCACGAACATAACCACCGAATAGTGGAATCTCAATACCATCGCTCTCTAACACTTTAATGTCTCGAACAATAGGAACAAGAATTTCACTAAAACCATAACGTTTCAGATCTTGTGCATGAAATAAGGCACAAAGGTGTATGTTGGCCAAAAAAGAATTCCATTTGGGAGAGAAGTTTCTTAAGGTAAAATATACTGCACCCAACTTGTGAATACCTCGCTTGGAACCAAGAGGATTTGCAACCTCAAAGTCATCATAGAACATTTGGATCTGAACTGTGTGCTTTTCTGTTGAAAAAAAGAGGGCGTGTCTTCAATAGAGATCCATCACAAATATCTCTGCGTCTTGAATCACAAGTGTCTGATTTTTTCAACATTTCTCCAACATGCTGACTCTTAAATATTGATTCCAATGTTGATAAAACTGGAACATACATGAATTTATCTTGAACAACTGCCTGATCATATGTTCCAGTCTTTTTATTTCGCCTTGTGTCAAATCTTGAGCCAATTACACATTCAACTGGTTCTACAGTTTCCCACTTGTCTGATAAATATTTTGACCTCTTGTACTCAGAATTAAGAACTGAGAAAGGATTCTCTAACTCATCAAAACATGCTTCAACTTTCTTGCACATTTCTGTTTCTCTTTCATTACTAAATACATGCTTAATGACTGTTTCTTTAGCATGTTGTTGGATATCTTGAACAATCTCTTCCATGGAATTCACTACAGAATTCACTACACTTTGGCCTACACCTGCTGCCTTTAGATCAGAAATAACAGCTGCACAACTATTTACAAGGTCTGCTGAAGATAATTCCGACTCAGCCTCTAAATCAGGGGTGTCAAACTCAAATACACAGTGGGCCAATATTCAAAACTGGAACAAAGTCGCGGGCTAACATTAATATTTATTGAAAAAAAAAATCTTCCTCTAGATATATAAATGAATCTTTTTTTATGGACTCAAACAAGTTTTGCTGAAAACCTGAATATGGAACAAGCAAAGCTTAATACTAAACAATATATATATTAACTGTATAATACCAGTAGGCCAGCTCTAATAGTAATTTGGTATGGCTTCGCGGGCCAAATGTAATCAGGCTGCGGGCCAAATCAGGCTGCGGGCCAGAGTTTGACACCTATGCTCTAAATGTTCAGGCACCACATCAACATTAGCAGTAGTACTTGTGTCCATAACACTTTGAACTGGTGAAAAATCTAGTTCTGCAGAATCAAATGAACTGCTTACGTGGCATTTGTTCAGGTGCTTTCTAAAGCCAGAAAAACTACTAAAAGAACGTGAGCATCCCACTTGGCCACATTTGAGATATAGTGTCCTCCCAGTACAGAGACCATGAATTACCTTAAGGTGTTTTACAAGGCTGTTTGGTCTACCATGATCACTTTTGCAAAGAAAGCACTTCATTATTTTGATCTCAATGGATACTAACGCACCATTCTTGCTCGCAACTCTGGGAGTTTCCTTTGTTTCCACAACATCAATGTTGTAAATGGTTGTTTGCAGAAAAGTGAAAAAGTTGGTCAGGGATGAACTGTATGACGTATCAAAGACATAATGGGCCTTAAAGAGTTCATCAAGGGCTCCTACTGAACCTGTCGCTTTACATGGAAGTGCATGCTTGTCAATCACAATGAAGAAGGTGTGGATGCTGCTTCTTGTGGGTCCCTGAGCAAGAAGGTAGGGCTGACTGCTTCGGGTGATGTTGTCTAGATGCTGCTGTACACTGGTTCCAGCCTACAACAACACATTAAACAGCAGTATTTAGTGACTATCCCATTAGATTAGATCACCTTACTGTACATTACAATGGCGGTGATGGAATATATATTTTAAATAACATACCTTTAGGAATTTGATGAGGTTATCGACAGCTTGAGATGCAGACATCTTTCCTGGTCTCTTTCACCCTTGTGCAGATGGCGGTAGCAGATGTAGCAGCAGCAAGATAGCAGACATGTCACTGTCCCAGCCTACAGACGAATAAACAAAGAATTACTCCAAAAATACATTCGATAGACAGAATTGCCTATATAACCAACAATGGCAAATAAAAACAGTCAGTCATACCATTCTCAACTTCAGTAGCTGACTCAGCATTGCACATCAACTCCAAGAGCTCCGAGGTGGGTACAAGTCCATGACTTTCCTTTACAATCTTTGATTTGAGATCGATGGGCCACCTCTCCAAGAATTTGTTGGCAGTGACCTCATCAAACAGGAGTCTGAAATCTTGTTCTATCTATAATGCAAAAATAGAAGATAAGAGGTGTAATGAGTGAAATTGCAAGCTGCATGGAATATTTCAGTGATTCAACAAATGAAGATGTCTTACCAGTCCTGGTGTGTCCAGAAACCGCGGGAAGACTATGAAGACATCTGCTGCATTCTTATCATCGCTGACCATTGAATGCCGATAAATGAAGGTAGCTTTCATCTTTTCACGGATAGTGTCTTCATCAGCAGAGTGTCTCAAAAGAGCAATAGCTGCTTTTACATCCTCATCTGATAACACTGTCTCAGTGGTGAGTGGTCTGGATCGACCACGGCCTGGCCCGCCAACTTAAGAAAAAACAATTTGATTGACTCCTGCCTACAAATTAGATCAGAATCATTTAAATCACAAGTGAACTTACTTTTAGGAGATTTGGAAAGTGAGACACTTCTTTCCTCTGCAGCTTTTCTTTGAATTGTCTTCAACCGCCACGCAAGGTATCCTGAACCGCTCTCTGGATCATAGTAATGTTCTTATGTAATTAAATACAAGCAGAATGTTATCAACATTTCTGAGGGCAACTATGTGTTTAATGTTGCAAAGTCCCCTTTACTTACATATCCATGTTGTGAATATGGGTCTTCCAGATATGGAAACAGAGCAACAATCCCCTGCGCATACATCACTCTTACACTTTTAGGGGGAGATGTCCTAATGTATAAATTCAGTGATGACCGTCACTCAATTGGCATTGAACATCACAATTAAAAATAATACAATACTAAAAATGTTTCTTTATAGACTACATTTATGATTCTTACCCATGTGCTTCTGTCATCTCAGCAGCAAGTATGTTTATCATCTGTCTTCTAGTTGCATCTGTCAGAGATTTGGTTTTTGCATACTCTTGTATGATGTGTTCACCACCAGGCTTTGTTGTTAGGATTTTTTCAATCAACTTAAATAGACATAAAATATGAAGTCAGAAATTTTTTAAACCTTGAGAAAAACTGGAAAACGATTACATAAAAACACTTCACATCAAACATGCAAATTAGACTAACAATGTTCACTACCCACAGCTTTTGCCTCATAGTTTATATGGCATGGCCTTTTAGGTTGTCTTCCTTCAGTGGTTGCTGCTTCTTCAGGAGGTTCACACATTGTGAAGTTTAGAATGATTGTATCATCCGATGGAGAAGATGATGATGACAGAGATACACCTGTGCATTAAGGAACATGACCAAAGCAGAAGCATTAAATTTAACTGTTAATGCTTCAATCTCAACCTTTAAATTTCATATAAACATATACGTATGTGAGTGATTACCAAGTTCTTCATTGCTCAGCATGACTCGGAAGGTTACAGGTGACCCCTTCACTATTTCTTCAAACACCTCTGCGTCTACTTCTGTGTCAGACTGGTCAAACACCTTCATATCTAGCTGTCTGCCTTCTGGTATGTTAAATTTTAGGCACGCTGAAGTAAGGTAAGAGAAAAGAAATGTTACAGAAATTGTTAAAAAAAAAAAAGGCCATGCATTTTCTTATCAAATGGTAGAGTAAGGCTATGTCTTCACAAAATATTGATGAGATGAAGCTTAAGAATATAGGTAATTCTCATTCATTGTTGAAGTAGAAACAATTATCAACTTAGGTAGTTGACTTAGAATATAATTAAGCTTGTTTATTGACCAGGTAAACGTTGTTATCTTGTTTTATCCTGATATTCTAACCTTCTTTCATGAAAGCATCAAATGTCAGGGCCCTATTTCAGGAAGCCGGTTTAGAAAACTCAGAGTGAAAAACGATACTCAGGGTTGAGTAACCCCGAACTGTCCAACTCGGAATATTCGGTTTCAGAAAGGCTGATAACAATCAGTTCAATCAACGCGGAGTTGCTTTAACCCCAAGTCAAGCGCGCGCACGAGGATACATAAAGCCCTGATTAGTGGAGCACAGATTAAGCGAGTCACCATGGAGACGGAGGGAAAGAAGGCGCGGTCAATGTATTTTACAGCGCTTGAGGCCGAAATTCTGATGGCAGCATATGCCGATAACATGCAAATTTTGCGGAAAAAAAGTAACACAGCCTCAGCTGCAAAACAAAGGGAGCATGCATGGCAAAACATAGCCGACAGAGTCAATGCGTGAGTGTTACTTTAAACATTGATCTAGGGATTTCCACCCATTTAACACGTTATTTTATTTTATTTTTTATTTTATACATTTTATTTTGTGACGTGATGTGAGCGCAGGTGCAACCCAACAGGCCCCAAACGTTCCTGGCAGCAAGTAAAAATGAAATATAAAAATATAGTCCAAACAGGTAAGGTGTAATTGTATTATGAGCCATAGTGCTTGGTCTGTTTGTCCCATGTAAATCAATTGCAGTTAGAGGCTACATTAATTTTCCTTCTGTAAGCACTTATTGAAATTATCTGAGCACATTACAAGTACATATTTGCTTACTCTGTATGCTCAAATGTGACCCGTTATAGCCAACAGAAAAAAAGCAGAGGCCTGAAAAACAGGTGGGGGTCCTCCACCACCACCACTCACAGAGGCTGAGCAGTTGGCCCTCAGCCAAAACAGTGGGCGCCCTGTGGCTGAAGGCATCTCTGCGGGGACATCCTCTGAGTCAATAACCCCGCAAGACACAAGTGCCTACATAAGAGGTAAATTCAAAATAATACATGATGTGCATACATCCTTTCTTCACAGTCACCTTTGCAGTGCTACTCATTCATTTGATAAACTCTTTACCATAATGAATTATTTTGTAGTGAAGTTATTTTCCTACTGATTTTGCCTTCCCTCAGTCTTAGTTGTCTTTGAGAGCATAATGACAATGAAGTGTAAGGTGATTGGTATATGTTTGTTAATTGCCATTTGGTCCCTTGTAAGTTATAAGTGACCTGTATAAACCTCATATTCTATCAGTTGATGGTGATGGTGTACTGCATCTGGTGCAGCCTCCTGTTGAGCCAGACCAACATGCAGTTATGAGTACTCTTAATACTCCACAGATTATATGAGTTTACAGTAGAACAGCAATGTTGTTAATTTCTTTACTACAGGAAAATAATGAAGAAACATTGACAGCTGTTACAGAGGAGGAAGCAACAGAGACACTTTATGAGGTTTACATCTTACAATGGAAAATATAACAATTGAATAAAATGTGGTACTATAATAAAACCATGGACTTTCTATGTCTCTAACAGAGTGATGATGGAAATGAAGAGGAAGAGGGTCCAGCCACGTCTCCAACAAACCTTTCCTCAGTAAGATGTTCAGCACTGATTTACAACCAACCTAAGTAGGCATGTACTATGAATGTCAATGCTATTTTCTGTGTTTCAATAGCTCCCTGTAAAGCAGCTGTACAAGACCCATTTGATCAAGAAAATAAAAAAATGTGACTTGGAAATGGAACACTTCAAGCAGCAGATCCAAAAGACCAAGATTGAGATTTTACTGCTAGAACATCAGTTAAGGGTGGGTGAAGTGGTCAGAGATGGACGAATTATTTCAGTGTTATATACTTATACATAATAATATACTTATTAATACTTTGTGTACAGGAAATACAGGCGACCAATAAAGCCAGTTGAACAAAAAATCTGTTTATTCTTCTTTCAACATGTTGAGATGATGGGTCAAAGGAAATGATTGTGACATATGGTGTCTCTGACTGCTCTTCCATCTTGTATGTCCGTGGGAGGGTCAGGATGTTCATGGTTTGGATCACTGCTGATGTCTGGTTCAGAAGGACAGTGTTCTCCTCTAATTGTGGCAATGTTGTGAAGAATCACACATGCCACAATAATGTCACATGCCCTTTCTGGGGTGACCCTGAGTCTTTGAAGGCACTGGAACCGGGCCTTAAGCATTCCGATAGTCATTTCAACTCTGGCTCTTGTCCTGCAATGAGCCAGATTATATCGCTGCTGTGGGCCCGGTTCAGGGTCAGGGTAAGGGGTAAGCAAATAGGGTAAACATGGATACCCCCTATCACCAAGCAAGTAGCCAGTGAACTCTCCTAAGACAGAAGGATACACTTCAGTTCAAATGTCCCTGTAGCAATTGGTCTTTATATATTTTAAAGTATTTTCAACTCACCATGTCCAAATTTTGTGCTCAGTGTACATTCACAAAAAATTCGTGAGTCATGAACAGAGCCTGGCCACTTGGCTTCCACATTTGTCATAATGTTGGCAGCATCACATATGATCTTCACAGTGCAGAGAACACAAATTAGCATCCATTACTATAATGAAATAATTTGTTAGTTTGAAATGCTACAGGGAACTATGTACCTGTACATTAATGCTGTGGAAAGACTTCCTGTTCACATAGTCTCCTTCATTTACTGAAGGAGCAATGATTGGAATGTGAGTGCCATCTATACAGCCAATCACGCCTGGGAACCCTGAAAATAAATGTAAAATTTAAGTAGTAGTTCAAGTATCATCACATCATGAATTGAGTTTTGTTCATCCTGATACCTGCAATTTTGTGGAATCCCTCTTTGATAAATCTTGTGGGTCTATGACCGGGGAACACCACAGACGAGTACAGGAGACGTTTCAGTGCAACTGTAACATTCCTGACTGCCCGACAGACGGTAGCCTTGGAAACGTGCTCAGCGTCACCAATATTATACAGAAAGCTCCCGTTTGCAAAAAAACGAAGTGCAATACAAATAATATGTACAGAACTGAGAGGATGTCCGCGATGTGTCACATGAGTAATATTAGGCCTGAGGATGTTATTCAAATGAATTATAGATTGTGCTGAAAAACGGTAACGTTCACACAGAAAATCATCAGGAAATGATCAAATGTTCAAACGCGCTCTAATCACTCTCTCCCGGCGGAGAGCTCTGCGGAGAATTTGGGCTTCAACATCTACTGGCTCTTCGAGGTAGGGGCACGCCATGTCCGACACTTCCTACTGTCAGGTTTCCGACAAAGAGGCGGAGACAGTCAGGGTTAGTTGTGGTAAACCTGCTAGGGGGCAGGTTAGCTTCACGGAGTGTGTCGTCATAGTGACTCACTCAGGATTCATCTGAACTCGCTTTGTGAAACCGAAAACCCAGAGTTTTCGTTAACTCAGGGTATACTTACTCAGAGTTTGCACTAAACCGGCTTTCTGAAATAGGGCCCAGGTCAGACAGCCTAACATACTTCTGCTCCCCACCAAACAAAACACGCAGCAACATATTCTGTTCACAAAACAAAAGAGAAAAAAATAATAAAGGAAAGAGTTTAAAACTGTGGATGTACTTTAGAGCTTTAGTTTTTATACAAAATAGAAGCAGTTAAAAGTCAATATTACTTAACAGCTACAGCATGAAGAAATAAGTAACAGATTAACTGCTAATAAAGATCCTTTATCAACCAGTGTTACTGCAAATGGACCAAGTGTGACTAACATCTAATATTGTTTAATAACTTTAGTCTACTTATCAAGTATTGGTCGCTCTTACTGCAATTCGCTTTATTTCTGTGAACAATTACTGTATATTAACATATCATTAACATTGCTGTCAATTAATTTATATAAAAGAATCTGAATTAATTCTAAATTAGTGTAAGCCTTTGGCATTTGCTTAAAAGAATATAAATCAGTAGAGTAAACTTTATTGTAATGTTACCCACTTTTTCTGATAGTTCCTTCGAAGCTAATTAGCGATTATTAGCTTACTAATAAACGGTAATTTAGTTGCTAAAACTATCCCATTAGACATGTGACAATAATATTATCTAAGCTGCACTTAGAAGAAATACATAGTTAACATGTTTTAGGTTAATCTTAACTCAGTGAGAATATAACGAACATTTGAACTTTTAGCAATGGTTAGCATGTAGCTACTCGACAATATCATTAAACCTATGGGTAAATGCTGCTAACTCGACATCAGTGTAACTATAAAGAGCTATTTAGTTTAAAAATACTTACTAAACAATGTTACCAGTATGGGAATGTTAACTTAACTTACCTGACTGTGGTAGCTCTCAGACCGCACACGCCTGCGGACTGGTACTAATCAACACTGTGTGGAGTTATGTCTTCACTCCGTGTCTACAGAACTTTACACTGACTTTTAACTCTGACGTTAGAGCTGGTTTACTCCTCACAGAGTTGTATATACTCTCTCTAGGTTAAAATAGGTTTACACTGAAATATTGACACTCCATTTTTTACTGTGCAGCACGTATAGTGGCTGTGTCCTGTTTTAAGATCATACATGTAAAATTGTTGTCTGACCTCCGTCTGCATGCAGGTAAACTGAGGGTCTGTTGAGCTGATCGCTGGTTTCGTGAGAAAAATGTCAGCTCGTTCTTTATGTTACAGAAGCACAGAGACACAAGACCAGGCGGAAAGAGACGATCGTTCGGTGAAAATGAGAATCTGCGAATGCAACATGTGGAACACGGAGAGTGGAATATGTAAACAAACCGGTTAACGTAACCCCCTCGGTGCACTCTGCATGCTAACTGTTAGCAGAGCTAGTGAAATCTCTGAAAACATCTGAGCACTTTTGCAAACATGTTCTATGTTGACAACCTGACCAGACATGTGAAGATTACGGCGCGACATTCGCAGCTAAAACACTGTTAAAAGTGTAGTTGGTGACAGAAAAACGGGATATTTTAAAACTACACCACCACCATTGCTGCCTGTGATTTGAAATGCATTCTGGGATACCTGGCTGCCCCAAGTCTACACAAGCAATCGATTATCTAGGATTGACCTGTTTTGACTTACTTTGCACGGCAACCAATCAAATGTTAGAGAAGCTGCATGGGCAGCGTTAACCCCGCCCCCTGAGTTTGATGGGTGAGGCTGACAGATAAAATTATTTCAAGATGAGAGCCAGGCGCCAGGACTGCCAAAATGAAATAAATAAATATAGCATTAAATAATTAATTAAATGTGTCAATAACTAATTAAATGTGTCAATAATTAATTAAAATGTGAAATACATAAATAATTAATTAAATGTGTCAATAACTAATTAATTACATGTGTCATAACTATTTATTTAATTAATTAATTCCAATTTTAATTAATTATTGCCACATTTAATTAATTATTTAATGATGTATTTAATTAATTCATTATGGCAGTCCTGGCGTTCCATAGGTGCCCACCACCCAGTTTTAAATGCATGTAGACATTGAGGGTTCTCAGGAGGGGCCGTGCTGTACAGTACATGTACAGTGTCCATTTTTTATTTATTTATTTATTTATTAACCTTTATTTAACCAGGAAGATCCCATTGAGATTAAAAACCTCTTTTTCAAGGGAGACCTGGCCAAGATAGGCAGCAGCAGATGTCTCACAGTTACAGAAATTACTCAAACACAGGCAGCAACAACACACATGCAACAATAAGTGAAAGAATACAAATAAAATAAAAAATAAAATTCAATAAAATTCAAATAAAATAAAAAGTCAGTTAAAATGACAATCAATCTAATTGAAACAGTTGCATGTTATGGACTTGGCCTCAAGGATTCGTAGTTTAGATTTAAAATCACTTAATGAAATGAATTCAGTCATTTTCCCTTCCTTCTGCAGTTTGTTCCAGGCCAAGGGTGCTAAATGGACAAAAGCTCTTTTACCAAGTTCAGTTCGGGCAAATGGAACAGAAAGCAACAAGTAACCATGCGGACCAAGAGAATACCGACCAGCATGTTTCATTACAAGCAGGGAACATATATAAGAAGGCAGCAACCCAAGTATCGCCTTATATATAAAACTGTATAAATGAGAGTTCCTCCGACTTACCAAAGCAGGCCATCCTACCTGAGAGTATAACTCACAGTGGTGAGTCTGAAATTTACGGTTAGTGATGAACCTCAGAGAAGCACGATACACAGAATCAACCATTCGAAGACATTGAGCAGAAGCATTCATATATAGAATATCACCATAATCCAGCACAGGCAAGAATGTTGCAGCAACAAGCCGCTTCTTTGTATTAAAAGAGAAACACAACTTATTTTGAAAATAAAATCTCAGTTTTAACTTCAGGTTTTTCACAAGATTCTCTACATGTGGTTTGAAGGTAAGCGAGTCATCAATTAAGATTCCCAGATATTTATAGGTGTGAACCAACTCTATTTTATTACCTTCAAGAGTGGTTACTGATGGGATTGTTTGGGCTCGTCTCCTTGATTTAGAAAACAACATGAGCTTTGTTTTGTCTGCGTTGAGAACAAGTTTAAGCTGATGTAATGAGTGCTGGACAGCAGAAAAGGCTTTCTGCAAGGAGTCGATGGCTTGGACAAGAGTTGAACCACAGCTGTAAATAACTGTATCATCAGCATAGAAGTGCAAGTTTGCATCTGGCACATGTAGACTAAGATTGTTTACGTAAATGATAAATAGAAGGGGACCTAATACAGAACCCTGTGGCACTCCGTTGTGCACTGTAACAAAGTCAGAACATAGACCGTCAGATTTAATGCACTGAGTCCTGTTACTGAGGTAGTTTGAGAACCATGCCACTGCTCTCTCAGAGAGTCCTGACTGGAAGAGTCTAAGTTTTAAAATACAATGATCAACAGTGTCAAATGCTTTTGACAAATCAATAAAAAGGGATGCACAGTGTTGTTTTTTATCAAGTGCAATAGTAATATCATTTACCACTCTAATTGCAGCTGTGATAGTACTGTGATTCTTCCTAAAGCCTGATTGATATTCAGATAAAATGGCATTGATGTGCAAAAACTCCTTTAACTGCTCACACACAAGAGCTTCAAGAACTTTAGCCAGCACAGATAGATTAGATATTGGTCTGTAATTAGTTAACACTGCTGGGTCGCCCCCTTTTAATAGAGGAACAACAAAAGCTGATTTCCATACTGAGGGAATTTTATTTGTATCCAGTGTGAGGTTGAAAAGTGTTGTGAGAGGCTCTGCTACAAAATCAGCTGCCAGTTTCAAGAAGTAAGGATCTAGTAAGTCTGGCCCTGGAGATTTTCTAGGATCTAACAGTTTAAGAGCTTTACAGACCTCCTGCACAGAGAAAGGAACAAAGTTAAATGGCTGACCAGTGTACACCGGAAGGTTTGTGCCAGATTTTTCAGAGACTGGGTTCAGAGAGTCAAACAAAGAGCCAGAAGATATAAAGTGCTTGTTAAAACAATTCATAATCTCCTTCCTATCATAAACAGGAACAGAATCCTTAAAAACATAGGTGGGTAGAGCGTGGGAGCTTTTACTCACTGAAAGAGACTTAATGATTTTCCAGAACTTCTGTGGATTATTTAGGTTCTCAGTGGTGACAGACAGATAATATTCTGTTTTAGCTTTCTTAATAGAGGAAGTACATCTGTTTCTTAGTTGTCTGAAAAGAAGCCAATCACTGGGGTAGCCTGTTTTCCTCGCTTTGGCCCAAGCCAGATTACGCTCATGAATGATATCTGCCAGCTCTTGGGAGAACCAGGGGTTTTCACGACCTTTTATCCTATATCTTCTTAATGGAGCATGTTTATTCACAATTTGCATAAACCCATCCTTAAAGAATGCCCACGCTAATTCTACATCAGGGATCAATCCTATTTTCTTCCAGTCATAATTTGACAAATCATGATAAAATGCTTGCTCATTAAAATGTTTAAGAGTTCTTTTAAAAATAATACCATGTTGTGACTTGGCCACTTTAGTATTTCTAATAGCAGCAACAACACAGTGGTCACTTAAGTCGTTACAAAAGACACCCAAAGATGAAAATTTATGAGGAACATTTGTCAAAATCAAGTCAATCAAGGTAGACTTTTCGGGGCTTTTGAGATTCAGCCGAGTGGGTAAATTGACCAGCTGGGTAAGACTGATAGAATCACAGAAAGATTTAAAATCATCTGAAACAGTTTTGAGCCAATCCCAGTTAAAGTCACCAGCTAGAACAAGCTCCCCATAATTTAGTCTGGACAGCAAAAGGTTTAAAGAACGCAGAGCTTCTGTGGAGGCAGAAGGGGGTCGATAGCAACAAGCAACTGTTATGCAAAGACCCTTTGCAACATTCACATTCAGAGCCAAAAATTCCAATTGTTTGCAAATTGATTCTGATAGAACTATTGTAGCATCAAATTTTGACTTAACATAAGCAGCAACACCACCACCTTTCTTAAACCTATCGGTGCGATAGATATTGTAGCCAGCCATGCTAACATGTTCATCAGATATATATTTAGACAACCAAGTTTCAGAAATGAGGACAATATCTGCATCTGTTGATTGAACCCAGATCTTGATCATATCCATCTTGGGTAACAAACTGCGCACATTAAGATGAACTATCTTCAGCCCAGGTGAGGATTTAAATTCAGATGGTGTCTGGCTACATTGCAGCTCAGGGCCTGGGTTAGGTTGCACATTACCAGATAAGAGCAGTAGTAAGACGATCAGAAGTCTCTGCTTTGTACTTATTGATTTTGACGTGTGAAATGTTGACACAAAGCAGGATTTTTCGTAACTAATTTTGTAATTGTACAAAGCAAGAAGGTTTTGAAGATGAGGTAAATCTTTCTGTAGTTCAAAATGATTAATGTCCTGTTCCAAATACATTGGAAATTGTACAGGATGTATAGCAGCAGTGACGCATGTAGATCTGGGAACCATGTCTCGCAGAATGGGGTCACTGTTAAATGTACTCATCTTAGAAAAATTGAGAGTCCAAAAGTCCCCCACGGCCAATAAGCAAAGTAAAGTTATTAAAAAAGCCATTATCCAAAACACAATGATTGTTGATGCTGAATTAAATAGGCTGCACAAACCTAGGATGGCAAGTAAGGCTCCAGCCAAAAGTTCGGGTCCTGGTGGCTTGCTAGCAGAGGGCTTCTGCTAGCACATTCACCAATGTGGTGTAGAAGGCTTCAATCAACAGCACAGCGCCCGATGTATTGCAGATAAGCTTTTCGAGCAGCACAGGCCTTGGTGTGGTGCTGATGTCTTGCACTAGCAACACAGATGCAGTTTGTTCAGCCGGCAGCAAAGGCCCTGGTGTGCTGCAGACGGCCCCAGCCAGCAGCACAGGCCCTGGGGTGTTGCCTATGGGTCCAGACAGCAGAACAGGCCCTGGTGTGCTGCAGATGGCCCCAGCCAGCAGTACAGGCCCTGGGGTGGTGCAGATGGGTCCAGCCGGCAGTACAGGCCCTGGTGAGGCTCAGTTGGTTTATGCTAGCAGCACAGGCCCTGATGTGGTGCCTATGGGTCCAGCCGGCAGTGCAGGCCCTGGTGAGGCTCAGTTGGTTTATGCTAGCAGAACAGGCCCTGGTGTGGTGCCTATGGGTCCAGCTAGGCCCTGGTGCGGTGCAGATGGCCTCAGCCAGCAGCACAGGTCCTGGGATGGTGCCGATGGATCCAGCTGGCAGCACAGGCCCCGGTGCAGTGAGATGGCCTCAGAAAACAGCACAGGCCCTGGTTGAGGCTCAGTTGGTTTATGCTAGCAGCACAGGCCCTGGTGTGGTGCAGACAACCTCTGGTAGTAGCAGAGGTCCCCCCCAAAAAAGACCACTTTCCAAGAATTTACAGAATAGTTTAAAATACTCTTTGTGTCTGTATCCAGGTTGGATGAGCGCCGAGTATTTGTATATGTGTGCATGAGGGTGGGAATGCATGTTTAGGTCTGTGTGCGCCTATTCGTCTGTGTCTATATGTCAGCTCGGGTCTTACACTCCACCCCCTTGGAACATCTCAGGCCCTCCAAGGTATGGAGGCTTATTTCCCCTCACCACACTCCCTGCTGGTGGCTGATGCCCTCAGACATCGGTGCGTTCTTGGTGTCCAGGGCTGGACGCTCAGGTCTGTACCAGCTCACTCCCCGGTACGGCTGCTTGGTGGGGCCTGGTGCCTGTGGCTCGGTCGGGCCCCTTGCGGGGGCTCGATTCACTCTGGCACAGCTGACTGCCGGCAGAGCCCGCGTGTACGTCACTGCCGCCCCCTCTGGCTTCTGCTCTGTGGCTGTTGGGTGACCCCTCATCTGGGGTTCTCCTCAGCTCTTCCCAGGAAGGTGGCACGGTTGCCCCTCCGGTGGTCCTCTTTGGGCGCTCGCACTCTGGGGGCCTCTGGATGTCTGGGGCCTGGATCTCCTCCATGCCTGCTTCATGCCCTGGGGGACGGGGCTGTGGCTCCCCACACCAGCAGATCGTTACATGGAGAAGCCTTTTGAATAGACGAGCACTCATCCACACAGGTGTTCACACACACAAGCTACACCTTTCTTGGCTGCTACCTCAAACCACATTATGCGATGTCAATCTTGCGTGCTGCACAATCACATTCAGTATTTAATATTTACTGTTATTTACACTTAGCTAGATTATTGCAATGGTGTTGTGTTATTATGTTGCTCTCTTTTTTGCTTGTTTTCTCTTATTTTCTTCTCTCAACAGGTGACCTGGGAGATATTTTTTAAGTGCCCTTTCTCACTGTCCCTCTTCCCCTTTTCTTCCTTCCTTCCTTCCTTCCTATCCCCCAGTCATGTCTGTCCTATCTGTAACAACTGAAAATAAATTAAAATAAATAAATAATAACAAAGGTTGATCAAATGGACCAATATGGCAAGGCCGTGATGGTCCATTTGGTAAATTAAGTTAGTTGGGCATCTTTTTTGGCCTTCAGACAATAATTCTGATGGCTAAAAAACGAAACGGGACAACAACAAGAAAAGAAAGAAAGAAAGAAAAAAGTAATAAAAATGTATCTAAAACATATTTTAAGATGAATCTTTTTATGACTGAGGAAAAAAAAATGCTAAAATTCGAGTGCAGTGTTGAGTAAAATGGTTTTATTAAAATTTAATTGACCCTTTGAAATTATTTGTTGGAAGTCTTAAATCCCACTGAACAGGGGAAGAGAAAGAGACAGAGACACAAAGATAGCAACACAGAGGTAAATAAACATGGAGACAAGACACTGAGAATAAGACAGAAGGGGAAATGCCCAAAGTCTCATATCTCTGACAAGTTAAGTCACTTTTATTCATAAAAAAAACCCAGAACTTAAATATAATTATAAACCACACATAAACATAATCATAGAACAATTAAAAGTATAACATACCAAAAACACATCAAATGGAGAGTGAAGCAAATATTATTAATAACAACAAATGCACATATTAATAATATAAACCAAAATCCTTCAATAAAAAGGCTACAAACAGAAACAACAATTTGAAACAGCAATAAGAAAACAGTGAAAGTGACTACAGATATAGACCTTCCTAGGGAGGCCTGAAGTGCAAACATACCCTCTACACTCCCTTCATAAAACAGGGGACCATGATTACCACCATAGTTGGCCGGTCTGAAGGCACTGACCTCAACTTCCATACAATGTTTGAGCAGGACAACCAGGACAGACCCACAACATACAGAGCCTTAAGTGACCGCAGGCAAATCTCATCCACCCCACCACCACAGTGATGGGCAAGTCTCCCTGCCCACTGTACAAAATGTGCTTCACAGACGTTGTTTCATGTTGTAAAGATTGTGCCTTAAAAAAATAGCCACAAGAAGTTTTAAAGAAATCTTTATTTCACTTTTAAGACACATAACCAACACCAACATACGAATCAACAGGATGAGCACATGCTGAAATTCAGTCTTCATGAAAATCAAGATTAAATCACAAAATGTTTGGTCTCATGTGTGTTTCTTTCCAGCTTTGACTCTGTGGAGTAAAACCTCTCCACTAAACAAAAAAATAAAACATCTCAGCAACTTTTTTGTCACCTCCACAGCTCAACACGATACAAATATCACATCAAATGAATGTAAATACGTGTTTCATCTTCATTACAGGTTTTAATGGAATATGCAACAAACAGAATTAGGGCTGTGACATATCATATGATCTGCAATAATACTGGTATAAATGTTTACAAAAAAGTGTGTTTAGAGGAACATCATGTGTTTGCATTCACCCCAATGAGTCAACCCCAGTCATGTCTCACAGCCAGAGCCATATGTCGGGCTCCAGTCACAGTTTGGTAGCTGAATGTTCGCAAAATATGCAAGAAAACTTTTCCCACTGAAAGTGAAAAAAGCAAACCTGTTACAACACTTTAAGCAAAAACACACTTGAGTACAACCGGGCTGTGAAGGCACGTGAGCAGGAGATACTAGCAGCAGTGATGTGCGACCCAAAGGTAAACAAATGATTCAACCATGCATCACTGGAGCACTCGCGAGTTACATTTCATATAACAGCAAGAGCAGTCAGTGGATGGAAATTACTGATGTGCTACACGGTGGAAAAGCAGGAGGTTAAAAAGCTCGACCCAAGATGAAACAAACCAGGTAGAATTTCTTTTCCTTATATGACAGAATTGTGCAGGCTCCGCATTACAAGGTTATTTTGGATATTAAGCTAGAGTGTAAGCACTTGTAATACACTTTTCTTAAAACTTCCAGGAAAAACACCCCTGAGGATACTTATGTGCTCATATTTCATGTATGCCGTGTCACTAACATTGCACTATAATGTTGTTCATAGAGTATTTAAAGGTAGAATGGGAGGCAGAGCCTTCAGCTTTTAAGATTAGACTTAAAACTTTCCTTGTTGCAGATGGGGGTCCCTCCCTGAGCCTGGTTCTGCTGGAGGTTTCTTCCTGTTAAAAAGGAGTTTTTCCTTCCCACTGTCGCCAAAACGCTTGCTAATAGGGGGTCATATGACTGTTTGGGTTTTCTCTGTTTTCATTGTATTATTGTTGGGTCTTTACCTTACAATATCAAGCACCTTGAGGTGGCCACATTTTCACACTTTGAATTAGCTAAGCTGTCATCAGTGACAGCAGCTCACTGGAAGAGAAAGATGGAAAATCCATCATTTACTTACACATATAAATGCTGCTGCCTGCCGAGCTGATAAAATGTACATTATTTTTTTTAAATGTAAGTTTCTTGAAATATTATTTTGAGGCTATATCTCCCACCCCTACATACAATAAACAATACAGAGTTTTTTAAGGAAGGAGGTCATCTGATCTGCTCTGATCTGGCTTCTCAGTGGACTGCTTCATCTGACAGTTCTCCCACTTTTAACTAGTGTGAATCCTCATGTGTCTTTGTAACTGTATCCTCTGAATGAAGCTTTTCACCTGTGTGGATTCTCATGTGAGTTTTCAAGTTTATCATCAGGCTGAATCTTTTTCCGCAGGTGCTGCAAGAATGTGGCTTCTCACCTGTGTGAACCCTCATATGTCTCGTTAGTTTGGATCTGTACTCAAAGGTTTTTCCACAAATCTCACATTTCACAAACTTTTTACTTGTGTCAGTTTTACGCTGACTCTCTGACACAGGAAAGTTGTCTTGCTGATCTCTGCTCTCTGGTTCAGGAGAGCTGGAAGAAAGGAGATGTTCACTGTCCAGCTCTGGCTCACTTTCCTCATAAGTAGGAGCCACCATGAAGATAATAATGCCTTCAGTCTCCTGCTTCACTACAAGCTGATCTACGTCCTGACTGGTGCAAGGTTCCTCCTCTTCCTCTTTTATGTGTGGAAGCTCCGGATCCTCCTGGTCGAGGCTGAAGTTTCTCTCCTGGTCCCCAAAAACCAGTTCCTCCTCACATTCATGCTGTTGTGGGAAAGCTGAGGTGACAAATGGACAAAATTACTTGTCTTAGATAAATATAGAAGTATAACAAGAATGACTACTCGGCAGTGGTGTCTACAGCTGTCCATTTCCAACTCTACAACAGAGTTTAATCAAAATATCATCAGAAATATCATCATATCATTTACCCAGACCTGGAAACTGTTAAAATAAGATTTCATGCACTCACTTCTAACACGTTAGTAAATTTCTATGCACCAATCACAGTTTGTCCACCAATTACTGTTGGAAAGATGTTTATGTAAATGATAAGACAAACATCAGACAGAAGGGGAAATTTAAAAGTAGGATTAAAATATGGGGATAAAAAGCAGCGAAGCTCTCAGAAAACCTCGACTAACAATCAGCTGAGTTTATTTAAACACTGGCCTTGAAGAACTCTGATGTGTTTCCAAAATATCTTTATTGAATGAATTAAAGTCATATTAATTTTTAGGTAAGACCATTACGGTTTTACATACCCCTGCTGTGTAAGTTCATTTCAGGTTTCCAGATGTTATCCAGCTGTCTGAGCTGCTCTTCTTCAGTCCAGATGAGGCCTTCATCCTCCTGTTTGAGTACAATCTTTTCTACGTCATCGCTGATGCAGAGTTCCTCCTCTTCCTCTTTGATCTGTGGAGGATCTGGGCCCTCCTGGTCCAGACTGGAGTTCCTCTCCTGGTTGGAGACCTGCTGGTCATACAGGCCCTCCTCTTCCTCACACTTCATGTTAGGGGGAGATCTTGAGGAACAAAGGGTCACTGAGGAAAAAGGTTAATAATGTGATGACAGGAAAACACATCTGAGCAAATATAGTCCACTCTGAGCATGTCCTCATATGGGAGTGAAATTTAAACTGTACAAATGTGAAAAATGAAAGTGTAAGTTACTCTCGAGCTCTGATACTCTTATTAGGAAAGTTCAGAGTACAAATCATTCAGGTAGCTGCTGCCAGCTTCACGCTGCAAGTAAATGTTTGTCATTGTTGTAGATTAAACTGAAAATCTCACAGTGCCATAGCAGATAAGTACCAGTCAGGTTTCACAGCCAGTCATTGCACAGAATCAACCCAACTAAAGTCATCAGTGATCTGAAGATTATTAGGGACTCAGAGTTTCAGTCTTAGTTCTATTTGATCTCATTGCTGCCTTTGATACTGTTGATCATGACATTTTAAATCAAAGGTTTCATCATTTAGTTGGTTTAACTGGACAGTTCTCAATTGGCTCTCGACCTTTGACCCAGTTAAACCTCTCAGGTCATCAGGTTCAGATCTGTTAACTGTTCCCAAAATCAGATGTAAGTGTGCTAAGAGTGTGTTCAGTTACTGTGCTCCTGTTCTTTGGAGCATGCAGCCATAGTTTGCCTGCTGTGGCTGCATTCAAAACTAACAACTATGTTTCCATGCTTTGTGAATAACACTGACATCTGTGAGATTTGAGCTGATTTAGTTCGAGTTAAGACTGTTTATTAGAACATTACAAAGTTATTTTAAAAACTTCATCATTTTCTTGAACCCAAATATAATTCAGTTGAAAAATATACATTTTAAAATGAGGTGAGGATGGTGGGGGAGGCACGATGGTCTTGTAGGGTTAGACCCTGATTAAGGGGTATTTTTGAAAGTAAAGCCCATCTCTCAAAGTCCCTGCCGGCCTGCCTCCACCTCGGGAAGCCTGTGGGTGCAGACGGACGTGAGGAGCACCACAGGCGGCAGAGGACTGTCTGTAGCCCCGGAGTGAGGGTCAGAGAGCCGAAGCAGACAGCGAACTGTGGCACAGTGCAGAAAACAGAAGCTTTCCCTCCCTGCCTCTTTTATCTTAATCTTCTAAATAAATCTTCTATAAAGGCACTTTCTCTCGGTCTCAAGGTTTGTTTAATGCTAAAAGTTTACCGTAAAAAAGAGACGCACTTGTGTGATTAGCCGCTCCCTGATTTCAGTATGTTAGCCTACAAGCTGAGCTCTGATCAGGTCCTACATGAGTTGTATTCTTGTGTTAGTCCACTGAGACCATCGCAGTTTTACCTGTTATGCGTAACTTTATCTCGGGTTTCCGGCTGATATCCAGCAGTCTCTGCTGAAGGTTGATCTCATACTGGACGATCAGACGTTCTGTTAACCTCAGAGCAGATTTCTTCTGCAGCAGTCAGCCGGTCTCTCCACTATTGCTTCTAAACGAACAATAAAAAAAATGTAATTATAGAAAAACACTTCTGAGAAGATAAAGTTTTAGTTAAAGTCTGTAATGAGGGCATGTTGCTCACATTTGCAGGTGAAATTAAAAGTGTGTAAAAATGAAGTTATTTGTGCACTCTGATGCAAATGAGAACTTGAGTTCTGACATTTTTCAGCAACATTAAGAGTAAAAAAAACCTTTCAAACAAAAAAGAACTCACTTATTACTGACTGACTGATGATCTATTTTGGAGTTGATCTCGAAACTGATCTACATCTTGATATTTTTCAAAATAATCTTCACTATTGGGGGTGGCTGTAGCTCAGGCGGTAGAGCAGATCATCTACTGATCGGTTCGATTCCCGGCTTCACCTAGTCTGCATTTCAAATATCCTTGGGCAAGATACTAACTCCAAGTTGCCTCAAGTTGCTCTTTGATCTGTGGAATGTGTGTCTGAATGTTGGTAGAAAGCACTAAGAAAAATGTGCTTGTGCGAATGGGAGTGAGTGGGTGAATGCACAAGTTTTGTAAAGCGCTTTGAGTGCTCAAGATTGAGTAGAAAAGCGCTATATAAGAACCAGTCCATTTAAAACTCCCTGTCATGTTTTCACGAATACACATTAAATAGATCTGACTGATACAAACTGTAGGTTTAATATTAATGTTAACACTTCAGAAAAGCGATTACAGTTTTACCGCTGGTCTGTAAATCTTTCTCAGGTTTCCAGATGTTATGCAGCTGTCTGAGCCGCTCTTCCCCGCTCCAGACGACGATGCCTTCATCCTCGTGTTTCACTACAAGCTGTTCTCCCTCTTGACTGATGCAGAGTTCCTCCTGTTCCTCTTTGATCTGTGGGGGATCTGTGTCCTCCTGGTCCAGATTGAAGTTCCTCTCCTGCTTCCAGACCTGCTGGCCAGCCAGATCTTCCTCCTCCTTACACTTCATGTTGATGTGGGACTTGAGGAACAAAGTAAAAAGAAAAAGATTAGACAGGTAAAGGTGCAGCCTCAGTCAGCAGGGCTGTACACTGTGAGCATGTTGCTCACATATGTGAGAGAGGTTTGTACAAATGTTTCAGAAGCACCATGTGACTCCCTCTCTTTGTTGGAAAGTCTTATTAATTCACTTTATAACTATTACTTTGAAGATAAATTTCTACCATCACAAAAATATTATGACCTCTTTAAAAACAAACAACGGCAACTACATGACTTAAATTCCATGTTTAGATGAAGGTAATGGTCAATGCCTTTTGACAGGGGAAAAACCTCCACACAGAAGAATCTTACTTGGCTGAATCATAAATTATTCACCATGATTAAAACTGCAGATGAGCAATAATCTGCATTTTATTTTAGCCAAAGAGGAATGTTTCTGTTTGTCTGTGATCTGACTTTTTCTGCTGGGTCCAAATTTCATTTTATCCTGTGTAAGTTTGTTTCTCTTCCTGTTAACTAGCAAAGTCAAAATCACCTTGATTCATTTAACTTTAATTCAATTATAAATGTAATCATTTTATTGAACAATTAATTTCATTTCAATGAAAAACAATTACTTAAAAGAAAGAGATTAAGTTGGAGAGAGACATGTGGCCATCTTTTAGTGAGTTAGACCCTGATTAAGGGCTATTTTTAAAAGTAAAGCCCATCTCTCAAAGTCCCTGCCGGCCTGCCTCCACCTCGGGAAGTCTGTGGGTGCAGACGGAGGTGAGGAGCACCACAGGCGGCAGAGAACTGTCTGTAGCCCCGGAGTGAGGCGTCGTGAACCGAAGCAGACAGCGAACTGTGGCACAGTGCAGAAAACCGAAGCTTTCCCTCCCTGTTTGGTTTTGATGTGTCTCATGAAAGTCTATTGTTAAAAGTTGACCTTTAAAAAAAACGGACGCACTTGTTTGATTAGCTGCTCTCTGATTTTAGCCTGTTAGCTTACAGACTGAGCTCAGATCGTTCCTGTGTTAGTTCATTGAGAACATCACAGTTTTACATACCTGCTGCGTGACTTCATCTCGGGTCTCCGGCTGATATACAGCAGTCTGAGCCAGTGGCGGATCTCATCATCCTGGACGACTGTTTTTAATGTTTTTAACCACGGAGATTTCTTCTGCATCATCAGTCTCTCATTGTTAAACTCTCCCAGAAACTGAAGACAGTTGTGCCATTTCCGCGCTTCTTCTTCTTCTATTGAGTAGACGGCAGACTACACATGTCCAAGGGTAATACTGTCCTCCTCAGGCCATTGGCATCAAGTCAAAGCCTTAAAGTCTGGTACTTTGCGCATGGTCATTTTTTACGAACAGCAGAATCACAAGACAAAGCGTGCCAATGTTTATACTTTTCACTGTGACTGCCAAATAGATGAAAAAGTAGATGTTAAAAAACAACTTATAGTTTTGTCATTGGGCTGGTAGAAAGCTATGAGTTTCTGTCCCTTTGTCTGACCTTAGAGACTTATTTTAAAAGGAAACATTACAATCCTTTAAAGCAAGTATTTTCACCTCTGTTCCCCCCTCTGTACTTAGCTTTTTTGTTGTCATGTCAGTAATTGTCCAGTTGATGGCTCCCTTGGATCACAAGCCTGTCTCATGAGTCCAAGTGAATATATTCTTAATAAACAGCTTTGAAGAATTTGTGACCAACTTTGTTTAATTCGGAACATCATCATCATGAGTCAAACTCACTCTTGGATCTACAAAATATTTAACAAAAACAAACATCACTGAATCATAAGGTATTTGCTCCAACTCTTAGTCCAGAAACACATGAGTGAACTAGATCAGCTGCTCCTCCAGTTCAGCTGTGGATTTATATCATTATTTATATTTGTAAAGTGGATATGCAGTTTTTCAGTACTAATATAAGCATTTTATATCATTGCTTTATTGACAGATGTTTGGTGTTCAAGGTCAGGCATCAGTTTGAAAAAAACAAACAAACACACTGAGTTGAACTTGAACTTCCTACTGACAACAACTAAAATTGGTGCAAAAATAACCAGAAGCATATAAGAAGCATCCTGGAGGTGCTGCAGACAAGATAGGACCAATAACATGTCAACAGGAAATCCTTTTTACTAATTTGTTTATTTCTTTTTAGATTTTTACTCTCCATTTTAAGCCATGATGTTTGCTGATACTGTGTTCCTACTGTTTGTTCTCATTAATAGTTCTGTTTTTAACATTCTGTGCTGAAGCTGGAGGAAATGTTTCTACAGTGTCAGATGATACAGCTCCAAACTAAATAAGTGACTAACTAACGATGCTTTAATACACTTTACTATAAATTATGATATAGTGCACTTTCTTAAAATTTCTTATTGCTCTGTAATTAATTGTTTTCTTTATAAATGTACAAATGAGAATAAAATCTGTGTGATAAAGGAAGGTCTGTAGACTTCTCTGTTAAGATCAGTGAAGAGAAACAACAACATACAAATACCTAAGAAAAATATTCAGTAAACATTTAGAAGATAGAGAAGTTTATGTTGTCATGTGGAGAAATTTTTCAAATAAAAATATCCATAAGCATTGATAGTCTCCATGGCTGAACAGACACAGGAAAGAGCTCCACCTATAAAACGTAAAAACATCAAGACAACATGTTGAAGATGTCGAGGTACTGCCCATAATGTTTGACTGACATCTGATTTATGTGCAGCACATAAATACCACAATAATGATGGAGAGAAACTAAAAGGGAACTAAAATACAGATTGGAGATCCCTAAAAAATACACACACATTGGTCCCTAATGGACATAAATGTCCATTCCCCAAAAAGTGCAATAAAAATATTATATATTAATATTTTTTTCCACTTTAAATTGGTCAGTCTTTTAAAACTACTTCTCCCTGAAATATTCATATAAAGTTTTAATTATATTTTCGTTGTTTTAACCCTTTAAATCCCAGTTTTACTTCATGAGCGCCCTGTTTTTTTAGCCCCCAAAAACAAAAAAACTCAATATTTAAAAAAAAAAAACATTTGAAGTAATATTTGATTGTTATTATAATTAGGCCTTTAGATGGACTAAAGATTGGCACCAAGAGTCATTTCGATCGCCTTTTATTTTTTTTCCAGGAGCGCATTTCATAAAATGCACACTATCGACCACGCCCCAAAAAGTGCAATAAAAATATTAAATATTAATTTTTTTTTTCACTTTAAATTGGTCAGTCTTTTAAAACTGCTTCTCCCTGAAATATTCATATAAAGTTTTAATTATATTTTCGTTGTTTTAACCCTTTAAATTACAAAAAAACTAAAAAAAAAACTAAAAAACTAAATATTTTCCCAAAAAAACATTTGAAGTAATATTTGATTGTTATTATAATTAGGCCTTTAGATGGACTAAAGATTGGCACCAAGAGTCATTTCGATCGCCTTTTATTTTTTTTTCCAGAACCAGAAAATGGTCTCCAGGCGGCAAATGCTGCTCGTCGAGGCCGAAATGAGTGCATTCTCCCGGGTTAACTCGCGACGATGATCGGGGCATGTTGCGTCGGACTCCTTTTTCCAGCGCACACTTCCGGTACCACGTGACAACAAATACGTCATTTCCTGTTGACTAAAAAAAAAAAGCACCCTCTCATGGTCCTAGGGACCGAAAAATGGTCCGCACGATCAGCGGGCGAATCCGCTGCTGCACGCCGGAAAAGAGGCGTCATTTCCCGCAGGTCTGTCCAAGCAGCCCGCTGATTTCCAGCAGAGGTCAAATGTGAAGCAAGGGCGCCACCCGGTGGACAAATAAAAAAATTACAAGTCTAAGGCCTGTAGTCCAAAACGAAACCTAAGCTGGAGACCTGACTTTCGATTTGACCGTAAATTTTCTGGCGTGAAAAATAGCGTTTATAATGGGTTTCAATGTGGACATTTTTGTCCAAAGGGACTCATGTGTTTGGATTTCTGTAACTTAGCCATTTTAGGCTGATTTAATGAATTGACACCACAATTAAAAAAAATAAGAAAAAAAAACATTCTTTGACAAATTTGGCTTTAATCCACTCAACACAGTGAAGATGGTTTAAAACTAAAAATGCAAAAGACAATAAATGTCCCTAAGGACCTCTGAGGGTTAAACTTACAACAATATGAAAGACTTCAGTCTATTTCACTTTAATCAACTCAGCAGTGGCTCCATAATAAAGACTCAGTCCAGCATAGAGCGGCTGAGTGAATGTGGTCTGGACTCTGTGGAGGAGAGTCATGGTTTCAGAGACGCTGTAGAAGGACAAAATACCTGCTCTGTGATCCAGGTACACTCCTACTCTGGAGGAACGAGGACCTGAGACACGAGTTTGGATGTTGTTGTACGAAAATGTAAAACTGTTGTTGTAACAATATAATGACCAAGATTTGTCATTACATCCAAAAACACATTCATATCCTTTTCTGCTGATATTCTTGTATGCGACTGCTACATAAACTTCTCTCCCTCTCCACTCCACCTCCCAGTAACAACGTTCAGTCAGACTCTCTCTACTCAGGACCTGAAACCATACAGTGAATCTGTCTGGATGATCAGAATAAGACTGTTGTTGTTCCATAAATGTTGCTTTTCTGTTCCCCTCTGATAATAACAGCAGTTTGTGTGCTGTGTTTGGATCCAGTGTGATTTCACATGAATATTTTAAGAATCCAGCTCTGGTCTTTGGCTCTGGTTGTGACAGTGAAACATCCACTTCAGTGACTGTCAGTGAGATGTTTGTCCATTCCTCTCTCAGAATGTCCTGTAGTTTATCTCTGACCTCTGACACAGCTGCTGTCACATCCTCAAAGTAGCTCAGAGGACGGATATTGATGCTGGATGAGTCTGTAGACTCACTGAGTGCTGACAGTGAGGGGTAGTTGTGTAGAAACTGGATGTGATCCTCTGTGTGTGAGAGCTGCTTCAGCTCAGCATCTTTCCTCTTCAGCTCAGTGATCTCCTGCTCCAGCTTCTCCTGAAGCTCTTTGACTCGACTCACTTCAGTTTCCTGCTGGGATCTGATCTGCTGCTTCACATCAGAGCTTCTTTTCTGGATGAGATGGATCAGCTCAGTGAAGATCTTCTCACTGTGCTCCACTGTTTGATCAGCAGACTGATTGATGGCCTCCACCTCCTGTTGAAGCAGCTTCACATCTTTCTCTCTGTCCTGGATTCTCTGCTGGATGTTTTGTCGACTCACCTCCAGCTCTCTCTGCCTCTCAGTCCTTTCTGCTGCAGCTGAGACTGTGTCGTGGCCTTTATGTTCATCCACAGAGCAGAGATAACAGATACTCTGCTGATCAGTACGGCAGAACATCTTCATCACCTCATCATGACGAGAGCAGATGTTCTCCTGGAGCTTCTTGGAGGGCTCCACCAGCTTGTGTTTCTTGAATGTAGGTGAATCATAATGAGTCTGAAGGTGTTTCTCACAGTAAGATGCCAGACAGACTAAACAGGACTTGAAGGCTTTCATTTTTCTTCCAGTGCAGACATCACAGGCCACATCTTCAGGTCCAGCATAGCAGTGATCAGCAGGAGCAGCTTTGAGTCCAGTCTTCTTCAGCTCCTCCACTAAAACTGCTAACATGGTGTTTTTCTCCAGGACAGGCCTCGCTGTGAAAGTCCTCCGGCACTGAGGGCAGCTGTAGATTTTCTTCTTTTCCTCTTCATCCCAGAAGCTTTCAATACACTTCATGCAGTAGCTGTGTCCACAGGGAAGAGCCACCGGATTCTTCAGTAGATCCAAACAGATCGAACAAGAGAAGGTTTCTCGGTCCAGCTGAACACTTTTCTGCGCCATTTCACCCAACAGTGTCAGTGACTGTGTGAGTTTCACTTCCTCAGAACTGAAACTGCTCTGATCTAAACAACATAGGTTTCTGTAGCGAATGGGATCTGTCAGCTCTTATACGTCACCACATGTTGGTTGCACCCATCTTCAAACTGCAGATCAGAAGGGGAGGGAACAAGGGAACATGTGGACAGAGAGGAGGTGCTGAGTTAGAGAGCAGGAAGAGGGAGGGTTATCAGACACTAATTCAATCCTGGAACATGTGAGCCTGTGAGTTTTTCATTTAAAAATAGCACTGCTCAGCCTTTAAAGTTGTTAAATAAACGTAACATTTAAAAGACAATCTTTTTATGTAAATTAGTTTAAATTATCATTTTAGTCATTACAGGATATCAAATACTGCAGCTGAACTAAGAAATTGTTGTAGAAAAAAGCAATAAAAGGTCGTTCCCCCTCTGTCCCCTCCTGGTCACCTGTGCCTCAATTTTATGAGATGAGATGGATCAGCTCAGTGAAGATCTTCTCACTGTGCTCACTGTTTTATCAGCAGACTGATTTTATTCCACAACCTAGACATCCACATTACTCACACTCTCATAACACATACATATAGGGCCTTGGGATCGGGCATGTTATACGGTGTCCAGAGGACGGTCTTTGTATTCAACCTCACCTCTGGCGCTGGTGCCTATGGAGCGCCAGGACTGCCATAATGAATTAATTAAATACACCATTAAATAATGAATTAAATGTGGCAATAATTAATTAAAATTGGAATTAATTAATTAAATAAATAGTTATGACACATGTAATTAATTAATTATTGACACGTTTAATTAATTATTTATGTATTTCACATTTTAATTAATTATTCCATCCATCCATCATCCATTCGCTTCCGCTTATCCTTTTCAGGGTCGCGGGGGGCGCTGGAGCCTATCCCAGCTGTCATAGGGCGAGAGGCGGGGTACACCCTGGACAGGTCGCCAGTCTGTCGCAGGGCCAACACACATTTAATTAATTAATTATTGACACATTTAATTAATTATTTAATGATATATTTATTTATTTCATTTTGGCAGTCCTGGCGCCTGGCTCTCATCTTGAAATAATTTTATCTGTCAGCCTCACCCATCAAACTCAGGGGGCGGGGTTAACGCTGATCAAGTCAAAACCATTGCTTAGGCCTGGTGGCCATTGTTTCTAGCACACAACAACCGGCATGTGGAAGCTAACAGAACTGAACTTTGAAAAACCCTGTTTGTGTGTCACCAAATACCGTTTTAATATTTTTTTAGCCGAGAATGTAGTGGTTTAATCTTCATGTGTCTGGTCGGTTTGTCAAGATACAGCCTCTTTGCAAAAGTGTTTCGATGATTTCGGAGACGTCTGCCCAGTCTCACGGCAAAGCGTGGGATAGACCCGCTCGCCTCGCAAGCAATCCCACCGACAAAGCGCAGGCCCCGGTACACAGCTGTAGTAACCCCCGCTGACTTCTTTTACTGAGGTTATATTTATCGGTGTTTTATTTCCTGATGTTCTTATGTGTCCTACGTGTTTCAGTCGCCAATTCTGAATTATAACTAACATTAAAAACATGTTTAAGGAGGAGAGAGAGCAAATAAATCTGTTTAACATCTGATCTTTGGGTTTTTGTTCAGCAATCAGCGTGACCTGTGTATAAACGCATAAAAGAGATAACGTTGGTGTTTCTGTCATGTAGTAACTGCTGGCTTTAACTGTACAAAGGTTGTTCGACACTATGAAACACATACAGACTTCATGATGTTCGGCTAATATTTTTATTGTGAATATTAATCATGAGGGTAAACGGCCCTGTACACCACGGAGCGAGGTCAGCATATCCACGATATGCAGAGTTTCCCAGCTGACTAACTGCCAACTATTCCAGAGACGTGAAAATATACAGCATAAAGAAAAGTGTAAGAGACCCAGCAGCAGATTAGAATAACAGTTATACATTTAATAAATCACCAAATGAATCCAAGAAACGAGCAAACCTGTTCCGACAATTTGAGTTTGTGTTCCCTCAGCTGCAGACTCGCTGCTGTTTAAATGTTTGAAAAGGAAGATTAGATATAAACAAACGTCAAACGTAGACTCATTCTGCCTTCACATTTGATATGAGGCCACACAGTAAAAAACTGTCAATTTTACACTTAGAGAGTTGATTTTAACTCTGTTTCAGATAACATTTGGTCCCACTCAAAATTAGGGTAAAATTTACTCTATGGCCAGTGTTAACTTTTTAGTGTTAATTCTACTCAGTTTAGTGTCAAAATTAACAACAAAATGTGTAAAAATATTTAACACTGAGGGTTATTCACACTGTTTAGAGTAATATGATTTCACTTTATAGAGTTATTTTTAGTCCAAGTTCACTCTAATGTGTAATAATATTTCATTTTCATTATTTTTTCATATTTATCATATGATGCTATATTTCTAAATGGCTGTGATCTATCCTATATTATGAAAATAACTACAAACATACAGGTTACAGTAACAGCATTTATTAGCATAACAAACTCTTACAAATGACAGTAAGTAATGACAGTTGTCATTCACTCCATACGACAATTGTATGTCAAAAGGCCTGGGATAATGCAGGCTGTCAACATGAAAGACAACTAAATCTTGCTTTGTCCTGGTCAACTCATAAGCATGGAAATGTTCTTGAAAGGCTACTGTACATAATGGCAAAATGAGAAGTACCAGTTTCTCATGTATTATCAGAACTGACTCAATCTGGTAAAACACAGGCATTTCAGACACTACTTTGCCACAAATAACCAAATGCGGGCGGTAAACAATACCATTCTGTTTAGCCCAGTTCACTTTCATAACTTGAACTCTATTGGGCAGTTGCATTGCTATTGCAATTCCAGAACCTCCTTTTACCATATCTAAAGACACCATTTTTCCTGGACCAATGTCTAACCGACTAAAGGTTGTTGAAGATTGCCAAATGTATGCCATATAATTCTGGTGTTTTTTTGGCCAGCGTTTTGGTGATATTTTTGAATGATTTGAGCAGTTTCTTGAAAAAATTGTGCTTACCTTCATAGCGCATGCACCAACTATGAAGTACAGGCCCTATTTTTTGGATGCAGCGAGGATAATGGATAAGAAAATGGTGCTTTGGTAAAAGTTTTTTCTGGGGATACAACATCTTGAACAGTTTGTGGTGTTCCACAATCAAATGTTTTAAATATACACACATACCTTGAGATAACATAGGAGAAAATACAATGTTAACTATCTGTAGTAATAAAAGTAGTAGGCCCCGATGTTGGTCAGTAGAGGTTACCAAATCTCCAAACATGAGGGGAACATTCCTCAGTAAGCACCATGTCTGAATAGCATTCAGTCCCAGATCATTAGACTCTCCACCTAAATTCACAGCTACTGGCCTATTGTTTTTCTCCATGAATCCATAATCAAAACTTTGTATTCTCAAATTCACTTCTCCCAATGTAAGATGTTGTTCTTTTAAATACAAAAACAATAACTTCAGTTTGTACTGGGCCACTCCTTCCAAAACATCATGCATCACATCAACTGAGAAGTTCTCAGTTGTGTGAAAATATGTCAGTGAATTCAATAAGCATGAACTCTTTACACCAAAAACATAAGGAAGCAATGGATTATTAGACATTTCCTGACAGTGAGCAGTGTGGTTGTCTTTGGTGCGCAACACTATTTTGGGGGAAATCTTCAGAGAATTCTGTTTGAAAGTCATCTTTATCAGCTAAACAAAACCTGCAACAGTACCTTGCACTGAAAGACTCCACCAGACCAAACAAGCTATGTAAGCCTAAATTATCACCAGTGACCTGTACCACACTACCACGAACATAACCACCGAATAGTGGAATCTCAATACCATCGCTCTCTAACACTTTAATGTCTCGAACAATAGGAACAAGAATTTCACTAAAACCATAACGTTTCAGATCTTGTGCATGAAATAAGGCACAAAGGTGTATGTTGGCCAAAAAAGAATTCCATTTGGGAGAGAAGTTTCTTAAGGTAAAATATACTGCACCCAACTTGTGAATACCTCGCTTGGAACCAAGAGGATTTGCAACCTCAAAGTCATCATAGAACATTTGGATCTGAACTGTGTGCTTTTCTGTTGAAAAAAAGAGGGTGTGTCTTCAATAGAGATCCATCACAAATATCTCTGCGTCTTGAATCACAAGTGTCTGATTTTTTCAACATTTCTCCAACATGCTGACTCTTAAATATTGATTCCAATGTTGATAAAACTGGAACATACATGAATTTATCTTGAACAACTGCCTGATCATATGTTCCAGTCTTTTTATTTCGCCTTGTGTCAAATCTTGAGCCAATTACACATTCAACTGGTTCTACAGTTTCCCACTTGTCTGATAAATATTTTGACCTCTTGTACTCAGAATTAAGAACTGAGAAAGGATTCTCTAACTCATCAAAACATGCTTCAACTTTCTTGCACATTTCTGTTTCTCTTTCATTACTAAATACATGCTTAATGACTGTTTCTTTAGCATGTTGTTGGATATCTTGAACAATCTCTTCCATGGAATTCACTACAGAATTCACTACACTTTGGCCTACACCTGCTGCCTTTAGATCAGAAATAACAGCTGCACAACTATTTACAAGGTCTGCTGAAGATAATTCCGACTCAGCCTCTAAATCAGGGGTGTCAAACTCAAATACACAGTGGGCCAAAATTCAAAACTGGAACAAAGTCGCGGGCTAACATTAATATTTATTGAAAAAAAAAATCTTCCTCTAGATATAAGAATGAATCTTTTTTTATGGACTCAAACAAGTTTTGCTGAAAACCTGAATATGGAACAAGCAAAGCTTAATACTAAACAATATATATATTAACTGTATACTACCAGTAGGCCAGCTCTAATAGTAATTTGGTATGGCTTCGCGGGCCAAATGTAATCAGGCTGCGGGCCAAATCTGGCCCGCGGGCCAGAGTTTGACACCTATGCTCTAAATGTTCAGGCACCACATCAACATTAGCAGTAGTACTTGTGTCCGTAACACTTTGAACTGGTGAAAAATCTAGTTCTGCAGAATCAAATGAACTGCTTACGTGGCATTTGTTCAGGTGCTTTCTAAAGCCAGAAAAACTACTAAAAGAACGTGAGCATCCCACTTGGCCACATTTGAGATATAGTGTCCTCCCAGTACAGAGACCATGAATTACCTTAAGGTGTTTTACAAGGCTGTTTGGTCTACCATGATCACTTTTGCAAAGAAAGCACTTCATTATTTTGATCTCAATGGATACTAACGCACCATTCTTGCTCGCAACTCTGGGAGTTTCCTTTGTTTCCCCAACATCAATGTTGTAAATGGTTGTTTGCAGAAAAGTGAAAAAGTTGGTCAGGGATGAACTGTATGACGTATCAAAGACATAATGGGCCTTAAAGAGTTCATCAAGGGCTCCTACTGAACCTGTCGCTTTACATGGAAGTGCATGCTTGTCAATCACAATGAAGAAGGTGTGGATGCTGCTTCTTGTGGGTCCCTGAGCAAGAAGGTAGGGCTGACTGCTTCGGGTGATGTTGTCTAGATGCTGCTGTACACTGGTTCCAGCCTACAACAACACATTAAACAGCAGTATTTAGTGACTATCCCATTAGATTAGATCACCTTACTGTACATTACAATGGCGGTGATGGAATATATATTTTAAATAACATACCTTTAGGAATTTGATGAGGTTATCGACAGCTTGAGATGCAGACATCTTTCCTGGTCTCTTTCACCCTTGTGCAGATGGCGGTAGCAGATGTAGCAGCAGCAAGATAGCAGACATGTCACTGTCCCAGCCTACAGACGAATAAACAAAGAATTACTCCAAAAATACATTCGATAGACAGAATTGCCTATATAACCAACAATGGCAAATAAAAACAGTCAGTCATACCATTCTCAACTTCAGTAGCTGACTCAGCATTGCACATCAACTCCAAGAGCTCCGAGGTGGGTACAAGTCCATGACTTTCCTTTACAATCTTTGATTTGAGATCGATGGGCCACCTCTCCAAGAATTTGTTGGCAGTGACCTCATCAAACAGGAGTCTGAAATCTTGTTCTATCTATAATGCAAAAATAGAAGATAAGAGGTGTAATGAGTGAAATTGCAAGCTGCATGGAATATTTCAGTGATTCAACAAATGAAGATGTCTTACCAGTCCTGGTGTGTCCAGAAACCGCGGGAAGACTATGAAGACATCTGCTGCATTCTTATCATCGCTGACCATTGAATGCCGATAAATGAAGGTAGCTTTCATCTTTTCACGGATAGTGTCTTCATCAGCAGAGTGTCTCAAAAGAGCAATAGCTGCTTTTACATCCTCATCTGATAACACTGTCTCAGTGGTGAGTGGTCTGGATCGACCACGGCCTGGCCCGCCAACTTAAGAAAAAACAATTTGATTGACTCCTGCCTACAAATTAGATCAGAATCATTTAAATCACAAGTGAACTTACTTTTAGGAGATTTGGAAAGTGAGACACTTCTTTCCTCTGCAGCTTTTCTTTGAATTGTCTTCAACCGCCACGCAAGGTATCCTGAACCGCTCTCTGGATCATAGTAATGTTCTTATGTAATTAAATACAAGCAGAATGTTATCAACATTTCTGAGGGCAACTATGTGTTTAATGTTGCAAAGTCCCCTTTACTTACATATCCATGTTGTGAATATGGGTCTTCCAGATATGGAAACAGAGCAACAATCCCCTGCGCATACATCACTCTTACACTTTTAGGGGGAGATGTCCTAATGTATAAATTCAGTGATGACCGTCACTCAATTGGCATTGAACATCACAATTAAAAATAATACAATACTAAAAATGTTTCTTTATAGACTACATTTATGATTCTTACCCATGTGCTTCTGTCATCTCAGCAGCAAGTATGTTTATCATCTGTCTTCTAGTTGCATCTGTCAGAGATTTGGTTTTTGCATACTCTTGTATGATGTGTTCACCACCAGGCTTTGTTGTTAGGATTTTTTCAATCAACTTAAATAGACATAAAATATGAAGTCAGAAATTTTTTAAACCTTGAGAAAAACTGGAAAACGATTACATAAAAACACTTCACATCAAACATGCAAATTAGACTAACAATGTTCACTACCCACAGCTTTTGCCTCATAGTTTATATGGCATGGCCTTTTAGGTGGTCTTCCTTCAGTGGTTGCTGCTTCTTCAGGAGGTTCACACATTGTGAAGTTTAGAATGATTGCATCATCCGATGGAGAAGATGATGATGACAGAGATACACCTGTGCATTAAGGAACATGACCAAAGCAGAAGCATTAAATTTAACTGTTAATGCTTCAATCTCAACCTTTAAATTTCATATAAACATATACGTATGTGAGTGATTACCAAGTTCTTCATTGCTCAGCATGACTCGGAAGGTTACAGGTGACCCCTTCACTATTTCTTCAAACACCTCTGCGTCTACTTCTGTGTCAGACTGGTCAAACACCTTCATATCTAGCTGTCTGCCTTCTGGTATGTTAAATTTTAGGCACACTGAAGTAAGGTAAGAGAAAAGAAATGTTACAGAAATTGTTAAAAAAAAAAAGGCCATGCATTTTCTTATCAAATGGTAGAGTAAGGCTATGTCTTCACAAAATATTGATGAGATGAAGCTTAAGAATATAGGTAATTCTCATTCATTGTTGAAGTAGAAACAATTATCAACTTAGGTAGTTGACTTAGAATATAATTAAGCTTGTTTATTGACCAGGTAAACGTTGTTATCTTGTTTTATCCTGATATTCTAACCTTCTTTCATGAAAGCATCAAATGTCAGGGCCCTATTTCAGGAAGCCGGTTTAGAAAACTCAGAGTGAAAAACGATACTCAGGGTTGAGTAACCCCGAACTGTCCAACTCGGAATATTCGGTTTCAGAAAGGCTGATAACAATCAGTTCAATCAACGCGGAGTTGCTTTAACCCCAAGTCAAGCGCGCGCACGAGGATACATAAAGCCCTGATTAGTGGAGCACAGATTAAGCGAGTCACCATGGAGACGGAGGGAAAGAAGGCGCGGTCAATGTATTTTACAGCGCTTGAGGCCGAAATTCTGATGGCAGCATATGCCGATAACATGCAAATTTTGCGGAAAAAAAGTAACACAGCCTCAGCTGCAAAACAAAGGGAGCATGCATGGCAAAACATAGCCGACAGAGTCAATGCGTGAGTGTTACTTTAAACATTGATCTAGGGATTTCCACCCATTTAACACGTTATTTTATTTTATTTGTTATTTTATACATTTTATTTTGTGACGTGATGTGAGCGCAGGTGCAACCCAACAGGCCCCAAACGTTCCTGGCAGCAAGTAAAAATGAAATATAAAAATATAGTCCAAACAGGTAAGGTGTAATTGTATTATGAGCCATAGTGCTTGGTCTGTTTGTCCCATGTAAATCAATTGCAGTTAGAGGCTACATTAATTTTCCTTCTGTAAGCACTTATTGAAATTATCTGAGCACATTACAAGTACATATTTGCTTACTCTGTATGCTCAAATGTGACCCGTTATAGCCAACAGAAAAAAAGCGGAGGCCCGAAAAACAGGTGGGGGTCCTCCACCACCACCACTCACAGAGGCTGAGCAGTTGGCCCTCAGCCAAAACAGTGGGCGCCCTGTGGCTGAAGGCATCTCTGCGGGGACATCCTCTGAGTCAGTAACCCCGCAAGACACAAGTGCCTACATAAGAGGTAAATTCAAAATAATACATGATGTGCATACATCCTTTCTTCACAGTCACCTTTGCAGTGCTACTCATTCATTTGATAAACTCTTTACCATAATGAATTATTTTGTAGTGAAGTTATTTTCCTACTGATTTTGCCTTCCCTCAGTCTTGGTTGTCTTTGAGAGCATAATGACAATGAAGTGTAAGGTGATTGGTATGTTTGTTAATTGCCATTTGGTCCCTTGTAAGTTATAAGTGACCTGTATAAACCTCATATTCTATCAGTTGATGGTGATGGTGTACTGCATCTGGTGCAGCCTCCTGTTGAGCCAGACCAACATGCAGTTATGAGTACTCTTAATACTCCACAGATTATATGAGTTTACAGTAGAACAGCAATGTTGTTAATTTCTTTACTACAGGAAAATAATGAAGAAACATTGACAGCTGTTACAGAGGAGGAAGCAACAGAGACACTTTATGAGGTTTACATCTTACAATGGAAAATATAACAATTGAATAAAATGTGGTACTATAATAAAACCATGGACTTTCTATGTCTCTAACAGAGTGATGATGGAAATGAAGAGGAAGAGGGTCCAGCCACGTCTCCAACAAACCTTTCCTCAGTAAGATGTTCAGCACTGATTTACAACCAACCTAAGTAGGCATGTACTATGAATGTCAATGCTATTTTCTGTTTCAATAGCTCCCTGTAAAGCAGCTGTACAAGACCCATTTGATCAAGAAAATAAAAAAATGTGACTTGGAAATGGAACACTTCAAGCAGCAGATCCAAAAGACCAAGTGTGACGGAGTGACCCGTCTCAAGGCAGAGTCCGCTGAGTATGGCACCGCCACCATTAGATCGCCACCATTAGTTCGATTTGGCACCCGGGGCGGCGTATCTTTCTGACGACCGAGTAGAGGAATAAAAGGGGTGAGGAGCAAGTTGTGAGCCGCATCGGGGGTGGCTAGATTTTGGTTCCCACTTACTTGTTAAGGGCGTCGGTCGGGGAGACGTGCGGGGGGATCGCCAATCGTGCAGGGTGACGCAAGCCGATGGTATGGGGGTGTGGGGTTTAAATAATGAGTTCACGTGTGTCTGGACCGTCATGAGAATGGCCTCATTACGTGGGCCGTTAATGTGTATATGAAGTCGGGTAGACTTCCGGGAAATAGTTGAGAGCCTGTATCAATGTATATGTTTTGTGAGTGTATAATGAAAAAGAAATTCTGGGGGAGGGAGACGGGGATTAAAGTTAGAATAAAGAATTGGTGGTGACGCCAAGGGGGAGGGGTTACGGGATATAAGAGACGGCGAGCCGGATATGAAGGGGAGTGTGTTGTAACATACAGGCTGTGTAGCGCGGATCTCAGTTTTATGTCTTTGTAACCATCTTTTTATGCACTGGGGAGGCCGTTTCAAATAAAGTATCCACACTAATACCTTACCGACTACGCCTGTGTTTGTCCGGGAGAGGTCTGGAAGGGGACCCCGTGACATATGGTGTCAGAAGTGGGATGGCTAGTCGGAAGAGGAAAACGCGCCTCCCAGCGAAGCGCACAGGGCTGCGGTCCCAGCAGCATGAGCTTCCGGGGGAGAAGACAGCAGAGGAGCTGGCGTGGGACACAGTGCCGGCGTCATCTTCTTCAGCAGAGGAGGAGGAGATTTCCGGCAGGATTGGTCCGGAGTTGCCTACAACCTCGACCGCAGCACGTGATGGAGAACTGATTGCGATGATGAGGGACTTCCTGGCGGGACAGCAAAGGAGAGAGACGGTGTTATTGGCAGAACTCAGGGGGCTGAGGACCGTTCCCTCTCCTAATGCGCTGTTGCCGGCGGATTCAGCTAGTCAGCAGAGCTCAGGGCAAGTGTTAGCGGGAGCTAGCACTACGGCCGCTACGGCTACACCGAGCACGGTAACAGCGAGTAGCCCCAGGATGGTGCTGCCTACCCCGGCCCGGCAGCGAGAATACCGGCCGTCGTTACTGGAGGAACCGGCTCGCCAGTCCCTGGCAACGACAAGCAGCCTCGACCAGACGGGCGGAGAGTGGAGGCGATCGGAGGGGCCAAAGATTCCACCGTACCAGATGGGGGAAGATATTGAGAACTATTTGTTGCGCTTTGAGCGAGTGGCCAGAACCTGGAGATGGCCGGAGAATGAATGGGCCTGTCGGCTAGTTCCGTTGCTAGCGGGGAAGGCGTTGGAGGCCTATACCGCAATGGATGAAGAAAGAGCCCACTGTTATGAGGATTTAAAAGCTGCCTTGTTAGTTAAATTTGACATTTCCCCGGAGACGTATCGGCAGCGGTTTCGCTCTAATATTATTCCACCTGGGGAGAGCCCCACCGAGACGTACTACCGGCTGAAAGGACTGTACCGGCGCTGGCTTCGACCAGAGCAGCATACGAAGGACGAGATGGGAGAAGCGATTATTTTGGAGCAGCTAATTCGAGTTCTTCCAGGGGAGGTGAGGACCTGGGTGAGGGAGCATGAGCCCGCGGACGGACTGGCCGCAGCCAAGTTGGTGACGCAGTATTTCAATGCGCGGAGAGGAGCGGCCCCGGTCCGCTCAGCTGGGACGCCACAGCGATCGTCCCCGCAATCCGCGGGTCTGCCGAAGCGGGAGAGTAACCCCGAGCCATCCGGGGCCCCCAAGGTATCCACTCTACGAGGAGCGGGTAAGGACTTTCTTTGTTATTACTGCCAGCAGCCAGGCCATAAAGCCTCGGTGTGCCCCATCCGGAAGGCCAAAGTCACTGGGGCCTGCTATGCACCTCGGCTGGAGGCGGAACCAACAAAGGTCCAGCCAGCTGAGGGGCAACGCTATAAAACTGTAAGGGTAAATGGGCAGCAGGTTACTGCTTTGCTGGACACTGGTAGTTTTATGTCATTAATTAAGCAAAGCTTGGTACCAGTGAACTGTGTGGACTATAGTCGACAAGAAGAAGTGTTATGTGTGCATGGTGACAAACATCCCTACCCAAAGGTGGAAATAACAGTGACTATTAATGACCAGCCATATTTATTGTCTGTTGGGGTGGTACAGAATTTGCCGGTAGAGGTTATTCTGGGGATGGATGTGCCTGTGCTTATGGATTTGTTGCAAGAAAAAGAAGAGCGGGACACAGAGACAAAAGGGAGGGAAACGGGGAATGTTCAAATGAAGGTGTTAGGCCCAGTGGTCACTAGGGCCCAGGCGAAGGCGGGATGCCAACCCCTGCCAGACTTGGACAGTAGTCTGTGCGAGGGTGGCACGAAAGGGCCGAGAAAATCTCGTCGCCAACGCCGCTTTGAGAAGCAGCTATGGTCCCAGGGACCGGGCAATAAGAACATGAAATGGGATGTACCTGAAAATATTTCTGTGTTGCAAAGGGAGGATGAGACGTTGGAAGTGTTGTTTGCTAATGTGCCTGAAGGGGGAACAGGGAAATGGGGAGGAAAAGAGAAGTTTGTGGTTGAGAAAAATGTGTTGTATGCAGTTGATGGGGACCACCAGCGGCTTGTGATCCCTGCTAGTTGTAGACCTCTCATTCTGCATTTAGCTCATACCCTCCCCTGGGCAGGCCATTTGGGTCGCCAAAAAACCTATTTACGGGTTAGTACGCGTTTCTTTTGGCCGTCAATGTATACGGATGTACAGAAGTACTGTCGTGCATGCCCTGTGTGTCAGAAAACTTGCCCAGCGCGCAAATCGGATCGGGCTCTGCTACAACCCTTGCCGGTCATCTCTATCCCCTTCCGTAGGGTAGCTATGGACATTGTGGGTCCGTTAGTAAAAAGTGGTCGGGGTTATCAGTACATATTGGTGGTGTGTGATTACGCGACCCGTTTCCCAGAGGCGTTTCCGTTGCGAGCGATCACAGCCCCTAATGTTCTGCGCGCACTGATACAGTTGTTTTCTCGGGTGGGGATACCTGATGAGATTTTGACCGACCAAGGGACTAACTTTACGTCGAAGTTAATGCAGCTCTTCCACACTCAGTTAGGCGTTTCGGCCATCAAGACGTCACCGTACCATCCACAGACAGATGGGTTGGTGGAGAGGTTTAATCAGACTCTCAAACGGATGTTACAGAAGTTTGTGTCAGACACGGGAAAAGATTGGGACCAGTGGTTACCCTTTCTTTTGTTCGCGTATAGAGAGGTTCCACAGGCGTCCACGGGGTTCTCCCCCTTTGAGTTACTGTATGGGTGGGAGGTACAGGGGCCGCTTGATCTCGTTCGAAAGGGGTGGGAGTCTTCGACCGTGGCTCCAAATGAGAAAGGGGTGGTGCAGTTTGTGCTGGAGATGAGAGAGCGGTTGGAGCGGTACCAGGCCGAGGCCGAAGCCAATCTGCGGGATGCTCAACAAAGCCAGAAGATCTGGTATGACCAACAGGCCCGGCAACGTGAGTTTCAGCCCGGACAAAAGGTGCTGTTACTTCTCCCTTCTTCCAACAGTAAACTGCTGGCGAAATGGCAAGGGCCCTATATCGTGCTTCGCCGAATGGGACCAGTGACGTATGAGATCCATCATCCGGGAAAAAAGAAACCGAAACAAACCTACCATGTGAACCTCCTGAAGGAATGGGTGGAGCAGCCCCGTCCGGCTCCGAGGGAGGCACTGATGGCCAGGGTGGTGCACGGAGGAGGACAGAGTGAACCTGAGCAGGCTACGGATTCAAGGTCTCCGGTATTGACTCATCTGACCTCACAGCAGGCTGCGGAGCTACTGAAAATTCTGCAGGAGACGCCTTCGCTGTGTTCCGTTAACCCAGGTCGGACTACCTTGGTTGAACACGTGATCCGGCTAAAAGAGGGACAGCCCATCCGGCAACGGCCCTATCGGGTTCCGCAACACTTGGTGGAGAAGCTGCGACAGGAGGTGGAGAAGATGCTGGAGCTTGGAGTGATCGAGCCGTCCTGCTCCGAATGGTGCAGCCCGGTGGTCATTATCTTCAAAAAGGATGGCTCTTTACGCATCTGCATCGACTTTCGAAAGCTAAATGCCATCTCCGAGTTTGATGCGTACCCCATGCCGCGAATTGAGGATTTACTGGAGAAGATTGGGGCTGCCCAGTATATCACCACTTTGGACTTGTGCAAAGGCTACTGGCAGGTGCCACTGGAGGAGACGTCGAGGCCGTACACTGCTTTCAGGACCCCTGCCGGGCTCTTCCAGTTTACCGTGATGCCCTTTGGCCTACATGGGGCACCGGCTACCTTCCAAAGGCTGATGGACAAGTTGTTACAGGGCTGTGACGGTTATAGCGCCGCCTACCTGGATGATGTCGTCATCTTCAGCCACACGTGGGAGGAGCATATGCAGCATTTGTCGGAGGTCTTGGGAAGAATTCATAAGGCCGGGCTGACTCTGAACCCCTCGAAGTGTGAATGGGCGCGGCAGGAGACTCGCTACTTGGGTTACCAGGTGGGACGAGGAGAGGTGCGACCGCAGCTGGATAAGGTGGAAGCTATCCAGAATTGTCCTCGGCCTCGCACCAAGAAGGAGGTGCGGGCTTTCCTGGGACTGGTTGGTTGGTACCGAAGGTTTGTGCCCCAGTTTGCAACAATGGCGGCGCCGCTGACGACATTACTGGGGAAGAACCAACGAAATCCGGTCATATGGACCGCAGCATGTGAACAGGCGTTCCAGGGACTGAAAACATGCCTGTGTTCGACCCCCGTGCTCTGGAGTCCGGACTTTAAGAAGCAGTTTTTGGTCCAGGTGGATGCCTCCAAGAGCGGCCTGGGAGCCGTGTTGGTTCAAGGGGACCCGGGCGAGGAGCACCCGATCCTATATCTGAGCCGCAAGCTGCTGCCGCGGGAGACCAATTACTCGACGGTGGAGAAGGAGGCTCTGGCGATTAAGTGGGCGCTGGAGAAACTCCGGTATTACTTACTGGGAAGAGAGTTTGTGTTGGAGACTGATCATCGGGCGCTTACCTGGATCCAGTCCATGAAGGATCATAATAGCAGACTTACACGCTGGTACCTCTCACTGCAACCTTTCAGGTTCGCCATCCGGCACAGACCAGGTACACTCAATGTGGTGGCGGATTACCTCTCTAGGTTGCCGCACATCGCCAACCTCCGGGGGGAAGGGGATGATGTGACGGAGTGACCCGTCTCAAGGCAGAGTCCGCTGAGTATGGCACCGCCACCATTAGATCGCCACCATTAGTTCGATTTGGCACCCGGGGCGGCGTATCTTTCTGACGACCGAGTAGAGGAATAAAAGGGGTGAGGAGCAAGTTGTGAGCCGCATCGGGGGTGGCTAGATTTTGGTTCCCACTTACTTGTTAAGGGCGTCGGTCGGGGAGACGTGCGGGGGGATCGCCAATCGTGCAGGGTGACGCAAGCCGATGGTATGGGGGTGTGGGGTTTAAATAATGAGTTCACGTGTGTCTGGACCGTCATGAGAATGGCCTCATTACGTGGGCCGTTAATGTGTATATGAAGTCGGGTAGACTTCCGGGAAATAGTTGAGAGCCTGTATCAATGTATATGTTTTGTGAGTGTATAATGAAAAAGAAATTCTGGGGGAGGGAGACGGGGATTAAAGTTAGAATAAAGAATTGGTGGTGACGCCAAGGGGGAGGGGTTACGGGATATAAGAGACGGCGAGCCGGATATGAAGGGGAGTGTGTTGTAACATACAGGCTGTGTAGCGCGGATCTCAGTTTTATGTCTTTGTAACCATCTTTTTATGCACTGGGGAGGCCGTTTCAAATAAAGTATCCACACTAATACCTTACCGACTACGCCTGTGTTTGTCCGGGAGAGGTCTGGAAGGGGACCCCGTGACACCAAGATTGAGATTTTACTGCTAGAACATCAGTTAAGGGTGGGTGAAGTGGTCAGAGATGGACGAATTATTTCAGTGTTATATACTTATACATAATAATATACTTATTAATACTTTGTGTACAGGAAATACAGGCGACCAATAAAGCCAGTTGAACAAAAAATCTGTTTATTCTTCTTTCAACATGTTGAGATGATGGGTCAAAGGAAATGATTGTGACATATGGTGTCTCTGACTGCTCTTCCATCTTGTATGTCCGTGGGAGGGTCAGGATGTTCATGGTTTGGATCACTGCTGATGTTTGGTTCAGAAGGACAGTGTTCTCCTCTAATTGTGGCAATGTTGTGAAGAATCACACATGCCACAATAATGTCACATGCCCTTTCTGGGGTGACCCTGAGTCTTTGAAGGCACTGGAACCGGGCCTTAAGCATTCCGATAGTCATTTCAACTCTGGCTCTTGTCCTGCAATGAGCCAGATTATATCGCTGCTGTGGGCCCGGTTCAGGGTCAGGGTAAGGGGTAAGCAAATAGGGTAAACATGGATACCCCCTATCACCAAGCAAGTAGCCAGTGAACTCTCCTAAGACAGAAGGATACACTTCAGTTCAAATGTCCCTGTAGCAATTGGTCTTTATATATTTTAAAGTATTTTCAACTCACCATGTCCAAATTTTGTGCTCAGTGTACATTCACAAAAAATTCGTGAGTCATGAACAGAGCCTGGCCACTTGGCTTCCACATTTGTCATAATGTTGGCAGCATCACATATGATCTTCACAGTGCAGAGAACACAAATTAGCATCCATTACTATAATGAAATAATTTGTTAGTTTGAAATGCTACAGGGAACTATGTACCTGTACATTAATGCTGTGGAAAGACTTCCTGTTCACATAGTCTCCTTCATTTACTGAAGGAGCAATGATTGGAATGTGAGTGCCATCTATACAGCCAATCACGCCTGGGAACCCTGAAAATAAATGTAAAATTTAAGTAGTAGTTCAAGTATCACCACATCATGAATTGAGTTTTGTTCATCCTGATACCTGCAATTTTGTGGAATCCCTCTTTGACAAATCTTGTGGGTCTATGACCGGGGAACACCACAGACGAGTGCAGGAGACGTTTCAGTGCAACTGTAACATTCCTGACTGCCCGACAGACGGTAGCCTTGGAAACGTGCTCAGCGTCACCAATATTATACAGAAAGCTCCCGTTTGCAAAAAAACGAAGTGCAATACAAATAATATGTACAGAACTGAGAGGATGTCCGCGATGTGTCACATGAGCAATATTAGGCCTGAGGATGTTATTCAAATGAATTATAGATTGTGCTGAAAAACGGTAACGTTCACACAGAAAATCATCAGGAAATGATCAAATGTCCAAACGCGCTCTAATCACTCTCTCCCGGCGGAGAGCTCTGCGGAGAATTTGGGCTTCAACATCTACTGGCTCTTCGAGGTAGGGGCACGCCATGTCCGACACTTCCTACTGTCAGGTTTCCGACAAAGAGGCGGAGACAGTCAGGGTTAGTTGTGGTAAACCTGCTAGGGGGCAGGTTAGCTTCACGGAGTGTGTCGTCATAGTGATTCACTCAGGATTCATCTGAACTCGCTTTGTGAAACCGAAAACCCAGAGTTTTCGTTAACTCAGGGTATACTTACTCAGAGTTTGCACTAAACCGGCTTTCTGAAATAGGGCCCAGGGGCCCGTTCTTCGTACGTCGCTTACTACATCCAAGATCAAATGACACATCCAAGATCAAATCATCGCGCTAACCGTGAGCTCGCTAATCCGGTTCCCTGAACACACCTGCTGTTGACGATTACTACAGCTGGACGCAGGAATGTGACATCACTGGGTGTTGTAAAAGGGGCTACGCATCGATAGTAGAAACATTGATCGGCAACCCGCTGATTGGTCGGCGAAAATGTCCAAGGGGCGTGCTCGGTATTTTCCGGCAGCAGAGCAAGAACTCATGAGTGAGGGATTTCAGGAGTTTCAGAGTTTAATTAAAACGCAAGAGAACACTGCAAAGGCTGCAAAAGCAAGGAGAGAGGGCTGGCAGAAAGTTGCTGACAAATCAAACTCGTAGGTAATTTAATAATAATAATAATAATGGATTGGATTTATATAGCGCTTTCCAAGGCACCCAAAGCGCTTTACGATACCACTATTCATTCACTCCCACATTCACACACTGGTGGAGGCAGCTACGGTTGTAGCCAGGCTGCCATATCGCGCCATTGGCCCCTCTGGCCAACACCAGTAGGCGGTAGGGTAGATCTATCATATGACACTATATTGTCCAATATCATATGGCATTATATTATATTATAATATGTTATATTATATCCCCTTTCACATTAGAGCCACAACAGGACCCACAAGAACATGGGAACAAGTAAAAGTGGAATACAGGAGTATTCTACAGAATGGTAATATTTATCTCTTAGATTGCTTTGCGTCTCTTGGCAAGGTAATACTGGCCTGTAATACTCTGTTAGTTTGTTCATAACAGCAACCAAGAAAAGGGCAGAGGAAAAAAAGACAGGTGGTGGTCCTGCACCCCCTCGTCAACAAGTTGGTTAAGTAAATAATATCCTCACGGGAAGATCGATATCTCTCTATGAGCACACTGTCGCGCTGAGCTAAAGGATCCTGTCTGTCCCGCAATATACGCTGAATTCTGAGGACTCTCCTTATCAATCTTTCACCTTCCGCAATGGGTTGGTCGCGTATACGGACAGGACATGGCTGCGACAGGCTTCCCAAATCCACCTTCGCTTTTATAGCCGTGGTCTCTCATCTTGATTACACGAAGTAATTTACAATTACTACTCTGAAATATGAATTACATCTGTAATAATCACATACATGTAATAGAATGTTAATAGTTCATTTCCCTTTTTTAGGAAATGACCTGTATGTATCTGTGTGACATCAATAAAAGGATCAAGTGCTGCATTATCTTTAGTTACATTGATAATATTTATTTATGGTGAAACAGTGGAAAAATATCGCTGTTGCTTTCGTATAAATGAAGCGGACATACCTGCGTGGCCGCGATCTAATCCTGTTTACATAAAGTAAACCTGCTCCCGAGCAGGTTTACGCTTACGGCTCTGTTGCTATGACAGCAAGTCCCGGATGAGCTTCGGGGAACCGACTGATCCAGGATCACGCGAAATCGTCAACAATCTAATCCGGCTAACCTACTTAGCGAGGTACGAAGAACGGGCCCCTGGTCAGACAGCCTAACATACTTCTGCTCCCCACCAAACAAAACACGCAGCAACATATTCTGTTCACAAAACAAAAGAGAAAAAAATAATAAAGGAAAGAGTTTAAAACTGTGGATGTACTTTAGAGCTTTAGTTTTTATACAAAATAGAAGCAGTTAAAAGTCAATATTACTTAACAGCTACAGCATGAAGAAATAAGTAACAGATTAACTGCTAATAAAGATCCTTTATCAACCAGTGTTACTGCAAATGGACCAAGTGTGACTAACATCTAATATTGTTTAATAACTTTAGTCTACTTATCAAGTATTGGTCGCTCTTACTGCAATTCGCTTTATTTCTGTGAACAATTACTGTATATTAACATATCATTAACATTGCTGTCAATTAATTTATATAAAAGAATCTGAATTAATTCTAAATTAGTGTAAGCCTTTGGCATTTGCTTAAAAGAATATAAATCAGTAGAGTAAACTTTATTGTAATGTTACCCACTTTTTCTGATAGTTCCTTCGAAGCTAATTAGTGATTATTAGCTTACTAATAAACGGTAATTTAGTTGCTAAAACTATCCCATTAGACATGTGACAATAATATTATCTAAGCTGCACTTAGAAGAAATACATAGTTAACATGTTTTAGGTTAATCTTAACTCAGTGAGAATATAACGAACATTTGAACTTTTAGCAATGGTTAGCATGTAGCTACTCGACAATATCATTAAACCTATGGGTAAATGCTGCTAACTCGACATCAGTGTAACTATAAAGAGCTATTTAGTTTAAAAATACTTACTAAACAATGTTACCAGTATGGGAATGTTAACTTAACTTACCTGACTGTGGTAGCTCTCAGACCGCACACGCCTGCGGACTGGTACTAATCAACACTGTGTGGAGTTATGTCTTCACTCCGTGTCTACAGAACTTTACACTGACTTTTAACTCTGACGTTAGAGCTGGTTTACTCCTCACAGAGTTGTATATACTCTCTCTAGGTTAAAATAGGTTTACACTGAAATATTGACACTCCATTTTTTACTGTGCAGCACGTATAGTGGCTGTGTCCTGTTTTAAGATCATACATGTAAAATTGTTGTCTGACCTCCGTCTGCATGCAGGTAAACTGAGGGTCTGTTGAGCTGATTGCTGGTTTCGTGAGAAAAATGTCAGCTCGTTCTTTATGTTACAGAAGCACAGAGACACAAGACCAGGCGGAAAGAGACGATCGTTCGGTGAAAATGAGAATCTGCGAATGCAACATGTGGAACACGGAGAGTGGAATATGTAAACAAACCGGTTAACGTAACCCCCTCGGTGCACTCTGCATGCTAACTGTTAGCAGAGCTAGTGAAATCTCTGAAAACATCTGAGCACTTTTGCAAACATGTTCTATGTTGACAACCTGACCAGACATGTGAAGATTACAGCGCGACATTCGCAGCTAAAACACTGTTAAAAGTGTAGTTGGTGACAGAAAAACGGGATATTTTAAAACTACACCACCACCATTGCTGCCTGTGATTTGAAATGCATTCTGGGATACCTGGCTGCCCCAAGTCTACACAAGCAATCGATTATCTAGGATCGACCTGTTTTGACTTACTTTGCACGGCAACCAATCAAATGTTAGAGAAGCTGCATGGGCAGCGTTAACCCCGCCCCCTGAGTTTGATGGGTGAGGCTGACAGATAAAATTATTTCAAGATGACAGCCAGACGCCAGGACTGCCAAAATGAAATAAATAAATATAGCATTAAATAATTAATTAAATGTGTCAATAATTAATTAAATGTGTCAATAATTAATTAAAATGTGAAATATATAAATAATTAATTAAATGTGTCAATAACTAACTATTTATTTAAGTAATTAATTCCAATTTTAATTAATTATTGCCACATTTAATTAATTATTTAATGATGTATTTAATTAATTCATTATGGCAGTCCTGGCGTTCCATAGTGCCCACCACCCAGTTTTAAGTGCATGTAGACATTGAGGGTTCTCAGGAGGGGCCGTGCTGTACAGTACATGTACAGTGTCCATTTTTTATTTATTTATTTATTTATTAACCTTTATTTAACCAGGAAGATCCCATTGAGATTAAAAACCTCTTTTTCAAGGGAGACCTGGCCAAGATAGGCAGCAGCAGATGTCTCACAGTTACAGAAATTACTCAAACACAGGCAGCAACAACACACATGCAACAATAAGTGAAAGAATACAAATAAAATAAAAAATAAAATTCAATAAAATTCAAATAAAATAAAAAGTCAGTTAAAATGACAATCAATCTAATTGAAACAGTTGCATGTTATGGACTTGGCCTCAAGGATTCGTAGTTTAGATTTAAAATCACTTAATGAAATGAATTCAGTCATTTTCCATTCCTTCTGCAGTTTGTTCCAGGCCAAGGGTGCTAAATGGACAAAAGCTCTTTTACCAAGTTCAGTTCGGGCAAATGGAACAGAAAGCAACAAGTAACCATGCGGACGAAGAGAATACCGACCAGCATGTTTCATTACAAGCAGGGAACATATATAAGAAGGCAGCAACCCAAGTATCGCCTTATATATAAAACTGTATAAATGAGAGTTCCTCCGACTTACCAAAGCAGGCCATCCTACCTGAGAGTATAACTCACAGTGGTGAGTCTGAAATTTACGGTTAGTGATGAACCTCAGAGAAGCACGATACACAGAATCAACCATTCGAAGACATTGAGCAGAAGCATTCATATATAGAATATCACCATAATCCAGCACAGGCAAGAATGTTGCAGCAACAAGCCGCTTCTTTGTATTAAAAGAGAAACACAACTTATTTTGAAAATAAAATCTCAGTTTTAACTTCAGGTTTTTCACAAGATTCTCTACATGTGGTTTGAAGGTAAGCGAGTCATCAATTAAGATTCCCAGATATTTATAGGTGTGAACCAACTCTATTTTATTACCTTCAAGAGTGGTTACTGATGGGATTGTTTGGGCTCGTCTCCTTGATTTAGAAAACAACATGAGCTTTGTTTTGTCTGCGTTGAGAACAAGTTTAAGCTGATGTAATGAGTGCTGGACAGCAGAAAAGGCTTTCTGCAAGGAGTCGATGGCTTGGACAAGAGTTGAACCACAGCTGTAAATAACTGTATCATCAGCATAGAAGTGCAAGTTTGCATCTGGCACATGTAGACTAAGATTGTTTACGTAAATGATAAATAGAAGGGGACCTAATACAGAACCCTGTGGCACTCCGTTGTGCACTGTAACAAAGTCAGAACATAGACCGTCAGATTTAATGCACTGAGTCCTGTTACTGAGGTAGTTTGAGAACCATGCCACTGCTCTCTCAGAGAGTCCTGACTGGAAGAGTCTAAGTTTTAAAATACAATGATCAACAGTGTCAAATGCTTTTGACAAATCAATAAAAAGGGATGCACAGTGTTGTTTTTTATCAAGTGCAATAGTAATATCATTTACCACTCTAATTGCAGCTGTGATAGTACTGTGATTCTTCCTAAAGCCTGATTGATATTCAGATAAAATGGCATTGATGTGCAAAAACTCCTTTAACTGCTCACACACAAGAGCTTCAAGAACTTTAGCCAGCACAGATAGATTAGATATTGGTCTGTAATTAGTTAACACTGCTGGGTCGCCCCCTTTTAATAGAGGAACAACAAAAGCTGATTTCCATACTGAGGGAATTTTATTCGTATCCAGTGTGAGGTTGAAAAGTGTTGTGAGAGGCTCTGCTACAAAATCAGCTGCCAGTTTCAAGAAGTAAGGATCTAGTAAGTCTGGCCCTGGAGATTTTCTAGGATCTAACAGTTTAAGAGCTTTACAGACCTCCTGCACAGAGAAAGGAACAAAGTTAAATGGCTGACCAGTGTACACCGGAAGGTTTGTGCCAGATTTTACAGAGACTGGGTTCAGAGAGTCAAACAAAGAGCCAGAAGATATAAAGTGCTTGTTAAAACAATTCATAATCTCCTTCCTATCATAAACAGGAACAGAATCCTTAAAAACATAGGTGGGTAGAGCGTGGGAGCTTTTACTCACTGAAAGAGACTTAATGATTTTCCAGAACTTCTGTGGATTATTTAGGTTCTCAGTGGTGACAGACAGATAATATTCTGTTTTAGCTTTCTTAATAGAGGAAGTACATCTGTTTCTTAGTTGTCTGAAAAGAAGCCAATCACTGGGGTAGCCTGTTTTCCTCGCTTTGGCCCAAGCCAGATTACGCTCATGAATGATATCTGCCAGCTCTTGGGAGAACCAGGGGTTTTCACGACCTTTTATCCTATATCTTCTTAATGGAGCATGTTTATTCACAATTTGCATAAACCCATCCTTAAAGAATGCCCACGCTAATTCTACATCAGGGATCAATCCTATTTTCTTCCAGTCATAATTTGACAAATCATGATAAAATGCTTGCTCATTAAAATGTTTAAGAGTTCTTTTAAAAATAATACCATGTTGTGACTTGGCCACTTTAGTATTTCTAATAGCAGCAACAACACAGTGGTCACTTAAGTCGTTACAAAAGACACCCAAAGATGAAAATTTATGAGGAACATTTGTCAAAATCAAGTCAATCAAGGTAGACTTTTCGGGGCTTTTGAGATTCGGCCGAGTGGGTAAATTGACCAGCTGGGTAAGACTGATAGAATCACAGAAAGATTTAAAATCATCTGAAACAGTTTTGAGCCAATCCCAGTTAAAGTCACCAGCTAGAACAAGCTCCCCATAATTTAGTCTGGACAGCAAAAGGTTTAAAGAACGCAGAGCTTCTGTGGAGGCAGAAGGGGGTCGATAGCAACAAGCAACTGTTATGCAAAGACCCTTTGCAACATTCACATTCAGAGCCAAAAATTCCAATTGTTTGCAAATTGATTCTGATAGAACTATTGTAGCATCAAATTTTGACTTAACATAAGCAGCAACACCACCACCTTTCTTAAACCTATCGGTGCGATAGATATTGTAGCCAGCCATGCTAACATGTTCATCAGATATATATTTAGACAACCAAGTTTCAGAAATGAGGACAATATCTGCATCTGTTGATTGAACCCAGATCTTGATCATATCCATCTTGGGTAACAAACTGCGCACATTAAGATGAACTATCTTCAGCCCAGGTGAGGATTTAAATTCAGATGGTGTCTGGCTACATTGCAGCTCAGGGCCTGGGTTAGGTTGCACATTACCAGATAAGAGCAGTAGTAAGACGATCAGAAGTCTCTGCTTTGTACTTATTGATTTTGACGTGTGAAATGTTGACACAAAGCAGGATTTTTCGTAACTAATTTTGTAATTGTACAAAGCAAGAAGGTTTTGAAGATGAGGTAAATCTTTCTGTAGTTCAAAATGATTAATGTCCTGTTCCAAATACATTGGAAATTGTACAGGATGTATAGCAGCAGTGACGCATGTAGATCTGGGAACCATGTCTCGCAGAATGGGGTCACTGTTAAATGTTCTCATCTTAGAAAAATTGAGAGTCCAAAAGTCCCCCACGGCCAATAAGCAAAGTAAAGTTATTAAAAAAGCCATTATCCAAAACACAATGATTGTTGATGCTGAATTAAATAGGCTGCACAAACCTAGGATGGCAAGTAAGGCTCCAGCCAAAAGTTCGGGTCCTGGTGGCTTGCTAGCAGAGGGCTTCTGCTAGCACATTCACCAATGTGGTGTAGAAGGCTTCAATCAACAGCACAGCGCCCGATGTATTGCAGATAAGCTTTTCGAGCAGCACAGGCCTTGGTGTGGTGCTGATGTCTTGCACTAGCAACACAGATGCAGTTTGTTCAGCCGGCAGCAAAGGCCCTGGTGTGCTGCAGATGTTTAATCAAAATATCATCCGAAATATCATCATATCATTTACCCAGACCTGGAAACTGTTAAAATAAGATTTCATGCACTCACTTCTAACACGTTAGTAAATTTCTATGCACCAATCACAGTTTGTCCACCAATTACTGTTGGAAAGATGTTTATGTAAATGATAAGACAAACATCAGACAGAAGGGGAAATTTAAAAGTAGGATTAAAATATGGGGATAAAAAGCAGCGAAGCTCTCAGAAAACCTCGACTAACAATCAGCTGAGTTTATTTAAACACTGGCCTTGAAGAACTCTGATGTGTTTCCAAAATATCTTCATTGAATGAATTAAAGTCATATTAATTTTTAGGTAAGACCATTACGGTTTTACATACCCCTGCTGTGTAAGTTCATTTCAGGTTTCCAGATGTTATCCAGCTGTCTGAGCTGCTCTTCTTCAGTCCAGATGAGGCCTTCATCCTCCTGTTTGAGTACAATCTTTTCTACGTCATCACTGATGCAGAGTTCCTCCTCTTCCTCTTTGATCTGTGGAGGATCTGGGCCCTCCTGGTCCAGACTGGAGTTCCTCTCCTGGTTGGAGACCTGCTGGTCATACAGGCCCTCCTCTTCCTCACACTTCATGTTAGGGGGAGATCTTGAGGAACAAAGGGTCACTGAGGAAAAAGGTTAATAATGTGATGACAGGAAAACACATCTGAGCAAATATAGTCCACTCTGAGCATGTCCTCATATGTGAGTGAAATTTACAACTAACTGTACAAATGTGAAAAATGAAAGTGTAAGTTACTCTCGAGCTCTGATACTCTTATTAGGAAAGTTCAGAGTACAAATCATTCAGGTAGCTGCTGCCAGCTTCACGCTGCAAGTAAATGTTTGTCATTGTTGTAGATTAAACTGAAAATCTCACAGTGCCATAGCAGATAAGTACCAGTCAGGTTTCACAGCCAGTCATTGCACAGAATCAACCCAACTAAAGTCATCAGTGATCTGAAGATTATTAGGGACTCAGAGTTTCAGTCTTAGTTCTATTTGATCTCATTGCTGCCTTTGATACTGTTGATCATGACATTTTAAATCAAAGGTTTCATCATTTAGTTGGTTTAACCGGACAGTTCTCAATTGGCTCTCGACCTTTGACCCAGTTAAACCTCTCAGGTCATCAGGTTCAGATCTGTTAACTGTTCCCAAAATCAGATGTAAGTGTGCTAAGAGTGTGTTCAGTTACTGTGCTCCTGTTCTTTGGAGCATGCAGCCATAGTTTGCCTGCTGTGGCTGCATTCAAAACTAACAACTATGTTTCCATGCTTTGTGAATAACACTGACATCTGTGAGATTTGAGCTGATTTAGTTCGAGTTAAGACTGTTTATTAGAACATTACAAAGTTATTTTAAAAACTTCATCATTTTCTTGAACCCAAATATAATTCAGTTGAAAAATATACATTTTAAAATGAGGTGAGGATGGTGGGGGAGGCACGATGGTCTTGTAGGGTTAGACCCTGATTAAGGGGTATTTTTGAAAGTAAAGCCCATCTCTCAAAGTCCCTGCCGGCCTGCCTCCACCTCGGGAAGCCTGTGGGTGCAGACGGAGGTGAGGAGCACCACAGGCGGCAGAGAACTGTCTGTAGCCCCGGAGTGAGGGTCAGAGAGCCGAAGCAGACAGCGAACTGTGGCACAGTGCAGAAAACAGAAGCTTTCCCTCCCTGCCTCCTTTATCTTAATCTTCTAAATAAATCTTCTATAAAGGCACTTTCTCTCGGTCTCAAGGTTTGTTTAATGCTAAAAGTTTACCGTAAAAAAGAGACGCACTTGTGTGATTAGCCGCTCCCTGATTTCAGTATGTTAGCCTACAAGCTGAGCTCTGATCAGGTCCTACATGAGTTGTATTCTTGTGTTAGTCCACTGAGACCATCGCAGTTTTACCTGTTATGCGTAACTTTATCTCGGGTTTCCGGCTGATATCCAGCAGTCTCTGCTGAAGGTTGATCTCATACTGGACGATCAGACGTTCTGTTAACCTCAGAGCAGATTTCTTCTGCAGCAGTCAGCCGGTCTCTCCACTATTGCTTCTAAACGAACAATAAAAAAAATGTAATTATAGAAAAACACTTCTGAGAAGATAAAGTTTTAGTTAAAGTCTGTAATGAGGGCATGTTGCTCACATTTGCAGGTGAAATTAAAAGTGTGTAAAAATGAAGTTATTTGTGCACTCTGATGCAAATGAGAACTTGAGTTCTGACATTTTTCAGCAACATTAAGAGTAAAAAAAACCTTTCAAACAAAAAAGAACTCACTTATTACTGACTGACTGATGATCTATTTTGGAGTTGATCTCGAAACTGATCTACATCTTGATATTTTTCAAAATAATCTTCACTATTGGGGGTGGCTGTAGCTCAGGCGGTAGAGCAGATCATCTACTGATCGGTTCGATTCCCGGCTTCACCTAGTCTGCATTTCAAATATCCTTGGGCAAGATACTAACTCCAAGTTGCCTCAAGTTGCTCTTTGATCTGTGGAATGTGTGTCTGAATGTTGGTAGAAAGCACTAAGAAAAATGTGCTTGTGCGAATGGGAGTGAGTGGGTGAATGCACAAGTTTTGTAAAGCGCTTTGAGTGCTCAAGATTGAGTAGAAAAGCGCTATATAAGAACCAGTCCATTTAAAACTCCCTGTCATGTTTTCACGAATACACATTAAATAGATCTGACTGATACAAACTGTAGGTTTAATATTAATGTTAACACTTCAGAAAAGCGATTACAGTTTTACCGCTGGTCTGTAAATCTTTCTCAGGTTTCCAGATGTTACGCAGCTGTCTGAGCCGCTCTTCCCCGCTCCAGACGACGATGCCTTCATCCTCGTGTTTCACTACAAGCTGTTCTCCCTCTTGACTGATGCAGAGTTCCTCCTGTTCCTCTTTGATCTGTGGGGGATCTGTGTCCTCCTGGTCCAGATTGAAGTTCCTCTCCTGCTTCCAGACCTGCTGGCCAGCCAGATCTTCCTCCTCCTTACACTTCATGTTGATGTGGGACTTGAGGAACAAAGTAAAAAGAAAAAGATTAGACAGGTAAAGGTGCAGCCTCAGTCAGCAGGGCTGTACACTGTGAGCATGTTGCTCACATATGTGAGAGAGGTTTGTACAAATGTTTCAGAAGCACCATGTGACTCCCTCTCTTTGTTGGAAAGTCTTATTAATTCACTTTATAACTATTACTTTGAAGATAAATTTCTACCATCACAAAAATATTATGACCTCTTTAAAAACAAACAACGGCAACTACATGACTTAAATTCCATGTTTAGATGAAGGTAATGGTCAATGCCTTTTGACAGGGGAAAAACCTCCACACAGAAGAATCTTACTTGGCTGAATCATAAATTATTCACCATGATTAAAACTGCAGATGAGCAATAATCTGCATTTTATTTTAGCCAAAGAGGAATGTTTCTGTTTGTCTGTGATCTGACTTTTTCTGCTGGGTCCAAATTTCATTTTATCCTGTGTAAGTTTGTTTCTCGTCCTGTTAACTAGCAAAGTCAAAATCACCTTGATTCATTTAACTTTAATTCAATTATAAATGTAATCATTTTATTGAACAATTAATTTCATTTCAATGAAAAACAATTACTTAAAAGAAAGAGATTAAGTTGGAGAGAGACATGTGGCCATCTTTTAGTGAGTTAGACCCTGATTAAGGGCTATTTTTAAAAGTAAAGCCCATCTCTCAAAGTCCCTGCCGGCCTGCCTCCACCTCGGGAAGTCTGTGGGTGCAGACGGAGGTGAGGAGCACCACAGGCGGCAGAGAACTGTCTGTAGCCCCGGAGTGAGGCGTCGTGAACCGAAGCAGACAGCGAACTGTGGCACAGTGCAGAAAACCGAAGCTTTCCCTCCCTGTTTGGTTTTGATGTGTCTCATGAAAGTCTATTGTTAAAAGTTGACCTTTAAAAAAAACGGACGCACTTGTTTGATTAGCTGCTCTCTGATTTTAGCCTGTTAGCTTACAGTCTGAGCTCAGATCGTTCCTGTGTTAGTTCATTGAGAACATCACAGTTTTACATACCTGCTGCGTGACTTCATCTCGGGTCTCCGGCTGATATACAGCAGTCTGAGCCAGTGGCGGATCTCATCATCCTGGACGACTGTTTTTAATGTTTTTAACCACGGAGATTTCTTCTGCATCATCAGTCTCTCATTGTTAAACTCTCCCAGAAACTGAAGACAGTTGTGCCATTTCCGCGCTTCTTCTTCTTCTATTGAGTAGACGGCAGACTACACATGTCCAAGGGTAATACTGTCCTCCTCAGGCCATTGGCATCAAGTCAAAGCCTTAAAGTCTGGTACTTTGCGCATGGTCATTTTTTACGAACAGCAGAATCACAAGACAAAGCGTGCCAATGTTTATACTTTTCACTGTGACTGCCAAATAGATGAAAAAGTAGATGTTAAAAAACAACTTATAGTTTTGTCATTGGGCTGGTAGAAAGCTATGAGTTTCTGTCCCTTTGTCTGACCTTAGAGACTTATTTTAAAAGGAAACATTACAATCCTTTAAAGCAAGTATTTTCACCTCTGTTCCCCCCTCTGTACTTAGCTTTTTTGTTGTCATGTCAGTAATTGTCCAGTTGATGGCTCCCTTGGATCACAAGCCTGTCTCATGAGTCCAAGTGAATATATTCTTAATAAACAGCTTTGAAGAATTTGTGACCAACTTTGTTTCATTCGGAACATCATCATCATGAGTCAAACTCACTCTTGGATCTACAAAATATTGAACAAAAACAAACATCACTGAATCATAAGGTATTTGCTCCAACTCTTAGTCCAGAAACACATGAGTGAACTAGATCAGCTGCTCCTCCAGTTCAGCTGTGGATTTATATCATTATTTATATTTGTAAAGTGGATATGCAGTTTTTCAGTACTAATATAAGCATTTTATATCATTGCTTTATTGACAGATGTTTGGTGTTCAAGGTCAGGCATCAGTTTGAAAAAAACAAACAAACACACTGAGTTGAACTTGAACTTCCTACTGACAAAAACTAAAATTGGTGCAAAAATAACCAGAAACATATAAGAAGCATCCTGGAGGTGCTGCAGACAAGATAGGACCAATAACATGTCAACAGGAAATCCTTTTTACTAATTTGTTTATTTCTTTTTAGATTTTTACTCTCCATTTTAAGCCATGATGTTTGCTGATACTGTGTTCCTACTGTTTGTTCTCATTAATAGTTCTGTTTTTAACATTCTGTGCTGAAGCTGGAGGAAATGTTTCTACAGTGTCAGATGATACAGCTCCAAACTAAATAAGTGACTAACTAACGATGCTTTAATACACTTTACTATAAATTATGATATAGTGCACTTTCTTAAAATTTCTTATTGCTCTGTAATTAATTGTTTTCTTTATAAATGTACAAATGAGAATAAAATCTGTGTGATAAAGGAAGGTCTGTAGACTTCTCTGTTAAGATCAGTGAAGAGAAACAACAACATACAAATACCTAAGAAAAATATTCAGTAAACATTTAGAAGATAGAGAAGTTTATGTTGTCATGTGGAGAAATTTTTCAAATAAAAATATCCATAAGCATTGATAGTCTCCATGGCTGAACAGACACAGGAAAGAGCTCCACCTATAAAACGTAAAAACATCAAGACAACATGTTGAAGATGTCGAGGTACTGCCCATAATGTTTGACTGACATCTGATTTATGTGCAGCACATAAATACCACAATAATGATGGAGAGAAACTAAAAGGGAACTAAAATACAGATTTAAACTTACAACAATATGAAAGACTTCAGTCTATTTCACTTTAATCAACTCAGCAGTGTCTCCATAATCATAGGAAAGACTCAGTCCAGCATAGAGCGGCTGAGTGAATGTGGTCTGGACTCTGTGGAGGAGAGTCATGGTTTCAGAGACGCTGTAGAAGGACAAAATACCTGCTCTGTGATCCAGGTACACTCCTACTCTGGAGGAACGAGGACCTGAGACACGAGTTTCAATGTTGTTGTACCAAAATGTAAAACTGTTGTTGTTACAATTTAATGACCAAGATTTGTCATTACATCCAAATTTACATTCATAACCCAATCCTTTTCTGCTGATATTCTTGTATGCGACTGCTACATAAACTCCTCCCCCTCTCCACTCCACCTCCCAGTAACAACGTCCAGTCAGACTCTCTCTACTCAGGACCTGATACCACCATCCAGTGAATCTGTCTGGATGATCAGAATAAGACTGTTGTCGTTTCATAAATGTTGCTTTTCTGTTCCCCTCTGATAATAACAGCTGTGTGTTTGCTGTGTTTGGATCCAGTGTGATTTCACATGAATATTTTAAGAATCCAGCTCTGGTCTTTGGCTCTGGTTGTGACAGTGAAACATCCACTTCAGTGACTGTCAGTGAGATGTTTGTCCGTTCCTCTCTCAGAATGTCCTGTAGTTTATCTCTGACCTCTGACACAGCTGCTGTCACATCCTCAAAGTAGCTCAGAGGACGGATATTGATGCTGGATGAGTCTGTAGACTCACTGAGTGCTGACAGTGAGGGGTAGTTGTGTAGAAACTGGATGTGATCCTCTGTGTGTGAGAGCTGCTTCAGCTCAGCATCTTTCCTCTTCAGCTCAGTGATCTCCTGCTCCAGCTTCTCCTGAAGCTCTTTGACTCGACTCACTTCAGTTTCCTGCTGGGATCTGATCTGCTGCTTCACATCAGAGCTTCTTTTCTGGATGAGATGGATCAGCTCAGTGAAGATCTTCTCACTGTGCTCCACTGTTTGATCAGCAGACTGATTGATGGCCTCCACCTCCTGTTGAAGCAGCTTCACATCTTTCTCTCTGTCCTGGATTCTCTGCTGGATGTTTTGTCGACTCACCTCCAGCTCTCTCTGCCTCTCAGTCCTTTCTGCTGCAGCTGAGACTGTGTCGTGGCCTTTATGTTCATCCACAGGGCAGAGATAACAGATACTCTGCTGATCAGTACGGCAGAACATCTTCATCACCTCATCATGACGAGAGCAGATGTTCTCCTGGAGCTTCTTGGAGGGCTCCACCAGCTTGTGTTTGTCAAATGCAGGACATTCATAATGAAGCTTAACATGTTTCTCACAGTAAGAGACCAAACACACCAGACAGGACTTGAAGGCTTTCATTTTTCTTCCAGTGCAGACATCACAGGCCACATCTTCAGGTCCAGCATAGCAGTGATCAGCAGGAGCAGCTTGGAGTCCAGTCTTCTTCAGCTGCTCCACTAAAACTGCTAACATGGTGTTTTTCACCAGGACAGGCCTCGCTGTGAAAGTCTGTCTGCACTGAGGGCAGCTGTAGACTTTCTTCTTTTCCTCTTCATCCCAGAAGCTTTCAATACAGTTCATGCAGTAGCTGTGTCCACAGGGAAGAGCCACCGGATTCTTCAGTAGATCCAAACAGATCGAACAAGAGAAGGTTTCTCGGTCCAGCTGAACACTTTTCTGCGCCATTTCACCCAACAGTGTCAGTGACTGTGTGAGTTTCACTTCCTCAGAACTGAAACTGCTCTGATCTAAACAACATAGGTTTCTGTAGCGAATGGGATCTGTCAGCTCTTATACGTCACCACATGTTGGTTGCACCCATCTTCAAACTGCAGATCAGAAGGGGAGGGAACAAGGGAACATGTGGACAGAGAGGAGGTGCTGAGTTAGAGAGCAGGAAGAGGGAGGGTTATCAGACACTAATTCAATCCTGGAACATGTGAGCCTGTGAGTTTTTCATTTAAAAATAGCACTGCTCAGCCTTTAAAGTTGTTAAATAAACGTAACATTTAAAAGACAATCTTTTTATGTAAATTAGTTTAAATTATCATTTTAGTCATTACAGGATATCAAATACTGCAGCTGAACTAAGAAATTGTTGTAGAAAAAAGCAATAAAAGGTCGTTCCCCCTCTGTCCCCTCCTGGTCACCTGTGCCTCAATTTTATGAGATGAGATGGATCAGCTCAGTGAAGATCTTCTCACTGTGCTCACTGTTTTATCAGCAGACTGATTTTATTCCACAACCTAGACATCCACATTACTCACACTCTCATAACACATACATATAGGGCCTTGGGATCGGGCATGTTATACGGTGTCCAGAGGACAGTCTTTGTATTCAACCTCACCTCTGGCGCCGGTGCCCACCTCTCAGTTTTAAATGCATGTAGACATTGAGGGTTCTCAGGAGGGGCCGTGCTGTACAGTACATGTACAGTGTCCATTTGTGTCTGTATCCAGGTTGGATGAGCGCCGAGTATTTGTATATGTGTGCATGAGGGTGGGAATGCATGTTTGGGTCTGTGTGTGCCTAGTCTTAGACTCCACCCCCTTGGAACATCTCAGGCCCTCCAAGGTATGGAGGCCTATTTCCCCTCACCACACTCCCTGGTTGATGAACTCAGACATCGGTGCATACTTGGTGTCCAAGGCTGGACGCTCAGGTCTGTACCAGCTCACTGCTGGTACGGCTGCTCTGTGGGGCCTGGTGCCCGTGGCTCGGTCGGGCCCCTTGCGGGGGCTCGATTCACTCTGGCACAGCTGGCTGCCGGCAGAGCCCGCGTGTACGTCACTGCCGCCCCCTCTGGCTTCTGCTCTGTGGCTGTTGGGTGACCCCTCATCTGGGGCTCTCCTCAGCTCTTCCCAGGAAGGTGGCACGGTTGCCCCTCCGGTGGTCCTCTTTGGGTGCTCGCACTCTGGGGGCCTCTGGATGTCTGGGGCCTGGATCTCCTCCATGCCTGCTTCATGCCCTGGGGGACGGGGCTGTGGCTCCCCACACCTTCTAGCAGATCGTTACATGGAGAAGCCTTTTGAATAGACAAGCACTCATCCACACAGGTGTTCACACACACAAGCTACACCTTTCTTGGCTGCTACCTCAAACCACATTGTGCGATGTCAATCTTGCGTGCTGCACAATCACATTCAGTATTTAATATTTACTGTTATTTACACTTAGCTAGATTATTGCAATGGTGTTGTGTTATTATGTTGCTCTCTTTTTTGCTTGTTTTCTCTTATTTTCTTCTCTCAACAGGTGACCTGAGAGATATTTTTTAAGTGCCCTTTCTCACTGTCCCTCTTCCCCTTTTCTTTCTTTCTTTCTTTCTTTCTTTCTTTCTTTCTTTCTTTCTTTCTTTCTTTCTTTCTTTCTTTCTTTCTTTCTTTCTTTCTTTCTTTCTTTCTTTCTTTCTTATCCCCCAGTCATGTCTGTCCTATCTGTAACAGCTGAAAATAAATTAAAATAAATAAATAATAACAAAGGTTGATCAAATAGACCAATATGGCAAGGCCGTGATGGTCCATTTGGTAAATTAAGTTAGTTGGGCATCTTTTTTGGCCTTCAGACAATAATTCTGATGGCTAAAAAACAAGAAAGAAAGAAAGAAAGAAAGAAAGAAAGAAAGAAAGAAAGAAAGAAAGAAAGAAAGAAAGAAAGAAAGAGAAAAAAGTAATAAAAATGTCTCTAAAACATCTTTTAAGATGAATCTTTTTATGACTGAGTAAAAAAAAATGCTAAAATTAGAGTGCAGTGTTGAGTAAAATGGTTTTATTAATATTTAATTGACCCTTTGAAATTATTTGTTGGAAGTCTTAAATCCCACTGAACAGGGGAAGAGAAAGAGACAGAGACACAAAGATAGCAACACAGAGGTAAATAAACATGGAGACAAGACACTGAGAATAAGACAGAAGGGGAAATGCCCAAAGTCTCATATCTCTGACAAGTTAAGTCACTTTTATTCATAAAAAAACCCAGAACTTAAATATAATTATAAACCACACATAAACATAATCATACACTCAACAAAAATATAAACGCAACACCTTTGTTTCTGCTCCGATTTGACATGGGATGGACATAAAGACCTAAAAGTCACTCCAGATACACAATATTACCATCCCTCCCAAACATTGTTCACAAATCAGTCTAAATGTGTGATAGTGAGCACTTCTGCTTTGCTGAGATAATCCATCCCACCTCACAGGTGTGCCACATCAAGATGCTGATCTGACATCATGAGTAGCGCACAGGTGTACCTCAGACTGCCCACAACAAAAGGCCACCCTGGAATGTGCAGTTTTTTGCTTTATTGGGGGTCTGGGGACTCAGAACCGGTCAGTATCTGGTGTGACCACCATTTGCCTCATGCAGTGCAACACATCGTCGCATGGAGTCTATCAGATTGTCAATTGTGGCCTGTGGAATGTTGGTCCACTCCACTTCAATGGCTGTGCGAGGTTGTTGGATATTAGTGGGAACTGGTACACGCTGTCGTATACGCCGGTCAAGCACATCCAGAACATGCTCAATGGGTGACATGTCCGGTGAGTATCCTGGCCATGCAAGAACTGGGACATTCTCAGCTTCCAAGAACTGTGTACAGATCCTTGCAACATGGGGCCGTGCATTATCTTGCTGGAACATGAGGTGATGTTCATGGATGTATGGCACAACAATGGGCCTCAGGATCTCATCACGGTATCTCTGTGCATTCAGAATGCCATCAATGAAATGCACCCGTGTTCTTCGTCCATAACAGATGCCTGCCCATACCATAACCCCACCACCACCATGGGCCACTCGATCCACAACATTGACATCAGCAAAGCGCTCACCCACACGACGCCACACACGCTGTCTGCCATCTGCCCTGAACAATGTGAACCGAGATTCATCCGTGAAGAGAACACCTCTCCAACGTGCCAGACGCCATCGAATGTGAGCATTTGCCCACACAAGTCTGTTGCGGCGACGAGCTGGAGTCAGGTCAAGACCCCGATGAGGACGGCGAGCATGCAGTTGAGCCTCCCTGAGACGGTTTCTGACAGTTTGTGCAGAAATTGTTTGGTTATGCACACCAATTGTTCCAGCAGCTGTCTGAGTGGCTGGTCTCAGACGATCTTGGAGGTGAACCTGCTGGATGTGGAGGTCCTGGGCTGGTGTGGTTACACGTGGTCTGCGGTTGTGAGGCCGGTTGGATGTGCTGCCATATTCTCTGAAACGCCTGTGGAGACGGCTTATGGTTGAGGGATGAACATTCAATGCACGGGCAACAGATCTGGTTGACATTCCTGCTGTCAGCATGCCAGTTGCACGCTCCCTCAATGCATGTGGCATCTGTGGCATTTTGCTGTGAGATAAAACTGCACATTCCAGGGTGGCCTTTTGTTGTGGGCAGTCTGAGGTACACCTGTGCACTACTCATGATGTCAGATCAGCATCTTGATGTGGCACACCTGTGAGGTGGGATGGATTATCTCAGCAAAGCAGAAGTGCTCACTATCACACATTTAGACTGATTTGTGAACAATGTTTGGGAGGGATGGTAATATTGTGTATCTGGAGTGACTTTTAGGTCTTTATGTCCATCCCATGTCAAATCGGAGCAGGAACAAAGGTGTTGCGTTTATATTTTTGTTGAGTGTAGAACAATTAAAAGTAAAACATACCAAAAACACATCAAATGGAGAGTGAAGCAAATATTATTAATAACAACAAATGCACATATTAATAATATAAACCAAAATCCTTCAATAAAAAGGCTACAAACAGAAACAACAATTTGAAACAGCAATAAGAAAACAGTGAAAGTGACTACAGATATAGACCTTCCTAGGGAGGCCTGAAGTGCAAACATACCCTCTACACTCCCTTCATAAAACAGGGGACCATGATTACCACCATAGTTGGCCGGTCTGAAGGCACTGACCTCAACTTCCATACAATGTTTGAGCAGGACAACCAGGACAGACCCACAACATACAGAGCCTTAAGTGACCGCAGGCAAATCTCATCCACCCCACCACCACAGTGATGGGCAAGTCTCCCTGCCCACTGTACAAAATGTGCTTCACAGACGTTGTTTCATGTTGTAAAGATTGTGCCTTAAAAAAATAGCCACAAGAAGTTTTAAAGAAATCTTTATTTCACTTTTAAGACACATAACCAACACCAACATACGAATCAACAGGATGAGCACATGCTGAAATTCAGTCTTCATGAAAATCAAGATTAAATCACAAAATGTTTGGTCTCATGTGTGTTTCTTTCCAGCTTTGACTCTGTGGAGTAAAACCTCTCCACTAAACAAAAAAATAAAACATCTCAGCAACTTTTTTGTCACCTCCACAGCTCAACACGATACAAATATCACATCAAATGAATGTAAATACGTGTTTCATCTTCATTACAGGTTTTAATGGAATATGCAACAAACAGAATTAGGGCTGTGACATATCATATGATCTGCAATAATACTGGTATAAATGTTTACAAAAAAGTGTGTTTAGAGGAACATCATGTGTTTGCATTCACCCCAATGAGTCAACCCCAGTCATGTCTCACAGCCAGAGCCATATGTCGGGCTCCAGTCACAGTTTGGTAGCTGAATGTTCGCAAAATATGCAAGAAAACTTTTCCCACTGAAAGTGAAAAAAGCAAACCTGTTACAACACTTTAAGCAAAAACACACTTGAGTACAACCGGGCTGTGAAGGCACGTGAGCAGGAGATACTAGCAGCAGTGATGTGCGACCCAAAGGTAAACAAATGATTCAACCATGCATCACTGGAGTACTCGCGAGTTACATTTCATATAACAGCAAGAGCAGTCAGTGGATGGAAATTACTGATGTGCTACACGGTGGAAAAGCAGGAGGTTAAAAAGCTCGACCCAAGATGAAACAAACCAGGTAGAATTTCTTTTCCTTATATGCAGAGGTGGAAAGAGTACTAAAATATTTTACTCAAGTAAAAGTACTATTACTTTGCTGAAATTTTACTCAAGTACAAGTAAAATTACCTGTCTAAAAATGTACTCAAGTAAAAGTAAAAAGTAGCTCATTTAAAATGTACTCAGAGTAAAAGTTACATAGTTACTTTTCTGTCAGCAGGAGGACAGCCGCTTCTGAGTAGTGCAAAAAAGGACAGTGGGATATAAATCTCAAAGTAGTTCTTTTTTAGTGAAAAGAAAAACTTTACAAATTAAAGTGCAGTGGCAGTTAAACTGCAAGTCTATACATGAAAATGGATAATGGTCACCAAACCAATCAACCAAACCAAACCGTCAGGTATCACAGTGTTTTCAATACAAAACCATATCATTCTTTCACATGAGAATGTGTTCTAAACTGTCAAATAAGAGAACAAGTACTGAACTGAACGGCAGCTGCTTTAAAAATGTTTTTGAATTTTTTAAACTTGGCCCTGCCCTACTGTACCTCTAGATTAAAGTTCCTTTGTATCCATCCTAGAGTGTTACTCTCTGAACTTCCTGTTAATTTTGAGGAGCAGTTGATTTTCAGAGTTAGTAGAGTTCATCCTTGCTCACTTTGCAGTGAACAGTAGTCCAGCACAGCTAAAGAGACGCTCGAAGGCAGCTGAGGCAGGCAGGCCAGTGTTAAGTTTGAGAGAAAGTTTTTTGATGTCCCTAATAAGACATCAATGCATTACATAGCTACCGCTGGTAAATTATACCAATATACCTCGTGGGGTTTTTTTTATTGGACAGTAACAGGCTAGTTAACGGGAGGTTGCAAGTGCTAATTAACAAGTAACAGAAGTCAGCTGTCTTTGACTAATCTAAGGTAAGTGAGCGCTCTGTTATTCTTTTGCCTGCAGTGTGAACATATGTGGGTTAAGTAAGAAAGTAGCCGCTTCTGTCTTTAATTTAACTATTTTTTTAAATAAATTCTTATTATTAACAAACAGGAAAAACGTAGGTAAACACATTTTCTTTTGGCAATTTACCAACCCAGTAAAAAAAATGTAAGTTGCGTGGACAACAACGTGCCCGATTACAGCAAGTTGCTAGTACCAACCAACGTTATCTGTGTTCTTCACAGATGTCTTAACTTAATGTGATTAATTTGAACACAGCCTTTTTGCTACCATAACGGTACGAGTTGTATTTAACTTACCTCCACATGCTTGCGCAGGTTTGATGTGGAATTTTTAAAAGCTGCTAACTCGGTCTCTCTGGGCAAACACAGCTTACACTGCATAATAAAGCTGTTGCCTTTCTTGCACTTGAAGCCGAAATGGTCCCTTAAATACGGCCAGGGGTTCACATCCGTTTCTTCGAGTTCAGGGTCAGCAGAATTCGACGGGGCTTCTTTTTTCACTGGATCCATAACACCGATGTCAGACTCCATCTTTAACGTGACCTTAGCGCCAATTTGTTCTACTACCCATCATTCCCTGCAGTATTTCCGAAGCGCAATGGTTTTTTTAATTTACTCAGTAACGGGTGTGATTGAAAACGTAGCGAACTACAATACTTTTTAAAAAATATACTTAAGTAAAAGTAAAATTACAGACTTGAAAAATGACTTTAAAAAGTACAAATACACAAAAAAACTACTCAATTACAGTAACGCAAGTAAATGTAATTCGTTACTTTCCACCTCTGCTTATATGACAGAATTGTGCAGGCTCCGCATTACAAGGTTATTTTGGATATTAAGCTAGAGTGTAAGCACTTGTAATACACTTTTCTTAAAACTTCCAGGAAAAACACCACTGAGGATACTTATGTGCTCATATTTCATGTATGCCGTGTCACTAACATTGCACTATAATGTTGTTCATAGAGTATTTAAAGGTAGAATGGGAGGCAGAGCCTTCAGCTTTTAAGATTAGACTTAAAACTTTCCTTGTTGCAGATGGGGGTCCCTCCCTGAGCCTGGTTCTGCTGGAGGTTTCTTCCTGTTAAAAAGGAGTTTTTCCTTCCCACTGTCGCCAAAACGCTTGCTAATAGGGGGTCATATGACTGTTTGGGTTTTCTCTGTTTTCATTGTATTATTGTTGGGTCTTTACCTTACAATATCAAGCACCTTGAGGTGGCCACATTTTCACACTTTGAATTAGCTAAGCTGTCATCAGTGACAGCAGCTCACTGGAAGAGAAAGATGGAAAATCCATCATTTACTTACACATATAAATGCTGCTGCCTGCCGAGCTGATAAAATGTACATTATTTTTTTTAAATGTAAGTTTCTTGAAATATTATTTTGAGGCTATATCTCCCACCCCTACATACAATAAACAATACAGAGTTTTTTAAGGAAGGAGGTCATCTGATCTGCTCTGATCTGGCTTCTCAGTGGACTGCTTCATCTGACAGTTCTCCCACTTTTAACTAGTGTGAATCCTCATGTGTCTTTGTAACTGTATCCTCTGAATGAAGCTTTTCACCTGTGTGGATTCTCATGTGAGTTTTCAAGTTTATCATCAGGCTGAATCTTTTTCCGCAGGTGCTGCAAGAATGTGGCTTCTCACCTGTGTGAACCCTCATATGTCTCGTTAGTTTGGATCTGTACTCAAAGGTTTTTCCACAAATCTCACATTTCACAAACTTTTTACTTGTGTCAGTTTTACGCTGACTCTCTGACACAGGAAAGTTGTCTTGCTGATCTCTGCTCTCTGGTTCAGGAGAGCTGGAAGAAAGGAGATGTTCACTGTCCAGCTCTGGCTCACTTTCCTCATAAGTAGGAGCCACCATGAAGATAATAATGCCTTCAGTCTCCTGCTTCACTACAAGCTGATCTATGTCCTGACTGGTGCAAGGTTCCTCCTCTTCCTCTTTTATCTGTGGAAGCTCCGGATCCTCCTGGTCGAGGCTGAAGTTTCTCTCCTGGTCCCCAAAAACCAGTTCCTCCTCACATTCATGCTGTTGTGGGAAAGCTGAGGTGACAAATGGACAAAATTACTTGTCTTAGATAAATATAGAAGTATAACAAGAATGACTACTCGGCAGTGGTGTCTACAGCTGTCCATTTCCAACTCTACAACAGAGTTTAATCAAAATATCATCCGAAATATCATCATATCATTTACCCAGACCTGGAAACTGTTAAAATAAGATTTCATGCACTCACTTCTAACACGTTAGTAAATTTCTATGCACCAATCACAGTTTGTCCACCAATTACTGTTGGAAAGATGTTTATGTAAATGATAAGACAAACATCAGACAGAAGGGGAAATTTAAAAGTAGGATTAAAATATGGGGATAAAAAGCAGCGAAGCTCTCAGAAAACCTCGACTAACAATCAGCTGAGTTTATTTAAACACTGGCCTTGAAGAACTCTGATGTGTTTCCAAAATATCTTTATTGAATGAATTAAAGTCATATTAATTTTTAGGTAAGACCATTACGGTTTTACATACCCCTGCTGTGTAAGTTCATTTCAGGTTTCCAGATGTTATCCAGCTGTCTGAGCTGCTCTTCTTCAGTCCAGATGAGGCCTTCATCCTCCTGTTTGAGTACAATCTTTTCTACGTCATCGCTGATGCAGAGTTCCTCCTCTTCCTCTTTGATCTGTGGAGGATCTGGGCCCTCCTGGTCCAGACTGGAGTTCCTCTCCTGGTTGGAGACCTGCTGGTCATACAGGCCCTCCTCTTCCTCACACTTCATGTTAGGGGGAGATCTTGAGGAACAAAGGGTCACTGAGGAAAAAGGTTAATAATGTGATGACAGGAAAACACATCTGAGCAAATATAGTCCACTCTGAGCATGTCCTCATATGGGAGTGAAATTTAAACTGTACAAATGTGAAAAATGAAAGTGTAAGTTACTCTCGAGCTCTGATACTCTTATTAGGAAAGTTCAGAGTACAAATCATTCAGGTAGCTGCTGCCAGCTTCACGCTGCAAGTAAATGTTTGTCATTGTTGTAGATTAAACTGAAAATCTCACAGTGCCATAGCAGATAAGTACCAGTCAGGTTTCACAGCCAGTCATTGCACAGAATCAACCCAACTAAAGTCATCAGTGATCTGAAGATTATTAGGGACTCAGAGTTTCAGTCTTAGTTCTATTTGATCTCATTGCTGCCTTTGATACTGTTGATCATGACATTTTAAATCAAAGGTTTCATCATTTAGTTGGTTTAACTGGACAGTTCTCAATTGGCTCTCGACCTTTGACCCAGTTAAACCTCTCAGGTCATCAGGTTCAGATCTGTTAACTGTTCCCAAAATCAGATGTAAGTGTGCTAAGAGTGTGTTCAGTTACTGTGCTCCTGTTCTTTGGAGCATGCAGCCATAGTTTGCCTGCTGTGGCTGCATTCAAAACTAACAACTATGTTTCCATGCTTTGTGAATAACACTGACATCTGTGAGATTTGAGCTGATTTAGTTCGAGTTAAGACTGTTTATTAGAACATTACAAAGTTATTTTAAAAACTTCATCATTTTCTTGAACCCAAATATAATTCAGTTGAAAAATATACATTTTAAAATGAGGTGAGGATGGTGGGGGAGGCACGATGGTCTTGTAGGGTTAGACCCTGATTAAGGGGTATTTTTGAAAGTAAAGCCCATCTCTCAAAGTCCCTGCCGGCCTGCCTCCACCTCGGGAAGCCTGTGGGTGCAGACGGACGTGAGGAGCACCACAGGCGGCAGAGGACTGTCTGTAGCCCCGGAGTGAGGGTCAGAGAGCCGAAGCAGACAGCGAACTGTGGCACAGTGCAGAAAACAGAAGCTTTCCCTCCCTGCCTCCTTTATCTTAATCTTCTAAATAAATCTTCTATAAAGGCACTTTCTCTCGGTCTCAAGGTTTGTTTAATGCTAAAAGTTTACCGTAAAAAAGAGACGCACTTGTGTGATTAGCCGCTCCCTGATTTCAGTATGTTAGCCTACAAGCTGAGCTCTGATCAGGTCCTACATGAGTTGTATTCTTGTGTTAGTCCACTGAGACCATCGCAGTTTTACCTGTTATGCGTAACTTTATCTCGGGTTTCCGGCTGATATCCAGCAGTCTCTGCTGAAGGTTGATCTCATACTGGACGATCAGACGTTCTGTTAACCTCAGAGCAGATTTCTTCTGCAGCAGTCAGCCGGTCTCTCCACTATTGCTTCTAAACGAACAATAAAAAAAATGTAATTATAGAAAAACACTTCTGAGAAGATAAAGTTTTAGTTAGATAGAACGTTGGACCAGGTGTACACCAACATGGCGAATGCGTACAGAGCCCAGGCTTATCCCCACCTGGGTCTGTCAGACCATCTCTCCCTTCTGCTACACCCAATATACACACAAAAGATCAAGAGCACTGGGATTACAACCAAAACCGTGAGAACATGGCCGCAGGACGCTATTCCGATGCTTCAGGACTGTTTCCACTGCACAGACTGGGATGTATTCAAGGTGCAGGACACTGACAATCATGTCGCATTGGACAGTTACACCTCCACTGTCTTGGACTACATCTGTTTCTGTGTGGACAATGTAACAACTTGGAAACGATTCCGTGTGTTCCCTAATAATCCACCCTGGATGACACACGGAGTTCAACAACTTATTCGAACAAGGAACAACGCTTTCAAATCCGGGGACCAGGAGGCATACAGTGCTGCCAGGGCCAACCTGAGAAGAGGCATCAAGACTGCCAAGCAGCAGCACAGGAGGCGTATCGAGGCCAGGTTTGAGAACAACACAAACCCAAGGCAGGTCTGGGAGGGCATCAGGGCTATCACGGACTACAAAAGAAGAACACCATCACCCTCAGCCGACAGTTCTACTCTGGCTGAGGATCTAAATCTCTTTTATGCCCGTTTTGACAGGGAGAACACCGACCCTGTCCTGTCCCCTCTCCCCTCAACCGACCCTGCTCCGGTCCTGAGCACTCATGAGCTGAGGCGTGTGTTCCGGAGCATTAACACCAGGAAGGCGGCCGGGCCGGATGGAGTGCTGGGCCGGGTGCTAAAAGACTGTGCTGCGGACCTGGCGGACGTCTTCACCTCTATATATAACACCTCGTTGTCCTGTTCACTGGTACCATCCTGTTTCAAAGCAGCAACCATCGTTCCCATCCCAAAACAGTCAAATGTCACATGTCTGAACGATTTCAGACCTGTGGCACTCACCCCCATTCCCGCCAAATGCCTGGAGAGACTGGTCATTAAACACATCAGAGCTGCTTTTCCACCATCCCTGGACTCGCACCAGTTTGCATACAGGGAGAACCGGTCAACCGAGGATGCGATCGCCACAGTGCTGCACACATTACTGAAGCACTTGGAACACAGGAACACCTATGCACGGCTCCTCTTTGTAGACTACAGCTCGGCTTTTAATACCATCCGGCCATACAAACTCCGTCCCAAACTCCACCAACTGGGACTTAACTCCTCTCTGTGCAACTGGATTGTGGACTTCCTCACTAACCGTAGACAGAGTGTCAGAGTGGGTAAGAACACCTCTTCCACCCTTGTGGTCAACACCGGTGCCCCTCAGGGGTGTGTTCTGAGCCCTCTGCTATACACTCTCTTCACCCATGACTGTATTTCCTCCTGCGCGTCCAATCTCATTGTTAAGTTTGCAGATGACACTACAGTGCTCGGACTTATATCCAACAATGATGAGACAAACTATAGGACAGAGGTGCAACAACTAGAGTCATGGTGCCACGACAATAACTTGGTCTTAAACACCAAAAAGACCAAGGAGATCATTGTAGATTTCCGGAAGAGGGGTCATAACAACCATCTGCCTCTCTTCATTGGCAGTGAGGCGGTGGAGAGGGTGAGCAGTTTTAAATTCTTGGGGGTAACTGTGACCGAGGACCTGTCCTGGGGCAACCATATCACCTCAGTTGTACGGAAGGCCCAACAGCGCCTCTACTACCTGAGGAGACTGCGGAGCGCACACATTCCCAGATCTCTGATGTTGAACTTCTACAACTGTGCCATCAGCAGCGTTCTGACGTATGGATTTCTAGTGTGGTTCCCCAGCTGCACCAAGGCCGATCAGCAAGCACTCCAGCGGGTGGTGAAAGAAGCTGGCAGAATTATTGGAACAAGTCTGCCAGAGATCAGTAATATCTTCCCCACTCGCTGTCTGAGGAGGGTGCACAGTATCCTGCGGGACCAACATCACCCTGCGCGCCACCTTTTCCATCTGCTGCCCTCAGGGAGAAGGTACAGGTCTATACAGGCCAGAACATCCAGACTGGCCAACAGCCTGTATCCACAGGCTGTGAGGCTCCTGAACTCTCTGCCCCCCTCTCACGGACAATAACCATATCCAACTTCTTAATAGCAATGAACTGGTCTGCATTGGTGCATCATATCTTTATTCTCTTCCCCCTCCTGCCCCCCCCCCCTCTTTCTTAAATAGATAACTATCATATCTGATATCATATCTCACAGTACAATAATATTGAATGGGTTGCATTGTTGTATTTTGTCATGTTTCTCAGGTCTTTGTCTGAATTTCTACGAACATTATTGCTAAGGATTGTCTTATTGCATTGGAGTCACACTGGGTTAAATATGTACACTTGGGTTTTAAGGGGTATTTATTATTTTCTTCTTTTTTTTGGGTTGTATGGAAGCCCCAAACGCAATTTCATTGTTCTTGACAATGACAATAAATAAATAAATACTAAATACTAAAGTCTGTCATGAGGGCATGTTGCTCACATTTGCAGGTGAAATTAAAAGTGTGTAAAAATGAAGTTATTTGTGCACTCTGATGCAAATGAGAACTTGAGTTCTGACATTTTTCAGCAACATTAAGAGTAAAAAAAACCTTTCAAACAAAAAAGAACTCACTTATTACTGACTGACTGATGATCTATTTTGGAGTTGATCTCGAAACTGATCTACATCTTGATATTTTTCAAAATAATCTTCACTATTGGGGGTGGCTGTAGCTCAGGCGGTAGAGCAGATCATCTACTGATCGGTTCGATTCCCGGCTTCACCTAGTCTGCATTTCAAATATCCTTGGGCAAGATACTAACTCCAAGTTGCCTCAAGTTGCTCTTTGATCTGTGGAATGTGTGTCTGAATGTTGGTAGAAAGCACTAAGAAAAATGTGCTTGTGCGAATGGGAGTGAGTGGGTGAATGCACAAGTTTTGTAAAGCGCTTTGAGTGCTCAAGATTGAGTAGAAAAGCGCTATATAAGAACCAGTCCATTTAAAACTCCCTGTCATGTTTTCACGAATACACATTAAATAGATCTGACTGATACAAACTGTAGGTTTAATATTAATGTTAACACTTCAGAAAAGCCATTACAGTTTTACCGCTGGTCTGTAAATCTTTCTCAGGTTTCCAGATGTTATGCAGCTGTCTGAGCCGCTCTTCCCCGCTCCAGACGACGATGCCTTCATCCTCGTGTTTCACTACAAGCTGTTCTCCCTCTTGACTGATGCAGAGTTCCTCCTGTTCCTCTTTGATCTGTGGGGGATCTGTGTCCTCCTGGTCCAGATTGAAGTTCCTCTCCTGCTTCCAGACCTGCTGGCCAGCCAGATCTTCCTCCTCCTTACACTTCATGTTGATGTGGGACTTGAGGAACAAAGTAAAAAGAAAAAGATTAGACAGGTAAAGGTGCAGCCTCAGTCAGCAGGGCTGTACACTGTGAGCATGTTGCTCACATATGTGAGAGAGGTTTGTACAAATGTTTCAGAAGCACCATGTGACTCCCTCTCTTTGTTGGAAAGTCTTATTAATTCACTTTATAACTATTACTTTGAAGATAAATTTCTACCATCACAAAAATATTATGACCTCTTTAAAAACAAACAACGGCAACTACATGACTTAAATTCCATGTTTAGATGAAGGTAATGGTCAATGCCTTTTGACAGGGGAAAAACCTCCACACAGAAGAATCTTACTTGGCTGAATCATAAATTATTCACCATGATTAAAACTGCAGATGAGCAATAATCTGCATTTTATTTTAGCCAAAGAGGAATGTTTCTGTTTGTCTGTGATCTGACTTTTTCTGCTGGCTCCAAATTTCATTTTATCCTGTGTAAGTTTGTTTCTCTTCCTGTTAACTAGCAAAGTCAAAATCACCTTGATTCATTTAACTTTAATTCAATTATAAATGTAATCATTTTATTGAACAATTAATTTCATTTCAATGAAAAACAATTACTTAAAAGAAAGAGATTAAGTTGGAGAGAGACATGTGGCCATCTTTTAGTGAGTTAGACCCTGATTAAGGGCTATTTTTAAAAGTAAAGCCCATCTCTCAAAGTCCCTGCCGGCCTGCCTCCACCTCGGGAAGTCTGTGGGTGCAGACGGAGGTGAGGAGCACCACAGGCGGCAGAGAACTGTCTGTAGCCCCGGAGTGAGGCGTCGTGAACCGAAGCAGACAGCGAACTGTGGCACAGTGCAGAAAACCGAAGCTTTCCCTCCCTGTTTGGTTTTGATGTGTCTCATGAAAGTCTATTGTTAAAAGTTGACCTTTAAAAAAAACGGACGCACTTGTTTGATTAGCTGCTCTCTGATTTTAGCCTGTTAGCTTACAGACTGAGCTCAGATCGTTCCTGTGTTAGTTCATTGAGAACATCACAGTTTTACATACCTGCTGCGTGACTTCATCTCGGGTCTCCGGCTGATATACAGCAGTCTGAGCCAGTGGCGGATCTCATCATCCTGGACGACTGTTTTTAATGTTTTTAACCACGGAGATTTCTTCTGCATCATCAGTCTCTCATTGTTAAACTCTCCCAGAAACTGAAGACAGTTGTGCCATTTCCGCGCTTCTTCTTCTTCTATTGAGTAGACGGCAGACTACACATGTCCAAGGGTAATACTGTCCTCCTCAGGCCATTGGCATCAAGTCAAAGCCTTAAAGTCTGGTACTTTGCGCATGGTCATTTTTTACGAACAGCAGAATCACAAGACAAAGCGTGCCAATGTTTATACTTTTCACTGTGACTGCCAAATAGATGAAAAAGTAGATGTTAAAAAACAACTTATAGTTTTGTCATTGGGCTGGTAGAAAGCTATGAGTTTCTGTCCCTTTGTCTGACCTTAGAGACTTATTTTAAAAGGAAACATTACAATCCTTTAAAGCAAGTATTTTCACCTCTGTTCCCCCCTCTGTACTTAGCTTTTTTGTTGTCATGTCAGTAATTGTCCAGTTGATGGCTCCCTTGGATCACAAGCCTGTCTCATGAGTCCAAGTGAATATATTCTTAATAAACAGCTTTGAAGAATTTGTGACCAACTTTGTTTAATTCGGAACATCATCATCATGAGTCAAACTCACTCTTGGATCTACAAAATATTTAACAAAAACAAACATCACTGAATCATAAGGTATTTGCTCCAACTCTTAGTCCAGAAACACATGAGTGAACTAGATCAGCTGCTCCTCCAGTTCAGCTGTGGATTTATATCATTATTTATATTTGTAAAGTGGATATGCAGTTTTTCAGTACTAATATAAGCATTTTATATCATTGCTTTATTGACAGATGTTTGGTGTTCAAGGTCAGGCATCAGTTTGAAAGAAACAAACAAACACACTGAGTTGAACTTGAACTTCCTACTGACAAAAACTAAAATTGGTGCAAAAATAACCAGAAACATATAAGAAGCATCCTGGAGGTGCTGCAGACAAGATAGGACCAATAACATGTCAACAGGAAATCCTTTTTACTAATTTGTTTATTTCTTTTTAGATTTTTACTCTCCATTTTAAGCCATGATGTTTGCTGATACTGTGTTCCTACTGTTTGTTCTCATTAATAGTTCTGTTTTTAACATTCTGTGCTGAAGCTGGAGGAAATGTTTCTACAGTGTCAGATGATACAGCTCCAAACTAAATAAGTGACTAACTAACGATGCTTTAATACACTTTACTATAAATTATGATATAGTGCACTTTCTTAAAATTTCTTATTGCTCTGTAATTAATTGTTTTCTTTATAAATGTACAAATGAGAATAAAATCTGTGTGATAAAGGAAGGTCTGTAGACTTCTCTGTTAAGATCAGTGAAGAGAAACAACAACATACAAATACCTAAGAAAAATATTCAGTAAACATTTAGAAGATAGAGAAGTTTATGTTGTCATGTGGAGAAATTTTTCAAATAAAAATATCCATAAGCATTGATAGTCTCCATGGCTGAACAGACACAGGAAAGAGCTCCACCTATAAAACGTAAAAACATCAAGACAACATGTTGAAGATGTCGAGGTACTGCCCATAATGTTTGACTGACATCTGATTTATGTGCAGCACATAAATACCACAATAATGATGGAGAGAAACTAAAAGGGAACTAAAATACAGATTTAAACTTACAACAATATGAAAGACTTCAGTCTATTTCACTTTAATCAACTCAGCAGTGGCTCCATAATAAAGCCAAAGTCCAGCATAGAGCGGCTGAGTGAATGTGGTCTGGACTCTGTGGAGGAGAGTCATGGTTTCAGAGACGCTGTAGAAGGACAAAATACCTGCTCTGTGATCCAGGTACACTCCTACTCTGGAGGAACGAGGACCTGAGACAGGAGTTTGGATGTTGTTGTACCGAAATGTAAAACTGTTGTTGTAACAATCTAATGACCAAGATTTGTCATTACATCCAAATAAACATTCACCTCCTTTTCTGCTGATATTCTTGTATGCGACTGCTACATAAACTCTCCCTCTCCACTCCACCTCCCAGTAACAACGTCCAGTCAGACTCTCTCTACTCAGGACCTGAAACGATCCAGTGAATCTGTCTGGATGATCAGAATAATGTTTTTGTTTCATTAAGGTTACTTTTCTGTTCCCCTCTGATAATAACAGCAGTTTGTGTGCTGTGTTTGGATCCAGTGTGATTTCACATGAATATTTTAAGAATCCAGCTCTGGTCTTTGGCTCTGGTTGTGACAGTAAAACATCCACTTCAGTGACTGTCAGTGAGATGTTTGTCCGTTCCTCTCTCAGAATGTCCTGTAGTTTATCTCTGACCTCTGACACAGCTGCTGTCACATCCTCAAAGTAGCTCAGAGGACGGATATTGATGCTGGATGAGTCTGTAGACTCACTGAGTGCTGACAGTGAGGGGTAGTTGTGTAGAAACTGGATGTGATCCTCTGTGTGTGAGAGCTGCTTCAGCTCAGCATCTTTCCTCTTCAGCTCAGTGATCTCCTGCTCCAGCTTCTCCTGAAGCTCTTTGACTCGACTCACTTCAGTTTCCTGCTGGGATCTGATCTGCTGCTTCACATCAGAGCTTCTTTTCTGGATGAGATGGATCAGCTCAGTGAAGATCTTCTCACTGTGCTCCACTGTTTGATCAGCAGACTGATTGATGGCCTCCACCTCCTGTTGAAGCAGCTTCACATCTTTCTCTCTGTCCTGGATTCTCTGCTGGATGTTTTGTCCACTCACCTCCAGCTCTCTCTGCCTCTCAGTCCTTTCTGCTGCAGCTGAGACTGTGTCGTGGCCTTTATGTTCATCCACAGAGCAGAGATAACAGATACTCTGCTGATCAGTACGGCAGAACATCTTCATCACCTCATCATGACGAGAGCAGATGTTCTCCTGGAGCTTCTTGGAGGGCTCCACCAGCTTGTGTTTCTTTAATGGAGCCACATCATAATGAGGCTGAAGGTGTTTCACACAGTAAGATGCCAGACAGACTAAACAGGACTTGAAGGCTTTCATTTTTCTTCCAGTGCAGACATCACAGGCCACATCTTCAGGTCCAGCATAGCAGTGATCAGCAGGAGCAGCTTGGAGTCCAGTCTTCTTCAGCTCCTCCACTAAAACTGCTAACATGGTGTTTTTCACCGGGACAGGCCTCGGTGTGAACGTCTGTCTGCACTGAGGGCAGCTGTAGATTTTCTTCTTTTCTTCTTCATCCCAGAAGCTTTTAATACACTTCATGCAGTAGCTGTGTCCACAGGGAAGAGTCACCGGATCCTTCAGTAGATCCAAACAGATCGAACAAGAGAAGGTTTCTCGGTCCAGCTGAACTCCTTTCTGCGCCATTTCTCCTCTCAGTGTCAGTGACTGTGTGAGTTTCACTTCCTTAATATAGAAACTGGTCTGATCTGAACAACAAGTGTTGCTGCTGTGAATGGGGCCTGCCAGCTCTAACACATGTTGGTTACACCCATCTTCATAATGTAGATCTAAAGGGGAGGGAACACAGAACGATATGGACAGACAGGAGGTGCTGAGCTAGAGAGCAGGAAGAAGAGGAAGGGCTTTCATGCTGCGATTCATTCCAGAAAGCAGGAAGAGGCTCTGTGTTTAATTGTTTTTCTGTTCAAACCTTTAACTAAATAATATAAATGTCAATAACTGGATGCCTCTCTATTCTTTTTGTTAATCTGCTAAATGAATAGTTTGTTTCTTTTAACAATTCAAATAGCAGAAATGAACAGCTGACAGCTTGTCAGACTCAGACTGTAAACCATAGAGACAGTTTATATATACATTTAGTCAGGGCAGTGCAGAGATGTTTAAAAGGGGCGGGTGCTCACAGTTAAAAAGGGCACATAGAAGCAGGCTGAAGAACAACAACCCACATTCATCAAGAATCTAATATGGAATCACATCACACTACATCACTGTCATCAGGTGGGCACAATGCAAAGCAAATGTAGCCCATTTTTTACCTGATGGGGTACAATGTTGCTGTTTGGGGGGTTGCTTCTGCTCTTGCTGCTGATAGTGCTGGAGGGCAGGGCTGTGTTGATCTGAGACTGTAGAGATTAAACAGTCCACAGGAGAGAGGGTAGCTGATTAAACAAGTGTTATGAGATAATAATAAAACGCAAAGATTGGTCACGGCGCTTGGAACCATAAGGCAACAAAACTGGGAAATAAACTAAGCTCTGCCTGTGAATCACTCTTTGCCTCTCTTCTTCCTTCCATCTCCTCATCTCATCTATCACATTCCACTTGCTGTCCATCTGAGAACGAGGCACAGTTTGCTATTGAATTCATCTATTATTTAATTATACATTTTAACAACTCTTGCACCTAATCCATAATAAAGCAATGATAGAAAAATGTTATAGAACAAAAACTTTGTGTTTATTATGTCTGTGAAGGTTCTCAGTCATCCAGGTCATCGTAGTCAAATCAGCTTGCAAAGAAAAGCGTCTGGACTTGTTTAAGTTGCTTGAAGACTGTTGAAATCTCCCAATTCTTTGAATCTTTGGGCTGAAGGAAGGACAATACTCGGTGTATAAATGCTCAATCAACAATCATTTATTTCCATACAATTCAACAGTCAGAGCATTACAACGTCCGGACGGGAGAGATGCCTGCAGAGGTTCGACAGCATGTCTCAAAATGGTAGCAACTTTCACAGACTTTTATAGCTAGTCAAAGCCCCCCTCTTTGTCATAAAAGCTGCATCTTCACATGTTTTTCTAATTCTTAGCGAGCCTGGCTCCTGACCTTGCCTCCCTGTCTTTCTGTGTGAAGCAGGAAGGGGGGTAAGGAATGTGGTTTTATCTCTTCTGCCCAGACACCTAGTTGGTCTGTGCACAGATTTTTGCCAATTTGTTTTTAAGATTTTGGTTCATTCTTTCCACTTTTCCCTGAGATTGTGGATGGTAAACTGTACCATATCTATGTTGCAACCCCAACATACATTCCACCTCAGCGAGATCTCGATTTTTAAAGTGAGTGCCATTATCTGATCTTACCTTCTCTGGGAATCCATGCCAGGGGACATAATAATTCACCAGACATTTGATCACTGTTTTACTATCCTCTCTGCGCGTTGGCCACGCCTCTGGCCAGCCAGTCAGACCATCCACACACACCAACAGATATCTAAACCCTCGAACAGTGGTTATCATGTCAGTGTAATCAATCACAATTTCCTGGTCTGGTCTTTCTGGCAAAGGAAACTTACCCATTTCTGGTTTCACGGTGGGCTTCGGATTGTATTGTCCACAAATCAGGCAGGTTCTCACATGTTCCCTTACCAGGTTTTTCATGTAGGGATGCCACCAATGACACAAATCCCTTTCCATCTGGGCCACTCCCACATGACCTAGCCCATGAGCTTCTTTGATTTTCTCCTGGGCCACTTCTGCTGCGAGCACTGGCCGCCCATCGGGCCCTCTCCACAATCCTTCTGATTGTACGGCCCCTCTTTCCTGCCACACCGCCTTTTCCTCGGGTGAGGCTCCTCCTTGCGCCTTTTCGATGTCCTCTCGCTGTTGGGCTGGCAGGTCTCCCCATTCCATACCCATACTTACCATTTGTTTTCCTTCCTTATAGCCTGCCGCCCGTTTTGCTTCCTCGTCGGCTGCTCTGTTTCCTTTCGCCACCCAAGTGTCAGACTCGTCATGCCCTTTACACTTTATGATAGCGACCTCCAGAGGTTCTTTCAGAGCGTCCTCCAGCTGTCTCATTTCCTCCTCATGTTTGATCGGTTTATTTGTGGCTGTTCTGAATCCAGCCCTCCTCCATTGCCCCAGCTCCACATGTGCTGCTCCAAAAACATATGCTGAGTCAGTATAAATGTTAACTCTTTTTCCTTTCCCTAATCTCAGAGCTTCTATCACTGCAATAAGCTCTGCTCTCTGTGCTGACTGAGGCCCTTCTAATGTTCCTGATTTCTCCACCAGCAGCTGGTCTCCAACTCCTTTCACCACTGCATAGCCTGTTTTCAATCCTTCACTCGGATCTCTAAAATAACATCCATCTGTAAAATAATCATCTGCCTCACTCACCGGTTCTGCTCTCAAATCAGACCTTACTTTCTCTTCAACCTCTACTATTTGTGTACAGTCATGAGGTGTCCCCCCCCCCCCCCATTTGATCTGCCATGTTAATCCCTTCATGTGTGAAGGTCAAGTTTGGAGACTCCAGAATCTTAGTCAGTCTCTGTTGTCTCAGTGGGGTCATTGTAAATACCTGTGAGTTCACATAGGCCACCACACTGTGTGTTGTGAGCACTTTCAGTGGGTGCCCTCTCACAATGTGAGCCACTTTCTGAATTGTTTTTGCTACCCCTGCTGCATGTTGTGTGCACATGGGGTGTCTTTTTTCTGTGTTATCCAGGCCAATGCTGATATACATCAGCACTTGTCTCTTTCCCCCTTTTTTCTGAAACAACACACCATTTACTACTCCATTTGTTTCAGAAACATCAACTGAGAAATCAGAGTTATAATCGGGGATTGCCAAATCTGCTGCACGAGACAGGGCCTGCTTTAATTCAATGAACCGCATTTCAGCTTCAGTGGTCCAGTTGAGATTAGCTGTGAGATCTCTCATGCCGTGTTCTTTCACCAAATCCCTCAAAGGTTTGGTTTTGCCCACATAGTCAGGAATGTAGTGTCTACTGTAACCTGTGAGCCCAAGAAATGACAACATTTCTTTAACTGTACGTGGCTGGGGGTGTGACATAATTGTTTCCCTCTGGGACGCCAACATGCCCACCGTCTGCATCGCCACCACACGACCTAGAAATGTAACTTCAGTTCTGACAAGTTGGAGTTTTTCTCTACTTACTTTAAAGCCTGTTTTAGCCAGCTGACGAAGCACAGTCATTGTCGCTTGAAAACAAGCATCAGCTGTTTTAGCGGCAATCAGCAAATCGTCCACATATTGGATCAGTGTGCATCCTTCAGGTAATACACATGGAGAAAGAGCATTTTTAAGTACCTGATTGAAAATGCCAGGTGAAAGGGCAAAACCCTGCGGCAGCCGTGTGTAACGCAGCTGCTGGCCCCTGTAAGTAAATGAAAAAATATTTCTTAAGGATGGATGCAGAGGGAGACAAAAGAAAGCATTTGCCAAATCTATGCATGTGAACCACCGCTGATCTGGAGATAAATTAGTCAGAGCTGTGTACGGGTTTGGTACAGGTACTGTTTGTGTCTTAAGGACAGCGTTTATTGCCCTAAGGTCATGTGCCATGCGATACTTGCCCGTGCCTGACTTTTCAACTGGGAGGATCGGAGTGTTCCATGCAGAGGAAGACGACTCCAGCACACCCACCTGCAGGAGCCCTGAAATAGTTTCTGCAATCCCATTATCTGCCTCTGGGCTGTGTCTGTATTGTGAACGCCAAATAGGGGTGTCATCCTTTAACTCAAATGTGACGGGTGAACAAAATGTTAAACCCACATCAGTTGGACCTTTAGACCACAGAGTGTCTGGGAGTTCTGTTAAGCCTTTAACAGCTTCCTCATGATCAGCTTTCTCCCTGCCATGTGTTCGCTTTAAAAGTTTGTGTTCTAACACACTCTGATCAGTAGCAGTCACAGAAATTCGATATGTTTTACAACTGGGTGAGTATGAGACATCAGTGAGTTGTGTTTGTTGCCAATCTGTGGCCCTTGTGGCTGTTCTCACCATGGGGCCTAAATCTTTTGCTTGATGACCCTCGTGCACTGCCAAAGACACATGGGGAACCGCTTCATCCCCCATTCTATACCAACTCATTTTATCTTCAGGGAGTGGAACAAACGCTGCCACTCCAGCTGTACCAACATAAATGTCCTGAGAGTTAAGCTCCCAAGTTGTCTCATCTAAACACTCATTAAACAATTCCTCAAACCACTCAGTGCGCTCGCGATCGTAAAACAAGGTCACGTGGTAGGGGTCACGCAAGGGTGAGTAAACCGACATGGACATTATCCAGGGACGCCAGAGTTGGTACTGTGCCAGAATTCCATCTGATGTGGTCAGTCGCGCCCAGTAAATCTGCGCTGTGCGTTCACAATCTTCAGATAACAGCCACTGTCCTCTCATTCCTGATTGCAAACAGGACAGCTGTGTGCCATCTTTCAAAGTCACTGTTAATCCATCAGCTCCACACATGATAGTAGCTCCAAGCTTAATGAGCAGGTCCCTGCCCAACAGATTAACTGGAACTTGTGATGAAATCATGTATGAATGTGTTAAGGACTGGCGTCCTAACTCTGTCTTTAGAGGGACAGTCACTGGCAAGGTCATAGGTACCCCAGAGAAGCCGATAACTCTGATTTTTGTGTCTGTGAGTGGGATGTCGTCAGGAGCCGTACGAATGGTGGAATACGTCGCTCCTGTGTCCACTAAAAAGGGCAGGTTACGTCCTTGAACCCTCAGTGGCACCAGGGGGTCTGCCCCTCCCCCTATGCCCAGGCCTCTCTGTGGGGTGTGTCAGTATTGTCCCTGCTGCCAGTATTCCACTGAATACTGGCCTGGAGGAGCCATCTGTGAGTTGGGGGCCGACCATTGTCCACGCCCCCTTCTGGCCGAACGTGGCATGTTGGTATTGAACTGCTGAGGTGGTTCTGGGCACTCTCGAACCCAATGTCCAGTCTGACCACAGTTGAAACACACAGTACCTGGCACGTACGGACCTCTAAGCGCACCCCTTTGTCTACCCATGCCGCCGCCTCCTCCCCGTTGACCACCACGTGAACCCCAATTTCCTCTACCGACCCCACGGCCACCCCAATTTGTGCCTCGCGCGGGTCCCGGTGTGTCTACTGGCAATGCATTAGGATCAACATCAGTCCCCATTTGCTGGAAACCTTGAGCTACCATTACTTTTGCTATTTTTTCATCCTTTTTCTTGTCATTTGCCTTTCCCCTCATTTCACCCAGCTGTAATTTCAACAATTGCTCTTTCATGTTATCTGTCTCCTCAGTTTTAGCCATAACCTCATCATGAGCTGTCTGCAGGCGATGCACCAGATGTTTCTCCCACACGTGAGACTCCGCCCCCTCCATGTCGGGATTATCAGTCATGGCCACTCTGACCCTTTCGGGCACACCTTTTAACACAGCGTCTCTAAACCACAGTTGTTGCATCCCCTCTCTACCAGGATGCTGGCCAGTGTTAAGGGCCCATGTGGCTTTAGCCTGTTCTATGTACTTCCTTGGAGTTTGATCAGGCTTCCACAACAACTTCAAAATCTTAGCAGCATTTGGAGTGGGATATTTTTCACGTAATGCATGAGATATTTCATTCACAACACGGCAGAACGGGGTGCTATCAACCATCAATGCTGTACCTGCTATTTTTTCTATGTCATCCAGTGCTGTGCCTTTGACACATCTGGCCACCACAGCTCTGAAATCACCTAGGGCCAGTTGAACACCTGTTGTTGCTCTGTCAAACTCTCTCAACCACCCCGCACCTCCGTCCGTAATAGGAGGTAATAACTCAGTCAATGCAGTTACATCTCCCACCCCGTATGGTTTGTATTTCATGTGACCCCCAGCGGTCACCACCAGGGGGAATGTCCCCGGCAGAGACAAAGTGTCCCTATCTTCCTGGCTCCGACGCGTCATGGGGTGTGGTTTGTTTGCAGGTTTGGGCTTGACTACTCTGCCTCTTCCTGATTTTTCTCTAGCTCCGGCCCCGGCCCTCTAGCTCCGGCCCTGCATCTAATTTCTGCTTTTCCCAGACACTTACTGGCGTATTATCATCCAGTGTGCCGGATAACCAGCCCTCGTATGCGTCCCCATCGGGCCCGCACACCTCACCTTTCTCAACCTGTGGTGCAACAACTACTCCACTACCTGCCTCATCATCAGAAATTTGATGACGCTGCTCTAGAGTTATTATAGCTGTTTCAAGCAGCCGCACAGCCCGCTCTTCTTCAGTCTCTACCTGCTGGGGAGACTGTTTCATGGGCGGTGACTGCACTCCGCCACAAGCTCCCTCCTCATTAACAAAAGTGGAGCTTTGCTTTATTCTTTCACTCTTCGGGGCTGGAGTAGGTCGTTTGGGCTCTTTAGATATATCACAATCCACATAACCTCCTGTCACTTCTAAAACTTGGCCATTCTCACCAGAGAGACAGCCCTGCTCCACCCTCAGCACAGGGTAAAGGGGGGCAGGGGCCTGATAGGGAGGGGGAAAACCAGTGAGCGATGACTTCACCGGAGAAGCCGGCAGCATCAGCTTCTCAGGCTCCTCCCTTCTCTCCCTCATCCAGTGCTCCACCCCCTGGCATGTCACAGCCCACCTCGTTACACGGGCTTTCTCCTCCTGAATTTCCTGCAACTTTTTCCCGAGTTTCCGCCTGCTCCAGAAAGAGGCCTCCTCTAACTGTGTACTAATCTCCTGCTCTTCTTCCTGGAGCTTCTGTGCTATTCCCAGAAGCAATTTTGCCAACGAACCTCTTGTTTCTCCTCTCACTCCTTCCTTATCACACAACTTTTTAACTTTCGCTGCCACAGCTGCAGCCTTTGATTTTTTCTCACCCACGCTGCCAGGTCGCATGACCCTCAGCGCCCGCAACAACTCCTTCACCTGCTCATCAACAGTTTTCCACTCACCCTGCATCACTCCTTTTTCTATGTCAGATTTAAGACCCGACATATTCACACCACCACACACTTCTCACCCTCTCTCTCCTTTTTTTTTTTTATAATACTTTTTAAATGTTTACACCACAGAGTAATACACCCAATTATGCCCGTCCCCAGCCAACATGTATATATGGGCCCCACCTGGTTTTTGCTCGGGCTGGATGGGTACCATGTGGGCATGGGCTCAAACTGGGCTTTTTGTATGGGGCCTACTTGGGTTCTTCACATTAAACCCATATGGGCCATCCCAAGTGAGCACTTTTAGTAGGTCCTAGCTGGGTCAAACATGGGAAACACTTAACTTGGTCCAAAATGGGAAACACATGTAGGACCCACTTGGGTTTTCCACCTGGGATAGACATGGGCAAACACAGTCATTTAAGGATAGGCTGTTGTTGTGTGCCCCAGGTGGGGCAAAGTTAGGTAATCAATATATGTTTTAGTATCGATGACACAGGTGGGCCCCACCTGGTCAAACTAAATGGGTCGCACATGGGCAAATGCAAGTCAGACCCTGAAAACATGTCTATGTGGGCCCCAGGTGGGGCAAAGTGAGGTAATCAATATATTTTTTTAGCACTGATGACATAGGTGGGGCCCACCTGGTCAAACTATATGGGTCGCACATGGGCAAATGCAAGTCAGACCCTGAAACATGTCTATGTGGGCCCCAGGTGGGGCAAAGTTAGGTAATCAATATATTTTTTTAGCACTGATGACATAGGTGGGGCCCACCTGGTCAAACTATATGTGTCACACATGGGCAAATGCAAGTTAGACCCTGAAAACATGTCTATGTAGGCCCCATATGGGTTATGTTAAGTTAATATGGGCATATATTTTATGTGGGCTCAAGATTGTTTAGTATATATGGGACCCACTTGGGTTTCTCACATGAAAGCCATATGGGCAAAACCAAGTGGGAACATATAGTAGGTCCTGGCTGGGTCAAACATGGGAAACACTTCACTTGTTTCAAAATGGGAAACACACGTAGGACCCACTTGGGTTTTTCACCTGGGTTAGACATGGGCAAACACAGTCATTTAAAGAAAAGCGTTTGCTGTGTGCCCCAAGTAGGGCAAAGTTAGGTAATCAGTATATATTTTTTAGTACTGATGACACAGGTGGGGCCTACCTGGCCAAACTATATGGGTCACACATGGGCAAATGCAAGTCAGACCCTGAAAACATGTCTATGTGGGCCCCATATGGGTTGTGTTAAGTTAATATGGGCATATATTTTATGTGGGCTCAAGATTGTTTAGTATATATGGGACCCACTTAGGTTTCTCACATTAAAGCCATATGGGCAAAACCGAGTGGAAACATATAGTAGGTCCTGGCTGGGTCAAACATGGGAAACACTTCACTTGTTTCAAAATGGGAAACACACGTAGGACCCACTTGGGTTTTTCACCTGGGTTAGACATGGGCAAACACAGTCATTTAAAGAAAAGCATTTGCTGTGTGCCCCAGGTGGGGCAAAGTGAGGTAATCGGTATATATTTTTTGGTACTGATGACATAGGTGGGGCCCACCTGGTCAAACTATATGTGTCACACATGGGCAAATGCAAGTCAGACCCTGAAAACATGTCTATGTGGGCCCCAAATGGGTTGTGTTAAATTAATATGGGCATATATTTTACATGGGCTCAAGATTGTTTAGTATATATGGGACCCACTTGCGTTTCTAACATCAAATCCATATGGGTGGGCATCCAATGTAGGTCCTAGTTGGGTTAGTGATGGTAAATGTGTACATTGGTTCAAAATGGTAGCACATGCTTATGTGAGGATTCTTCTTCTGTGAAGAGCCTGAGAAAGTGTTATTTGAATAAAGGAGGATTTATTCCAAACAAGCCCATCACAGATTGCGCACAACCCAGGGAGTTCTGAAAGTCAAATTGTAAAAATAATCTCAAAAGAAAGTATGAACATAACTCTCTTTTATAACCTGCAGACGGCACCCATGTGGTACCATTCTCTAAGAAATCACCCTAACTTTAACATATTTGGCACAACCTCAGTCTATCACTTTTGCTACCCTTACGTACAGTCAGATGTTCTTGACCCTTCATTTTTGACCCTCTCAGTATTTAGCCTTGGCTAGCAAATGTACTCAAAGTCCACATTGAGACCTCAAGATGTTATGTGTTATCAGACACTACAACCCAGCTGTCAAGTGAGACTATAGGAACTTTGGTGTTTTTGAACATTCAATGTTACTCAAAACACTCTGCACACTATTCCAAATAACTGGTTTGAAACTGGTTACTTTTTAATTTTAGATTTCATTTTATGTACTTAATGTGAACTCTGCATGGTAGGCTGCATGGTGAGGCTCAGATAAGATAAAATAAGGACTTCATGATTCTTCTTAGGTAAATTCACTTGTCACAGCAGCAATAATAAGTGATTAAAACGGACACAAGAGTAGAAAAAAAGAAAAGCAAAAAATACGAATAAAAAACCTAAGATAAAAGTGAATTACACAGACAAAATCCAGATTTGGCATTTGCAAATTAAGGATTACTGGTTGTTCAAACAATTAAGACTATTTACTTGAGCAAACATGCAGTTGAGGATTTTTAGTAGATCAGACACACTCTACTGTATTAGAGAAAAGACAGTTAGTTACATGGAAGATGGAAGTTTTGGTTAATCAGATCCAGTAAAGCTCCTGAAGTATATTACCGATCTGTTAAAATGTTACTCTTCAAACTTGTGCCCTCAAATTATATAACCAGAAATAATTTATATTTTCTTTGAACTAGTGGAAAGGAGAGGGAATGGGGTCTTTCAAGCAGTCACACTTCAACTGTGAAACTCCCTTGTCCTTATGGTGTATTGACACTATTGAAACTTTTCAAAACCAGTCTAATGTTAGAAGAGCTTTTAGGTAAACTGTTATTCTTCTTCTTATCATTATTATATTTTTATTAATTATATTTTTATTATGATGTTGATTTGGGTGACACTTTTTGATAAATATTATATATTACTTTTTAAAACATATTAACCATCCCTATGCTTAAAAAACTTTTAAAAATAAAATTGTTCTTTTAAACTTGTGCATTGTTTGACTTTTAAAATTTTTGTATCAGGTGTAAAACGACTTTTTAAATAAAGTTGTTTTTAATGTGAGCAGCTCCTATTGGCTCGTTTAAAAAGAGGGAGGAGCAGATTGCACCGCCTAGCGTCTAGTCTTCGCGGTCTTTCGTCTGTTGCGCCTTTTCTCTCCCTGGTGTTTAAGAACGTGGAGGACAAAAGGATACCAAAGAATCGAAAACTATGACAAAGGTAAATACTGAAAGTTTGATACGTTTTCATCAATGGTTATTTTAGTAACTTTCTATAGTCGTCCTAAACGGTATAAGGGGGAGAAGCATAACATCTTTAGCTAGCAGGTAGAACTGGGTTAATTTACTGCATTGTCTTTGGCAAACATAATTTAAAGTTAATTAAAAAAACTCTTACTGCCTATATTCTACTCAATAAAGTTCATCTTATCTTATTCTGTTTTCATTGCACCATTCTCTCTATACAGTTTTTGAATTTACACACTATAACGTACACGGCAGTTTTTTTCTGTGCTTCTGCAACTGTTTCTTGGGTTTTCCTATAAGGTTTTTGTAATTAATTTAAAAAATTTATATTATTTTTTTGGCTTTAGTGGATTCCTGCTCAGCTAACTCGGCCATTATGCACTACCCAGTAAACAAAATGGCTGAACAGTATCTTAAATGTCTGAACATGAGCTAGTCATACCATGTTACGTAATATTCATGTGCAGTGTAGCAAGGTGATTGTTTAAATTACAGGAGTAGATGCCTGCAGCTGAAACGGTTTTCTGATCTGAATACGGTAATGTTACCAGATATGCATTGTACTATGGGAAAACGGTGGTGGATCAGTGTGTAAAAAGCCCCCAAAAGAAACACACAGCGTCTTTAGCTCAAACACTGTCTGATCACTCTCTTAGATACTGTGCTGTTCCATCTAGTTATTGGTTACTGAGAAATGTTAGGTCATTAATTAATTAAGAGAGTGCAGCTGTTCAGATCAGATGGTGAAGTAGGAAAATGCAGAACATGTTATTATAGCTGAATGCTGTGTAAAATACTAGTAATAAATCTAACTCCCATTTATGGCTTTTACTACTGTGGGGCTAAATAAAAAATTACAGACATAATGAAATCTGCTACAATTACAAAGCTTAAGTTTAAAACAATTATTATATATTAAGCATTTTTTTGCTCTTTTTTTTTTTTTAATTCTTTTTGCTAATAATGGACTCAATTTTATTATCAACTTCAAAGACCTATTAAACTTTTAAACCATTAAATCCAGGAAATTAGATGCCCGTAAATGTACGAGACCCTCTTTATGTCTAGTATCCCCAAATATTTAATAATCCTTTCTAAAAGTACACAAATTTTGTTCTTTTCAATTAAATATTGCATGTTCAATGTATTCTTGAGCAGGTAAAAATTCCACTAAATTCGTTTTTGCATATTTTTAAGTATAATCAAATTTTTATAGTTTGCAAGTACTTTTAATTTGGAGATTTTGCCACTTGATTTGAAGTTTGGATAGTGCTTTATAGTAATTTGTAAATGTTTTGAACTCATCTGGCTTCTTAATAATTTAATAAAAAATTAACAAGCCATGTAATAATTTGAAAACCACTAGGGACCACTTATAAAAAAGTAATTCCTTTTTTACTTAAAGGAATTTAGGATTTATGTCTGTCAAGTCATTTGTTCTGGCATAAGTCACCATTTTGATATATCTTCCTGTGACTTTAAAGTCTGTCAGCTAGTTAGATACATTTTTGCACTGCTAGTGTTTGCTGCTTGAATTAGTCAGTTTATCATATAAACACATGCAGTGCCTTTCAAACTTTTAATTACACTGTTCATTTTGTGCATTAGTAAGAGAATCTTTTATATTGAATTATCCTGGGAAAAAACAAAAATGTTTGTATTTTCTCATGCACTTTCTTTCATTTCCTTATCACGTTTAGATTCTTCAAGATCACAAGCACCATCTTTGACATGTAAGTAACTTTCATATTATTTGTATTACTTATTATTATTATTATTATTATTTTTGAAAAGTGATGGTCTTTGGGGCATCCTTTTTTTTTATTGGTATTAAGTATATATATTTATTTAGGCACAGGAGGCAATGATCTATTTTAAAATTTAACATTTATTTAATTTTCATCTTTTATGCTAACAATAATGCCAACAGTGTTCTCTTCACTTGACCCACAACTCTGACAGTTTTGGTCCTCTGCTCTCCTCACAATTAGCTGATTTCCATCTGAGCTGCTACTGTCAACTGCATTAAACTGATTTTACATTGCCTTGTTATTCTAATCTTTATCTGCGTTTTGGACTCCAAACATTCACACCTGCTGTTAGTAACCAGAGCTCACAAGAGTGTAAGGCGTGTAGTTCAATAAAGTGATCGATGTGTTCACTAGCTGATTTCAATAAACCGGTAACTTATCAAATCCATATTTTATAGGAAGTACATTACTGATAAAAGTGGTAATAAACACGGTAACCAATAAAAATTAAAATTTCCTGTTATAAAAAAAAATACTGCTGGGAGCTCTGTTTTCTAACACCAGGTGTGAACATCTACAGTCTTTAAGCGCTGGTAAAGATTGAAGGATTTAAAAAAACAACAACAGCAATAGAATAATATTAAACACAAAGTGAACCCGTCTTCCTTCATTAAATAGGTTCTTTTAGATGTTAAGGAGGAATTGACTTAACCAGGCTGGCGGAGAATGAAGACAACCGGACACCTGCTGCAGATGGGGAATCAGTGAACTTTTATTGTGACAGAGACAACCTCTCAACACAGCTCACATCAGGAGATTCCTCAGATTTGCTGTGAGAATGGGTATATATTCTCTAAAACTTACAGGAGGGGGTTGTGAGGACAGTGCTGCATTAGCAGAAAAACAACTCCATAAAAGGAAAGCGGCCTTGGGTGTTCTAGTCTCTTCGCTTGCAGATATCTTGCACCTGCAGGATGAGGCGATCGCTTCTTATCGCTCTCAAGGCCAAAGTCGTGAGCACATTTTATTACACAGTTGCACAGTAACTTTAAAGCTGAACAATATTTAAAGCTGAATAATGTTTGATCAGATTATATTTTCTTCAAATCCCCCTTTTGACCCATCTTAAATGGGTCAACACACAAAAATAAGTAACATTCAAAGGAACACAGAGACGTGTCGAAGCCTGGCTCGAAAAACTCCTCGGGTCTTATCATTTGTCTTTATCTGTCATTGCAGATGAGGAGAAAAGAGTCCAGGCACCACCCTGCCCAGGGGTCGGCTGCAAGCAGTCTCGGTTCCCGATGAAAGCAGTAACAGCTGTCCTGCACACACGGATACAACGAGTTAGTGCAACCAGGGTAGTGACACAAAATTAACAGTCCCTGTAACTCAGCAACCAAAAAGCATAAGTAATGATAAAAATGTGGAGAGTACAGAGTATACTATAATAATGAGAGATATAAACGTGAAAATGTGAAAGAATAAATCAATCGTAAAATAAACACAGAACGGTAACTGCTAAGGACATTCAAAAGTGAATATGGTAAAACGTGAGGAAGGGGTGTGGAAAAAAACAATTTATATCCAGTGGTGGGAGTACACATTCGCTCAGGCTTAAGTCCGGAGACCCTGAGAACATCGCTTAACCCTCACAACCCGACCAGACACAGTTCAACCAGATATATCCTTCAAGAGGAAGTGGGTGAGGGAAACAATTAATAACAAGCCTAATACAAAACACCACAGAGAAACAACCATTCTAGAAGCATTTAAACAAGAGAAAGACGATAATGTTCGTCACCCTCACGATCAGAGTTTTCATCATCCGTTGGCGAGGAGGTAACCGTGTCTCGTTTCTTTCTAAATGGATCGGGCGTGGGCAAAACTGGAGAGGAAGTGGTGGGCAAGACCCTAGGGGCTACATTTGTCAGATTGGGACTGTCAGAAGGGGGCGAAGCTTTTGAACTTGAAGGTATCAGAAGTGTCGGGGGCCCTTCACAGATCAGGATTATGCCAATGGGAATGAGACCCAGGGCCAGGAAGCAAACAAAGACGCAACATCTTTGCCTGCCTGTCATTTCAGGGGGAAAGGGCCAAGACATGTTTACTTAGCTTGGATGTCGTCTAATAGAGGATGATGGGGCACAGAAAGGTGGTCCAGTTCCCCCCACCTCGCCAAGGGCGTGTTCTAGGAGTTAAAGAGCAACAACCTGAGAGAGAGAGAGAGAGAGAGAGAGAGAGAGAGAGAGAGAGAGAGAGAGAGCCCCTAATGGCCAGTTAGTGGGCTCTAGGTCAAACTGTCCCCAAATTTGTTATTTGTTATTATTACTTGTTTTCATGTCACTTGTCTGTTTTCTACTGCACCCCTCTCACCAAAGCAAAGCAAACATTAGCAGCACATTGACCGTAGTCAGGCATCCTCATTCCATAGGTGCTATAAAACATTTCCTGTAAATACAGTGTAATAGCATCCCCAACTCCTAACCCATAAACACCGTTTCTTCACACATCCGCCCAGAAATCCTGTAATAGAAAAACATTAAAACTGTAACCCTGTAGGGAAGAAAATGTAAATGGTAACGCTGCGCAGTTACCTCTGTAAGCAACACAAGACACAAAAATGGCATTTACAGGTTCACTCATCCTCGAATATTTTGTCATCCTTCTACTCCTGTAAAAGAAACCCACATAAATTCATCCACCCTTTTATCCTATCTAGGTGGAGGTGGTTAACCTTGAGTCATGGTCAAGTCTTGTCATCTTTTACCAGTCAGTCCGTTTGTTTTTATTCCCAGTCTTTCATCCATTCATCCGTTCTTTGCTGATAGTGAAACCTGTCGTCGCATCTAGTTTCCACACTCAGCAAAATGACGTCATCTCAAAAAGAAACAAGAACTTGAGTTTGGATTACCTCGCTGAATCCTTTTTTAAACAGGGACTCTCGTTTCTAATTGTCCCCACAAGTGTTTCCTCCAGAACCCATTTCAATGCGGAGAAACTCACTTACAACAATTTTCTCGCCGACGTGTAATGCTTGTAATTTCCGATGTGCAGATCTGCTTAAAGAAAAGATTCACAAACAAAAATCAGTAAATATAAAACAAAATAAAATGAAAAATAACAAAAACAAAATGCAGACGCCCGGGTCTTAGGACTTGTCACTGAATATTCTTCCCATCAATAAAAATACCAACCTAAACCTACACAGAGTCAAATCAACACCACCTCAACCTTTTCATATTCATAAACCTATATGTTTTGCGTTCGTGAAACAAAATTGAACCATTAAGTAAGTTGAGCTCTTGAAATGTTTTAATTCTCTTAATTCTGCCAGTTTATTTCAACACTTATTCAATGACTTTTATTCAACTGCTACTTGGTCACTCGACTTTTACCTGTTCAAATTGCCTAGGGTTCAACAAAGTCTAGATCCCCGTTATCATGAAACTTGAACGGTGTACGATGATTTACTTACAGTAATTTAGAATCATCACTCAACCTAGCTCTACTACTGGCACTGCGTGACTTTTCTCACACTGGAAACCAGAATTTAGTACAGAACTTTAATGCCTCAGGCAATCGCGTTCAAGGGCTGCCCCCCCTTCTCTTCTTCTTTGTCCGTGTGTTCCTCCTTTATTAAATCTCCATCACAATGACGTGGCGCTCTGAAATAAAACTCACACTGTTAATTCCTCGTTTTCACTCTGCACCACTGCTCAGAGTGTTTTCTTTTCTTTTTAGTGTAGAGTAAACAATTAAGTCGAGGCCTTAAGCCCCAGATATCTCGCACGGGCATCATTTTCATAACCAAACCGCTCCGGACTCTGCTCCCCAGACCACACAAATGCCCTCTGGGCTTATTATTATAGCAAATTCTGTATTTGACTTTGTTGTGTGCAGCATTGAGCCTTTGTCAGTAAAGCATTCTTCATTGCAGCAGCTAGAGCATTGTGTGTCACTTCTTAGTAAATTAAATCAACATTTTGATTTTAGTGCATGGGTATGTATCAGTTTTTACTCCCTCAACAAGTGCATAAGTGTTCATGTGTGTGTTTCCCTTCATTCTAAGTAGGCGCATGCAGAAGTGTGTGTTCGTGTGTTGGTATATGTTTGTGTTCATCACCTTCCTGTTCTGTAGTTTAGGTAAACCAGCGGCCTGACGCATGGCCTAGGGTCCTCCCCTCCTCTTTGGGTCTGTTTTCATCCGTTGTTGCAGCTGCCTGCATCTTCCTTACTTTGCTCCACGGCCTTCTGCAGCTCTGCTGTTCGGCTCTTCTCAGAGGTCAGCATCCTTCTGCTCACCGTCCCTTTTCCTCCGGGCTTAATGCGCGTCTCGTCACAGCTCTGTCAGCTGACGCAGCCTGGGAATTTCCCCCGTGTAGTGAAACGGGCTTTAGGTTTAGTGCTCTCCGTCTCTGCTGCATGAGATCACTCTTTTGCAGCACTGTTGACATCCTCAAGTTGTTGTTGTGAGTCCAGCTGCTGTGGCCTTCAGGGGTCAAAGGGTCAAAGATGGTCGCGGAGAGGGCAACGATGGTAGAGGGGAGGGTAGGAGTCCAGGTCAGCTTCGGCTCTCAGAAAAAACAAAAACAAAACAAAACAGGCGAACAGGAAAATGATGTTGTGTTGGCTGTGCTGTGTTGGCTGTGTTATCCCGAGAGGGGAGAAACAACGAGATCTCGTCTCCCCCCTTTTTTGTTTTTGTTTTTTTTTTTTTTTTTTTTTTTTTTTTTTTTTTTTTTCTCCATATAATCAACTCATAACCCCTCAAGTTGACAGGACAACACAGGTACGTGTTAAAATTCTTAAGATCCTGTTTAGAAACCTAAAAAGGAATTTCCTATCATTCAGTAGTCATTTGTCTTAAACAATCAACAAAAACATGTCCCAAGTCGACCCTTTTAACCACTAAATTTGTCGTGTCCTCACTTAATCCTCAGACCAGTGTCTTTGTCTTTTGACGTTACGTTGTTGTCCTGCAACCCAAAGCGTTTAATTGTCAGTAATGTATGAACTATATCATTTAAAAACAGGTGTATGTTAAGTGTCGCTACTTTAACCTTGCATGTACGTGCACATGTATGTAAGCTGTTTCTTCATTGCATGTATGGGTGCGTCTGTATATGGGTTACTTTAACTTTTTCTCAAACGAGGCATTTCTCTAACACGCACATGTGTCTGTTCCTCACCCTTCTCATATCTTTCTCTGGTTGTGTGTGGTTTTATTTGTTTCAGTGATTTACCAGGAACATCTTTTCCTTTTCTCCATGTCTTCCGCCAGAGGTTAACACTGGTGAGATTCAGGGACACAGCACCCAGAGCAGGTCAGCGAGAAAAACCCGCCTCAAACTACATTCTCTCTTTTTTGTTTTACCGGGAGGGGTGAGGACAACTCTGGTGTCCAGCCGTGAATTTTAGCCAAAGCTTGGCCTGTCTTCTGCTGCCGTACTCAGGCTTCCAGGTTAAGAAAAAACACCTGTATGAAGACACTAAACATACATTTAGTATTTGTATAAACATAACTGCCTAAATCATTGAACTCTTGAGGAGGGTGTATTTCAGAATCAGAATCAAAATCAAAAACTTTATTGTCATTGTCATGAGACCGACGACATTAAGAATGGTCCCTGATCATTGCATCATCCCTAGTAATATCAAATATAAAAAAACAATAAAATTCAATCAATAAAATAGATAGAATACTTAAAATACTAAGTATTCCCACCGTCATGCTTCAGACCGTGCATAGATTAACACAAGAGTGGCATGGTGGACATTTTTGTAGTATTCAGATGTGTTATTGCAGTTGGATAACAGCTGTGTTTGAGTCTATTAGTCCTTGCTCTGATTGCCCTGTACCGTCTGCCTTAGGGCAACAGTTCGAACAGGGAGTGGCCAGGATGTGAGGTGTCTTTTATGATGTTTTGGGCCTTTTTAAAACAGTGGGCGTTGTTTGACTCTTTACTAACTTTAAAACCCCACCATAACAATTTCTCACTGACAAACTTCTATGCATCCATTTAAACATGCGAAGCCAGCACAAAATCACACACATACCCCTACAGCAAAGCTTTAACATAACCACAATGCAACTCCTCCCTTAAACGGGAGAAATCACCCTGAATCAACCAACTCTATATAAAACGTCAAACAAAGATAAACCACAAACATTTCTACACTTCTGTGTCTTCCACGCAGCACAATAGGCAGAAAAACACCGATTACTCACAGTCTACAACAAAAGAAAAACCTGCTCTTTTCACAACTCTCACAGCTAAAGTCAAAACTCTTACCCAGTGCCTCTGAAATAATAAAAAAATCACCAAATACTCGATTACTCTTTTCCCTCGCTCCCTCTCACTCCCTTCTTCCTCATACAGCATACACGCTCGCTCCCGCGGACCCGCTCGGCCCCGCGGGCTCACTCGGCCCCCACCTTTTTCCTCTCACAGAGACAGAGAGAGACCCTTTTCCTTTTTTTTTATTTCTCCAGCACACATACACACACAGAATCCCAACTGAGAGAAAGAGGGAGAGAAGAGAAAAGAGTTGTAGAGAGGAAGTTTTTTAGCAGGAGTTTCAGATCTAACAGATTTATACAACTTATTTACACACACCGGTAATTTATGTTCTATTTATTGATTTTAAAGGAGAATTTGGGCCAGCTGGGTTTCTGCCTCTGTTAGGCACTAACAGCTGGGGCGCTGCTTTAAAGGTGAGTCAGCACTGAAATATCCCTTCAGGTGTTACCAGGCTTCTACCAAACCGGAGTCTGGCGGGTAACCTTGCCTAGAGCTTCCTGATAGGGGTGCTAGTTGGTTGTCACCTTGTTCACACGTCTCATTCACACTTCATACATTACCTGCAGTCACTCATTACCCTCCTTATGTATGTAATAAATGTGTAAAAAAATTCTATGTGTGGTGTATTATTTTAACCAAAAGAGGAACCTAGTTCCTTTAATTGTGTAATCTGTGAACAACGGAGAACCAAACTGTCCTGCCCAGTGTTCCACAGCAAGCATTCAGCGTGTATTTATGTGTGTCCAATATCAAACAGAACATCAAAACATTTAAAACACTAAAATCATCGGGGTTTTAAGAAGAGATCCGTTTTCTCCTATTGATCAAAGGGACCCCTCCTTTGGACTCCAACCAGTACTTCTCCTTTTTAAGTTTTAGAGGATCTTTTCTAATAAAGTCCTCTGGGCCTTCCTAACCCTTCTGTAGTTTAGAGAATATTACTAAAAAATATTCTCAAGGCCTTTAACCTTTTAATTTGTTTAGAAAGGCGTTACTAATAAACCCTTTCAAGGTCCCAGACCTGCACTGAGGTATGTATCCGACACCGGAGAGCAACCCGTCGGCTGCAACCGTGGTCAGACCTCAGTTCACTCTTATCTTTATTCACTTATTCACTTATTTCTTATTCACTTATCTCTTATTCACTTGTCTGATTCTCAACAAGCCTTAAGTAAGCCAGACAATTTTGGTTATGAATTACTAGGAGTTTGGACACTAAGTATTTTTATAATGTTCAATATAGCAGAAATAAAAGGTCTGCTTACCTTGTTTTTGTGTGCACACAGCTTTTGTCCAAACTCCGTTCACTCAGACCACTGCCGATGTCCTCCCATCCGTTCCAGTTGCCCTGGAGCGGATCCTGTTCGTGACGCCAATTGAAGGATTTAAAAAAACAACAACAGCAATAGAATAATATTAAACACAAAGTGAACCCGTCTTCCTTCATTAAATAGGTTCTTTTAGATGTTAAGGAGGAATTGACTTAACCAGGCTGGCGGAGAATGAAGACAACCGGACACCTGCTGCAGATGGGGAATCAGTGAACTTTTATTGTGACAGAGACAACCTCTCAACACAGCTCACATCAGGAGATTCCTCAGATTTGCTGTGAGAATGGGTATATATTCTCTAAAACTTACAGGAGGGGGTTGTGAGGACAGTGCTGCATTAGCAGAAAAACAACTCCATAAAAGGAAAGCGGCCTTGGGTGTTCTAGTCTCTTCGCTTGCAGATATCTTGCACCTGCAGGATGAGGCGATCGCTTCTTATCGCTCTCAAGGCCAAAGTCGTGAGCACATTTTATTACACAGTTGCACAGTAACTTTAAAGCTGAACAATATTTAAAGCTGAATAATGTTTGATCAGATTATATTTTCTTCAAGATTTAAAAATAAAAGCATTCAATAACATAACATTAAACAGTAAATTAGTTTGATGGTGTTGACTGCAGCAGCTCAATGTTAATCAGCTGATGGTGATGGAAGCAGATGAGCGTTTTTCATCATGGTTGTTAGTGATGTGTTGGTCAAAACGAAACGGCTCTTTGAAGTGAACGACACAAGCGTGTTTTTTCTCTCTCTCTCACCCTCTCTCTCGCACTTTTTTCCGCTTCACTCTGCACGCGAGCCTTGTGCTTTGCGCTGGGAAGAGGGGGGAGGGGCGGTTGTTACACACGCAGTAGCACAGTAACAGAGCAGGAGGGAGAGAGAGAGAAAGAGAGCCAGGGACAACAACGTCACATTAGAAAGGTATAGTAATCATCCACAACTATTTTCAATTGCGGATGATAAAGGATTCAGAAAGTTTATTCATGCAGGCCCATATGACAGAGAATGTGCATCTTCTGTTTGTTTTCATATTATAATTTATATTTAATTGTGTTGTGGTTTGCAGTGTTTTGTGTTGTTTCACTTTAAATTTGTTTAAAAGGAAAAAGCTGAAAATTTAAATAGTTAAAAGTTGAAATGTGAATAGTTGTTTTTTTTGTATTATATGATTTATTTATTACATTTTATGTGGAGAGAATAAATAAAAGTATATTTACAGTGGCTGCTAGAGACAAAGCACGTACAAACCCCAAAACACGTAAAAACTCCATAGCACGTACAAACTCCAAAGCACGTACAAAACACAACAGAAGTGCTCCAGGATGCTAGGCACAGTGTTGAGATTTTGTTACCTAGTGGCTACACAAGCCAGGAAGTACCAACGACCGGATTTGGTGTGTGGTAGTAACAGGTAAATGAACAGCTTTTGGAATTTTTTATGAATATATATGAGTGCTTGTGTATAAATACACAAAAAATACACATATGATTTCAATTGTGTAAATTAAGTGATCTAGATAGCTCTGTTTTGGAAGTTCAGTTGACGCTAGAAATGGGTTTTGGAGTTTGTACATGCTTTGTCTCTAGGGGCCACCATATATATTTATATATAAACATATATAAATAAAACCACGTTTCTTTTTTTACATTAGTAATTCCTTTTGTTCATAATTTTATATTGTTGTTAATAATAAATTAATTAAAGCAACAAAACAACCTGAAGAGCCGGTTGGGAGCCGAAAGAGCCGGCTTTCTAAAAAGAGACGAAAATCCCATCACTAGTTGTGTAATATGCTGGTATTGATATGATCAAAAATGAACTGAGTTGTTTCGTATTCTATAGAAATTGTACATCTAATTAATAACAAGGCTTTCTGCTGATGTTATTAATTAAAAATTTATTGTTTTATTTTTAAGCAACAACTTTTTAGCATGCAATCAGTCCATGCTGTACAGGACAGATTTGTAAACTGTGCATACAAAAATAGACTATTTTACAAAATTGCTCTTTCAACAAATGTAAATCACAGCAGATTTTTTTTGTTGTAGGTGCACTGTCACAACTAGAAATGTGGGGGGAAGTCCTCAAAGTTGAAGGCAGAACAGGAAAATACATGGAAATAACAATTTTCCTTTAAATGGTAAATGGCCTGCATTTTTATAGCGCTTTTCTAGTCCCTAAGGACCCCAAAGCGCTTCACACTACATTCAGTCATTCACCCATTCACACACACAATCACACACTGGCGATGGCAAGCTACATTGTAGCCACAGCTGCCCTGGGGCGCACTGACAGAGCACATCAGTAAAGGTCGATCTGGATACTTGATAACTGTTGGTATAGGTATGACATGAATTTGAATCTCCATTATCACAGGTTTTAATTGGGAGGGAACATGCAGATATACAGGAGGACTATAAACAGCAATTCCTATTGCATACAACTGTTTTAGAAAATACCAACAACACTGTTAATTTATCACTTGCTGGTCTATAGACTTTACAGTGTGGATGGATGGAAAATCCATCTGGCTCCACTCTGGCTGAATTGGTGCTACAAACAACTCTGCGCTCGGCTTTCCTGGCTGTGTGTGGATTTATACTTACACATCCAAATTTTGACCCTATTTTTCTTCCTTTCAGCTGATTGGTCAATTTCATGTCAATCACCAATTAAACAATCCAATCAGAGAACATCTCCAGAAGTTGATTCTGTTCATCTGGACGTAGCATTTTCAGTGGGAGAAAATGCTGCAAGCGCTACGTCCAGATGAACAGAATCAACTTTTGGAGATTTACTTACCTGGATGATTGAGCATGCATCAAGACAATCAGAGAACAGATAGGTTTGGCTGTTGGAGGGCTGCATTACGGAGCTTCAGGTCCTGGAAGAATAAATTCCCTTTTACATACCAGACCAGCATTTTTCTTCATTAGCACGAAGGAAAACAGTCTGTGCGTGTCAGAGTTCTGTGGTTTTTGTGTCACAGGGCTTATAATATGTGTAAAAATCTGGCCAGGGACCATCACATCACACTGCTATCATATTTTTCTGTTGCTATCATGTTTCTTTTCTGAGATGTTGTTACTTTTATGACAGATGTAACGAGAAATCTTCCAGAAAGTTAAATTTTTTATTCTAATCAAATATTTGATTCTGATAACAGATAAAGATTTTTTTTTTTTACTTTTGTTCTGCTATTTCATAGTTTATACAAATTTTGGCCAATTCCTATTTATTTTAACCCTTTAGCCCCCAAAAAGTCGCCAGCGACAGGTTTTTCCAAACCTGTCTCGTCAAACCTGAGCTCTGCCAGGGGCCCAACACGCCTGGACTTTTAGAAGAAAAGAGATGTCCGAAAATAAACCACAGGGTCAAATACTTAATTTTGTTCAGTGTTTTAGAGTTATTAATTTGAATTGACTAATTTAAATATTTTATTCATGTACATTTTGATTGCCTTTAGTAAAAATGGCAAAATTTCAATTTCTTTTTTCTTTCTGTTATTAATCCTTGATTACATTCATATAATATACAGTAGAGGAAAAAACCTACCAGACCTACCAGTTATCCTGCGTAACATTATTGGGGATAAAGGGTTAAGGAAGCGCAATTAATTTTTTTAGTTTAGCTTGTGTTTACTACCATTTTTTTTTTATCACCACACAGTAAACATTAAGTAATATGTAAAGTGTCCATTTATCCTCCATTCCGGTCCATTATCTTAAGCTTAGGCTGCTGCCCCTCGACCCAATCCGGTACTAAGTAGAGAGGCCCAGACTTCGCTCTCTCCAGGCACTTGGCCCAGCTCTTCCGGGGGAATCCCAAGGCATTCCCAGGCCAGCCGAAAAACATAGTCCCTCCAGCATGTCCTGGGTGTTCTGGGTCTCTTCCTGGTGGGACGTGCCCAAAACACCTCACCAGGGAGGCATCCTAACCAGATGCCAGTATCTAATCTGTCCTTTTTGTATGTTCCCCTCAGGTTGCCATGGTAGCAGATACAGGGGAAACAAGTGTAGACGATGCCACAAGAAGGATGATGAAATTCCTCATATCACCTGAGCTGGCTGTGGAGTACAACATGCTTGGCCGACATGGGGAAAAAAAGTTCAGAGATTTGCGTCTTTTTAATGTTGTGTATGGTAAGTTAGTTTCACTTGAGACATTTGAACTTTAGAAAACTAAACTTTTTTAATAAAGTGTTTGAAAGTGTAACTGAGATTGGTTATCATGCAATTTGTATATATTTTTTGAGGCAATAAAGTGAAATAAACATTGTTCTTTGAAAATCATCACCAAATGAAGTAAGCTAAGATTAACTTTACTTTGGCTTGCCCGTTTTTCTTCTTCTTCATTTGCAGAGGCACTGAAGAATTATTTAACATCAAAAGTCAACTTGCAAGAAGCAGAGAAGGCTCTGTCCAAGTGGTTCAGTGGAGCTAAAGACAGAGGAGGACCGAGGGCTGCAAGGGTACAAAATAGACTTACGGCTCTGTAAAAAAACAAACCCTGCTGATTCAAGATAAGCTTTTGAGTTTTCCATCTGACTTTTTCCCCATGTTGCTACAGTTCCAAATATCTAAGGAATTTTGCTGTAGTTTGACATTTCTAGTTTTTAAACGTTTACGCACTTTGGAATACAGTTACGTAAAATCACAGTTGTTGGACAAAATAAATGTGAAAAATGTTGTTTTGTGTACCCTCGTGATTTTTGAAATGGTTTTATTTACAAACTAGATTTTGTTTGCGGTCAGCTTTAATATATTTGGTGTCTTTGTGTCACAGAACCCGTATTAGCCGTCTGAAAAATTGATTTTGTGACTGTTTTACTACATGGGGCCCACTCAGTGCCAGAACTTAGTCAATTCAAACTAGAAATAAGATGCAAATACAGAACCCACTGCTAATGCCATTCCAACTTTTTAGCTCATGTTTTCCTCATGTTGTACCCACTAAGAACTTGAAAAATGGGGCCTAGGTGGGTTTCAGTGTACTTTGCCCAGTTGGGGTCCATTTAGTTCCCAGATTTAACCTATATAACACCGAGATGGGCTTATAAAATGGGGCCATTATGGAACCCGCGGACAATCCCACTTAAAACCCACTTTTTAGCCTATGTGGTACTCACATGGTACCCACAAAACAACTTGAAAGGTGGGGCCTGGGTGGGTTTCTTTGTACTTTGCCCAGTTGGGGTCCATTTAGTTCCCAGATTATACCAATATAACACTGAGATGGGCTTACAAAATGGGGCCATTATGGAACCCGCGGACAATCCCACTTAAAACCCACTTTTTAGCCTATGTGGTACTCACATGGTACCCACAAAACAACTTGAAAGGTGGGGCCCGGGTGGGTTTCTGTGTACTTTGCCCAGTTGGGGCCCATTTAGTTCCCAGATTTTACCAATATAACACCGAGATGGGCTTATAAAATGGGGCCATTACGGAACCCGCGGACAATCCCACTTAAAACCCACTTTTTAGCCTATGTGGTGCCCACATGGTACCCACAAAAACTTGAAAGATGGGGCCCGGGTGGGTTTCTGTGTACTTTGCCCAGTTGGGGCACATTTAGTTCCCAGATTTTACCAATATAACACCGAGATGGGCTTATAAAATGGGGCCATTATGGAACCTGCGGACAATCCCACTTAAAACCCACTTTTTAGCCTATGTGGTGCCTACATGGTACCCACAAAAACTTGAAAGATGGGGCCCAGGTGGGTTTCTGTGTACTTTTCCCAGTTGGGGCCCATTTAGTTCCCAGATTTTCCTAACATAACACCTATATGGGCATTTAATATGGGGCCATTACGGAACCCGCGGACAATCCTATATGGGGCCCATTTTTCAGCCCATTTCCAAACCATATGGGCCCCACATATAAATGTTGGCTGGGTCTATCTCTATGTGGCTCCAAATTCCCTCTTTATTCTAATTTCACACTCGTCAGGGGACAGGCACACAACAATTTTAACCACTGAAACGAGGAATTTTAACCTTTTTATTTCTTAACTAATCTAGACTCAACCTTTGTTCGCAAAATGTGTCTTGTTCTAGTCCGGAATAAATGTGAACCCGCGATTACGCTGCGGTCCCAGTGTTATTCCGTAGCTATGCGGGGGCCCTCACCTCCCCAAGTCACCACCTCGGCACCCGGACGCCGCCGGTCCTGGCCGCGCGTCCACGAACAGGAGGGTCGCCACTCCTAGGGCAAAATTATTTCCACAGGTACACTAGGCATCAACCTTTGATCCTAAAATGTGTCTTTGCTCTAATGTCCTCCTAATCAAACACATCAACCGTCACTGTCACTGTGTTCACGCTTCACACTTCACACAAAAAACACACTCAGAGCGCGCCTCACTCACACTCAAAACAACACCTAGAGCGCGCTTTACACACAAGACAGCACCCAGAGCGCGCTTCGCAGCTTCGCACACACTCTCACTCAGAGCGCGCCTTCACACACACACACAACACTTTTCTTCAGCGGGAATTTTACACAGAAACCTCTGAGCTCAACTATTAGATCTTCTTAAAGCACACTGCACCATAGAACAAAATACCCCTTTCTCTGCGCTTATGACCCACAACGGGGCAAAGTCGCATCATAAAAGTGATGCTTGCATCCCCGAAGTTATACCTGACATCATAAACCAGGTTTTGCTCTATGTACTTAAAATTTTACTTTGTATTATGACCGCAGCCCTTAAAACTCGACTGACGCCACAAACCACCGTCAAACCTCTATCCAATGTACTAAAACTAGCACCAACCACTACTGCACTTCACGGCCGCACCACCGGAACACGCCGTATCATAAACCAAACCTACGGACGTGTTTCGCTCTCGCGTTGCCAGCGTTCAACTGCACCGTGAAGCCAGCATCTGCTTTTCCTTAAATCAACTTCTATTTCATAGCCGGCAAAAGCCAGGACGTCACTGACACCATAAACAAAATAAACAAACCTCGACTTCAATGTACTGGACTAATGGCCGCGTCTTCAGAAGAAATTCTAACGTATTATTGCTACAGAAGCCAGTATTAGACAAAATTAAATGTGGAAGGTAAAGTGGCTGCAACTAGCTCAACGTAGTGTCTTATTAGTTTCTCGGTAGAAGCAGTTTATTTAACACACTGGAATTCAGCCTCAACTTATGTTGTTAGTATCTTGCGCCAAAAACCAGACACCGACAAATTTACTGTGAAAATACATGTGACTCAGTGAACAGATTAATTTGGAAAGCCCAAAAGGACCCCCTGATGATCCTCTAATCGCCTGAGCCAAGGTATGAAAGCCAAGGTGGCTTGCCTGTTCCATTTGCCCATTAGTTTGAGATGGAAACCGGATGGTAAGCTGACTTGAGCCCCTAGTTCCTTGCAAAACTCTCTCCAAACCCAGAACGTGAACACATGCTGTGTAAGAATCTGGCTGGTGTTCAGAGCTGATGGGAGCTTAGGCAGAGCAATGAAATGCACAGCTTTGGAGAACCGATCGATGATGGTCAGAATAACTGTTACCTGAGGATGGTGGGAGACCAGTGATGAAGTCCAGTGCGATATGAGACCAGGGGCATCTAGGAACGGGCGAAGGAGGCCAGCAGGAGGTGAAACCTAAACTGGAAAAAACTAACACAACACAGAACTGAAACCTAAAATGGAGATGCAGGGAGACGACACAGAATGATGCAGGAAAAAACACAGATGAACCGGCGAGGAGCACACGAGGACACATAGTATAAATACACACAGGGGGAGACATGGAATGGCAAAGACACAGCTGATCCTAATTGACTACACGAGACAGGGGAAATGTGAACACTAGGTTTAGTTTAAACTAAACTTTAGGAACAAAAAAGTAAGAATCAACAGAATTAAACAAAGAACCAACAGCACAGGAAAGTTTAATCTTCATGAAAAACACATGCAGTGACTTCAACGTCCACAATAACACAATGTGTTTGGGCTTATGTGTGTCAGTTTCCAGCTTTAATCTTATGTAACAAGACCTCTTTATAGGTCAATAGAGGAATGAAGTCATTGTTGAACTACAGCTTGTGTGTGTGTCACCTCCACAACCTACAACAATAAAATATGATCTTTGAGTAGTGATATGGGAGTAAAATATACCATACTGATGTGAATAGGAGGTCATCTTTTCCCTCGGCTGTTAGGGTACCTGGGTCGTTGACCCAGTGTTTTGTGTTTATGGTTTTTTGAGTCTTGTTTAATCATTATTCTGTTCTCTGTGTATCTTATGTTTCCTAGTTATCAGAATCAGAATACTTTATTAATCCTTCAGGATTAATAAAGTATTCTGATTTACTTTATTAAATCAGAATTCAAGGGCTTACGCTCTTGAATTTATTCAGTATTTGTTGTTTAGGTTGTCTTGGTTAGTATTTGGTCCCGTTCATGTCTTTGTCTCGTGTCTTCTCTCGTCCCTTGCTCTCTGTCCTTTTTGCTCTGCTGCAAACAGAAGCAGAGAAAACTGGAGCTTCTGGTCTTGGCCAGATCTCTTTTGAAAAAGACATTTTAAAGTCAATGAGACTTTTTACCAGATAAATAAATAAAGAATATAAAAGTCTTCTACTTTATGATGGAAATGTTCTTTCTGGCTCAAAATGACATCATTTATCTGAATCTGTAGAAGAAGAAACAATCTCGGAAAGTCACTTTACTCTGTGTCTCACTGGATGTTCAACGTTTTTAACAAAAGAGAAAAAGAGAAGCATTCTTTGATTTTAGTCTGTTAGCCCACAAGCTGAGTTTTTATCAGAGTCCTGCATGAGTCAGTGTTATTTCACTGAGACTGTCATGATCCAAGCCGCCAGGAACACACAGGCACAAATGTAATCTTCAAAAAAAAGGGTTTTATTATACCCCAAAAAGGACAAAATGATTACAAAAATTCAAAATAACAAAAAATAAAGTTTGTAAGAACCAAGTGGGCCCATAAAAGAGGTTACCTTAACAGACCGCTACTCAAAAATCACTTAACAAAAACATAACTCAAACTGACCTGCCCAAATGAGAAACAGCTCCAGTTATATAGCAAATGAATAAACCATTATATAAACCAAAGGTGAAAACTAAAGGGATAACAGATAACCATCATTCAAGAAGAACCCCATTCCCCCTGCATGATCACAATAGATGGTCCAGTCCACTTTATTGGCTTCTGCATTTAAACCAGCTCCACCCTCAGCCTCCTCTTTCAGCCAAACCAGGAAGGACTGGAGCGGAGGTCAGGTAACTGAGAAAGAGCAGAAATATAATCAATATAACATACCTATATAAAATAACAAACAATGCAAAGCAAAGTCTATGCCACCATTTGGGCTATAGTTTAGTGCTGTCATGCATTACAGGTAACCTCAAAATATCAAATTAGTTAACTTATGATCACAGAAACTTTAAAGCATAACGTAAACATAAGACAAAAGACCAAATGAATATTACCTAAGTGTCTCAGTTGTGTGGTTGCATGCACCCATCACACACTCCCCCCCTTCAGCAGTGAGCTGGAACAGCGAGAGAGATAGTCCGCTGTGCAGTTGTTCCTGCCTGCGATATGCTGAATGGTAAAACGGAATGGCTGCATCGCAAGGTACCATCTGGTAATTCGTCCATTCGTATCCTTCATTTTCTCCAACCACTGGAGCGCCTTGTGGTCAGTTTCCAGTGTAAATTCCCGGCCTAGGAGGTAATACTTGAGGGAATCAAGTGCCCACTTGATTGCTAAAGCCTCCTTTTCCACCGTCGAGTATCTCGTCTCTCTTGGGAACATTTTACGGCTAATGAAAGCCACTGGGTGTCGCTCATTGGGTGGTCCCTGTAGAAGAACAGCCCCCAGACCCCTGTCAGAAGCATCAGTTTGAAGAATAAAAGGTTTCTCAAAATCTGGGGTATACAAGACTGGAGTCTTACTGAGGGATTGCCTGATGTCCTGGAAAGCTGCCTCAGCCTCCTCCGTCCACTGAGTCTGGTTAGGGCACCTAGAACCTGTTAGATCAGATAAATAAATAAAGAACATTGTAGCGACTTCCACAGTCGCTACAGGCCGGGGATGGAGCCTGCCTATTTGCCTGACGCGCTGTCAAAGTTACGCAATAATGCGAGAGATGGAATTGTTTGCTCGTTTAATTAAAGTGCTTTGAGAGTTTACAGAGTAGTATCATCGGCTCCTGATTCAAACTCTTACAACATCACAGGCTCTAATATAACGAAGCGAAACATGTAGTGCAGCGGTCAACAAAAACTACGGCTACCCAGCCCTCCTCTCTGTCAAAATCAAAACCCGTGAATGACAGAGTGACAACGCCCATTTATGTCACCGCTAGCACCCACGTGACTCCCATAACAACCAAACAAATAAAAACCCAGTGATCATCAAAATTCAATACATTCAATTATGGCTCCTACACACCAGCCCCTAATTATTAGGATCCCTTCTAATAATTACCCATAATTAACCAAGTAGGAGACATAAAACATGCAGAGAAAAGTCAAGCATTTACTGTATTTCAATATTACCCGCAGGAATCCTATAGGTAATCTTAAAGTCTATCTTTAAAGAAAAATGAGAGACATTTTATGTCCAAATACAATCAAAGTCTGATAATTGGACCCAGAAGTCTTTAACTGTGATCTGCCTCCAGCAGTAGACACAGTTTGGTAATAGGTCGATCCAGGCAACTAGTCTGAGTTTTAATCCGAACTTGACGAACGAATCCTCTTCGGTCAGGAAAAGTCTTTATCACACGTCCCATTGGCCAAGAGTTTCGAGGTGCCGAACTGTCCATGATGAGAACCAGATCTCCCACGATGAGGTTCCTTTTTACTCCAATCCATCGCTGACGTTCCTGTAGTAGGTATTCCTTCACCCATCTTTTCCAAAACAAGTCAGACATGTATTGGACTTGTTTCCATCTTCTGTGTGTGTACATATCAGTGGAATGGAATACTCCTGGTGGTAATATCGGTGAGGTCTTTAACAGAAGAAGATGATTAGGGGTCAAAGCTTCCAGGTCGTTAGGATCCATTGAGGCTTTGGTAATTGGGCGGCTGTTAATGATGGCTTCAACCTCACAAAGTACTGTATGAAGACCTTCTTCATCCAGGTTTTGTACTTTCATTATGGAATTAAGTACTTTGCGAACCAGTCTTATCAGTCACTCCCAGGTTCCTCCGTGATGTGAACCTCCAGGAGGATTAAATGTCCATTTAACTCCCTTTTGCAGAAAGACGTCATTGACTTTTACATGGTTCCAATGTTCAATGGCAGTTCTAAGTTCACGTTCAGCGCCTATAAAATTGGTTCCGTTGTCAGAACGCAGTTCTCGAACCTGACCTCTTCTTGCATTGAAACGTCTGAACGCATTAATGAAAGAGTCAGTATCCAGTGATGGAGCAACCTCAATGTGAACAGCACGGATAGCAAGGCAGGTGAATATAACACCATATCTCTTCACCACGCTCCTCCTACTTTTTACACTGAAGGGTCCGAAGTAATCCACTCCCACCCGCGTGAATGGAGGTTCATCTGGAATGATTCTTTCATTGGGCAAATCCACCATCTGTTGATTCACTGGTGCAGCATTAAGACGTCGACAGATGACACATTTAGATAACACTTTTCTTATTGCTGTACTAGCTCCAATCAACCAGTACTTTTCTCTTAGCTTAGACAGCATGTGGTTACGACCACCATGTCCAACTTCCTGATGTATGTGTCTAAGCAAGAGCTCGGAAATGTGTTGATCCTTTGCTAGTATTATGGGATGTTTCACCTCAACCGGCATCGATGATCTACTGAGTCTCACACCCACTCTGAGAATTCCATCTTGCAGCTGTGGGCAGAGTCTTCTTAGAGGACTTGATTTTATAATGGGTTGTCCCTTCTCCAGACTCACAAGCTCCAAGGAAAATCTCCTCCTCTGACAGAACTTGATAATGACAACCTCAGCTTTGTCCAGATCTTCCACTGTAAGATTCTTAATCACAGATGTCCTCTTGAAGTTCCTCAGCTTTTCTTCCACAAATGATTTCTGTTGCTCTTTGGTGACCTCTGACTGTGGTAAGCTTGAACACAATTCTCTCCTTTTCTTCGCAAAGGACAGAAGCAAGTCCTTAAATTTTAACAGCCATGCCACTGACTTCTTAAGACGTGTCCAGGTGGAAAAATGTTTAAACAAGCGAGTAACAGAATTTTCGCCAGCTTGCTCAACACTCACTGTGGCAACTGTTTTTACCTCAGGATCATCAGATGCAAGCAGACTGATGTCATCTGGGTAGACAGGCCATTCACTCCTAGATTGTAGAAGATACTGAGGCCCAGACAACCACTTTGTATTCTTCATAAAAACATCGACTTTCACTCCTCTTGAGGCCATATCTGCTGGATTACTGGCAGTGTCCACATATCTCCATTGCGAGGAAGATGAAACTCTTAAGATTTGTGAAACTCTGTTGGCCACAAAAACCTTGAATCTTGAAGTTTCACTCCTGATGTATTTAAGAACAGAAGCACTGTCTGTCCAAAACACAGAATCCAGAAGTTCCATCTGCAGCTCTTTCCTCCAGAGTACATCCAATCGACTGGCCATGGTTGCTGCAATGAGCTCCATTCTCGGGATGGTAAAGGATTTAAGAGGAGCGACACGCGCTTTTCCCATAACAAACGCACAGTGTCGTTCTGAACAGATGTTTTCAATCAGCAGATAGGTCACTGTTCCATACCCATCCTCACTGGCATCACAGAAATGGTGCAACTGAGCACTCGTGATTTCTCCAAATCCATCAGGTTTCAAACTACGACTCACTTCAAACTTGCTCAATAGCTGGAGCTGCTGGAGCCATGTTAACCATCTTTTGGAAAACAGCTCGGTTACATTATTGTCCCAGCCGATTCCTTCCTGGCATAGATCTCTTAGGATTTTCTTAGCAGTTAAGACCACAGGACTTAGCATTCCAAGAGGATCATAGATAGAACTGACAATTGAAAGGATTCCTCTTCTGGTGAGCGGTCTGTCCTTGAGCACAATCTTGAATTTAAAAGAGTCTGATTTTATACACCATTCCACGCCCAAAACTCGCTCGGTCATTGAGGAATCCAATTCCATGTTCAACTCTTTCATTCCTATGGCTCTGTGACTTTCAGGAATTGATTCCAGCAGGCGAGTGAAAGAATAAATGATGACTCTCCTCCTCTCTCGGAGTCAGGGGACATGTTGCATGTCATCTCGGTGTCTTGGTACGCAGTGGTGCGGTGATGATGTGCTGGGCAGGGCCAGTTCAGAACAGAGTCAAGGGCATCGGGGTGACGGCAAGTTAAATGTCCAACTGTTCCCTGTCTGTTGGTGATCCACTTTTTGAGCAGAAATCCTCCTTTGGCACACAAAGAAACCAACTCGTGGTACATTAACACTGCTTCCTCATCAGTTTCAATGGACACAAGACAATCGTCCACATAAAAACAGTGCAACAACTTCTTCACAGCTTCCTCACTGTAGAGATGTCCAAAGTCATCCGCACACTTTCTGAGTGCAAAGTTGGCACAACTTGGTGACGAAGTTGCCCCGAAGAGATGTACATTCATCCTGTATTCAGATGTTGGTTGTTCCAGATCACCTTTAGGCCACCAGAGAAATCTCAATAGATCTTTATCTTCAGCTGGAATCATGACTTGATGGAACATGGATTCAATATCTCCCATAATTACAACTGGCTCCTTCCTGAATCTTGTGATCACTCCTATTAAAGAGCTTGTAAGATCAGGTCCTTGTAAGAGTTGGGAGTTTAAAGATGTTCCCTGATAACTCATTCCACAGTCAAACACAACTCTGAGTTTCTTCTTGGTCGGATGGTAAACACCATGGCAGGGCTCTAGAGTGCGACCAATTTGGTTGCAAATGCGACCAAATTTTTCAGTGGTGCGACTAAAAATAAATATTTGGTCGCACAGGTGCGACCAACTGTTCCGGTAACAAAAAAAAAAAATCTCTGTAACTCTCCGTGTGGTCAACAACAGACACACATTATGCCCCTATCGTGGACTAAACCAATCAGAGATAGTCAGGGGCGGGACCTCTCTGATTGGCCGTGGTCCAGTTGAAAGTGCAGGTGGAAGAGAGAGGTGAGTAGCTTGAATAAAGCGATATCAATTCATTAACGGATTCCACACAAAGACCTAAACACGGAGCGGACCCAACACATCAGAATCAGCTTCGTCTTTCTCGGCTTTCTCACCCGACGGCCTGAACACGGACACGCTGTCGGAGCTTAGCGATTCTTCGGGTCCGCGCTGTGTTTACGTCTTTTTGCGCTGATTCTGAGCTGCAGGTTTTGCCTCTCTCCAACCAAAATTCACCGAGCCTGCAGCAAAAGAAGCAGCAAACTGCGCTTCACATTTGATCAATGTCGTCATGAATTCCCTCTGACTTTTGCTGTTTTGCTTCCACCACGATAAAAATCACACTTCCTGCACAGCTCTCTCTCTCTCTGTACTTCAGGAACAGTTTCCCGTCTCAAATCTGTTTTCTGCATTATTCATTCGCTTATTACCCACCAGTCTAGCGTTGTTTACAGCGCTTTTTCTTTTTTCACTTAAATGACCTCGGACAAGAAAGCCTAATTTCTGCTGTTCAATACTGAAGAAATTTAAATTTCTTAAAATTATGCAAAATTGCAGAATATTTTTAAGGTTATCTGCTATAAAAAGCCAGACCAGGAAAATCTCCTTCATGTTTTCCTGTGTTTTATTCTCAGTTACTTTCACACAAAGGCATCTGCTGTGATTTTCACAATTCTGATGAAGTCTCATGTGTATCAGTACTGATAAATGATCAGAATTATAATATTTCTGACTGTCTGAGGCTAAATTGAATCAAATCAGGACTTTGAGAACCGGAATTGAATGGATTATAGAAATCAGTGATGATACTCAGCCCTAGTGAGCAGCCTAGGCCTGAGAGAAGTGGATGTACTGTAGCTGTGGGTAATAAGAAAAGATGAAAAGAACTATTGATAACTTTTTTGTTAAGTTAAGGCCTGATCTGTCTGAAATTCATAGCCAGTGCTCTGACACGGTGCCATCAATATTTGAATGCTGAAAAAGCACAGTGTATCCAGAAAACACATTATATGCTGCAGTAAATGCACTGCCCAAGTGTCCCCTCTCCCCACGGCCTTTCAGCAGCAGACAGCAGCAAACAGGTCGTCAGAGGAGGCCAAGATGATGATTAAGTTTTTAACATTTTCTACAATATTGACAAAGCACTTTAAGCACAAGTTTGTTAGTTAATAATTTAGAAATTAATATTGTCTGTATGGACTTCCCCCCCCAAAGAAAGTGCACATGTAAAACTGCGGTGTTAAGCGATGCGGTTGAAAAATTTGAGTGCGCCTAACTTTTGTGCCGGTACGCCTAAATTTTTAAAGTTAGGCGTACCGGTGCGCCCATGTCAAAAAGTTAGTCTAGAGCCCTGCATGGTGTGGTATATACCACAGCTTGCCATCATTGCGATTGATCTCCTCTTCCGGGACCTTTTCAGCATAACCTTTAGCCAGAAGCTCATTCATGAAGACTTTGTACTCAGTATGAACCACTGTGTCTCTCTCAAATCTCTTTTTTAGAAAGCACAGACGTTGTTGAACAACTTTCTTATTGTTTGGCATACTGATACTGGCATTCCGAAAAGGTAATGCTATCTGGATATGACCACCCACATATTTGGCAGAGTTAGTCACTATTTCCAGAAATCTCTGATCCTCTCTTGACAATCCAACCTGCTCATCAACTTTGCTCTCAGGAAAGTCATTCTTGAACCGTTGCTGCCAAAGCTCCTCCAGCGTGACAACAGAAATTCTGTTGACTGTAACTTGTGGATGCTTCTGATCACTTGTAGCTTCACAGTTTCCTGAAAGTGGTCCATTGATGGTCCAGCCAAGCCTTGTCCTTATGGCATACGGTCCTCCATCAACACTACACACCACTTCCAGAGGTTCCAAGGCTTTGGGAATGTTTGTTCCAATCAGAAGTTCGATTCCTGCATTTATTTGAGGCAGGGTTATGTGTTTTAAATGTGCCCATCCTTCAATATCTCCTGGTGTTGTAATATTTCCCTTATGTACAGGCATGGACTCCTGTGTGTACACTTTTGGCAGTTCCAGAAATTCGTCACCACAAAGAGCGGCAACCTCCAGTCCTGATAAAGTGTTGCTGCTCACAACTCTTTCCTGGCCCATGCTTCTGAGGAGGATGTTTCCTTTCCTTCCCTCAAGGTGAAGTCTGCGCATCAGACTCTCAGTGCAGAAAACTGCTGTGCTCCCTTGGTCCAAAAAAAGCATATGTTGTAATAATGTTGCTTCCTTTCTTTGACTTTACTTGGACAGGCACAATGGGCAGTTTACAGTCCTGGTCTCCAGCCCCTGTAAGACCACTCGACACTAGTGTGCTCACATGCGGCTGCATGTTCCTGTCGGTCTTTTCAGAAGGTGAACTTTCTTTGTGCAGGATGGTGGGATGTTTCCAGCTGCATTTGGAACAGGAAATCCTCTTACGGCAATCTTTACTGATGTGTCCTATACACAAACAGCCAAAACAGATGCCATTTTCCTTTAAGAAGGTTATCTTCTTCTCATGAGCCATTTTTCCCCAACTGTGCACAGACGTCCAACATATGTCTTCCTCCACAACAAATACAGACGTTCCTTCCAACCTGATTATTTTTCATTTCCATTTCCGCAGGCTTAGGTGTACTCTCCACAACTTGCATAGTGGTGGCAAAGCTTGTTCCTTTATTTCCAGGTCTGCCTTGATACTTGGCTTTACTCATTCCTTTTGTTGGTAAAGAAAGCGGAGAATCTTGAATATTACCGAATACAGGATCAGTTAATATTCTTATTTGCTTCTCCAAAAAGTCTGCAATATCCATAAATTTGGCTCTTCTTTTATGCCTTTCTTGCAGGTCACAAACATGGCTTCTCCATTTGTCCCTAAATTTATACGGCAATTTTTTAATAATGTTCACCATATTAGAAGGCATGTCCAAATCGCTCAGATGCTGCACCTCCTCCATTGCATTACAGCATCCCCTGAGGAACAAACTGTAGTTCTGAAGAGCTTTTACTTCCTCTGTTTTAATTGATGGCCATGAAAGTGCCTTGTCCAGATATGCAGCTGCGACCTTCTGTTCATCGCCATAGTGCTCCTTTAACAGTGATTTTGCTTTGCGATAACCACGATCTGAGTTCATTTGTTGACAGCTTCTCACCAATTCCTTTGCATGGCCTCTTGTGTACTGTTCCAAAAAATATAAACGATCGCTGTTATTCTTCGTATTGCACTCAACTGCATTCTCAAATGCTTTAACAAATGAATAATATTGAAGTGGATCTCCATCAAAATGAGGTATTTCTCTCTTTGGTAAAGAAAAGAGGCTTTGTTGTTGGATTAAGAGTGTTGTTATTTCATTTTGTTTAGTCATTACTCCAATAACATCATTTTGTGGTTCCGGTTCCACCATACCATTTGTATAACAGTCATTTTATTTTATTTATTGTGGACTTCAGGAAGCACACAGCTCCACATTCCCCCCCCCCCCCATCATCCTGTCTGACACCCCCATCACCTCTGTGGACTCATTCCGCTTCCTGGGTACCACCATCACCCAGGACCGGAAGTGGGAGCCCACCATCACTTCCGTCATCAAGAAAGCCCAGCAGAGGATGTACTTCCTGAGGCAGCTGAAGAAATTCAACCTGCCAACACGGACGATGATGCAATCCTACACTGCAATCATTGAGTCCATCCTCACCTCCTCCATCACTGTGTGGTACGCTGGAGCCACTATCAGGGACAAACAGAGACTGCAGCGTGTTGTGCGCTCTGCTGAGAAGGTGATTGGCTGCAGACTCCCATCTCTGCAGGACCTGTACACCTCCAGGACACTGGGGCGTGCAGCTCGGATCTCAGCTGACCCTTCTCACCCTGGACACAGTCTGTTTGACCTGCTCCCCTCAGGCAGGAGGCTCCGGTCCATTCGCACCAGAACCTCTCGCCATAAGAACAGTTTCTTCCCCTCTGGTGTCGGACACATGAACAATAACCGTATGACTGTTCCCACCACTAACACATGACCCTACGCTGTGTCACTGCATCATTCCATGTTTGGCACTGATCACCACCTGCACTCATGTATATATCTATCTACTTAGCACTTTTAATTCTTATTCTTATTTTATATTTTTATGACAGTATGTTTGCACTGAAGCACCGCAGCAATTTCCTAATGTTGTAAACCTGCTCAACATTTGGCAATAAACCCTTTCTGATTTCTGATTTCTGATTTTGTCCATTTGCATCAGATGGGTTTGAAGGAATAACTGAATATTGTCGAGGATGCTTATTTTGAGAAGATTCAGTCAGCACAGCTTGTTGCATGACACATTCCTGGGTTTTATCTTTTCTCCGGTTTTGAGTTTCAGCATTAGTCAATGAATTTTGTTTTGCAGAAATGTGAGGTATAAATTCTAATGCATCAACATTAAGGGTTTGTTTAGATCTTTCATGGGAAATGTATGAATTCATTCCATCTGAAACTTTTAAAGATCCTTTTTTGCTTGTTATACTTTGAGCTTTAAGGACATTTATTGTAGCCATTTTTTCAGCAATTTCAGTGTCCAATTTTAGCCTTTCCTTTCTTTTACGAAGACGTTCCTCCTCTTCTTCCAGTACATGTTTCTCATCCAATAATTTCTGCTTTATCATTAAAGCTGCCAACTCTGCCTCAGCTTTCATATGAACAGATGAAGTTGAAGATTTTGATGAAGAAGTTTTGTGGCTTTCAACATTTGAAACACTATCACTTGGCTTGATATCATCCTCCACTTCTGTCTCAGTATTTGATGTAACATTGTTTTCCAATAAATTGATTTGCTTTGGACAAACAGCAGAATTTTGTTCTCTTTGATTTATCCAGTTCTGAATTTCATTTAAAAACACATTGGTGTATTTCATGATACTTGAAAACCATTCCTCTTGTTTTATTACTTCTTCCTCTGGCACCAAAGACAACACCTCAACATGTGAACTTGAAGCCTTTTCACACAGTGCCTTTAAATCCACCAAATACTGCTTAATTTGAGAAAGATTTTCATTGTGTTGCAGGAGCGCTTTCATTTTTTGTATTAGTCCTTTCATTTTATTAACATATATTTTGCATTCATTTTGTGATTTTTCGATTTTATTCAACAATGCCTTTCCAGTCATTTTTCTTTCTCTCTTTCCCCCAAAATCATTAAAGGAACAATCATCACCACCTGTTTGACTCATGATTTTCCCGTTTGTTTGTTCGATTTTTTATTTATTTATTTTAATCTTCAGTGATTATCCATTAAAACATATCCACTGGAAGCCACAATAGACTTTGACCATAAAATCCTTTCAACGTAACGGCACTTTAATTGTCCATTTGAACGTCATCCAAGCAGCATAATTAATAAGACGCAGCGCAGTCATCAATCCAAGAGCGCAGCCAAAAACATTGCACATTTAACCAACATTCATTCCATTCAGTGTCTCCTCTTGAAACATCTCAGCGCTAATGCAATGTCGCTTCCTTTTCCACAACCAGACATGCACAGGTATTCTTACCTGCGCTCCTCAGAATTGCGTCAGGTGTGTCGGTGCTGCTGGGCTCACTCATTCAGATGCGCTGCACTTACTTGTGGCTTTCAGGTTCCTTGATCTGATTCCTTTGATCCTGCTTGCGGCTGGCTTCTCCAGAATGCCGTTTTTTGTTGACTAAAGATATAGCGACTTCCACAGTCGCTACAGGCCGGGGATGGAGCCTGCCTATTTGCCTGACGCGCTGTCAAAGTTACGCAATAATGCGAGAGATGGAATTGTTTGCTCGTTTAATTAAAGTGCTTTGAGAGTTTACAGAGTAGTATCATCGGCTCCTGATTCAAACTCTTACAACATCACAGGCTCTAATATAACGAAGCGAAACATGTAGTGCAGCGGTCAACAAAAACTATGGCTACCCAGCCCTCCTCTCTGTCAAAATCAAAACCCGTGAATGACAGAGTGACAACGCCCATTTATGTCACCGCTAGCACCCACGTGACTCCCATAACAACCAAACAAATAAAAACCCAGTGATCATCAAAATTCAATACATTCAATTATGGCTCCTACAAATATAAAAGTCTTCTACTTTATGATGGAAATGTTCTTTCTGGCTCAAAATGACATCATTTATCTGAATCTGTAGAAGAAGAAACAATCTCGGAAAGTCACTTTACTCTGTGTCTCACTGGATGTTCAAAGTTTTTAACAAAAGAGAAAAAGAGAAGCATTCTTTGATTTTAGTCTGTTAGCCCACAAGCTGAGTTTTTATCAGAGTCCTGCATGAGTCAGTGTTATTTCACTGACACATCACAGTTTTACACACCTGTTCTGTATGACTTTGTCTCAGGTTTGCGGTGATATCCAGCACTCTGAGCTGATGGCAGATCTGGTCAGTCCACAGTAGCTTCAACCACTAAATTATCTCTAACACATCACCAAACCAAAGTCTTCCTGCTAAGAGTACATCAAAGGTGAAAAGCGAGCCTAGAATGTCATCATTTCTGCTCTCCTCTTTCTTCTTCTTCTACTTCTGGACCGCACACATCTGTCGCTGCCCTACTCAGGTCGATCTAATGAAAATCAGCCAGAAATAATAATCAGAAATCCAAATGTAGAATTTGTGGAACAAATGACTGACCAGTGATTAGTGTTTTACAGTGATTACGACAGACAGCCTGTTTCTGCCACTGCTGCCAAGCATTTGCTCTTTTCAGCTTGTTCAATTGTGGAGGTTTTTACATTCTTTACCTTACAATATAAAGCACCTTGAGGCAACTGTTGTTTTTTGGCACTATATATAAATATAAATGAATTGAACTGGTAGCAACTTTATGAATGAGAAAATGAAAACAAGTGTCAGTCAGCTGGTTCATGTCCAGCAGGTGGGGAGGAATCAGTGAGTCTGTTACTCCAGTTACTTACTCAGAGGTAAAGTTAAAGAAAACGAGTTTCCTTCATCTCACTAAACCTGCCCACTAAACATGACCCTGAATGAACCCATATGTAAAGGACTGTAGGTTTTAAGCAGGCTCAGGTAATGGCAACACAATAGATGAGGAAAGTGGGGGAACTCTGACGACATCTAGTGGACATCTTGAAGATGACGGGTCTGAACAGAGAGCAATGCAGGTCTGTGGAGAAGATTGCAGCACACTGTGAAATATGAACTATGAATAATATCTACATCTGTAATGATGTAATCAAAATAGGCTCCATGTAGTTCAAGTTCCGTTACTGTACTTATGAAGCAAACTGCACACACAGAGTTGGCAAACATTGAGTTTACTTGCATTTAGGCAAAATGATATAAACACTTATCATGAGCCAATATAGCACATTTAACTGCTTTTATTTAGCAGGGATTACACAATACACAAAATTAGTCACAAACATTTTAATCAAATCTTGCAACATGTTGCTAAGAAGAACCAGGACAACCAGGTCAAAGCCATACTGAAGTATAACCTTCATTAACATAAATCACAAAGAAAACATATTTAAATAAAAATTGTATACTTGTCTTGAACTTTTTTAAATCTTTAGTCCTGTGTATTAAAACTTATTTATTGGCTGATAAAAAGGAATCACATCATGGTTGTTACAAGGAACAAGTGATGAAAAACTCATTTTCATGTTTGTTTTCTTCTATACTGAAGAAGAAATACAAGTTTCTGTGGTAAATATTAAAAGAGCATCCATGTTCAATAAATATTTGTGTCACCTTTAAAGACCAATAAAAAAAATATCAAGCTTAGAGAAACATAAAGTCAGGGCTGGAACAAACAACATAGAGTGCCCTTCACTGCTGTGGACAGGAAATGTACCGTGACTTGGAGCATGAGGTCATTTTCTACCTCGGGTGCTGCAGTGATTTGGTTTGTCACTCAGGTGGATCCTTAGATGAAAATTCAGTCCTGATTTCCAACTGAATCTTTCCCCACAGGAGCTACAAATATATGGTTTCTCACCTGTGTGGATCCTTCTGTGACTTTTCATAGTCGACAAGTCTCTAAACTCTTTCCTACAGACGTTGCAAGAATACGCTTTCTCACCGGTGTGGATTCTCAAATGAGTTTCTAGTCCTGATTTCTTACCAAATCTTTTCCCACATGTGCTACAGAAATACGGCTTCTCGCCTGTGTGGATTCTCACGTGACTTTCAAATCCGGATTTCTTATTAAATCTTTTCCCACAGGTGATGCAAAAATATGGCTTCTCGCCTGTGTGGATCCTTACGTGAGTTTCCAATCCTGATTTCCAAATGAATCTTTTCCCACAGGTGCTACAAGAATGTGGCTTCTCACTTGTGTGAACTCTCATGTGTCTCGTCAGGTTGGATTTACACTGAAAAGTTTTTCCACAAGTGTCACAGCTTACAGATTTTTTACTTGTATCAGTTTCACTCCGAGACTTATCTGTTCGGTTTTTGTGACGTCTCCTTTTCTTCAGCTCCGCATTTCTAGTTGATCCCGAGTCCACATGCTGGTTTTCTTCCTGTTCCTCAAGCTCTGGTTCAGGAAAGTTAAGAGCAAGGAGCTGGTCATCGTTTGGTTCTGATTCACTGAGGTCACTTTCCTCAAAACTAGAAGTCACCATAAAACTATTGATCTCCTGCTTCAGTACAATCTCCTCCAGCTCCTGACTGGTGCAGAGTTCCTCCTGTTCCTCTTTAATCTGTGGAGGATCTGGGTCCTCCTGGTCCAGACTTGAGTTCCTCTCCTGCTGATTGGCGACAAACTCCTCCTCCTTACAGGCAGTTTGCTGGTGGAGGTCTAAACGAACAATAAAAAAAATGTAATTATAGAAAAACACTTCTGAGAAGATAAAGTTTTAGTTAAAGTCTGTAATGAGGGCATGTTGCTCACATTTGCAGGTGAAATTAAAAGTGTGTAAAAATGAAGTTATTTGTGCACTCTGATGCAAATGAGAACTTGAGTTCTGACATTTTTCAGCAACATTAAGAGTAAAAAAAACCTTTCAAACAAAAAAGAACTCACTTATTACTGACTGACTGATGATCTATTTTGGAGTTGATCTCGAAACTGATCTACATCTCGATATTTTTCAAAATAATCTTCACTATTGGGGGTGGCTGTAGCTCAGGCGGTAGAGCAGATCATCTACTGATCGGTTCGATTCCCGGCTTCACCTAGTCTGCATTTCAAATATCCTTGGGCAAGATACTAACTCCAAGTTGCCTCAAGTTGCTCTTTGATCTGTGGAATGTGTGTCTGAATGTTGGTAGAAAGCACTAAGAAAAATGTGCTTGTGCGAATGGGAGTGAGTGGGTGAATGCACAAGTTTTGTAAAGCGCTTTGAGTGCTCAAGATTGAGTAGAAAAGCGCTATATAAGAACCAGTCCATTTAAAACTCCCTGTCATGTTTTCACGAATACACATTAAATAGATCTGACTGATACAAACTGTAGGTTTAATATTAATGTTAACACTTCAGAAAAGCCATTACAGTTTTACCGCTGGTCTGTAAATCTTTCTCAGGTTTCCAGATGTTATGCAGCTGTCTGAGCCGCTCTTCCCCGCTCCAGACGACGATGCCTTCATCCTCGTGTTTCACTACAAGCTGTTCTCCCTCTTGACTGATGCAGAGTTCCTCCTGTTCCTCTTTGATCTGTGGGGGATCTGTGTCCTCCTGGTCCAGATTGAAGTTCCTCTCCTGCTTCCAGACCTGCTGGCCAGCCAGATCTTCCTCCTCCTTACACTTCATGTTGATGTGGGACTTGAGGAACAAAGTAAAAAGAAAAAGATTAGACAGGTAAAGGTGCAGCCTCAGTCAGCAGGGCTGTACACTGTGAGCATGTTGCTCACATATGTGAGAGAGGTTTGTACAAATGTTTCAGAAGCACCATGTGACTCCCTCTCTTTGTTGGAAAGTCTTATTAATTCACTTTATAACTATTACTTTGAAGATAAATTTCTACCATCACAAAAATATTATGACCTCTTTAAAAACAAACAACGGCAACTACATGACTTAAATTCCATGTTTAGATGAAGGTAATGGTCAATGCCTTTTGACAGGGGAAAAACCTCCACACAGAAGAATCTTACTTGGCTGAATCATAAATTATTCACCATGATTAAAACTGCAGATGAGCAATAATCTGCATTTTATTTTAGCCAAAGAGGAATGTTTCTGTTTGTCTGTGATCTGACTTTTTCTGCTGGCTCCAAATTTCATTTTATCCTGTGTAAGTTTGTTTCTCTTCCTGTTAACTAGCAAAGTCAAAATCACCTTGATTCATTTAACTTTAATTCAATTATAAATGTAATCATTTTATTGAACAATTCATTTCATTTCAATGAAAAACAATTACTTAAAAGAAAGAGATTAAGTTGGAGAGAGACATGTGGCCATCTTTTAGTGAGTTAGACCCTGATTAAGGGGTATTTTTAAAAGTAAAGCCCATCTCTCAAAGTCCCTGCCGGCCTGCCTCCACCTCGGGAAGTCTGTGGGTGCAGACGGAGGTGAGGAGCACCACAGGCGGCAGAGAACTGTCTGTAGCCCCGGAGTGAGGCGTCGTGAACCGAAGCAGACAGCGAACTGTGGCACAGTGCAGAAAACCGAAGCTTTCCCTCCCTGTTTGGTTTTGATGTGTCTCATGAAAGTCTATTGTTAAAAGTTGACCTTTAAAAAAAACGGACGCACTTGTTTGATTAGCTGCTCTCTGATTTTAGCCTGTTAGCTTACAGACTGAGCTCAGATCGTTCCTGTGTTAGTTCATTGAGAACATCACAGTTTTACATACCTGCTACGCAGGGACGTGCAGAGAGGTTTAAATGGGCGGGTGCTCAAAGTTAAAAAAGGGGCAGATAGAACAGGCTGAATAACGACAACTCACATTCATGATGAATCTAATATGGAATTGCATCGTTCTATATGACTGTCATCAGGTGTGGACAATGCAAAGCAAATGTGGCCTTTGTTTTACCTGATGGCGTACAATGTTGCTGTTGAGGGATTACTGCTGTTCCTGCTGCTGATAGTGCTGGAGGGCAGGGCTGTGTTGTTTTGAGACTGTACATATTAAAAAAGCCATAGGTAGCTGATTAAACAAGTGCTTTGAGATAAAAAATAAAATGTAAAAAGATTGGTGACAGCGCTTGGAACCATAAGGCAACAGATTTTAAAAACTGGGAAATAAACTGAAACCAGGACATTAGTAGTACAAAAGACAGGGGTCATGGTAGTGTGAGAATGTATTAAAAAAAATCTATACATACAGTGTTGGTGTCCTGTTAGCACCTTTTAAACATCACAGCATCAACTTTACATGGGAGGGATTAGATTGTAGAACTGTAAAATCTTCTTTCTTTCTTTCTTTCTTTCAAATATTAAAATACAACAGTAAAAAAATAAACCAATAGGAGGATGAATCAAACATTGTGTTAATCAGAAAACAAAAACAACACAGGGTATGTTTTGGAAAGAGCAGGAAGGAATAAGATGCTCTTCATGTCCTGTCCCAAATTATAACAATAACTTTCTGTTTGCCATGTCCCGAAAAATGTCAATGACCTCACTGTGGCTGACTGGAACATCCTTTTCAACTGCCAATAAAAGAAGGTCTGACAACCTCTCCTCTGAGCAAAGGTTACGAATTTTGTTTTTAACTAGTTTTAGTTTTGAGAAAGAACGCTCAACAGTTGCTGTGGACACTGGGAGTGTTCCATATGTCTTCAGCAGCTCAGTCATGTTGGGGAAGATCAGGTGTGCATTGTTTTCTTTGACCACTGAAAGAATGGATGCCACACTGACTGGTGGGGGGCACGAGTATGAAGCATGAAAGACCTTAAGTTCTGTCTGTAATTTGTCTTCCTCCTCAATGTCATAGAACTGGCAGAGTTTCTTCACAGCTTGGTGTGCCTCTGTTGAGATTATTTTCCAGTTCTCTGGGACTGTCAGGGTATGTAAGGCATTCAAGATTTCCCATGTGGAATTATCTCCTCCTTTAAAGCGTCTCAGAAGCTCCTGTGTCATTGTGTCAACAAAAACATAGAACACTTTAACACGGTAGTATTCTTGGGGAGTTGTGAAAGCATGGTCATCAGCAGTAGCTGTTGTGGCAGCAAACTTAAACTTTGCTGGCAATTTCCTCCTCCGAGCTTGTCCAGGGACCTCAGATGGGGGGTCCAGGCCCACTGATGCAGCCTTCTCTCTAGCCTGTTCATAAATTTTCTCAAACTCTTCCTCTGTTCTGATGTGGTCCAGGCTCTGCAAAACACCATCAACAATCTTGTATGCTGCAGCCAGGTCAATATCTGTCTTCTGCAATGCATCAGATGCAGTAGCAGTCACTTGGAAGATGGGACAGGTGATCTCCAGACACAGGATGAATTCAAAATTGATGCTTTTGAGAAGGATCTTTGCATCACCTGCTGAAGAGTCTGGAGGATCTTGCTGTAGTATTTCCTCCAGAAACTGCATGACAGCTGGGAGGATCTTCCTCATTGTCTTGAGGGCAGCTTCTCTGCAGGCCCACCTAGTGTCTGACAGCTTCTGCAGCTCCAGTGGGCACTGCTCGGGGTACAACTTCTCCTGCATTTTAATAAATGCAGAGTGTCGTTTAGATGAATTTGCCACAAAAGTGTAAAGCTTTTCGATTAGGTTGAAAAAGCTGACAAAACACATGTTTGACTTTGCGCTCTCTACTAAAACCAGATTAAGGCAGTGTGCCTGACAGTGGACATATAAGGCCTTTGGATTTTTTTTTGTATTCTTGACTGAAGTCCTTTAAAGCGCCCGCTCATGTTTGCAGCCCCATCATAACCTTGAACCCGGATGTTGTCAATCTTCAGATTATTTTCTTTCAGTAGAGCGATTAGTAGCTTTTCAAGAGCATCTCCAGTTGTTGACTCCACATTACACACCTGAAGGAAGCGCTCCTTGATTTCCATGTTGTGCACATATCTGACAACAAAGGAAACCTGCTCTGTGTGCGACACATCTGTGGTTTCATCCATCATGACACAAAAGGTTTCACATTCTTGAATTTCTGCTTGGATGACACGTCTTACTGATGTGGCCAAAGCTTTAATTATGTCGTTCTGACTTCTGTTTGAGAGGAGCAAGACGAGAGGTCTTTTTCCAGGTCCCTGTCGCTCTTTTATGGCATCAATGTGTAATTTAATTACACTGTCATACTTGCTGAACAACTCAACTAACTCCAAGAAATTTCCTCGATTTTGGCTTGACAAGGTCTCATCATCTCCCCTGAAAGGCATACCCTGTCTTGCCAAGTAAAGAGTGATGTCTATGAAACGAGACAAAATTTCTCTGTTTCTCTCTCTTTCTTTATCTTTTGCAGCTTGTGACACTTGGTCAGCTACTTCAAAAGCTGCCTCCAAGGTTTTTTTTTTAAATGAGTTCCACCTCACCATACCACACATGTGAGACTCTGATGCACTGTGCTCTTTAATCCTTTCTAAAGCCCTTCTCCACCGACTGAACCCTTCCGTTTTCCAGGTTTTGCGACTTGTGTACTTTTCATCATTTAAGAAAAGACGGCAGCTGAAACAAAACATGGCATCAGCACTTGGAGAATACTCTAGCCATGGATTTTTCTCATACCACTTCTTTTGAAATGATCGTCCCTCTTCATTCTTTGGATATGATGACAGTACTGGTTGGCAGGGTCCAATATTATCACACATTTGAATAAAGGCCTCATCATACTGTATGTGGAATTGTAGGACATGGGCAGGATCAGTTGGGTGTGCAAGTCCAAGTAGGTTTGAGAATGTCCTCTCTATGGCTTCACTAGCTTCACTCTCCTCCTCTCTGGCCTCTGACTCACTCTCTGACTTTCTCACTCCAGGCTCTTTCTCCTGGCTTGTCCTTTCCTCTACATTATCTCTAGGCTCTGCCTGTGACTCAGTCTTTGCCTCACTTCCTCCTTCCATCTCCTCATCTGAACTATCACCCTCCACTTGCTGTTTATCTGAGAACAACAATCTATTATTTAATTATCTACACTTAACAACTTTTGCACCTAGTCCGTGATAAAGTAATGATAGAAAATGTTATAGAACCAAAACATTGCAACTGCTTTAATTACTGTTTTTATCCTTGAATACCTCTACAATGCAACAACTGGTACATGTGTTATTGTTACCTGTGCTCTTTTTAATCCAGCTGGTGAGGGATCCACTGCCTTTAGCAGCCTCACACAGCTCCTTTTGTAGCTGTTTCTTCCTCCTCTCCTTACGAGGCATTTCTGGAATATTTGTTATATTATTAGTAATCATTTTTAGAAATCTATACACATAAAACACACACATGCTGTGCTTATTAAATGTTCAAACTGTAGAGATACAATAATTTTACTACTCTAAAATCAGCATTTTATCTCATTTGAAATATAAACCTAATATCATCTGTTACTTAATATATTTTCTTCAAAAACAAGTGTGTGTGTGTGTGTGTGTGGGGGGGGGGGGGGGGGTGAATATCATAAATATAATAATCCATAATTATGTGGATATCCATATTACATCGTTTTTAGTGAAATAAAACCCCTCCAGAAAAGAAGGGAAAAGTCCTGTAACTTACTTTAAAACAAAACATGTTCCCTAAGACTGTGGACAGAGCTACAGACCCCCTTGTAACACCCTTACCCAGTTAGCTAGCAGTTAATGACCACCACTACTTATGCAGTTAATAAAAGGACATGTAATGTTTGTCGCGCTGTTGCACAAACAGCACGCTCATTTATTTCAATTTATTTGTTGCTATAGACTATAATGTGAGCTGTACACCCTACTTACTGTTTTGTTGCAGTCAGCACCTTCCAATTAATTTGCCTCCTCCAGCTCCGCACCACCTAGCTTGCAGAAAATGCGCGTGCACTTTGCGAGCTCGTACCTGGCTCTTAACGAGCGCGCTCTGTTCTCAAGGGCAACCATTGGTTAATGGTAGTCATGTGACTGATGCAAGCCAGATCCTTTTATTTAGCAAAATTGAGATTAATAGTTACATTTTATTGTTGAGGGGCAAAGGCAGGACTCCATACGCAGATACACATTTAAAAAAAAAAAAAAAAAAAACACAAGAAAGGGGCACTTGAGGCATCCTGGAGGAAAGGGGCGGGTGCTCAAGCACCCTCCGCCCCCTCCCCCCTCTGCACGTCCCTGCTGCTGCGTGACTTCATCTCGGGTCTCCGGCTGATATACAGCAGTCTGAGCCAGTGGCGGATCTCATCATCCTGGACGACTGTTTTTAATGTTTTTAACCACGGAGATTTCTTCTGCATCATCAGTCTCTCATTGTTAAACTCTCCCAGAAACTGAAGACAGTTGTGCCATTTCCGCGCTTCTTCTTCTTCTATTGAGTAGACGGCAGACTACACATGTCCAAGGGTAATACTGTCCTCCTCAGGCCATTGGCATCAAGTCAAAGCCTTAAAGTCTGGTACTTTGCGCATGGTCATTTTTTACGAACAGCAGAATCACAAGACAAAGCGTGCCAATGTTTATACTTTTCACTGTGACTGCCAAATAGATGAAAAAGTAGATGTTAAAAAACAACTTATAGTTTTGTCATTGGGCTGGTAGAAAGCTATGAGTTTCTGTCCCTTTGTCTGACCTTAGAGACTTATTTTAAAAGGAAACATTACAATCCTTTAAAGCAAGTATTTTCACCTCTGTTCCCCCCTCTGTACTTAGCTTTTTTGTTGTCATGTCAGTAATTGTCCAGTTGATGGCTCCCTTGGATCACAAGCCTGTCTCATGAGTCCAAGTGAATATATTCTTAATAAACAGCTTTGAAGAATTTGTGACCAACTTTGTTTCATTCGGAACATCATCATCATGAGTCAAACTCACTCTTGGATCTACAAAATATTGAACAAAAACAAACATCACTGAATCATAAGGTATTTGCTCCAACTCTTAGTCCAGAAACACATGAGTGAACTAGATCAGCTGCTCCTCCAGTTCAGCTGTGGATTTATATCATTATTTATATTTGTAAAGTGGATATGCAGTTTTTCAGTACTAATATAAGCATTTTATATCATTGCTTTATTGACAGATGTTTGGTGTTCAAGGTCAGGCATCAGTTTGAAAAAAACAAACAAACACACTGAGTTGAACTTGAACTTCCTACTGACAAAAACTAAAATTGGTGCAAAAATAACCAGAAACATATAAGAAGCATCCTGGAGGTGCTGCAGACAAGATAGGACCAATAACATGTCAACAGGAAATCCTTTTTACTAATTTGTTTATTTCTTTTTAGATTTTTACTCTCCATTTTAAGCCATGATGTTTGCTGATACTGTGTTCCTACTGTTTGTTCTCATTAATAGTTCTGTTTTTAACATTCTGTGCTGAAGCTGGAGGAAATGTTTCTACAGTGTCAGATGATACAGCTCCAAACTAAATAAGTGACTAACTAACGATGCTTTAATACACTTTACTATAAATTATGATATAGTGCACTTTCTTAAAATTTCTTATTGCTCTGTAATTAATTGTTTTCTTTATAAATGTACAAATGAGAATAAAATCTGTGTGATAAAGGAAGGTCTGTAGACTTCTCTGTTAAGATCAGTGAAGAGAAACAACAACATACAAATACCTAAGAAAAATATTCAGTAAACATTTAGAAGATAGAGAAGTTTATGTTGTCATGTGGAGAAATTTTTCAAATAAAAATATCCATAAGCATTGATAGTCTCCATGGCTGAACAGACACAGGAAAGAGCTCCACCTATAAAACGTAAAAACATCAAGACAACATGTTGAAGATGTCGAGGTACTGCCCATAATGTTTGACTGACATCTGATTTATGTGCAGCACATAAATACCACAATAATGATGGAGAGAAACTAAAAGGGAACTAAAATACAGATTTAAACTTACAACAATATGAAAGACTTCAGTCTATTTCACTTTAATCAACTCAGCAGTGGCTCCAACCCAAAGTCCAGCATAGAGCGGCTGAGTGAATGTGGTCTGGACTCTGTGGATGAGAGTCATGGTTTCAGAGACGCTGTAGAAGGACAAAATACCTGCTCTGTGATCCAGGTACACTCCTACTCTGGAGGAACGAGGACCTGAGACAGGAGTTTCAATGTTGTTGTACGAAAATGTAAAACTGTTGTTGTTACAATCTAATGACCAAGATTTGTCATTATATCCAAATCCACATTCACTCCCTCCTTTTCTGCTGATATTCTTGTATGCGACTGCTACTCGACCTCCTCCCCCTCTCCACTCCACCTCCCAGTAACAACGTCCAGTCAGACTCTCTCTACTCAGGACCTGATACCATACAGTGAATCTGTCTGGATGATCAGAATAAGACTGTTGTTGTTTCATTAATGTTGCTTTTCTGTTCCCCTCTGATAATAACAGCTGTGTGTTTACTGTGTTTGGATCCAGTGTGATTTCACATGAATATTTTAAGAATCCAGCTCTGGTCTTTGGCTCTGGTTGTGACAGTGAAACATCCACTTCAGTGACTGTCAGTGAGATGTTTGTCCATTCCTCTCTCAGAATGTCCTGTAGTTTATCTCTGACCTCTGACACAGCTGCTGTCACATCCTCAAAGTAGCTCAGAGGACGGATATTGATGCTGGATGAGTCTGTAGACTCACTGAGTGCTGACAGTGAGGGGTAGTTGTGTAGAAACTGGATGTGATCCTCTGTGTGTGAGAGCTGCTTCAGCTCAGCATCTTTCCTCTTCAGCTCAGTGATCTCCTGCTCCAGCTTCTCCTGAAGCTCTTTGACTCGACTCACTTCAGTTTCCTGCTGGGATCTGATCTGCTGCTTCACATCAGAGCTTCTTTTCTGGATGAGATGGATCAGCTCAGTGAAGATCTTCTCACTGTGCTCCACTGTTTGATCAGCAGACTGATTGATGGCCTCCACCTCCTGTTGAAGCAGCTTCACATCTTTCTCTCTGTCCTGGATTCTCTGCTGGATGTTTTGTCGACTCACCTCCAGCTCTCTCTGCCTCTCAGTCCTTTCTGCTGCAGCTGAGACTGTGTCGTGGCCTTTATGTTCATCCACAGAGCAGAGATAACAGATACTCTGCTGATCAGTACGGCAGAACATCTTCATCACCTCATCATGACGAGAGCAGATCTTCTCCTGGAGCTTCTTGGAGGGCTCCACCAGCTTGTGTTTCTTGAATGTAGGTGAATCATAATGAGGCTGAAGGTGTTTCTCACAGTAAGATGCCAGACAGAATAAACAGGACTTGAAGGCTTTCATTTTTCTTCCAGTGCAGACATCACAGGCCACATCTTCAGGTCCAGCATAGCAGTGATCAGCAGGAGCAGCTTGGAGTCCAGTCTTCTTCAGCTCCTCCACTAAAACTGCTAACATGGTGTTTTTCACCAGGACAGGCCTCGCTGTGAAAGTCTGTCTGCACTGAGGGCAGCTGTAGATTTTCTTCTTTTCCTCTTCATCCCAGAAGCTTTCAATACAGTTCATGCAGTAGCTGTGTCCACAGGGAAGAGTCACCGGATTCTTCAGTAGATCCAAACAGATCGAACAAGAGAAGGTTTCTCGGTCTAGCTGAACTCCTTTCTGCGCCATTTCTCCTCTCAGTGTCAGTGACTGTGTAAGTTTCACTTCCTTATTATAGAAACTGGTCTGACCTCTGATCTGAACAACATGTGTTGCTGCTGTGAATGGGGCCTGCCAGCTCTAACACATGTTGGTTACACCCATCTTCATAATGTAGATCTAAAGGGGAGGGAACACAGAACGATATGGACAGACAGGAGGTGCTGAGCTAGAGAGCAGGAAGAAGAGGAAGGGTTTTCATGCTGTGAAACATTCCAGAAAGCAGGAAGAGGCTCTGTGTTTAATTGTTTTTCTGTTCAAACCTTTAACTAAATAATATAAATGTCAATAACTGGATGCCTCTCTATTCTTTTTGTTAATCTGCTAAATGAATAGTTTGTTTCTTTTAACAATTCAAATAGCAGAAATGAACAGCTGACAGCTTGTCAGACTCAGACTGTAAACCATAGAGACAGTTTATATATACATTTAGTCAGGGCAGTGCAGAGATGTTTAAAGGGGCGGGTGCTCACAGTTAAAAAGGGCACATAGAAGCAGGCTGAAGAACAACAACCCACATTCATCAAGAATCTAATATGGAATCACATCACACTACATCACTGTCATCAGGTGGGCACAATGCAAAGCAAACGTAGCCCATTTTTTACCTGATGGGTACAATGTTGCTGTTTGGGGGGTTGCTTCTCAAAGTCAAAGTCAAAGTCAACTTTATTTGTCGATTCTGCCACATGTACAGGACATACGGAGAATAGAAATTGCGTTACTCTTCACTCCCTAGATAAATAGCAAATGAACATTTAAATATATTTAAATATAAAAGTGATTAAAAAATGCAAGTAAAATAATTAAAAAGTAAAAATTTAAATAAATACAATTTTACATATAACAAGAAAGCTATATAATATACAATATAATGGGTAAGTGACATTGAGTGTAAACCAGGCAGAGTAGTGCAAATAGGCAAATAGTGCAAATGGAGATTTAGTAGTGTACGGTAAGAGAAAGTGTAACAACAAAGTCTTATGAGGTAATGGCAGTCCAATGCTCCACAAAGTGACTGGTAACTGGTGCAGGCCAGTGAGTGAGTCAGAGAGTGTGTGTGTTTGTGTGTGTGTGACAGAGTTCAGTGAGACCGTGGAGGAGAGAGGGGAGAGGGGGCAGAATCGGGAGGGAGTTAAGCTTCCTGACAGCCTGATGGATGAAGCTGTCCTTCAGCCTGCTGGTCCTGGCCTGGAGACTCCGCAGTCTCCTCCCCGACGGCAGCAGCTTGAAGAAGCTTTGCATTGGGTGTGTGGGATCAGCCGCTATGCAAAGGGCTTTTTTAGTGAGACGGGTGCTGTAAATGTCCTGGAGGGAGGGGAGAGAGACACCAATGATCCTCTCTGCAGCTCTCACTATGCGTTGGAGGGTTCTATGACAGGACGCATTGCAGGCTCCAAACCACACAGTGATGCAGCTCGACAGGATGCTCTCGATGGTGCCTCTGTAGAAAGTGTACATGATGGGGGCTGGTGCTCCTGCTCTTCTTAGTTTGCGGAGAAAGAAGAGACGCTGCTGTGATTTCTTGGCCAGTGCTGTGGTGTTGTACGTCCAGGAGAGATCCTCTGTGATGTGCACACCCAAGAACTTGGTGCTGCTCACTCTCTCCACAGACGCTCCGTCAATGGTCAGAGGAGCATGTTGGGTGTGCATTCTCCTGAAGTCCACAACAATCTCCTTCGTCTTCTCCACATTCAGAGAGAGATTGTTGTCAGCACACCACGTGGCCAGGCGTCTCACCTCACTTCTGTAGTCGGTCTCATCCCTGTTGCTAATGAGACCCACCACCGTTGTGTCGTCCGCAAACTTGATGAAGAGGTTGGAGCTGTATGATGGGGTGCAGTCATGGGTCAGCAGAGTGAAGAGGAGGGGGCTCAGCACACATCCCTGCGGGGCCCCCGTGTTTAAAATGATGGTGCTGGATGTATTACTGCCAACCCGTACTGCTTGAGGTCTTCCGGTGAGGAAATCCAACAGCCAGTTGCACAGTGAGGTGTTGAGCCCCAGCTGGACCAGTTTTTGAATGAGCTGTTGGGGGATTATGGTGTTGAATGCTGAACTGAAATCTATGAACAGCATTCGAACATATGAGTCATTTTTGTCCAGGTGTGTGAGTGCCGAGTGGAGTGCAGTGGAGATGGCATCATCGGTTGAGCGGTTGGGCCGATAGGCAAACTGGAAGGGATCCAGGGAGGGGGGCAGGACAGTCTTGATGTGTTGCATGACTAGTCGTTCGAAGCACTTCATCAGGATGGGAGTAAGTGCAACAGGACGGTAGTCATTAAAGCAGGAGGGAGATGACTTTTTTGGAACCGGAATGATTGTGGTGGCTTTAAAACATGTGGGGACGACAGCCTGGATGAGTGATATGTTGAAGATGTCTGTGAAGACATCAGTGAGTTCCACTGCACAGTCTCTCAGTGCACGACCAGGAATGTTGTCAGGACCCGGAGCTTTATGTGCATTGATCCTGCTGAGGGATCTCCTCACGCTGTCCGGTGACAGAGTCATCACCTGGTCACCAGGAGGGGGTGGGGTCTTCTGTGCAGTGGTGCTGTTTTGGACTTCAAAGCGAGCAAAGAAAGTGTTCAGCTCGTTCAGCAGGGGGATAGTGCTATCACAGGTCTGTGGTGGGGGCTTGTAATCTGTGATGGTCTGAATGCCCCGCCACAGGCTCCGTGAGTCTCTGCTGTCTTTGAAGTGATGAGATATTTTCCTGGAGTACTGTCTCTTAGCCTCTCTGATGCCACGGGAAAGGTTGGCCCTAGCTGTCCTCAGGCTTGCCTCGTCTCCAACTCTGAAGGCAACATTCCGAGCTTTCAGCAGCCTGTAGACCTCTCCTGTCATCCATGGTTTTTGATTGGCCCGGACAGTTATGGTTTTCGTGACTGTTACATCCTCAATACACTTGTTGATGTAGGCAGTAACAGTCTCTGCGTACTCCTGGAGGTCAGTGGTGTTGTTATAGGTGGCAGCCTGCTTAAACATGTTCCAGTCTGTAGTATTGAAGCAGTCCTGTAGAGCCTCTGAAGACCCCTCTGGCCACACTTCTGCTCTTGCTGCTGATAGTGCTGGAGGGCAGGGCTGTGTTGATCTGAGACTGTAGAGATTAAACAGTCCACAGGAGAGAGGGTAGCTGATTAAACAAGTGTTATGAGATAATAATAAAACGCAAAGATTGGTCACGGCGCTTGGAACCATAAGGCAACAAAACTGGGAAATAAACTAAGCTCTGCCTGTGAATCACTCTTTGCCTCTCTTCTTCCTTCCATCTCCTCATCTCATCTATCACATTCCACTTGCTGTCCATCTGAGAACGAGGCACAGTTTGCTATTGAATTCATCTGTTACGGTTCGGTGTTGGCAGTGTATTGTTTTAGGCGTTTTGTTTTGGCGTGACTTATGTATTTCCTGCTTTACTTTGAAAGTCTGTGTTATCTTAGTGTGTTCAGTTTACATTTTCCCTGTCTCGTCAGTTCTAATTTGCCCCAGCTGTGTTTCCCTCCTGTGGTCCATTCCCTGATTGCTCCTTCTATGTATTTAAGCCTTGTTTCAGTATGTCATGGTCGCGATCTCCCCCCGTGTTGTAAATAGTTTGGTGTTTTGTTGTAAATAGTCTGTTGTAAATAGCTGTGAATGGGTTTGTTAATATTTTCGTTTGAGACACCTTCGTTTTGGGATTTTGGTGGAGAGCTTTAGTTTTTTTCTCGTGTGTTTTTTTTCTTATTTCTATTTTCATACGTTGCATGCCGGTTGCCTAGGCCGGGGTGTAACACATCTATTATTTAATTATACATTTTAACAACTCTTGCACCTAATCCCCTTAGGCAGAGCAATGAAATGCACAGCTTTGGAGAACCGATCGATGATGGTCAGAATAACTGTTACCTGAGGATGGTGGGAGACCAGTGATGAAGTCCAGTGCAATATGAGACCAGGGGCATCTAGGAACGGGCGAAGGAGGCCAGCAGGAGGTGAAACCTAAACTGGAAAAAACTAACACAACACAGAACTGAAACCTAAAATGGAGATGCAGGGAGACGACACAGAATGATGCAGGAAAAAACACAGATGAACCGGCGAGGAGCACACGAGGACACATAGTATAAATACACACAGGGGGAGACATGGAATGGCAAAGACACAGCTGATCCTAATTGACTACACGAGACAGGGGAAATGTGAACAGAACACACTAACATAAGACATGGACCTTCACAATAAAACAGGAAATGCACAGAGACACGGTACAGACACTAAATAGAGGGGAACACAGAAACCAAACTCTAAGAACTAACTAAGGCTACATTCACACTGCAGGCGAAAGCGCATTAAATCCGATTTTTTTGACCCTATGCGACCCTATATCCGATCATGCTACGACAGTGTGAACGGCACAAATCCAATATTTTCAAATCTGATCTGGGTCACTTTCACATGTGGTACTGAATACTGAATCTGAATATGCAAATTAGGGGAAATTTACATCAAATTAAATGAGTAATGGCTGATTTGATGACCAAAATCAATGATGGTACTTAGAAACACATGACATTACACATTACATTTTCATGCAGTTAGAAGTTTGAACCTGCAGCTTTATTAAATGAACACCTGGTATCCAACAAGAGTTTAGTTTAAACTTTAGGAACAAAAAAGTAAGAATCAACAGAATTAAACAAAGAACCAACAGCACAGGAAAGTTTAATCTTCATGAAAAACACATGCAGTGACTTCAACGTCCACAATAACACAATGTGTTTGGGCTTATGTGTGTCAGTTTCCAGCTTTAATCTTATGTAACAAGACCTCTTTATAGGTCAATAGAGGAATGAAGTCATTGTTGAACTACAGCTTGTGTGTGTGTCACCTCCACAACCTACAACAATAAAATATGATCTTTGAGTAGTGATATGGGAGTAAAATATACCATACTGATGTGAATAGGAGGTCATCTTTTCCCTCGGCTGTTAGGGTACCTGGGTCGTTGACCCAGTGTTTTGTGTTTGTGGTTTTTTGAGTCTTGTTTAATCATTATTCTGTTCTCTGTGTATCTTATGTTTCCTAGTTATCAGAATCAGAATACTTTATTAATCCTTCAGGATTAATAAAGTATTCTGATTTACTTTATTAAATCAGAATTCAAGGGCTTACGCTCTTGAATTTATTCAGTATTTGTTGTTTAGGTTGTCTTGGTTAGTATTTGGTCCCGTTCATGTCTTTGTCTCGTGTCTTCTCTCGTCCCTTGCTCTCTGTCCTTTTTGCTCTGCTGCAAACAGAAAAAACTGGAGCTTCTGGTCTTGGCCAGATCATTTCAAAGTCAATGAGACTTTTTACCAGATAAATAAATAAAAAATATAAAAGTCTCCTACTTTATGATGGAAATGTTCTTTCTGGCTCAAAATGACATCATTTATCTGAATCTGTAGAAGAAGAAACAATCTCGGAAAGTCACTTTACTCTGTGTCTCACTGGATGTTCAACGTTTTTAACAAAAGAGAAAAAGAGAAGCATTCTTTGATTTTAGTCTGTTAGCCCACAAGCTGAGTTTTTATCAGAGTCCTGCATGAGTCAGTGTTATTTCACTGACACCATCACAGTTTTACACACCTGTTCTGTATGACTTTGTCTCAGGTTTGCGGTGATATCCAGCACTCTGAGCTGATGGCAGATCTGGTCAGTCCACAGTAGCTTCAACCACTAAATTATCTCTAACACATCACCAAACCAAAGTCTTCCTGCTAAGAGTACATCAAAGGTGAAAAGCGAGCCTAGAATGTCATCATTTCTGCTCTCCTCTTTCTTCTTCTTCTTCTTCTGGACCGCACACATCTGTCGCTGCCCTACTCAGGTCGATCTAATGAAAATCAGCCAGAAATAATAATCAGAAATCCAAATGTAGAATTTATAGTTCCCCATTGATGCAATTTGGTTATTACATTTAAGAAGCAGTCTGTAATGCTCACCCCAGCATAGTTGAAGCAGATCATCAAAGCATGCTGAACACTTTCTACCATTCCACATGTGCATTTTCTATCCAGGTACTCAACAGCACCAAACCATAATTGTGAATCCATGGCTTTGATCTGGTGAAAATCACCCTACCCCTACTGTTCATCTTTACACACAACAGATGGTGTTTCTGTATCTTATGACTGAATGAAAAGTAATGACAACCGTTATTTTCAATCTTCCATTGCTTCTACCTGTTGTTTCTCTGTATTATTGTCGGATCTTTACCTTCAAATAAAGTGCCTTCAATATAAACTGCCTCGAGGTAACTTGTTGTAATTTGGTGTTTTATTAAGAAAATTGAACTATTGTGGCAGAAAAGTTGGATGCAAACCAAGACTAAAAGTCCTCAGGCAGGAGTCATAGCTGGGCTTTAGCATCTGGGTCACCCACTTTACCCAGGGAGCTAAACCAGCATCTCCAACAGGTGATTTGTTTGTCTGGCAGTTTCAGGCTGGGAAAGCTTGTTAAACTTTAACAAAACATTATTTGGCACCAACGTGAATGATTTGGGTCATGTTTATCACGTCTGAGTCAGGGAGCAAAGGTCACCTCCTTTATGCAGGATTTCACCTTATGCCAACAGGGGAAAAAAATCACGAGTTCTTAAACAAGCTGTAGGTCATGTTACTACACACATTTCAATATGTAAGCATTTCATCATGTTTTAGAGTCTCAGAGTTATTTCAGCCTCATCTTCACATATTTTCACAAATATTCACATTATCTCCGAGATCCAGTTGTGAAATTTTTTCCCTCAGTGTAACCGATTGCAACACAACAAATGACTGACCAGTGATTAGTGTTTTACAGTGATTACGACAGACAGCCTGTTTCTGCCACTGCTGCCAAGCATTTGCTCTTTTCAGCTTGTTCAATTGTGGAGGTTTTTACATTCTTTACCTTACAATATAAAGCACCTTGAGGCAACTGTTGTTTTTTGGCACTATATATAAATATAAATGAATTGAACTGGTAGCAACTTTATGAATGAGAAAATGAAAACAAGTGTCAGTCAGCTGGTTCATGTCCAGCAGGTGGGGAGGAATCAGTGAGTCTGTTACTCCAGTTACTTACTCAGAGGTAAAGTTAAAGAAAACGAGTTTCCTTCATCGCACTAAACCTGCCCACTAAACATGACCCTGAATGAACCCATATGTAAAGGACTGTAGGTTTTAAGCAGGCTCAGGTAATGGCAACACAATAGATGAGGAAAGTGGGGGAACTCTGACGACATCTAGTGGACATCTTGAAGATGACGGGTCTGAACAGAGAGCAATGCAGGTCTGTGGAGAAGATTGCAGCACACTGTGAAATATGAACTATGAATAATATCTACATCTGTAATGATGTAATCAAAATAGGCTCCATGTAGTTCAAGTTCTGTTACTGTACTTATGAAGCAAACTGCACACACAGAGTTGGCAAACATTGAGTTTACTTGCATTTAGGCAAAATGATATAAACACTTATCATGAGCCAATATAGCACATTTAACTGCTTTTATTTAGCAGGGATTACACAATACACAAAATAAGTCACAAACATTTTTAATCAAATCTTGCAACATGTTGCTAAGAAGAACCAGGACAACCAGGTCAAAGCCATACTGAAGTATAACCTTCATTAACATAAATCACAAAGAAAACATATTTAAATAAAAATTGTATACTTGTCTTGAACTTTTTTAAATCTTTAGTCCTGTGTATTAAAACTTATTTATTGGCTGATAAAAAGGAATCACACCATGGTTGTTACAAGGAACAAGTGATGAAAAACTCATTTTCATGTTTGTTTTCTTCTATACTGAAGAAGAAATACAAGTTTCTGTGGTAAATATTAAAAGAGCATCCATGTTCAATAAATATTTGTGTCACCTTTAAAGACCAATAAAAAAATATCAAGCTTAGAGAAACATAAAGTCAGGGCTGGAACAAACAACATAGAGTGCCCTTCACTGCTGTGGACAGGAAATGTACCGTGACTTGGAGCATGAGGTCATTTTCTACCTCGGGTGCTGCAGTGATTTGGTTTGTCACTCAGGTGGATCCTTAGATGAAAATTCAGTCCTGATTTCCAACTGAATCTTTCCCCACAGGAGCTACAAATATATGGTTTCTCACCTGTGTGGATCCTTCTGTGACTTTTCATAGTCGACAAGTCTCTAAACTCTTTCCTACAGACGTTGCAAGAATACGCTTTCTCACCGGTGTGGATTCTCAAATGAGTTTCTAGTCCTGATTTCTTACCAAATCTTTTCCCACATGTGCTACAGAAATACGGCTTCTCGCCTGTGTGGATTCTCACGTGACTTTCAAATCCGGATTTCTTATTAAATCTTTTCCCACAGGTGATGCAAAAATATGGCTTCTCGCCTGTGTGGATCCTTACGTGAGTTTCCAATCCTGATTTCCTTTTTTTTTTTTTTTTTTTTTAAATGACATCAGAAACAGCAGTATGCGACATTACGTGATGGCAGAACTTCAGTTCATCCTTTGTCATTTTTTTTTTTTTTAAATAAATAGGACAGGGGGAATGAATGAGAGAGAGGGGGAGAGAAAGAAAGAAAACCAAAGGGGAGAAGAGACGGTGAGAAGGGGGGGAAAGAGAGACAAAAAAAAAAAAAAAAAACTCCTGGGTCACCTGTATGGAGAAAAAAAAACAAACAAACAAACAAACAAAAACAAACAGAGGAGACAGCAAACAACAAAGAGCAACATAATAATAGAGAAAACAAAGCACCATCACAATAAACTAGCTAGTCATAGATATCAGTATTTACTAAGTAATAAACGATATTGTGCAGCACGCAAGATAGACAGCGCACAGTGTGCTTTGAGGCAGCAGCCAAGAAAGCTTTAGTCCGCTTCTGTGAATACCCATGTGTGCATACCTGTGTGGATCAGCATGCTTGCATTCCAAAGGTTTCTCCATGTAATGATCTGCTAGGGAGTGTGGGGAGCCACAGCCCTGTCCTCCAGGGTGTGAAGCGGGTATGGAGGAGATCAAAACTCCAGACATCCAGAGGCCCCCAGAACACAAGAGACCAAGGAAGACCAACAGAGGGGCAGCCGCGCCACTGTCCCAGTAAGAGCTGAGGAGAGTCCCAGATGAGGGCTCGCCCAGCAGCCGCGGAGCAGAAGTCAGGGGGAGTTGCAGTGACGCGCCCGTGAGCTCCGCCGGCCCCCAGCTGCGCCTGAGTGACCGAGCCCTAGGCCGAGAGGCCGGGGGCACCCCACCTCCAAAGGGGCCCGAGCGAGCCCCAGGCCCCAGGCCCCGACAAGCGGCCGCCAAGGAGTGAGCCGGTGTGTACCCGGACGCCCACCCCCAGACACAAAGAACCACCAACACACCGACACCTGAGGGAGTCCGCCACCGGCAGGGGAAGTGGTGGTGGGTGGAGATAGGCCTCCAAACCTTGGAGGGCCTGAGGTGTCCCCAGAGAGGTGGCGTCTGATACCCAACCTGACATATAGACACAGACATACAGGCACACACAGACTCAAACATCCATTCCCACCCTCATGCTCTCATATGCACTCACTCCACACTCAACCAACGTGGAGACAGACATAAAGAGACGCTGTACACACAATCACACTCCCCAAGCGTACTCTACAAACCGGGTCTAGGTACCCTTGCCCCTGGAGGGGGGAATTGCACCCAGACCCAGGTGGTGTTACCCTTTTCCCTGCGGTGGGGAGAGGCAGACCACCCCGACTCCGCAGCAGCAGGGAGGCCCCACACCCCAGACCGCAGTCGGACGGCCAACTCCTCCTACTAGCCCTCCCGCTCCAGCAGGCCGCAGAGAATGGGGGTGGGAGAAGACTCCAAACCTCCCTCCACCCGCTCATTGTAGTGTTGATGCATATGTGTTCTAAGGTGCAATTAAAACCCAGGAGGGCATGGAGCTACCTGCCAAGGAGCAGCAGGTAAGCGCATAGTCCCACCTGCTAACCCTCAATGACTAAGTGTATTTAAAATTGAGAGGAGGGCAACGACGTCAGGGGTGAGGTATACACCCTGATGGTGATTTGGACTCCGTGATTGTGCCCACCCCCAAGATCCTATATGTATGTGTAATGAGAGTGTGAATAATGTGAATGTCTAAGTTGTGGGATAAAATTGAGGCAGAGGCAGCCAGAAGGGGACAGAGGGGGGGGGGGGGGGGGGGTAGCCTCCTCTGCACCCTGGTGACATACCCCTACTCCAAGGCCCTGCATGTGTGGGTGGTTGTGGAGGAGCGGGAAGAGGGAGGCAGCTGGAGATGGGGAGGGAAGGAAGGGAGGGGCAGGTAACCCCTCCCTGGGGCCAGCTCCCCCGCTGACCCCAGTAGGCACTCCCACCCTCCGCGACCCGCCAGGGAAGGGGGGCCCAGGCCCATCAGACCGGGGCCCAGTGCAGTAGCGCCCCCCGGCTCCACAGAGCCCTGGACAGTCCACCCAACCCCACCACAGAGAAAACTGCACCCACCCCACCAACCACACATCTTCCAGACTACATAAGACAATAGACGCCCAGGCTGAGATCTTCCTCCACCTCTCCTGTATCTCCCCCTCCTGCAGAGGGAGCTCCTGAGGAGAGGAAAGCTCCTGCAAGATGTGACAATCTCCCCCACCAGTTGAAGAGCCCCCCAGGCGGCTCGATGCACCGGCGGCACCCTGCTCCAGGGGCGGGCCCCCATGCACCCACCCGCCCACAACCCCGGCAACACACCAATCTGATTCCAATCCTGATTTCCAAATGAATCTTTTCCCACAGGTGCTACAAGAATGTGGCTTCTCACTTGTGTGAACTCTCATGTGTCTCGTCAGGTTGGATTTACACTGAAAAGTTTTTCCACAAGTGTCACAGCTTACAGATTTTTTACTTGTATCAGTTTCACTCCGAGACTTATCTGTTCGGTTTTTGTGACGTCTCCTTTTCTTCAGCTCCGCATTTCTAGTTGATCCCGAGTCCACATGCTGGTTTTCTTCCTGTTCCTCAAGCTCTGGTCCAGGAAAGTTAAGAGCAAGGAGCTGGTCATCGTTTGGTTCTGATTCACTGAGGTCACTTTCCTCAAAACTAGAAGTCACCATAAAACTATTGATCTCCTGCTTCAGTACAATCTCCTCCAGCTCCTGACTGGTGCAGAGTTCCTCCTGTTCCTCTTTAATCTGTGGAGGATCTGGGTCCTCCTGGTCCAGACTTGAGTTCCTCTCCTGCTGATTGGCGACAAACTCCTCCTCCTTACAGGCAGTTTGCTGGTGGAGGTCTAAACGAACAATAAAAAAAATGTAATTATAGAAAAACACTTCTGAGAAGATAAAGTTTTAGTTAAAGTCTGTAATGAGGGCATGTTGCTCACATTTGCAGGTGAAATTAAAAGTGTGTAAAAATGAAGTTATTTGTGCACTCTGATGCAAATGAGAACTTGAGTTCTGACATTTTTCAGCAACATTAAGAGTAAAAAAAACCTTTCAAACAAAAAAGAACTCACTTATTACTGACTGACTGATGATCTATTTTGGAGTTGATCTCGAAACTGATCTACATCTTGATATTTTTCAAAATAATCTTCACTATTGGGGGTGGCTGTAGCTCAGGCGGTAGAGCAGATCATCTACTGATCGGTTCGATTCCCGGCTTCACCTAGTCTGCATTTCAAATATCCTTGGGCAAGATACTAACTCCAAGTTGCCTCAAGTTGCTCTTTGATCTGTGGAATGTGTGTCTGAATGTTGGTAGAAAGCACTAAGAAAAATGTGCTTGTGCGAATGGGAGTGAGTGGGTGAATGCACAAGTTTTGTAAAGCGCTTTGAGTGCTCAAGATTGAGTAGAAAAGCGCTATATAAGAACCAGTCCATTTAAAACTCCCTGTCATGTTTTCACGAATACACATTAAATAGATCTGACTGATACAAACTGTAGGTTTAATATTAATGTTAACACTTCAGAAAAGCGATTACAGTTTTACCGCTGGTCTGTAAATCTTTCTCAGGTTTCCAGATGTTATGCAGCTGTCTGAGCCGCTCTTCCCCGCTCCAGACGACGATGCCTTCATCCTCGTGTTTCACTACAAGCTGTTCTCCCTCTTGACTGATGCAGAGTTCCTCCTGTTCCTCTTTGATCTGTGGGGGATCTGTGTCCTCCTGGTCCAGATTGAAGTTCCTCTCCTGCTTCCAGACCTGCTGGCCAGCCAGATCTTCCTCCTCCTTACACTTCATGTTGATGTGGGACTTGAGGAACAAAGTAAAAAGAAAAAGATTAGACAGGTAAAGGTGCAGCCTCAGTCAGCAGGGCTGTACACTGTGAGCATGTTGCTCACATATGTGAGAGAGGTTTGTACAAATGTTTCAGAAGCACCATGTGACTCCCTCTCTTTGTTGGAAAGTCTTATTAATTCACTTTATAACTATTACTTTGAAGATAAATTTCTACCATCACAAAAATATTATGACCTCTTTAAAAACAAACAACGGCAACTACATGACTTAAATTCCATGTTTAGATGAAGGTAATGGTCAATGCCTTTTGACAGGGGAAAAACCTCCACACAGAAGAATCTTACTTGGCTGAATCATAAATTATTCACCATGATTAAAACTGCAGATGAGCAATAATCTGCATTTTATTTTAGCCAAAGAGGAATGTTTCTGTTTGTCTGTGATCTGACTTTTTCTGCTGGCTCCAAATTTCATTTTATCCTGTGTAAGTTTGTTTCTCTTCCTGTTAACTAGCAAAGTCAAAATCACCTTGATTCATTTAACTTTAATTCAATTATAAATGTAATCATTTTATTGAACAATTAATTTCATTTCAATGAAAAACAATTACTTAAAAGAAAGAGATTAAGTTGGAGAGAGACATGTGGCCATCTTTTAGTGAGTTAGACCCTGATTAAGGGCTATTTTTAAAAGTAAAGCCCATCTCTCAAAGTCCCTGCCGGCCTGCCTCCACCTCGGGAAGTCTGTGGGTGCAGACGGAGGTGAGGAGCACCACAGGCGGCAGAGAACTGTCTGTAGCCCCGGAGTGAGGCGTCGTGAACCGAAGCAGACAGCGAACTGTGGCACAGTGCAGAAAACCGAAGCTTTCCCTCCCTGTTTGGTTTTGATGTGTCTCATGAAAGTCTATTGTTAAAAGTTTACCTTTAAAAAAAACGGACGCACTTGTTTGATTAGCTGCTCTCTGATTTTAGCCTGTTAGCTTACAGACTGAGCTCAGATCGTTCCTGTGTTAGTTCATTGAGAACATCACAGTTTTACATACCTGCTGCGTGACTTCATCTCGGGTCTCCGGCTGATATACAGCAGTCTGAGCCAGTGGCGGATCTCATCATCCTGGACGACTGTTTTTAATGTTTTTAACCACGGAGATTTCTTCTGCATCATCAGTCTCTCATTGTTAAACTCTCCCAGAAACTGAAGACAGTTGTGCCATTTCCGCGCTTCTTCTTCTTCTATTGAGTAGACGGCAGACTACACATGTCCAAGGGTAATACTGTCCTCCTCAGGCCATTGGCATCAAGTCAAAGCCTTAAAGTCTGGTACTTTGCGCATGGTCATTTTTTACGAACAGCAGAATCACAAGACAAAGCGTGCCAATGTTTATACTTTTCACTGTGACTGCCAAATAGATGAAAAAGTAGATGTTAAAAAACAACTTATAGTTTTGTCATTGGGCTGGTAGAAAGCTATGAGTTTCTGTCCCTTTGTCTGACCTTAGAGACTTATTTTAAAAGGAAACATTACAATCCTTTAAAGCAAGTATTTTCACCTCTGTTCCCCCCTCTGTACTTAGCTTTTTTGTTGTCATGTCAGTAATTGTCCAGTTGATGGCTCCCTTGGATCACAAGCCTGTCTCATGAGTCCAAGTGAATATATTCTTAATAAACAGCTTTGAAGAATTTGTGACCAACTTTGTTTAATTCGGAACATCATCATCATGAGTCAAACTCACTCTTGGATCTACAAAATATTTAACAAAAACAAACATCACTGAATCATAAGGTATTTGCTCCAACTCTTAGTCCAGAAACACATGAGTGAACTAGATCAGCTGCTCCTCCAGTTCAGCTGTGGATTTATATCATTATTTATATTTGTAAAGTGGATATGCAGTTTTTCAGTACTAATATAAGCATTTTATATCATTGCTTTATTGACAGATGTTTGGTGTTCAAGGTCAGGCATCAGTTTGAAAAAAACAAACAAACACACTGAGTTGAACTTGAACTTCCTACTGACAAAAACTAAAATTGGTGCAAAAATAACCAGAAACATATAAGAAGCATCCTGGAGGTGCTGCAGACAAGATAGGACCAATAACATGTCAACAGGAAATCCTTTTTACTAATTTGTTTATTTCTTTTTAGATTTTTACTCTCCATTTTAAGCCATGATGTTTGCTGATACTGTGTTCCTACTGTTTGTTCTCATTAATAGTTCTGTTTTTAACATTCTGTGCTGAAGCTGGAGGAAATGTTTCTACAGTGTCAGATGATACAGCTCCAAACTAAATAAGTGACTAACTAACGATGCTTTAATACACTTTACTATAAATTATGATATAGTGCACTTTCTTAAAATTTCTTATTGCTCTGTAATTAATTGTTTTCTTTATAAATGTACAAATGAGAATAAAATCTGTGTGATAAAGGAAGGTCTGTAGACTTCTCTGTTAAGATCAGTGAAGAGAAACAACAACATACAAATACCTAAGAAAAATATTCAGTAAACATTTAGAAGATAGAGAAGTTTATGTTGTCATGTGGAGAAATTTTTCAAATAAAAATATCCATAAGCATTGATAGTCTCCATGGCTGAACAGACACAGGAAAGAGCTCCACCTATAAAACGTAAAAACATCAAGACAACATGTTGAAGATGTCGAGGTACTGCCCATAATGTTTGACTGACATCTGATTTATGTGCAGCACATAAATACCACAATAATGATGGAGAGAAACTAAAAGGGAACTAAAATACAGATTTAAACTTACAACAATATGAAAGACTTCAGTCTATTTCACTTTAATCAACTCAGCAGTGGCTCCATACCAGTTAACCATCAGTCCAGCATAGAGCGGCTGAGTGAATGTGGTCTGGACTCTGTGGAGGAGAGTCATGGTTTCAGAGACGCTGTAGAAGGACAAAATACCTGCTCTGTGATCCAGGTACACTCCTACTCTGGAGGAACGAGGACCTGAGACAGGAGTTTCAATGTTGTTGTACCAAAATGTAAAACTGTTGTTGTCACAATATAATGACCAAGATTTGTCATTCCATCCAAATAAACATTCATAACCCCCTCCTTTTCTGCTGATATTCTTGTATGCGACTGCTACATAAACTCCTATCCCTCTCCACTCCACCTCCCAGTAACAACGTCCAGTCAGACTCTCTCTACTCAGGACCTGATACCTGTTAGTGAATCTGTCTGGATGATCAGAATAAGACTGTTGTTGATTCATAAATGTTGCTTTTCTGTTCCCCTCTGATAATAACAGCTGTGTGTTTGCTGTGTTTGGATCCAGTGTGATTTCACATGAATATTTTAAGAATCCAGCTCTGGTCTTTGGCTCTGGTTGTGATAGTAAAACATCCACTTCAGTGACTGTCAGTGAGATGTTTGTCCATTCCTCTCTCAGAATGTCCTGTAGTTTATCTCTGACCTCTGACACAGCTGCTGTCACATCCTCAAAGTAGCTCAGAGGACGGATATTGATGCTGGATGAGTCTGTAGACTCACTGAGTGCTGACAGTGAGGGGTAGTTGTGTAGAAACTGGATGTGATCCTCTGTGTGTGAGAGCTGCTTCAGCTCAGCATCTTTCCTCTTCAGCTCAGTGATCTCCTGCTCCAGCTTCTCCTGAAGCTCTTTGACTCGACTCACTTCAGTTTCCTGCTGGGATCTGATCTGCTGCTTCACATCAGAGCTTCTTTTCTGGATGAGATGGATCAGCTCAGTGAAGATCTTCTCACTGTGCTCCACTGTTTGATCAGCAGACTGATTGATGGCCTCCACCTCCTGTTGAAGCAGCTTCACATCTTTCTCTCTGTCCTGGATTCTCTGCTGGATGTTTTGTCGACTCACCTCCAGCTCTCTCTGCCTCTCAGTCCTTTCTGCTGCAGCTGAGACTGTGTCGTGGCCTTTATGTTCATCCACAGGGCAGAGATAACAGATACTCTGCTGATCAGTACGGCAGAACATCTTCATCACCTCATCATGACGAGAGCAGATGTTCTCCTGGAGCTTCTTGGAGGGCTCCACCAGCTTGTGTTTCTTGAATGTAGGTGAATCATAATGAGTCTGAAGGTGTTTCTCACAGTAAGATGCCAGACAGAATAAACAGGACTTGAAGGCTTTCATTTTTCTTCCAGTGCAGACATCACAGGCCACATCTTCAGGTCCAGCATAGCAGTGATCAGCAGGAGCAGCTTGGAGTCCAGTCTTCTTCAGCTGCTCCACTAAAACTGCTAACATGGTGTTTTTCTCCAGGACAGGCCTCGCTGTGAAAGTCCTCCGGCACTGAGGGCAGCTGTAGACTTTCTTCTTTTCCTCTTCATCCCAGAAGCTTTCAATACACTTCATGCAGTAGCTGTGTCCACAGGGAAGAGCCACCGGATTCTTCAGTAGATCCAAACAGATCGAACAAGAGAAGGTTTCTCGGTCCAGCTGAACACTTTTCTGCGCCATTTCACCCAACAGTGTCAGTGACTGTGTGAGTTTCACTTCCTCAGAACTGAAACTGCTCTGATCTAAACAACATAGGTTTCTGTAGCGAATGGGATCTGTCAGCTCTTATACGTCACCACATGTTGGTTGCACCCATCTTCAAACTGCAGATCAGAAGGGGAGGGAACAAGGGAACATGTGGACAGAGAGGAGGTGCTGAGTTAGAGAGCAGGAAGAGGGAGGGTTATCAGACACTAATTCAATCCTGGAACATGTGAGCCTGTGAGTTTTTCATTTAAAAATAGCACTGCTCAGCCTTTAAAGTTGTTAAATAAACGTAACATTTAAAAGACAATCTTTTTATGTAAATTAGTTTAAATTATCATTTTAGTCATTACAGGATATCAAATACTGCAGCTGAACTAAGAAATTGTTGTAGAAAAAAGCAATAAAAGGTCGTTCCCCCTCTGTCCCCTCCTGGTCACCTGTGCCTCAATTTTATGAGATGAGATGGATCAGCTCAGTGAAGATCTTCTCACTGTGCTCACTGTTTTATCAGCAGACTGATTTTATTCCACAACCTAGACATCCACATTACTCACACTCTCATAACACATACATATAGGGCCTTGGGATCGGGCATGTTATACGGTGTCCAGAGGACAGTCTTTGTATTCAACCTCACCTCTGGCGCCGGTGCCCACCTCTCAGTTTTAAATGCATGTAGACATTGAGGGTTCTCAGGAGAGGCCGTGCTGTACAGTACATGTACAGTGTCCATTTGTGTCTGTATCCAGGTTGGATGAGCGCCGAGTATTTGTATATGTGTGCATGAGGGTGGGAATGCATGTTTAGGTCTGTGTGCGCCTATTCGTCTGTGTCTATATGTCAGCTCGGGTCTTACACTCCACCCCCTTGGAACATCTCAGGCCCTCCAAGGTATGGAGGCCTATTTCCCCTCACCACACTCCCTGGTTGATGAACTCAGACATCGGTGCATACTTGGTGTCCAGGGCTGGGCGCTCAGGTCTGTACCAGCTCACTGCTGGTACGGCTGCTTGGTGGGGCCTGGTGCCTGTGGCTCGGTCGGGCCCCTTGCGGGGGCTCGATTCACTCTGGCACAGCTGGCTGCCTGCAGAGCCCACGTGTACGTCACTGCAGCCCCCTCTGGCTTCTGCTCTGTGGCTGTTGGGTGACCCCTCATCTGGGGTTCTCCTCAGCTCTTCCCAGGAAGGTGGCACGGTTGCCCCTCCGGTGGTCCTCTTTGGGCGCTCGCACTCTGGGGGCCTCTGGATGTCTGGGGCCTGGATCTCCTCCATGCCTGCTTCATGCCCTGGGGGACGGGGCTGTGGCTCCCCACACCAGCAGATCGTTACATGGAGAATCCTTTTGAATAGACGAGCACTCATCCACACAGGTGTTCACACACACAAGCTACACCTTTCTTGGCTGCTACCTCAAACCACATTGTGCGATGTCAATCTTGCGTGCTGCACAATCACATTCAGTATTTAATATTTACTGTTATTTACACTTAGCTAGATTATTGCAATGGTGTTGTGTTATTATGTTGCTCTCTTTTTTGCTTGTTTTCTCTTATTTTCTTCTCTCAACAGGTGACCTGGGAGATATTTTTTAACTGCCCTTTCTCACTGTCCCTCTTCCCAGTGGCGTGTCTAGAAAATTTTTGTTGGGGGGGGCCAGGTAGGGGCACAGATTTGGAGAAGGGTGGCAGATTTAATTGGCAGATAATGTTTTAAAAAAAAAATTCTACCAACCCTTAACTATAATTCAATAATCCTATAAACCTAATAACCAAATGCACTTTTAACTCTTATTAGAATGAGATTTTAACCACTACGGTGCAAAGTTTTTAGATACTGCGTTGATAAAGTACAAGAGATACAATCAGTGCTTTGTCAGTGCTTACTCAGCATTCAAGGACAGCAATATTTGCATAGTATTTTTACTGACATGTAGTGCACATATGTTTTGGGCAAAAACATTTTTGAAAATTAAAATACGAACATTTGTAACAAACAATTGACAAATTAGCCAATGCAAAACTTTATCTGCCTGTTAAAAAAAGAAGATAATCTTCTCACAAACTGGTGTTTGATTTTGAAACAGGAAAAAAGTGGGGAAACAACTGAAAAGACTAACATTTGAATGAAACCTGAAAGCAAGTAAATACTTTCTATGCTGCCTTATGGTAAACTTTGGTAATATTGATAAAGAACAACACTGGCTGATGATAAAATACAGTCAGCTGGCATGGTGACACTGCCAGTATTAACCTGCAGGGCTGGACTGGGACAAAAAAATTGGGCATTTTCACTACAGACCGACCCACCAGGTAGTAAAGCCATAAAGCCTTTGAATGAAAACAAATGCTGTTGTGACAGTGATGTACAGTCTTGTTGGTATATGTATGATTTCTATACATTTTACGTCAGATAAAAACTTTGGTTGTAAGATTTAGATAATTATTTAATAAAAACTAGGTATTTTAAATGAGAATAAGAAAGAAAAGTATTTCTTTGTGCCCCACCTTTCCCTGTTAATGCCCTACCTGGCCCCCTGGCAAAACTTTGCTAGACCCGTCCCTGCACAGTTACCAGCTGTCAGCTACATAAAAAAGGATCCTGGTGTTATTTGTCTCTCAGAAACAGTTGATAACTTCAACTCATTCATGTCACCTAAAAGGTAAACCTGTTTCTCCATCACCTGTTCAGCTCTGATGGTTCAGTAAGGACATCTCCTGGTTTCATCTTCATGTTTCCCTCTCACCACATATCTAAACAGACATCATGACCAGCAGCTTTACAGCTGTGGCTCCAGCAAACATCAGCTGATACTAGAAATTAATATTAAATAAATTCTAACAACAGCTGATCAAGCTTAAACGTGCTGCTGTTGTTTAGCGCAACATCTGCTGGTTTCCTCTTTCTGGCGCAAAGTGGGCGATAAACAAACAAGAGAGACGATCAGCTGATCATTGATCAGTTTCATGATTGAAGTAGCAACAGGAGAGGGAGGGGGAGAGAATGAGAGAAGAGGCAGCTGTGCAGCGTAAAGACAGAATAACTCCAGCTTTGTGTCTTTTTCCATTCTAGCTAAAGTCCGGGACAAACTGCATCTCTTCTCAGCTCAATACGAAACGTGTAATATTTGCTCTGAATGAGGGACCATTCCATTTTTTTAAGGAGCCGTTGGCAACTCTACTAACTAACCTTATGAATAAAATAAAGTTCACTATCAGTAACATCATAGCAACCGAACAGCTGTATAAAAACTCCGTCAAACTGGCTAGAACGCAGTATGAGTTATTGCAACTGACAGTAAAAAGTCAGCACAACGAAAATAAACTCCACCTAAACTTGGTTTATATCTGACCCAGACAGACTGCAGGTCATAACTTCTTACCTGAAGTTCAGTTCACCTGACACTCGGACTGGCGGCTGCTTCGGGTCTCTCCTCCTGCCTCCCCTTCCCTCATCCACCTGTTGCCTCTGTGGAAGCCCCGTCATAGCCACCACCAAACAACGGAGTTATTTCTACACATCGACCTGCATCTGGCCAATCCACCACCTCTCATTGTTCATGCCGTTACAAAAAAAAATAAAAAATAAGTCACTGGGGATATGCCCGGTATGCCCGATGGCCAGTCCAGCTATGTTAACCTGCAACCAAATCTGCAGCTCCATACAGCAATGTTACGACTTAGATTATATCTTATAACTCATAACTCTTATGTTAGCTGCCCTCAGTAGCATACTGTCTGAAATATTCCACAGCTGCAATAATTCTTTAAGTGTTATTTTTTCCTTGGTATTCTAATTTCACCGAAGTTTACTAAACTCAACAAACTTGATATTACTTACCGGGACATTTATTCTGTCCTCATTTTCTTTCACCGAAAAATTGTTTCCTGCAGTGCCATCTTTCGCGCTTGGCTCTCCTACCTTTGCTAACGTGATGCGCATAGCGCAGAAGCGATGCTGCATTCACTTACACTCGGATATCTGAGCGTCACCGTGAAAACATAATCGGACATTTGATATTTGATTGAATTTTATTGTTTTGCCTTTGGGGTGGCACCTGGGGTGGCCAGTCTGGTTTGGGGGGTGGCCTGTGCCCCCCCAGGCCACCCCGCTGGACACGCCATTGCCTCTTCCCCTTTTCTTTCTTTCTTTCTTTCTTTCTTTTCCCCCAGTCATGTCTGTCCTATCTGTAACAGCTGAAAATAAATTAAAATAAATAAATAATAACAAAGGTTGATCAAATAGACCAATATGGCAAGGCCGTGATGGTCCATTTGGTAAATTAAGTTAGTTGGGCATCTTTTTTGGCCTTCAGACAATAATTCTGATGGCTAAAAAACAAGAAAGAAAGAAAGAGAAAAAAGTAATAAAAATGTCTCTAAAACATCTTTTAAGATGAATCTTTTTATGATTGAGTAAAAAAAAAAATGCTAAAATTAGAGTGCAGTGTTGAGTAAAATGGGTATGAATTTCCGGTACCAGCCTACTAGACCCAGAAAACCTCTCACCTTCCTTTTTGTTGTCGGAACTGGGAAGGACTGAATTGCTTCAATCTTTCCAACCTGCGGCTTTATCTTCCCAGAGCCAACTACAAAGCCCAAGTACTCCACTTCTCTCTTGGCTATGGAGCACTTCTTGGGATTGATAGTCAGTCCAGCCATTCTGATGGAGTGTAGCACCTTCTGTAGGTGAATGACATGCTCTTCCCAGGACTGGCTGTACACCACCACGTCATCCAGATATGCTGCAGAGAATGCTGACACATCTCTCAGTACATGGTCCATTAATCGCTGGAATGTCGCTGGTGCACCTTGAAGCCCAAATGGCATGACTTTAAATTGGTACATACCAAAAGGAGTTTTGAAGGCTGTCAGCTCTCTCGCTTCTGGTGCCAAAGCCACTTGCCAGTATCCTTTACACAAATCAAGTGTTGTAATGTACGTTGCTGATCCAACTCTCTCCAGCAGGTCATCCACCCTGGGCATTGGGTAGGGATCAAACTTGGATACTGCATTCAAATATCTGAAATCAATACAGAATCTCAGGGTGTCATCTTTCTTTGGTACCAAAACAATCGGGCTGCACCACTCACTACTTGACACCTCAATGATTCCCAGGTCCAACATCAGTTTTATTTCTTTCTGCAGCACTGGCACCAACCGTTCAGGAATTCTGTAACTCTTTTGTCGAACGGGTGCATCCTCCTTCACCCGTATCTTATGCTGAACCAGTGATGTGAAGCCTGGTGTTTCTCGAAAGAGCTGTGGGTCCACGAGTGGTTTTATATCAGCCTGCTCAGTAGGAGACAAATGAGAGAGGTCAACTGAAGCACAAACTTGAATGTTAGTTGGAAAGAACTTCTCAGTCACCTCCTCATCCTTAACTGAACGCACCAGTAACTGATAGACCGGCTCTTGTCGGCTGTGGAATTCCTTCAACAAGTTCACGTGAAATGTCTGATATTTTTTAACTCTTTCTGGCATATTCAGCTCATAAGTGACTTTACTCACTTGTCTGACGATCTCGTATGGTCCATGCCATTTTGTCAGCAACTTGTTATCGCTGGTGGGAAGCAATAACAGTACTTTCTGACCTGGAAGGAAGACCCTATCCCTGGCCTTCTGATCATACCAAGTCTTGTGATGTTTTTGTGCAGCTTTCATGTTGTCTTGCATCAATGATGCCATTTTCTCCAACCTCTCTCTCATGGTGATGACGTAGGCTGCGATGTTTTCGCCCTCTGCTTTGGATTCCTCCCAGCAGTCCTTAAGCAGATCCAGGGGGCCTCTCACTTGGTGACCGTATAAAAGTTCAAAAGGCGAGAAGCCAGTGGAAACCTGCGGGACCTCCCGGTAGGCGAACAGAAGGTATGGCAGCCATTGATCCCAGTCAGCACCTGTGTCAGAGACAAACTTTCGCAGCATACTTTTGAGAGTCTGGTTGTATCTCTCCACTAGCCCGTCCGTTTGGGGGTGATACGGGGTGGTCTTAAGTCCCTTTATCCCTAACAGCTTATAAACCTGCTGCAACAACTTGGATAGAAAGTTCGTTCCACAGTCCGTCAGAATTTCTCTTGGTATGCCTACCCTAGAGAAAAGCTGCAGAAGACAATTAGCAATGTGACGAGCTTTAATTGATCTGAGTGGGAAGGCCTCAGGAAACCGTGTTGCATAGTCACATATGACTAATATGTAGCGATGACCTGTGGAGCTCCTCTCTAAAGGGCCCACAATATCCATGCCTAGCCTCTCAAATGGTGTTTCAATAATTGGCAGTGGTTGCAACTGGGCTCGCGCTACTCCTTTGCCTGAGGTCAACTGACATTTTTCACAGGAACGGCAAAACTCAGAAACTTGGACATACATCCCTGGCCAAACAAAACGGCTGCTGATCCTATTCAGTGTTTTGTGAAAAGCCATATGACCTGCCCATGGAATTGAATGACCCAAATCCGTAACTTTGTCTCTGAACTGTTGTGGGAGTGCCACAGCTTCGCACTTCCCCTGGTACAAGATGCCTCCTTTAATCAAGTAAACAGTGTCTGCAAGACAGCTTACCTGACCTTGACTAGCCCCCTCTACCTCTGTTACCTTCTCAAACCAGGGTTTTAGAGTAGGGTCGCTTCTTTGGAGTGCACCTAAATCTGAGGGAACATCAAACTCAAGTTGGTTATTTGGCTTAGGGAACAATGCTGTACCTTTTTCCCCTGAGCCTTTGAACTTTTCTCTTCTTTTCTGAGCCCTAGACTTCCTAATCTTCCCTGGCTCCGTTTCGAGAGACTCCTCAAAAAAGGGCAGTTCTTGCATCCTTTCCTTTGCACTTTGTGCTCTTGTGACTACATGACAGGGTTTAAATGGTTCAACTGTCATATCTAGAGGAAGTGAGCTTCCAGATTCATCACCTTAGCCTTGAATGTCTTTCTCAGCACTCACTTGAGGGTCATAATCTGACTGGTGTATTAGATCAAAAAGAGTGGGGATGTCATTACCAAGTATCACTGAATATGGCAAACTGGGAACAACAGCTACCACTAACAAGTAGGTTTGACCTCCTACTGTCAGGTAAACCTCAGCAGTGGGGTACCTGTGTTCGTCTCCATGCACACAACTTATTGTAGCCCCAACCCCACTTAGCTTTTCTCCTGAAATTATGCTAGAGTGTACAAGAGTCTGAAAGCACCCAGAGTCAAGCAAAGCTTCCTCTTTACGCCCATTAATTAAAACAGGGACAGTACAAGCTTCCTTTCCTACTGGCTCTGTGGCTGGTCTTGGAACTGCACATAAAAGAGATGGTTTTGACTTAAGTGCAGGGCAAAATTGTTGTGTATGGCCAAAGTTATGACAGTGATAACATTTAATATCCTGAACTGAAGACTTAAAGGATTTCTTCACATTGTGAGGTCTATGGGAAGGGAGCTGCCTAGAACTAGAAAGATTTCTAGCCTGAACTTGACCAGAACCCTGTTCACCCCCAATGGACTTACTTGGTTGGGCGTAGTGGGTCTCCCGGCTGAAGTAGGTGCTCTTGCTTCCTTTTCTGGCTGAAGTGAAAACCTCTGCGAGGCTAGCTGCTTCCTTTGCAGTCTTCGGGTCATGCTCACGTATCCAAATCTCCAGCTCTGGATTAACCATTCTCAAAAACTGCTCCAGAATTATCTGCTCAGATATTTCTTCTACAGTTGATTTTTCAGGTTTAATCCATCTTGAAAACAGGTCTTTCAATCTTACATAAAGTTCACGTGGCGTCTCACCTGGCTCAACTTTCAGAGATCTGAAGCGGCGTCTGTAGGTGTCAGCAGTGATCTCATATTTTGCCAGAATTGCCTCTTTCACCTTATCATAATTCTCAGAGTCTGTTAAAGCCATAAGAATGTAGGCTGTGCGGGCTCTACCTGTCAACAGGGGAACCAGACGAATAGCCCACTCATCTCTGGGCCATCGACACACGTTTGCCATTCTTTCAAACGTAGTCAGAAAATGTTCAATGTCATCTTCTGGTGACAGAGGGAAAAGTTTTGGTTCAATTAAAGACCTGGACCCACTGGCCACTGGAATGTCTTCACCATTGAATCCAAGTTCTTGTTCTTCAGATGTTGTAGGGGGCGCTGGCGCCTCTGGTGGGTCAGGCTTATCAGTTACAGCGTTAACTTGTAGCTGGATTTGCTGAAATTGATGCTGCATGCCTTTCCACCTTTGCTCCTGACGTGACAAATCCTTCTCCTACTTTTGGTCTCTGGCTGCTTGAGACCGCATAAGAGATTTCACCAACCCTGTTAACTCCTCCAATTTGTCCTCAGGGCTTGTTGCTGCCATGGCCTCTAGCTCAGATGAAGCTCCAACTCCTTCATCAGGCTGCTCCTCTTGGCCTGGCTTTCTTCCACCTCTTGTCATCATCTTCTCACTGTGGCATGAGTGACACACTTCTGACACCACTTGTAACAGGGCAGCCCTTAGCGGCTGGAAACACAGTGAGACAGACCAAGGCAAGTGTAGTGGAACAAAGTATTTATTTGCTCTATGGCTCTCCTTACAACAATTAACTTGTCGAGCTTCTTCACAGCACAAAAAATCCATCCTCTAATGACAACTGGCAGCCTTAAATATGTTCAGCTGTCACAGACTTAACCATTATTCCACTCTCAGGTAAATTCTTAAATCCCAACCTTCCACCACAGTATACAATATATCAATAAGAATAAATAAATACATAAATACATCTTCACATTTACATATTAATAAATATTTCACACTTTAATGTTACACCAAACCCAATATTATAAAAACCCAGAAACCCAAGCACAAAAAGATTCACCACACTCTCTTTACCAATGGTCTCTCCCGGAACCTTTAAATGGTGTCTGGACCCCAGGGGAAACATTTGCCCAAACACCTTGAAGAGGACACAGGCAAGAAAGGTGAGTAATCATTAACTTACAAACACTTATTTGCACCACTTTTATCCCTAGATTTCACACACACATTTGCCTTAGTTTTCCTTATTGGTAAACCTTAATCACAATCTCAATCACCATTCTTCTCTCCTGACAGACAACCACCACATTCCTTGACGAGGAGCAGCTGTGCAGGATCTGAAATAAGGCTACCAACTGATTTTAAAATTCCCAATAAATAGACAATAAATATTTAAACTGCTTGTGTGCAAATCCATGCTTAAAGTGCAATGCTCATAAAGTGCTTGATAAGGTGCTTTTAATAAAGTGAAAGGTGTGCTCTAAAGTGCTATACATATAATATAAATAAATGCAGTAAGGGAGTCCTCTTCCTTACAGTGTGCATGAGGGTGGGAATGCATGTTTAGGTCTGTGTGCGCCTATTCGTCTGTGTCTATATGTCAGCTCGGGTCTTACACTCCACCCCCTTGGAACATCTCAGGCCCTCCAAGGTATGGAGGCTTATTTCCCCTCACCACACTCCCTGCTGGTGGCTGATGCCCTCAGACATCGGTGCGTTCTTGGTGTCCAGGGCTGGGCGCTCAGGTCTGTACCAGCTCACTCCCCGGTACGGCTGCTTGGTGGGGCCTGGTGCCCGTGGCTCGGTCGGGCCCCTTGCGGGGGCTCGATTCACTCTGGCACAGCTGACTGCCGGCAGAGCCCGCGTGTACGTCACTGCCGCCCCCTCTGGCTTCTGCTCTGTGGCTGTTGGGTGACCCCTCATCTGGGGTTCTCCTCAGCTCTTCCCAGGAAGGTGGCACGGTTGCCCCTCCGGTGGTCCTCTTTGGGCGCTCGCACTCTGGGGGCCTCTGGATGTCTGGGGCCTGGATCTCCTCCATGCCTGCTTCATGCCCTGGGGGACGGGGCTATGGCTCGCACACCTTCTAGCAGATCGTTACATGGAGAAGCCTTTTGAATAGACGAGCGCTCATCCACACAGGTGTTCACACACACAAGCTACACCTTTCTTGGCTGCTACCTCAAACCACATTGTGCGATGTCAATCTTGCGTGCTGCACAATCACATTCAGTATTTAATATTTACTGTTATTTACACTTAGCTAGATTATTGCAATGGTGTTGTGTTATTATGTTGCTCTCTTTTTTGCTTGTTTTCTCTTATTTTCTTCTCTCAACAGGTGACCTGGGAGATATTTTTTAAGTGCCCTTTCTCACTGTCCCTCTTCCCCTTTTCTTACTTACTTCCTTCCTTCCTATCCCCCAGTCATGTCTGTCCTATCTGTAACAACTGAAAATAAATTAAAATGAATAAATAATAACAAAGGTTGATCAAATGGACCAATATGGCAAGGCCGTGATGGTCCATTTGGTAAATTAAGTTAGTTGGTCATCTTTTTTGGCCTTCAGACAATAATTCTGATGGCTAAAAAACGAAACGGGACAACAACAAGAAAAGAAAGAAAGAAAGAAAAAAGTAATAAAAATGTATCTAAAACATCTTTTAAGATGAATCTTTTTATGACTGAGTAAAAAAAAATGCTAAAATTCGAGTGCAGTGTTGAGTAAAATGGTTTTATTAAAATTTAATTGACCCTTTGAAATTATTTGTTGGAAGTCTTAAATCCCACTGAACAGGGGAAGAGAAAGAGACAGAGACACAAAGATAGCAACACAGAGGTAAATAAACATGGAGACAAGACACTGAGAATAAGACAGAAGGGGAAATGCCCAAAGTCTCATATCTCTGACAAGTTAAGTCACTTTTATTCATAAAAAAACCCAGAACTTAAATATAATTATAAACCACACATAAACATAATCATAGAACAATTAAAACACATCAAATGGAGAGTGAAGCAAATATTATTAATAACAACAAATGCACATATTAATAATATAAACCAAAATCCTTCAATAAAAAGGCTACAAACAGAAACAACAATTTGAAACAGCAATAAGAAAACAGTGAAAGTGACTACAGATATAGACCTTCCTAGGGAGGCCTGAAGTGCAAACATACCCTCTACACTCCCTTCATAAAACAGGGGACCATGATTACCACCATAGTTGGCCGGTCTGAAGGCACTGACCTCAACTTCCATACAATGTTTGAGCAGGACAACCAGGACAGACCCACAACATACAGAGCCTTAAGTGACCGCAGGCAAATCTCATCCACCCCACCACCACAGTGATGGGCAAGTCTCCCTGCCCACTGTACAAAATGTGCTTCACAGACGTTGTTTCATGTTGTAAAGATTGTGCCTTAAAGAAATAGCCACAAGAAGTTTTAAAGAAATCTTTATTTCACTTTTAAGACACATAACCAACACCAACATACGAATCAACAGGATGAGCACATGCTGAAATTCAGTCTTCATGAAAATCAAGATTAAATCACAAAATGTTTGGTCTCATGTGTGTTTCTTTCCAGCTTTGACTCTGTGGAGTAAAACCTCTCCACTAAACAAAAAAATAAAACATCTCAGCAACTTTTTTGTCACCTCCACAGCTCAACACGATACAAATATCACATCAAATGAATGTAAATACGTGTTTCATCTTCATTACAGGTTTTAATGGAATATGCAACAAACAGAATTAGGGCTGTGACATATCATATGATCTGCAATAATACTGGTATAAATGTTTACAAAAAAGTGTGTTTAGAGGAACATCATGTGTTTGCATTCACCCCAATGAGTCAACCCCAGTCATGTCTCACAGCCAGAGCCATATGTCGGGCTCCAGTCACAGTTTGGTAGCTGAATGTTCGCAAAATATGCAAGAAAACTTTTCCCACTGAAAGTGAAAAAAGCAAACCTGTTACAACACTTTAAGCAAAAACACACTTGAGTACAACCGGGCTGTGAAGGCACGTGAGCAGGAGATACTAGCAGCAGTGATGTGCGACCCAAAGGTAAACAAATGATTCAACCATGCATCACTGGAGCACTCGCGAGTTACATTTCATATAACAGCAAGAGCAGTCAGTGGATGGAAATTACTGATGTGCTACACGGTGGAAAAGCAGGAGGTTAAAAAGCTCGACCCAAGATGAAACAAACCAGGTAGAATTTCTTTTCCTTATATGCAGAGGTGGAAAGAGTACTAAAATATTTTACTCAAGTAAAAGTACTATTACTTTGCTGAAATTTTACTCAAGTACAAGTAAAATTACCTGTCTAAAAATGTACTCAAGTAAAAGTAAAAAGTAGCTCATTTAAAATGTACTCAGAGTAAAAGTTACATAGTTACTTTTCTGTCAGCAGGAGGACAGCCGCTTCTGAGTAGTGCAAAAAAGGACAGTGGGATATAAATCTCAAAGTAGTTCTTTTTTAGTGAAAAGAAAAACTTTACAAATTAAAGTGCAGTGGCAGTTAAACTGCAAGTCTATACATGAAAATGGATAATGGTCACCAAACCAATCAACCAAACCAAACCGTCAGGTATCACAGTGTTTTCAATACAAAACCATATCATTCTTTCACATGAGAATGTGTTCTAAACTGTCAAATAAGAGAACAAGTACTGAACTGAACGGCAGCTGCTTTAAAAATGTTTTTGAATTTTTTAAACTTGGCCCTGCCCTACTGTACCTCTAGATTAAAGTTCCTTTGTATCCATCCTAGAGTGTTACTCTCTGAACTTCCTGTTAATTTTGAGGAGCAGTTGATTTTCAGAGTTAGTAGAGTTCATCCTTGCTCACTTTGCAGTGAACAGTAGTCCAGCACAGCTAAAGAGACGCTCGAAGGCAGCTGAGGCAGGCAGGCCAGTGTTAAGTTTGAGAGAAAGTTTTTTGATGTCCCTAATAAGACATCAATGCATTACATAGCTACCGCTGGTAAATTATACCAATATACCTCGTGGGTTTTTTTTATTGGACAGTAACAGGCTAGTTAACGGGAGGTTGCAAGTGCTAATTAACAAGTAACAGAAGTCAGCTGTCTTTGACTAATCTAAGGTAAGTGAGCGCTCTGTTATTCTTTTGCCTGCAGTGTGAACATATGTGGGTTAAGTAAGAAAGTAGCCGCTTCTGTCTTTAATTTAACTATTTTTTTTAAATAAATTCTTATTATTAACAAACAGGAAAAACGTAGGTAAACACATTTTCTTTTGGCAATTTACCAACCCAGTAAAAAAAATGTAAGTTGCGTGGACAACAACGTGCCCGATTACAGCAAGTTGCTAGTACCAACCAACGTTATCTGTGTTCTTCACAGATGTCTTAACTTAATGTGATTAATTTGAACACAGCCTTTTTGCTACCATAACGGTACGAGTTGTATTTAACTTACCTCCACATGCTTGCGCAGGTTTGATGTGGAATTTTTAAAAGCTGCTAACTCGGTCTCTCTGGGCAAACACAGCTTACACTGCATAATAAAGCTGTTGCCTTTCTTGCACTTGAAGCCGAAATGGTCCCTTAAATACGGCCAGGGGTTCACATCCGTTTCTTCGAGTTCAGGGTCAGCAGAATTCGACGGGGCTTCTTTTTTCACTGGATCCATAACACCGATGTCAGACTCCATCTTTAACGTGACCTTAGCGCCAATTTGTTCTACTACCCATCATTCCCTGCAGTATTTCCGAAGTGCAATGGTTTTTTTAATTTACTCAGTAACGGGTGTGATTGAAAACGTAGCGAACTACAATACTTTTTAAAAAATATACTTAAGTAAAAGTAAAATTACAGACTTGAAAAATGACTTTAAAAAGTACAAATACACAAAAAAACTACTCAATTACAGTAACGCAAGTAAATGTAATTCGTTACTTTCCACCTCTGCTTATATGACAGAATTGTGCAGGCTCCGCATTACAAGGTTATTTTGGATATTAAGCTAGAGTGTAAGCACTTGTAATACACTTTTCTTAAAACTTCCAGGAAAAACACCCCTGAGGATACTTATGTGCTCATATTTCATGTATGCCGTGTCACTAACATTGCACTATAATGTTGTTCATAGAGTATTTAAAGGTAGAATGGGAGGCAGAGCCTTCAGCTTTTAAGATTAGACTTAAAACTTTCCTTGTTGCAGATGGGGGTCCCTCCCTGAGCCTGGTTCTGCTGGAGGTTTCTTCCTGTTAAAAAGGAGTTTTTCCTTCCCACTGTCGCCAAAACGCTTGCTAATAGGGGGTCATATGACTGTTTGGGTTTTCTCTGTTTTCATTGTATTATTGTTGGGTCTTTACCTTACAATATCAAGCACCTTGAGGTGGCCACATTTTCACACTTTGAATTAGCTAAGCTGTCATCAGTGACAGCAGCTCACTGGAAGAGAAAGATGGAAAATCCATCATTTACTTACACATATAAATGCTGCTGCCTGCCGAGCTGATAAAATGTACATTATTTTTTTTAAATGTAAGTTTCTTGAAATATTATTTTGAGGCTATATCTCCCACCCCTACATACAATAAACAATACAGAGTTTTTTAAGGAAGGAGGTCATCTGATCTGCTCTGATCTGGCTTCTCAGTGGACTGCTTCATCTGACAGTTCTCCCACTTTTAACTAGTGTGAATCCTCATGTGTCTTTGTAACTGTATCCTCTGAATGAAGCTTTTCACCTGTGTGGATTCTCATGTGAGTTTTCAAGTTTATCATCAGGCTGAATCTTTTTCCGCAGGTGCTGCAAGAATGTGGCTTCTCACCTGTGTGAACCCTCATATGTCTCGTTAGTTTGGATCTGTACTCAAAGGTTTTTCCACAAATCTCACATTTCACAAACTTTTTACTTGTGTCAGTTTTACGCTGACTCTCTGACACAGGAAAGTTGTCTTGCTGATCTCTGCTCTCTGGTTCAGGAGAGCTGGAAGAAAGGAGATGTTCACTGTCCAGCTCTGGCTCACTTTCCTCATAAGTAGGAGCCACCATGAAGATAATAATGCCTTCAGTCTCCTGCTTCACTACAAGCTGATCTACGTCCTGACTGGTGCAAGGTTCCTCCTGTTCCTCTTTGATCTGTGGGGGATCTGTGTCCTCCTGGTCCAGATTGAAGTTCCTCTCCTGCTTCCAGACCTGCTGGCCAGCCAGATCTTCCTCCTCCTTACACTTCATGTTGATGTGGGACTTGAGGAACAAAGTAAAAAGAAAAAGATTAGACAGGTAAAGGTGCAGCCTCAGTCAGCAGGGCTGTACACTGTGAGCATGTTGCTCACATATGTGAGAGAGGTTTGTACAAATGTTTCAGAAGCACCATGTGACTCCCTCTCTTTGTTGGAAAGTCTTATTAATTCACTTTATAACTATTACTTTGAAGATAAATTTCTACCATCACAAAAATATTATGACCTCTTTAAAAACAAACAACGGCAACTACATGACTTAAATTCCATGTTTAGATGAAGGTAATGGTCAATGCCTTTTGACAGGGGAAAAACCTCCACACAGAAGAATCTTACTTGGCTGAATCATAAATTATTCACCATGATTAAAACTGCAGATGAGCAATAATCTGCATTTTATTTTAGCCAAAGAGGAATGTTTCTGTTTGTCTGTGATCTGACTTTTTCTGCTGGCTCCAAATTTCATTTTATCCTGTGTAAGTTTGTTTCTCTTCCTGTTAACTAGCAAAGTCAAAATCACCTTGATTCATTTAACTTTAATTCAATTATAAATGTAATCATTTTATTGAACAATTAATTTCATTTCAATGAAAAACAATTACTTAAAAGAAAGAGATTAAGTTGGAGAGAGACATGTGGCCATCTTTTAGTGAGTTAGACCCTGATTAAGGGCTATTTTTAAAAGTAAAGCCCATCTCTCAAAGTCCCTGCCGGCCTGCCTCCACCTCGGGAAGTCTGTGGGTGCAGACGGAGGTGAGGAGCACCACAGGCGGCAGAGAACTGTCTGTAGCCCCGGAGTGAGGCGTCGTGAACCGAAGCAGACAGCGAACTGTGGCACAGTGCAGAAAACCGAAGGTTTCCCTCCCTGTTTGGTTTTGATGTGTCTCATGAAAGTCTATTGTTAAAAGTTGACCTTTAAAAAAAACGGACGCACTTGTTTGATTAGCTGCTCTCTGATTTTAGCCTGTTAGCTTACAGACTGAGCTCAGATTGTTCCTGTGTTAGTTCATTGAGAACATCACAGTTTTACATACCTGCTACGCAGGGACGTGCAGAGAGGTTTAAATGGGCGGGTGCTCAAAGTTAAAAAAGGGGCAGATAGAACAGGCTGAATAACGACAACTCACATTCATGATGAATCTAATATGGAATTGCATCGTTCTATATGACTGTCATCAGGTGTGGACAATGCAAAGCAAATGTGGCCTTTGTTTTACCTGATGGCGTACAATGTTGCTGTTGAGGGATTACTGCTGTTCCTGCTGCTGATAGTGCTGGAGGGCAGGGCTGTGTTGTTTTGAGACTGTACATATTAAAAAAGCCATAGGTAGCTGATTAAACAAGTGCTTTGAGATAAAAAATAAAATGTAAAAAGATTGGTGACAGCGCTTGGAACCATAAGGCAACAGATTTTAAAAACTGGGAAATAAACTGAAACCAGGATATTAGTAGTACAAAAGACAGGGGTCATGGTAGTGTGAGAATGTATTAAAAAAAATCTATACATACAGTGTTGGTGTCCTGTTAGCACCTTTTAAACATCACAGCATCAACTTTACATGGGAGGGATTAGATTGTAGAACTGTAAAATCTTCTTTCTTTCTTTCTTTCTTTCAAATATTAAAATACAACAGTAAAAAAATAAACCAATAGGAGGATGAATCAAACATTGTGTTAATCAGAAAACAAAAACAACACAGGGTATGTTTTGGAAAGAGCAGGAAGGAATAAGATGCTCTTCATGTCCTGTCCCAAATTATAACAATAACTTTCTGTTTGCCATGTCCCGAAAAATGTCAATGACCTCACTGTGGCTGACTGGAACATCCTTTTCAACTGCCAATAAAAGAAGGTCTGACAACCTCTCCTCTGAGCAAAGGTTACGAATTTTGTTTTTAACTAGTTTTAGTTTTGAGAAAGAACGCTCAACAGTTGCTGTGGACACTGGGAGTGTTCCATATGTCTTCAGCAGCTCAGTCATGTTGGGGAAGATCAGGTGTGCATTGTTTTCTTTGACCACTGAAAGAATGGATGCCACACTGACTGGTGGGGGGCACGAGTATGAAGCATGAAAGACCTTAAGTTCTGTCTGTAATTTGTCTTCCTCCTCAATGTCATAGAACTGGCAGAGTTTCTTCACAGCTTGGTGTGCCTCTGTTGAGATTATTTTCCAGTTCTCTGGGACTGTCAGGGTATGTAAGGCATTCAAGATTTCCCATGTGGAATTATCTCCTCCTTTAAAGCGTCTCAGAAGCTCCTGTGTCATTGTGTCAACAAAAACATAGAACACTTTAACACGGTAGTATTCTTGGGGAGTTGTGAAAGCATGGTCATCAGCAGTAGCTGTTGTGGCAGCAAACTTAAACTTTGCTGGCAATTTCCTCCTCCGAGCTTGTCCAGGGACCTCAGATGGGGGGTCCAGGCCCACTGATGCAGCCTTCTCTCTAGCCTGTTCATAAATTTTCTCAAACTCTTCCTCTGTTCTGATGTGGTCCAGGCTCTGCAAAACACCATCAACAATCTTGTATGCTGCAGCCAGGTCAATATCTGTCTTCTGCAATGCATCAGATGCAGTAGCAGTCACTTGGAAGATGGGACAGGTGATCTCCAGACACAGGATGAATTCAAAATTGATGCTTTTGAGAAGGATCTTTGCATCACCTGCTGAAGAGTCTGGAGGATCTTGCTGTAGTATTTCCTCCAGAAACTGCATGACAGCTGGGAGGATCTTCCTCATTGTCTTGAGGGCAGCTTCTCTGCAGGCCCACCTAGTGTCTGACAGCTTCTGCAGCTCCAGTGGGCACTGCTCGGGGTACAACTTCTCCTGCATTTTAATAAATGCAGAGTGTCGTTTAGATGAATTTGCCACAAAAGTGTAAAGCTTTTCGATTAGGTTGAAAAAGCTGACAAAACACATGTTTGACTTTGCGCTCTCTACTAAAACCAGATTAAGGCAGTGTGCCTGACAGTGGACATATAAGGCCTTTGGATTTTTTTTTGTATTCTTGACTGAAGTCCTTTAAAGCGCCCGCTCATGTTTGCAGCCCCATCATAACCTTGAACCCGGATGTTGTCAATCTTCAGATTATTTTCTTTCAGTAGAGCGATTAGTAGCTTTTCAAGAGCATCTCCAGTTGTTGACTCCACATTACACACCTGAAGGAAGCGCTCCTTGATTTCCATGTTGTGCACATATCTGACAACAAAGGAAACCTGCTCTGTGTGCGACACATCTGTGGTTTCATCCATCATGACACAAAAGGTTTCACATTCTTGAATTTCTGCTTGGATGACACGTCTTACTGATGTGGCCAAAGCTTTAATTATGTCGTTCTGACTTCTGTTTGAGAGGAGCAAGACGAGAGGTCTTTTTCCAGGTCCCTGTCGCTCTTTTATGGCATCAATGTGTAATTTAATTACACTGTCATACTTGCTGAACAACTCAACTAACTCCAAGAAATTTCCTCGATTTTGGCTTGACAAGGTCTCATCATCTCCCCTGAAAGGCATACCCTGTCTTGCCAAGTAAAGAGTGATGTCTATGAAACGAGACAAAATTTCTCTGTTTCTCTCTCTTTCTTTATCTTTTGCAGCTTGTGACACTTGGTCAGCTACTTCAAAAGCTGCCTCCAAGGTTTTTTTTTAAATGAGTTCCACCTCACCATACCACACATGTGAGACTCTGATGCACTGTGCTCTTTAATCCTTTCTAAAGCCCTTCTCCACCGACTGAACCCTTCCGTTTTCCAGATTTTGCGACTTGTGTACTTTTCATCATTTAAGAAAAGACGGCAGCTGAAACAAAACATGGCATCAGCACTTGGAGAATACTCTAGCCATGGATTTTTCTCATACCACTTCTTTTGAAATGATCGTCCCTCTTCATTCTTTGGATATGATGACAGTACTGGTTGGCAGGGTCCAATATTATCACACATTTGAATAAAGGCCTCATCATACTGTATGTGGAATTGTAGGACATGGGCAGGATCAGTTGGGTGTGCAAGTCCAAGTAGGTTTGAGAATGTCCTCTCTATGGCTTCACTAGCTTCACTCTCCTCCTCTCTGGCCTCTGACTCACTCTCTGACTTTCTCACTCCAGGCTCTTTCTCCTGGCTTGTCCTTTCCTCTACATTATCTCTAGGCTCTGCCTGTGACTCAGTCTTTGCCTCACTTCCTCCTTCCATCTCCTCATCTGAACTATCACCCTCCACTTGCTGTTTATCTGAGAACAACAATCTATTATTTAATTATCTACACTTAACAACTTTTGCACCTAGTCCGTGATAAAGTAATGATAGAAAATGTTATAGAACCAAAACATTGCAACTGCTTTAATTACTGTTTTTATCCTTGAATACCTCTACAATGCAACAACTGGTACATGTGTTATTGTTACCTGTGCTCTTTTTAATCCAGCTGGTGAGGGATCCACTGCCTTTAGCAGCCTCACACAGCTCCTTTTGTAGCTGTTTCTTCCTCCTCTCCTTACGAGGCATTTCTGGAATATTTGTTATATTATTAGTAATAATTTTTAGAAATCTATACACATAAAACACACACATGCTGTGCTTATTAAATGTTCAAACTGTAGAGATACAATAATTTTACTACTCTAAAATCAGCATTTTATCTCATTTGAAATATAAACCTAATATCATCTGTTACTTAATATATTTTCTTCAAAAACAAGTGTGTGTGTGTGTGTGTGGGGGGGGGGGGGGGGGGGTGAATATCATACAATATAATAATCCATAATTATGTGGATATCCATATTACATCGTTTTTAGTGAAATAAAAACCCTCCAGAAAAGAAGGGAAAAGTCCTGTAACTTACTTTAAAACAAAACATGTTCCCTAAGACTGTGGACAGAGCTACAGACCCCCTTGTAACACCCTTACCCAGTTAGCTAGCAGTTAATGACCACCACTACTTATGCAGTTAATAAAAGGACATGTAATGTTTGTCGCGCTGTTGCACAAACAGCACGCTCATTTATTTCAATTTATTTGTTGCTATAGACTATAATGTGAGCTGTACACCCTACTTACTGTTTTGTTGCAGTCAGCACCTTCCAATTAATTTGCCTCCTCCAGCTCCGCACCACCTAGCTTGCAGAAAATGCGCGTGCACGTTGCGAGCTCGTACCTGGCTCTTAACGAGCGCGCTCTGTTCTCAAGGGCGACCATTGGTTAATGGTAGTCATGTGACTGATGCAAGCCAGATCCTTTTATTTAGCAAAATTGAGATTAATAGTTACATTTTATTGTTGAGGGGCAAAGGCAGGACTCCATACGCAGATACACATTTAAAAAAAAAAAAAAAAAAAACACAAGAAAGGGGCACTTGAGGCATCCTGGAGGAAAGGGGCGGGTGCTCAAGCACCCTCCGCCCCCTCCCCCCTCTGCACGTCCCTGCTGCTGCGTGACTTCATCTCGGGTCTCCGGCTGATATACAGCAGTCTGAGCCAGTGGCGGATCTCATCATCCTGGACGACTGTTTTTAATGTTTTTAACCACGGAGATTTCTTCTGCATCATCAGTCTCTCATTGTTAAACTCTCCCAGAAACTGAAGACAGTTGTGCCATTTCCGCGCTTCTTCTTCTTCTATTGAGTAGACGGCAGACTACACATGTCCAAGGGTAATACTGTCCTCCTCAGGCCATTGGCATCAAGTCAAAGCCTTAAAGTCTGGTACTTTGCGCATGGTCATTTTTTACGAACAGCAGAATCACAAGACAAAGCGTGCCAATGTTTATACTTTTCACTGTGACTGCCAAATAGATGAAAAAGTAGATGTTAAAAAACAACTTATAGTTTTGTCATTGGGCTGGTAGAAAGCTATGAGTTTCTGTCCCTTTGTCTGACCTTAGAGACTTATTTTAAAAGGAAACATTACAATCCTTTAAAGCAAGTATTTTCACCTCTGTTCCCCCCTCTGTACTTAGCTTTTTTGTTGTCATGTCAGTAATTGTCCAGTTGATGGCTCCCTTGGATCACAAGCCTGTCTCATGAGTCCAAGTGAATATATTCTTAATAAACAGCTTTGAAGAATTTGTGACCAACTTTGTTTAATTCGGAACATCATCATCATGAGTCAAACTCACTCTTGGATCTACAAAATATTTAACAAAAACAAACATCACTGAATCATAAGGTATTTGCTCCAACTCTTAGTCCAGAAACACATGAGTGAACTAGATCAGCTGCTCCTCCAGTTCAGCTGTGGATTTATATCATTATTTATATTTGTAAAGTGGATATGCAGTTTTTCAGTACTAATATAAGCATTTTATATCATTGCTTTATTGACAGATGTTTGGTGTTCAAGGTCAGGCATCAGTTTGAAAAAAACAAACAAACACACTGAGTTGAACTTGAACTTCCTACTGACAAAAACTAAAATTGGTGCAAAAATAACCAGAAACATATAAGAAGCATCCTGGAGGTGCTGCAGACAAGATAGGACCAATAACATGTCAACAGGAAATCCTTTTTACTAATTTGTTTATTTCTTTTTAGATTTTTACTCTCCATTTTAAGCCATGATGTTTGCTGATACTGTGTTCCTACTGTTTGTTCTCATTAATAGTTCTGTTTTTAACATTCTGTGCTGAAGCTGGAGGAAATGTTTCTACAGTGTCAGATGATACAGCTCCAAACTAAATAAGTGACTAACTAACGATGCTTTAATACACTTTACTATAAATTATGATATAGTGCACTTTCTTAAAATTTCTTATTGCTCTGTAATTAATTGTTTTCTTTATAAATGTACAAATGAGAATAAAATCTGTGTGATAAAGGAAGGTCTGTAGACTTCTCTGTTAAGATCAGTGAAGAGAAACAACAACATACAAATACCTAAGAAAAATATTCAGTAAACATTTAGAAGATAGAGAAGTTTATGTTGTCATGTGGAGAAATTTTTCAAATAAAAATATCCATAAGCATTGATAGTCTCCATGGCTGAACAGACACAGGAAAGAGCTCCACCTATAAAACGTAAAAACATCAAGACAACATGTTGAAGATGTCGAGGTACTGCCCATAATGTTTGACTGACATCTGATTTATGTGCAGCACATAAATACCACAATAATGATGGAGAGAAACTAAAAGGGAACTAAAATACAGATTTAAACTTACAACAATATGAAAGACTTCAGTCTATTTCACTTTAATCAACTCAGCAGTGGCTCCATACCAGTTAACCATCAGTCCAGCATAGAGCGGCTGAGTGAATGTGGTCTGGACTCTGTGGAGGAGAGTCATGGTTTCAGAGACGCTGTAGAAGGACAAAATACCTGCTCTGTGATCCAGGTACACTCCTACTCTGGAGGAACGAGGACCTGAGACAGGAGTTTCAATGTTGTTGTACCAAAATGTAAAACTGTTGTTGTCACAATATAATGACCAAGATTTGTCATTCCATCCAAATAAACATTCATAACCCCCTCCTTTTCTGCTGATATTCTTGTATGCGACTGCTACATAAACTCCTATCCCTCTCCACTCCACCTCCCAGTAACAACGTCCAGTCAGACTCTCTCTACTCAGGACCTGATACCTGTTAGTGAATCTGTCTGGATGATCAGAATAAGACTGTTGTTGATTCATAAATGTTGCTTTTCTGTTCCCCTCTGATAATAACAGCTGTGTGTTTGCTGTGTTTGGATCCAGTGTGATTTCACATGAATATTTTAAGAATCCAGCTCTGGTCTTTGGCTCTGGTTGTGATAGTAAAACATCCACTTCAGTGACTGTCAGTGAGATGTTTGTCCATTCCTCTCTCAGAATGTCCTGTAGTTTATCTCTGACCTCTGACACAGCTGCTGTCACATCCTCAAAGTAGCTCAGAGGACGGATATTGATGCTGGATGAGTCTGTAGACTCACTGAGTGCTGACAGTGAGGGGTAGTTGTGTAGAAACTGGATGTGATCCTCTGTGTGTGAGAGCTGCTTCAGCTCAGCATCTTTCCTCTTCAGCTCAGTGATCTCCTGCTCCAGCTTCTCCTGAAGCTCTTTGACTCGACTCACTTCAGTTTCCTGCTGGGATCTGATCTGCTGCTTCACATCAGAGCTTCTTTTCTGGATGAGATGGATCAGCTCAGTGAAGATCTTCTCACTGTGCTCCACTGTTTGATCAGCAGACTGATTGATGGCCTCCACCTCCTGTTGAAGCAGCTTCACATCTTTCTCTCTGTCCTGGATTCTCTGCTGGATGTTTTGTCGACTCACCTCCAGCTCTCTCTGCCTCTCAGTCCTTTCTGCTGCAGCTGAGACTGTGTCGTGGCCTTTATGTTCATCCACAGAGCAGAGATAACAGATACTCTGCTGATCAGTACGGCAGAACATCTTCATCACCTCATCATGACGAGAGCAGATGTTCTCCTGGAGCTTCTTGGAGGGCTCCACCAGCTTGTGTTTCTTGAATGTAGGTGAATCATAATGAGTCTGAAGGTGTTTCTCACAGTAAGATGCCAGACAGACTAAACAGGACTTGAAGGCTTTCATTTTTCTTCCAGTGCAGACATCACAGGCCACATCTTCAGGTCCAGCATAGCAGTGATCAGCAGGAGCAGCTTGGAGTCCAGTCTTCTTCAGCTGCTCCACTAAAACTGCTAACATGGTGTTTTTCACCAGGACAGGCCTCGCTGTGAAAGTCTGTCTGCACTGAGGGCAGCTGTAGATTTTCTTCTTTTCCTCTTCATCCCAGAAGCTTTCAATACAGTTCATGCAGTAGCTGTGTCCACAGGGAATAGCCACCGGATTCTTCAGTAGATCCAAACAGATCGAACAAGAGAAGGTTTCTCGATCCAGCTGAACACTTTTCTGCGCCATTTCACCCAACAGTGTCAGTGACTGTGTGAGTTTCACTTCCTCAGAACTGAAACTGCTCTGATCTAAACAACATAGGTTTCTGTAGCGAATGGGATCTGTCAGCTCTTATACGTCACCACATGTTGGTTGCACCCATCTTCAAACTGCAGATCAGAAGGGGAGGGAACAAGGGAACATGTGGACAGAGAGGAGGTGCTGAGTTAGAGAGCAGGAAGAGGGAGGGTTATCAGACACTAATTCAATCCTGGAACATGTGAGCCTGTGAGTTTTTCATTTAAAAATAGCACTGCTCAGCCTTTAAAGTTGTTAAATAACCTTAACATTTAAAAGACAATCTTTTTATGTAAATTTGTTTAAATTATCATTTTAGTCATTACAGGATATCAAATACTGCAGCTGAACTAAGAAATTGTTGTAGAAAAAAGCAATAAAAGGTCGTTCCCCCTCTGTCCCCTCCTGGTCACCTGTGCCTCAATTTTATGAGATGAGATGGATCAGCTGAGTGAAGATCTTCTCACTGTGCTCACTGTTTTATCAGCAGACTGATTTTATTCCACAACCTAGACATCCACATTACTCACACTCTCATAACACATACATATAGGGCCTTGGGATCGGGCATGTTATACGGTGTCCAGAGGACAGTCTTTGTATTCAACCTCACCTCTGGCGCTGGTGCCTATGGAGCGCCAGGACTGCCATAATGAATTAATTAAATATACCATTAAATAATGAATTAAATGTGGCAATAATTAATTAAAATTGGAATTAATTAATTAAATAAATAGTTATGACACATGTAATTAATTAATTATTGACACGTTTAATTAATTATTTATGTATTTCACATTTTAATTAATTATTCCATCCATCCATTCGCTTCCGCTTATCCTTTTCAGGGTCGCGGGGGGCGCTGGAGCCTATCCCAGCTGTCATAGGGCGAGAGGCGGGGTACACCCTGGACAGGTCGCCAGTCTGTCGCAGGGCCAACACACATTTAATTAATTAATTATTGACACATTTAATTAATTATTTAATGATATATTTATTTATTTCATTTTGGCAGTCCTGGCGCCTGGCTCTCATCTTGAAATAATTTTATCTGTCAGCCTCACCCATCAAACTCAGGGGGCGGGGTTAACGCTGATCAAGTCAAAACCATTGCTTAGGCCTGGTGGCCATTGTTTCTAGCACACAACAACCGGCATGTGGAAGCTAACAGAACTGAACTTTGAAAAACCCTGTTTGTGTGTCACCAAATACCGTTTTAATATTTTTTTAGCCGAGAATGTAGTGGTTTAATCTTCATGTGTCTGGTCAGTTTGTCAAGATACAGCCTCTTTGCAAAAGTGCTTCGATGATTTCGGAGACGTCTGCCCAGTCTCACGGCAAAGCGTGGGATAGACCCGCTCGCCTCGCAAGCAATCCCACCGACAAAGCGCAGGCCCCGGTACACAGCTGTAGTAACCCCCGCTGACTTCTTTTACTGAGGTTATATTTATCGGTGTTTTATTTCCTGATGTTCTTATGTGTCCTACGTGTTTCAGTCGCCAATTCTGAATTATAACTAACATTAAAAACATGTTTAAGGAGGAGAGAGAGCAAATAAATCTGTTTAACATCTGATCTTTGGGTTTTTGTTCAGTAATCAGCGTGACCTGTGTATAAACGCATAAAAGAGATAACGTTGGTGTTTCTGTCATGTAGTAACTGCTGGCTTTAACTGTACAAAGGTTGTTCGACACTATGAAACACATACAGACTTCATGATGTTCGGCTAATATTTTTATTGTGAATATTAATCATGAGGGTAAACGGCCCTGTACACCACGGAGCGAGGTCAGCATATCCACGATATGCAGAGTTTCCCAGCTGACTAACTGCCAACTATTCCAGAGACGTGAAAATATACAGCATAAAGAAAAGTGTAAGAGACCCAGCAGCAGATTAGAATAACAGTTATACATTTAATAAATCACCAAATGAATCCAAGAAACGAGCAAACCTGTTCCGACAATTTGAGTTTGTGTTCCCTCAGCTGCAGACTCGCTGCTGTTTAAATGTTTGAAAAGGAAGATTAGATATAAACAAACGTCAAACGTAGACTCATTCTGCCTTCACATTTGATATGAGGCCACACAGTAAAAAACTGTCAATTTTACACTTAGAGAGTTGATTTTAACTCTGTTTCAGATAACATTTGGTCCCACTCAAAATTAGGGTAAAATTTACTCTATGGCCAGTGTTAACTTTTTAGTGTTAATTCTACTCAGTTTAGTGTCAAAATTAACAACAAAATGTGTAAAAATATTTAACACTGAGGGTTATTCACACTGTTTAGAGTAATATGATTTCACTTTATAGAGTTATTTTTAGTCCAAGTTCACTCTAATGTGTAATAATATTTCATTTTCATTATTTTTTCATATTTATCATATGATGCTATATTTCTAAATGGCTGTGATCTATCCTATATTATGAAAATAACTACAAACATACAGGTTACAGTAACAGCATTTATTAGCATAACAAACTCTTACAAATGACAGTAAGTAATGACAGTTGTCATTCACTCCATACGACAATTGTATGTCAAAAGGCCTGGGATAATGCAGGCTGTCAACATGAAAGACAACTAAATCTTGCTTTGTCCTGGTCAACTCATAAGCATGGAAATGTTCTTGAAAGGCTACTGTACATAATGGCAAAATGAGAAGTACCAGTTTCTCATGTATTATCAGAACTGACTCAATCTGGTAAAACACAGGCATTTCAGACACTACTTTGCCACAAATAACCAAATGCGGGCGGTAAACAATACCATTCTGTTTAGCCCAGTTCACTTTCATAACTTGAACTCTATTGGGCAGTTGCATTGCTATTGCAATTCCAGAACCTCCTTTTACCATATCTAAAGACACCATTTTTCCTGGACCAATGTCTAACCGACTAAAGGTTGTTGAAGATTGCCAAATGTATGCCATATAATTCTGGTGTTTTTTTGGCCAGCGTTTTGGTGATATTTTTGAATGATTTGAGCAGTTTCTTGAAAAAATTGTGCTTACCTTCATAGCGCATGCACCAACTATGAAGTACAGGCCCTATTTTTTGGATGCAGCGAGGATAATGGATAAGAAAATGGTGCTTTGGTAAAAGTTTTTTCTGGGGATACAACATCTTGAACAGTTTGTGGTGTTCCACAATCAAATGTTTTAAATATACACACATACCTTGAGATAACATAGGAGAAAATACAATGTTAACTATCTGTAGTAATAAAAGTAGTAGGCCCCGATGTTGGTCAGTAGAGGTTACCAAATCTCCAAACATGAGGGGAACATTCCTCAGTAAGCACCATGTCTGAATAGCATTCAGTCCCAGATCATTAGACTCTCCACCTAAATTCACAGCTACTGGCCTATTGTTTTTCTCCATGAATCCATAATCAAAACTTTGTATTCTCAAATTCACTTCTCCCAATGTAAGATGTTGTTCTTTTAAATACAAAAACAATAACTTCAGTTTGTACTGGGCCACTCCTTCCAAAACATCATGCATCACATCAACTGAGAAGTTCTCAGTTGTGTGAAAATATGTCAGTGAATTCAATAAGCATGAACTCTTTACACCAAAAACATAAGGAAGCAATGGATTATTAGACATTTCCTGACAGTGAGCAGTGTGGTTGTCTTTGGTGCGCAACACTATTTTGGGGGAATCTTCAGAGAATTCTGTTTGAAAGTCATCTTTATCAGCTAAACAAAACCTGCAACAGTACCTTGCACTGAAAGACTCCACCAGACCAAACAAGCTATGTAAGCCTAAATTATCACCAGTGACCTGTACCACACTACCACGAACATAACCACCGAATAGTGGAATCTCAATACCATCGCTCTCTAACACTTTAATGTCTCGAACAATAGGAACAAGAATTTCACTAAAACCATAACGTTTCAGATCTTGTGCATGAAATAAGGCACAAAGGTGTATGTTGGCCAAAAAAGAATTCCATTTGGGAGAGAAGTTTCTTAAGGTAAAATATACTGCACCCAACTTGTGAATACCTCGCTTGGAACCAAGAGGATTTGCAACCTCAAAGTCATCATAGAACATTTGGATCTGAACTGTGTGCTTTTCTGTTGAAAAAAAGAGGGCGTGTCTTCAATAGAGATCCATCACAAATATCTCTGCGTCTTGAATCACAAGTGTCTGATTTTTTCAACATTTCTCCAACATGCTGACTCTTAAATATTGATTCCAATGTTGATAAAACTGGAACATACATGAATTTATCTTGAACAACTGCCTGATCATATGTTCCAGTCTTTTTATTTCGCCTTGTGTCAAATCTTGAGCCAATTACACATTCAACTGGTTCTACAGTTTCCCACTTGTCTGATAAATATTTTGACCTCTTGTACTCAGAATTAAGAACTGAGAAAGGATTCTCTAACTCATCAAAACATGCTTCAACTTTCTTGCACATTTCTGTTTCTCTTTCATTACTAAATACATGCTTAATGACTGTTTCTTTAGCATGTTGTTGGATATCTTGAACAATCTCTTCCATGGAATTCACTACAGAATTCACTACACTTTGGCCTACACCTGCTGCCTTTAGATCAGAAATAACAGCTGCACAACTATTTACAAGGTCTGCTGAAGATAATTCCGACTCAGCCTCTAAATCAGGGGTGTCAAACTCAAATACACAGTGGGCCAAAATTCAAAACTGGAACAAAGTCGCGGGCTAACATTAATATTTATTGAAAAAAAAAAATCTTCCTCTAGATATAAGAATGAATCTTTTTTTATGGACTCAAACAAGTTTTGCTGAAAACCTGAATATGGAACAAGCAAAGCTTAATACTAAACAATATATATATATTAACTGTATAATACCAGTAGGCCAGCTCTAATAGTAATTTGGTATGGCTTCGCGGGCCAAATGTAATCAGGCTGCGGGCCAAATCTGGCCCGCGGGCCAGAGTTTGACACCTATGCTCTAAATGTTCAGGCACCACATCAACATTAGCAGTAGTACTTGTGTCCGTAACACTTTGAACTGGTGAAAAATCTAGTTCTGCAGAATCAAATGAACTGCTTACGTGGCATTTGTTCAGGTGCTTTCTAAAGCCAGAAAAACTACTAAAAGAACGTGAGCATCCCACTTGGCCACATTTGAGATATAGTGTCCTCCCAGTACAGAGACCATGAATTACCTTAAGGTGTTTTACAAGGCTGTTTGGTCTACCATGATCACTTTTGCAAAGAAAGCACTTCATTATTTTGATCTCAATGGATACTAACGCACCATTCTTGCTCGCAACTCTGGGAGTTTCCTTTGTTTCCCCAACATCAATGTTGTAAATGGTTGTTTGCAGAAAAGTGAAAAAGTTGGTCAGGGATGAACTGTATGACGTATCAAAGACATAATGGGCCTTAAAGAGTTCATCAAGGGCTCCTACTGAACCTGTCGCTTTACATGGAAGTGCATGCTTGTCAATCACAATGAAGAAGGTGTGGATGCTGCTTCTTGTGGGTCCCTGAGCAAGAAGGTAGGGCTGACTGCTTCAGGTGATGTTGTCTAGATGCTGCTGTACACTGGTTCCAGCCTACAACAACACATTAAACAGCAGTATTTAGTGACTATCCCATTAGATTAGATCACCTTACTGTACATTACAATGGCGGTGATGGAATATATATTTTAAATAACATACCTTTAGGAATTTGATGAGGTTATCGACAGCTTGAGATGCAGACATCTTTCCTGGTCTCTTTCACCCTTGTGCAGATGGCGGTAGCAGATGTAGCAGCAGCAAGATAGCAGACATGTCACTGTCCCAGCCTACAGACGAATAAACAAAGAATTACTCCAAAAATACATTCGATAGACAGAATTGCCTATATAACCAACAATGGCAAATAAAAACAGTCAGTCATACCATTCTCAACTTCAGTAGCTGACTCAGCATTGCACATCAACTCCAAGAGCTCCGAGGTGGGTACAAGTCCATGACTTTCCTTTACAATCTTTGATTTGAGATCGATGGGCCACCTCTCCAAGAATTTGTTGGCAGTGACCTCATCAAACAGGAGTCTGAAATCTTGTTCTATCTATAATGCAAAAATAGAAGATAAGAGGTGTAATGAGTGAAATTGCAAGCTGCATGGAATATTTCAGTGATTCAACAAATGAAGATGTCTTACCAGTCCTGGTGTGTCCAGAAACCGCGGGAAGACTATGAAGACATCTGCTGCATTCTTATCATCGCTGACCATTGAATGCCGATAAATGAAGGTAGCTTTCATCTTTTCACGGATAGTGTCTTCATCAGCAGAGTGTCTCAAAAGAGCAATAGCTGCTTTTACATCCTCATCTGATAACACTGTCTCAGTGGTGAGTGGTCTGGATCGACCACGGCCTGGCCCGCCAACTTAAGAAAAAACAATTTGATTGACTCCTGCCTACAAATTAGATCAGAATCATTTAAATCACAAGTGAACTTACTTTTAGGAGATTTGGAAAGTGAGACACTTCTTTCCTCTGCAGCTTTTCTTTGAATTGTCTTCAACCGCCACGCAAGGTATCCTGAACCGCTCTCTGGATCATAGTAATGTTCTTATGTAATTAAATACAAGCAGAATGTTATCAACATTTCTGAGGGCAACTATGTGTTTAATGTTGCAAAGTCCCCTTTACTTACATATCCATGTTGTGAATATGGGTCTTCCAGATATGGAAACAGAGCAACAATCCCCTGCGCATACATCACTCTTACACTTTTAGGGGGAGATGTCCTAATGTATAAATTCAGTGATGACCGTCACTCAATTGGCATTGAACATCACAATTAAAAATAATACAATACTAAAAATGTTTCTTTATAGACTACATTTATGATTCTTACCCATGTGCTTCTGTCATCTCAGCAGCAAGTATGTTTATCATCTGTCTTCTAGTTGCATCTGTCAGAGATTTGGTTTTTGCATACTCTTGTATGATGTGTTCACCACCAGGCTTTGTTGTTAGGATTTTTTCAATCAACTTAAATAGACATAAAATATGAAGTCAGAAATTTTTTAAACCTTGAGAAAAACTGGAAAACGATTACATAAAAACACTTCACATCAAACATGCAAATTAGACTAACAATGTTCACTACCCACAGCTTTTGCCTCATAGTTTATATGGCATGGCCTTTTAGGTTGTCTTCCTTCAGTGGTTGCTGCTTCTTCAGGAGGTTCACACATTGTGAAGTTTAGAATGATTGTATCATCCGATGGAGAAGATGATGATGACAGAGATACACCTGTGCATTAAGGAACATGACCAAAGCAGAAGCATTAAATTTAACTGTTAATGCTTCAATCTCAACCTTTAAATTTCATATAAACATATACGTATGTGAGTGATTACCAAGTTCTTCATTGCTCAGCATGACTCGGAAGGTTACAGGTGACCCCTTCACTATTTCTTCAAACACCTCTGCGTCTACTTCTGTGTCAGACTGGTCAAACACCTTCATATCTAGCTGTCTGCCTTCTGGTATGTTAAATTTTAGGCACGCTGAAGTAAGGTAAGAGAAAAGAAATGTTACAGAAATTGTTAAAAAAAAAAAAAAAGGCCATGCATTTTCTTATCAAATGGTAGAGTAAGGCTATGTCTTCACAAAATATTGATGAGATGAAGCTTAAGAATATAGGTAATTCTCATTCATTGTTGAAGTAGAAACAATTATCAACTTAGGTAGTTGACTTAGAATATAATTAAGCTTGTTTATTGACCAGGTAAACGTTGTTATCTTGTTTTATCCTGATATTCTAACCTTCTTTCATGAAAGCATCAAATGTCAGGGCCCTATTTCAGGAAGCCGGTTTAGAAAACTCAGAGTGAAAAACGATACTCAGGGTTGAGTAACCCCGAACTGTCCAACTCGGAATATTCGGTTTCAGAAAGGCTGATAACAATTAGTTCAATCAACGCGGAGTTGCTTTAACCCCAAGTCAAGCGCGCGCACGAGGATACATAAAGCCCTGATTAGTGGAGCACAGATTAAGCGAGTCACCATGGAGACGGAGGGAAAGAAGGCGCGGTCAATGTATTTTACAGCGCTTGAGGCCGAAATTCTGATGGCAGCATATGCCGATAACATGCAAATTTTGCGGAAAAAAAGTAACACAGCCTCAGCTGCAAAACAAAGGGAGCATGCATGGCAAAACATAGCCGACAGAGTCAATGCGTGAGTGTTACTTTAAACATTGATCTAGGGATTTCCACCCATTTAACACGTTCTTTTATTTTATTTTTTATTTTATACATTTTATTTTGTGACGTGATGTGAGCGCAGGTGCAACCCAACAGGCCCCAAACGTTCCTGGCAGCAAGTAAAAATGAAATATAAAAATATAGTCCAAACAGGTGAGGTGTAATTGTATTATGAGCCATAGTGCTTGGTCTGTTTGTCCCATGTAAATCAATTGCAGTTAGAGGCTACATTAATTTTCCTTCTGTAAGCACTTATTGAAATTATCTGAGCACATTACAAGTACATATTTGCTTACTCTGTATGCTCAAATGTGACCCGTTATAGCCAACAGAAAAAAAGCAGAGGCCTGAAAAACAGGTGGGGGTCCTCCACCACCACCACTCACAGAGGCTGAGCAGTTGGCCCTCAGCCAAAACAGTGGGCGCCCTGTGGCTGAAGGCATCTCTGCGGGGACATCCTCTGAGTCAATAACCCCGCAAGACACAAGTGCCTACATAAGAGGTAAATTCAAAATAATACATGATGTGCATACATCCTTTCTTCACAGTCACCTTTGCAGTGCTACTCATTCATTTGATAAACTCTTTACCATAATGAATTATTTTGTAGTGAAGTTATTTTCCTACTGATTTTGCCTTCCCTCAGTCTTGGTTGTCTTTGAGAGCATAATGACAATGAAGTGTAAGGTGATTGGTATGTTTGTTAATTGCCATTTGGTCCCTTGTAAGTTATAAGTGACCTGTATAAACCTCATATTCTATCAGTTGATGGTGATGGTGTACTGCATCTGGTGCAGCCTCCTGTTGAGCCAGACCAACATGCAGTTATGAGTACTCTTAATACTCCACAGATTATATGAGTTTACAGTAGAACAGCAATGTTGTTAATTTCTTTACTACAGGAAAATAATGAAGAAACATTGACAGCTGTTACAGAGGAGGAAGCAACAGAGACACTTTATGAGGTTTACATCTTACAATGGAAAATATAACAATTGAATAAAATGTGGTACTATAATAAAACCATGGACTTTCTATGTCTCTAACAGAGTGATGATGGAAATGAAGAGGAAGAGGGTCCAGCCACGTCTCCAACAAACCTTTCCTCAGTAAGATGTTCAGCACTGATTTACAACCAACCTAAGTAGGCATGTACTATGAATGTCAATGCTATTTTCTGTGTTTCAATAGCTCCCTGTAAAGCAGCTGTACAAGACCCATTTGATCAAGAAAATAAAAAAATGTGACTTGGAAATGGAACACTTCAAGCAGCAGATCCAAAAGACCAAGATTGAGATTTTACTGCTAGAACATCAGTTAAGGGTGGGTGAAGTGGTCAGAGATGGACGAATTATTTCAGTGTTATATACTTATACATAATAATATACTTATTAATACTTTGTGTACAGGAAATACAGGCGACCAATAAAGCCAGTTGAACAAAAAATCTGTTTATTCTTCTTTCAACATGTTGAGATGATGGGTCAAAGGAAATGATTGTGACATATGGTGTCTCTGACTGCTCTTCCATCTTGTATGTCCGTGGGAGGGTCAGGATGTTCATGGTTTGGATCACTGCTGATGTTTGGTTCAGAAGGACAGTGTTCTCCTCTAATTGTGGCAATGTTGTGAAGAATCACACATGCCACAATAATGTCACATGCCCTTTCTGGGGTGACCCTGAGTCTTTGCAGGCACTGGAACCGGGCCTTAAGCATTCCGATAGTCATTTCAACTCTGGCTCTTGTCCTGCAATGAGCCAGATTATATCGCTGCTGTGGGCCCGGTTCAGGGTCAGGGTAAGGGGTAAGCAAATAGGGTAAACATGGATACCCCCTATCACCAAGCAAGTAGCCAGTGAACTCTCCTAAGACAGAAGGGTACACTTCAGTTCAAATGTCCCTGTAGCAATTGGTCTTTATATATTTTAAAGTATTTTCAACTCACCATGTCCAAATTTTGTGCTCAGTGTACATTCACAAAAAATTCGTGAGTCATGAACAGAGCCTGGCCACTTGGCTTCCACATTTGTGATAATGTTGGCAGCATCACATATGATCTTCACAGTGCAGAGAACACAAATTAGCATCCATTACTATAATGAAATAATTTGTTAGTTTGAAATGCTACAGGGAACTATGTACCTGTACATTAATGCTGTGGAAAGACTTCCTGTTCACATAGTCTCCTTCATTTACTGAAGGAGCAATGATTGGAATGTGAGTGCCATCTATACAGCCAATCACGCCTGGGAACCCTGAAAATAAATGTAAAATTTAAGTAGTAGTTCAAGTATCACCACATCATGAATTGAGTTTTGTTCATCCTGATACCTGCAATTTTGTGGAATCCCTCTTTGATAAATCTTGTGGGTCTATGACCGGGGAACACCACAGACGAGTACAGGAGACGTTTCAGTGCAACTGTAACATTCCTGACTGCCCGACAGACGGTAGCCTTGGAAACGTGCTCAGCATCACCAATATTATACAGAAAGCTCCCGTTTGCAAAAAAACGAAGTGCAATACAAATAATATGTACAGAACTGAGAGGATGTCCGCGATGTGTCACATGAGCAATATTAGGCCTGAGGATGTTATTCAAATGAATTATAGATTGTGCTGAAAAACGGTAACGTTCACACAGAAAATCATCAGGAAATGATCAAATGTCCAAACGCGCTCTAATCACTCTCTCCCGGCGGAGAGCTCTGCGGAGAATTTGGGCTTCAACATCTACTGGCTCTTCGAGGTAGGGGCACGCCATGTCCGACACTTCCTACTGTCAGGTTTCCGACAAAGAGGCGGAGACAGTCAGGGTTAGTTGTGGTAAACCTGCTAGGGGGCAGGTTAGCTTCACGGAGTGTGTCGTCATAGTGACTCACTCAGGATTCATCTGAACTCGCTTTGTGAAACCGAAAACCCAGAGTTTTCGTTAACTCAGGGTATACTTACTCAGAGTTTGCACTAAACTGGCTTTCTGAAATAGGGCCCAGGTCAGACAGCCTAACATACTTCTGCTCCCCACCAAACAAAACACGCAGCAACATATTCTGTTCACAAAACAAAAGAGAAAAAAATAATAAAGGAAAGAGTTTAAAACTGTGGATGTACTTTAGAGCTTTAGTTTTTATACAAAATAGAAGCAGTTAAAAGTCAATATTACTTAACAGCTACAGCATGAAGAAATAAGTAACAGATTAACTGCTAATAAAGATCCTTTATCAACCAGTGTTACTGCAAATGGACCAAGTGTGACTAACATCTAATATTGTTTAATAACTTTAGTCTACTTATCAAGTATTGGTCGCTCTTACTGCAATTCGCTTTATTTCTGTGAACAATTACTGTATATTAACATATCATTAACATTGCTGTCAATTAATTTATATAAAAGAATCTGAATTAATTCTAAATTAGTGTAAGCCTTTGGCATTTGCTTAAAAGAATATAAATCAGTAGAGTAAACTTTATTGTAATGTTACCCACTTTTTCTGATAGTTCCTTCGAAGCTAATTAGCGATTATTAGCTTACTAATAAACGGTAATTTAGTTGCTAAAACTATCCCATTAGACATGTGACAATAATATTATCTAAGCTGCACTTAGAAGAAATACATAGTTAACATGTTTTAGGTTAATCTTAACTCAGTGAGAATATAACGAACATTTGAACTTTTAGCAATGGTTAGCATGTAGCTACTCGACAATATCATTAAACCTATGGGTAAATGCTGCTAACTCGACATCAGTGTAACTATAAAGAGCTATTTAGTTTAAAAATACTTACTAAACAATGTTACCAGTATGGGAATGTTAACTTAACTTACCTGACTGTGGTAGCTCTCAGACCGCACACGCCTGCGGACTGGTACTAATCAACACTGTGTGGAGTTATGTCTTCACTCCGTGTCTACAGAACTTTACACTGACTTTTAACTCTGACGTTAGAGCTGGTTTACTCCTCACAGAGTTGTATATACTCTCTCTAGGTTAAAATAGGTTTACACTGAAATATTGACACTCCATTTTTTACTGTGCAGCACGTATAGTGGCTGTGTCCTGTTTTAAGATCATACATGTAAAATTGTTGTCTGACCTCCGTCTGCATGCAGGTAAACTGAGGGTCTGTTGAGCTGATCGCTGGTTTCGTGAGAAAAATGTCAGCTCGTTCTTTATGTTACAGAAGCACAGAGACACAAGACCAGGCGGAAAGAGACGATCGTTCGGTGAAAATGAGAATCTGCGAATGCAACATGTGGAACACGGAGAGTGGAATATGTAAACAAACCGGTTAACGTAACCCCCTCGGTGCACTCTGCATGCTAACTGTTAGCAGAGCTAGTGAAATCTCTGAAAACATCTGAGCACTTTTGCAAACATGTTCTATGTTGACAACCTGACCAGACATGTGAAGATTACGGCGCGACATTCGCAGCTAAAACACTGTTAAAAGTGTAGTTGGTGACAGAAAAACGGGATATTTTAAAACTACACCACCACCATTGCTGCCTGTGATTTCAAATGCATTCTGGGATACCTGGCTGCCCCAAGTCTACACAAGCAATCGATTATCTAGGATCGACCTGTTTTGACTTACTTTGCACGGCAACCAATCAAATGTTAGAGAAGCTGCATGGGCAGCATTAACCCCGCCCCCTGAGTTTGATGGGTGAGGCTGACAGATAAAATTATTTCAAGATGAGAGCCAGACGCCAGGACTGCCAAAATGAAATAAATAAATATAGCATTAAATAATTTATTAAATGTGTCAATAATTAATTAAATGTGTCAATAATTAATTAAAATGTGAAATACATAAATAATTAATTAAATGTGTCAATAACTAATTAATTACATGTGTCATAACTATTTATTTAATTAATTAATTCCAATTTTAATTAATTATTGCCACATTTAATTAATTATTTAATGATGTATTTAATTAATTCATTATGGCAGTCCTGGCGTTCCATAGTGCCCACCACCCAGTTTTAAATGCATGTAGACATTGAGGGTTCTCAGGAGGGGCCGTGCTGTACAGTACATGTACAGTGTCCATTTTTTATTTATTTATTTATTTATTAACCTTTATTTAACCAGGAAGATCCCATTGAGATTAAAAACCTCTTTTTCAAGGGAGACCTGGCCAAGATAGGCAGCAGCAGATGTCTCACAGTTACAGAAATTACTCAAACACAGGCAGCAACAACACACATGCAACAATAAGTGAAAGAATACAAATAAAATAAAAAATAAAATTCAATAAAATTCAAATAAAATAAAAAGTCAGTTAAAATGACAATCAATCTAATTGAAACAGTTGCATGTTATGGACTTGGCCTCAAGGATTCGTAGTTTAGATTTAAAATCACTTAATGAAATGAATTCAGTCATTTTCCATTCCTTCTGCAGTTTGTTCCAGGCCAAGGGTGCTAAATGGACAAAAGCTCTTTTACCAAGTTCAGTTCGGGCAAATGGAACAGAAAGCAACAAGTAACCATGCGGACGAAGAGAATACCGACCAGCATGTTTCATTACAAGCAGGGAACATATATAAGAAGGCAGCAACCCAAGTATCGCCTTATATATAAAACTGTATAAATGAGAGTTCCTCCGACTTACCAAAGCAGGCCATCCTACCTGAGAGTATAACTCACAGTGGTGAGTCTGAAATTTACGGTTAGTGATGAACCTCAGAGAAGCACGATACACAGAATCAACCATTCGAAGACATTGAGCAGAAGCATTCATATATAGAATATCACCATAATCCAGCACAGGCAAGAATGTTGCAGCAACAAGCCGCTTCTTTGTATTAAAAGAGAAACACAACTTATTTTGAAAATAAAATCTCAGTTTTAACTTCAGGTTTTTCACAAGATTCTCTACATGTGGTTTGAAGGTAAGCGAGTCATCAATTAAGATTCCCAGATATTTATAGGTGTGAACCAACTCTATTTTATTACCTTCAAGAGTGGTTACTGATGGGATTGTTTGGGCTCGTCTCCTTGATTTAGAAAACAACATGAGCTTTGTTTTGTCTGCGTTGAGAACAAGTTTAAGCTGATGTAATGAGTGCTGGACAGCAGAAAAGGCTTTCTGCAAGGAGTCGATGGCTTGGACAAGAGTTGAACCACAGCTGTAAATAACTGTATCATCAGCATAGAAGTGCAAGTTTGCATCTGGCACATGTAGACTAAGATTGTTTACGTAAATGATAAATAGAAGGGGACCTAATACAGAACCCTGTGGCACTCCGTTGTGCACTGTAACAAAGTCAGAACATAGACCGTCAGATTTAATGCACTGAGTCCTGTTACTGAGGTAGTTTGAGAACCATGCCACTGCTCTCTAAGAGAGTCCTGACTGGAAGAGTCTAAGTTTTAAAATACAATGATCAACAGTGTCAAATGCTTTTGACAAATCAATAAAAAGGGATGCACAGTGTTGTTTTTTATCAAGTGCAATAGTAATATCATTTACCACCATAGTACTGTGATTCTTCCTAAAGCCTGATTGATATTCAGATAAAATGGCATTGATGTGCAAAAACTCCTTTAACTGCTCACACACAAGAGCTTCAGGAACTTTAGCCAGCACAGATAGATTAGATATTGGTCTGTAATTAGTTAACACTGCTGGGTCGCCCCCTTTTAATAGAGGAACAACAAAAGCTGATTTCCATACTGAGGGAATTTTATTCGTATCCAGTGTGAGGTTGAAAAGTGTTGTGAGAGGCTCTGCTACAAAATCAGCTGCCAGTTTCAAGAAGTAAGGATCTAGTAAGTCTGGCCCTGGAGATTTTCTAGGATCTAACAGTTTAAGAGCTTTACAGACCTCCTGCACAGAGAAAGGAACAAAGTTAAATGGCTGACCAGTGTACACCGGAAGGTTTGTGCCAGATTTTACAGAGACTGGGTTCAGAGAGTCAAACAAAGAGCCAGAAGATATAAAGTGCTTGTTAAAACAATTCATAATCTCCTTCCTATCATAAACAGGAACAGAATCCTTAAAAACATAGGTGGGTAGAGCGTGGGAGCTTTTACTCACTGAAAGAGACTTAATGATTTTCCAGAACTTCTGTGGATTATTTAGGTTCTCAGTGGTGACAGACAGATAATATTCTGTTTTAGCTTTCTTAATAGAGGAAGTACATCTGTTTCTTAGTTGTCTGAAAAGAAGCCAATCACTGGGGTAGCCTGTTTTCCTCGCTTTGGCCCAAGCCAGATTACGCTCATGAATGATATCTGCCAGCTCTTGGGAGAACCAGGGGTTTTCACGACCTTTTATCCTATATCTTCTTAATGGAGCATGTTTATTCACAATTTGCATAAACCCATCCTTAAAGAATGCCCACGCTAATTCTACATCAGGGATCAATCCTATTTTGTTCCAGTCATAATTTGACAAATCATGATAAAATGCTTGCTCATTAAAATGTTTAAGAGTTCTTTTAAAAATAATACCATGTTGTGACTTGGCCACTTTAGTATTTCTAATAGCAGCAACAACACAGTGGTCACTTAAGTCGTTACAAAAGACACCCAAAGATGAAAATTTATGAGGAACATTTGTCAAAATCAAGTCAATCAAGGTAGACTTTTCGGGGCTTTTGAGATTCGGCCGAGTGGGTAAATTGACCAGCTGGGTAAGACTGATAGAATCACAGAAAGATTTAAAATCATCTGAAACAGTTTTGAGCCAATCCCAGTTAAAGTCACCAGCTAGAACAAGCTCCCCATAATTTAGTCTGGACAGCAAAAGGTTTAAAGAACGCAGAGCTTCTGTGGAGGCAGAAGGGGGTCGATAGCAACAAGCAACTGTTATGCAAAGACCCTTTGCAACATTCACATTCAGAGCCAAAAATTCCAATTGTTTGCAAATTGATTCTGATAGAACTATTGTAGCATCAAATTTTGACTTAACATAAGCAGCAACACCACCACCTTTCTTAAACCTATCGGTGCGATAGATATTGTAGCCAGCCATGCTAACATGTTCATCAGATATATATTTAGACAACCAAGTTTCAGAAATGAGGACAATATCTGCATCTGTTGATTGAACCCAGATCTTGATCATATCCATCTTGGGTAACAAACTGCGCACATTAAGATGAACTATCTTCAGCCCAGGTGAGGATTTAAATTCAGATGGTGTCTGGCTACATTGCAGCTCAGGGCCTGGGTTAGGTTGCACATTACCAGATAAGAGCAGTAGTAAGACGATCAGAAGTCTCTGCTTTGTACTTATTGATTTTGACGTGTGAAATGTTGACACAAAGCAGGATTTTTCGTAACTAATTTTGTAATTGTACAAAGCAAGAAGGTTTTGAAGATGAGGTAAATCTTTCTGTAGTTCAAAATGATTAATGTCCTGTTCCAAATACATTGGAAATTGTACAGGATGTATAGCAGCAGTGACGCATGTAGATCTGGGAACCATGTCTCGCAGAATGGGGTCACTGTTAAATGTTCTCATCTTAGAAAAATTGAGAGTCCAAAAGTCCCCCACGGCCAATAAGCAAAGTAAAGTTATTAAAAAAGCCATTATCCAAAACACAATGATTGTTGATGCTGAATTAAATAGGCTGCACAAACCTAGGATGGCAAGTAAGGCTCCAGCCAAAAGTTCGGGTCCTGGTGGCTTGCTAGCAGAGGGCTTCTGCTAGCACATTCACCAATGTGGTGTAGAAGGCTTCAATCAACAGCACAGCGCCCGATGTATTGCAGATAAGCTTTTCGAGCAGCACAGGCCTTGGTGTGGTGCTGATGTCTTGCACTAGCAACACAGATGCAGTTTGTTCAGCCGGCAGCAAAGGCCCTGGTGTGCTGCAGACGGCCCCAGCCAGCAGCACAGGCCCTGGGGTGTTGCCTATGGGTCCAGACGGCAGAACAGGCCCTGGTGTGCTGCAGATGGCCCCAGCCAGCAGTACAGGCCCTGGGGTGGTGCAGATGGGTCCAGCCGGCAGTACAGGCCCTGGTGAGGCTCAGTTGGTTTATGCTAGCAGCACAGGCCCTGATGTGGTGCCTATGGGTCCAGCCGGCAGTGCAGGCCCTGGTGAGGCTCAGTTGGTTTATGCTAGCAGAACAGGCCCTGGTGTGGTGCCTATGGGTCCAGCTAGGCCCTGGTGCGGTGCAGATGGCCTCAGCCAGCAGCACAGGTCCTGGGATGGTGCCGATGGATCCAGCTGGCAGCACAGGCCCCGGTGCAGTGAGATGGCCTCAGAAAACAGCACAGGCCCTGGTTGAGGCTCAGTTGGTTTATGCTAGCAGCACAGGCCCTGGTGTGGTGCAGACAACCTCTGGTAGTAGCAGAGGTCCCCCCCAAAAAAGACCACTTTCCAAGAATTTACAGAATAGTTTAAAATACTCTTTGTGTCTGTATCCAGGTTGGATGAGCGCCGAGTATTTGTATATGTGTGCATAGGGTTGCCAACCGTCCCTTAAAATACGGAATCGTCCCGTATTTAGAAACAAAAGCACACGTCCCGTATTGAGCTAATAAGGGACGCACTTTGTCCCGTAATACAGTGAGAATCAAAAGTGGCCTATAACTTTTAATGGAATTAACGCTTTGTTTGAAAACATAATTCCCAGCCCCTCTCCTGCTTTGTGACCAATGAGCTGACAGCACACTTATGACAATTCGAGTATGACAATTCAGATTACTGCTCATCTCATTAGTCGAGGAAAGGTCGCTTGCGGAGAAAATACCGGAAGACAACAGATGACCACAACAAGAAGCATGGCGAACAGGCAAACAAACGCCGACATTGCGGTGCAAGTCTCGGACGACAGTACACCTAAAGCTGGGCAGACACTGTGCGATTTTTTCAGTCACGTTATTCAGCTCCTGCTCAAACTGCACGATTGACTCGCAGGGGTTAGAAGTTGGTAGGTCACGATGCAGGTCTCACACTATACCGCCCGATGCTCTGATGCGACCTGAGAGCTCACACTGTGCGTCCATAACATGAAGGTTATAACAGACAATCTGTCGCTCTCTCAGTCTTTCACTCACACAGACACGCACACCACCATCAACTTTGCTAAATTGCTAATGAAAAACATGATCAGGCAGCTGTGAATGAGCAGCAGTGTAGATCCAACTATTTTCACGGTTGTTGTGGTCGTGATCATTTTGTGATGCCACATGGAAAAGGCTCGGATGAGCTTTCCAAAGTTCTACAAGTTGTGCCTCCATCGCTTGTGTCCAGATCGCACGCTGCACAGCCGTGCTGCTCCGTCTTTTTCACCGACGTTTACGTGTTTGCGCGTGAGCAGTGTGAGCGGCTCACGAGCGATTGATGATCGGGAGCTGGTCGTGAGGTGTTAATCACTTCTCGTTACCCCACGTATACTACACGATGCACGATGAAGGCCAAAATCGGTCCGATCACCAAAACCGTCGCACGACTCAAAAATCGGCTCAAAATGGGCCAAAAATCGCACAGTGTAAGCCCAGCATTAGAGCAGCAATGTTTGTTCCCCTCAGACAAAGGGAAGAATGGGAAAAGGAAAACACCTGGCTGGAAAAAGTTAATATGGGCATGTGCAATGAATATCAGCGCTATGTGGCCAGAAGTGTGATAATATAATTTATTTTGTGTAATAAACAACTGCAAGGATAGATAGTCATCTATTTGTTGTAATCAATACATAAAAGTAATACATAGATGAATAATGATGATGAGTTATGATGCGTAATCATGGGAACAAGCGGGTTTACAAACAGGAGCAGCTGATTAGCATTAGAAAAGCTGAAATAATACCTCAACTGAAGCCAATTGTACTAAATGCACTAAATGTGCACTGTTACAAGAATATTTTTGTTCTATTGTTTTCTATTATTTTAAGTTAAGCGGGACAGAGTTCTTTTAAAGAAAGATTTACTTTTATTCTCAAAAGTTAAGCATGACAGGCTTCTGTTTAAGAAAGAGACCTGTTTTACTGTGTTAATGTTGTCATTTTGAGCTAAAAATAAATGGCTAAATGATCATTTGTTTCCCATGTGTTCATATCACAAAGAATAGAATATGCATGTACTTAAATCAACTTCAAGTCAAATGGTTAAAAAAAATAATTTCACACACAAAAAAAGAGCTAGAAAATTCACCACACTGGGAAGGGTGAAGACAACTGGGTTGCCCGGCCCTGGCCACGAGGTGTCCCTTATTTATTTTTCAGGGAGTTGGCAACCCTATGTGTGCATGAGGGTGGGAATGCATGTTTAGGTCTGTGTGCGCCTATTCGTCTGTGTCTATATGTCAGCTCGGGTCTTACACTCCACCCCCTTGGAACATCTCAGGCCCTCCAAGGTATGGAGGCTTATTTCCCCTCACCACACTCCCTGCTGGTGGCTGATGCCCTCAGACATCGGTGCGTTCTTGGTGTCCAGGGCTGGACGCTCAGGTCTGTACCAGCTCACTCCCCGGTACGGCTGCTCTGTGGGGCCTGGTGCCTGTGGCTCGGTCGGGCCCCTTGCGGGGGCTCGATTCACTCTGGCACAGCTGACTGCCGGCAGAGCCCGCGTGTACGTCACTGCAGCCCCCTCTGGCTTCTGCTCTGTGGCTGTTGGGTGACCCCTCATCTGGGGTTCTCCTCAGCTCTTCCCAGGAAGGTGGCACGGTTGCCCCTCCGGTGGTCCTCTTTGGGTGCTCGCACTCTGGGGGCCTCTGGATGTCTGGGGCCTGGATCTCCTCCATGCCTGCTTCATGCCCTGGGGGACGAGGCTGTGGCTCCCCACACCAGCAGATCGTTACATGGAGAAGCCTTTTGAATAGACGAGCACTCATCCACACAGGTGTTCACACACACAAGCTACACCTTTCTTGGCTGCTACCTCAAACCACATTATGCGATGTCAATCTTGCGTGCTGCACAATCACATTCAGTATTTAATATTTACTGTTATTTACACTTAGCTAGATTATTGCAATGGTGTTGTGTTATTATGTTGCTCTCTTTTTTGCTTGTTGTCTCTTATTTTCTTCTCTCAACAGGTGACCTGGGAGATATTTTTTAAGTGCCCTTTCTCACTGTCCCTCTTCCCCTTTTCTTCCTTCCTTCCTTCCTTCCTTCCTTCCTTCCTTCCTATCCCCCAGTCATGTCTGTCCTATCTGTAACAACTGAAAATAAATTAAAATAAATAAATAATAACAAAGGTTGATCAAATGGACCAATATGGCAAGGCCGTGATGGTCCATTTGGTAAATTAAGTTAGTTGGGCATCTTTTTTGGCCTTCAGACAATAATTCTGATGGCTAAAAAACGAAACGGGACAACAACAAGAAAAGAAAGAAAGAAAGAAAAAAGTAATAAAAATGTATCTAAAACATATTTTAAGATGAATCTTTTTATGACTGAGTAAAAAAAAATGCTAAAATTCGAGTGCAGTGTTGAGTAAAATGGTTTTATTAAAATTTAATTGACCCTTTGAAATTATTTGTTGGAAGTCTTAAATCCCACTGAACAGGGGAAGAGAAAGAGACAGAGACACAAAGATAGCAACACAGAGGTAAATAAACATGGAGATAAGACACTGAGAATAAGACAGAAGGGGAAATGCCCAAAGTCTCATATCTCTGACAAGTTAAGTCACTTTTATTCATAAAAAAACCCAGAACTTAAATATAATTATAAACCACACATAAACATAATCATAGAACAATTAAAAGTAAAACATACCAAAAACACATCAAATGGAGAGTGAAGCAAATATTATTAATAACAACAAATGCACATATTAATAATATAAACCAAAATCCTTCAATAAAAAGGCTACAAACAGAAACAATTTGAAACAGCAATAAGAAAACAGTGAAAGTGACTACAGATATAGACCTTCCTAGGGAGGCCTGAAGTGCAAACATACCCTCTACACTCCCTTCATAAAACAGGGGACCATGATTACCACCATAGTTGGCCGGTCTGAAGGCACTGACCTCAACTTCCATACAATGTTTGAGCAGGACAACCAGGACAGACCCACAACATACAGAGCCTTAAGTGACCGCAGGCAAATCTCATCCACCCCACCACCACAGTGATGGGCAAGTCTCCCTGCCCACTGTACAAAATGTGCTTCACAGACGTTGTTTCATGTTGTAAAGATTGTGCCTTAAAAAAATAGCCACAAGAAGTTTTAAAGAAATCTTTATTTCACTTTTAAGACACATAACCAACACCAACATACGAATCAACAGGATGAGCACATGCTGAAATTCAGTCTTCATGAAAATCAAGATTAAATCACAAAATGTTTGGTCTCATGTGTGTTTCTTTCCAGCTTTGACTCTGTGGAGTAAAACCTCTCCACTAAACAAAAAAAGAAAACATCTCAGCAACTTTTTTGTCACCTCCACAGCTCAACACGATACAAATATCACATCAAATGAATGTAAATACGTGTTTCATCTTCATTACAGGTTTTAATGGAATATGCAACAAACAGAATTAGGGCTGTGACATATCATATGATCTGCAATAATACTGGTATAAATGTTTACAAAAAAGTGTGTTTAGAGGAACATCATGTGTTTGCATTCACCCCAATGAGTCAACCCCAGTCATGTCTCACAGCCAGAGCCATATGTCGGGCTCCAGTCACAGTTTGGTAGCTGAATGTTCGCAAAATATGCAAGAAAACTTTTCCCACTGAAAGTGAAAAAAGCAAACCTGTTACAACACTTTAAGCAAAAACACACTTGAGTACAACCGGGCTGTGAAGGCACGTGAGCAGGAGATACTAGCAGCAGTGATGTGCGACCCAAAGGTAAACAAATGATTCAACCATGCATCACTGGAGCACTCGCGAGTTACATTTCATATAACAGCAAGAGCAGTCAGTGGATGGAAATTACTGATGTGCTACACGGTGGAAAAGCAGGAGGTTAAAAAGCTCGACCCAAGATGAAACAAACCAGGTAGAATTTCTTTTCCTTATATGACAGAATTGTGCAGGCTCCGCATTACAAGGTTATTTTGGATATTAAGCTAGAGTGTAAGCACTTGTAATACACTTTTCTTAAAACTTCCAGGAAAAACACCCCTGAGGATACTTATGTGCTCATATTTCATGTATGCCGTGTCACTAACATTGCACTATAATGTTGTTCATAGAGTATTTAAAGGTAGAATGGGAGGCAGAGCCTTCAGCTTTTAAGATTAGACTTAAAACTTTCCTTGTTGCAGATGGGGGTCCCTCCCTGAGCCTGGTTCTGCTGGAGGTTTCTTCCTGTTAAAAAGGAGTTTTTCCTTCCCACTGTCGCCAAAACGCTTGCTAATAGGGGGTCATATGACTGTTTGGGTTTTCTCTGTTTTCATTGTATTATTGTTGGGTCTTTACCTTACAATATCAAGCACCTTGAGGTGGCCACATTTTCACACTTTGAATTAGCTAAGCTGTCATCAGTGACAGCAGCTCACTGGAAGAGAAAGATGGAAAATCCATCATTTACTTACACATATAAATGCTGCTGCCTGCCGAGCTGATAAAATGTACATTATTTTTTTTAAATGTAAGTTTCTTGAAATATTATTTTGAGGCTATATCTCCCACCCCTACATACAATAAACAATACAGAGTTTTTTAAGGAAGGAGGTCATCTGATCTGCTCTGATCTGGCTTCTCAGTGGACTGCTTCATCTGACAGTTCTCCCACTTTTAACTAGTGTGAATCCTCATGTGTCTTTGTAACTGTATCCTCTGAATGAAGCTTTTCACCTGTGTGGATTCTCATGTGAGTTTTCAAGTTTATCATCAGGCTGAATCTTTTTCCGCAGGTGCTGCAAGAATGTGGCTTCTCACCTGTGTGAACCCTCATATGTCTCGTTAGTTTGGATCTGTACTCAAAGGTTTTTCCACAAATCTCACATTTCACAAACTTTTTACTTGTGTCAGTTTTACGCTGACTCTCTGACACAGGAAAGTTGTCTTGCTGATCTCTGCTCTCTGGTTCAGGAGAGCTGGAAGAAAGGAGATGTTCACTGTCCAGCTCTGGCTCACTTTCCTCATAAGTAGGAGCCACCATGAAGATAATAATGCCTTCAGTCTCCTGCTTCACTACAAGCTGATCTACGTCCTGACTGGTGCAAGGTTCCTCCTCTTCCTCTTTTATGTGTGGAAGCTCCGGATCCTCCTGGTCGAGGCTGAAGTTTCTCTCCTGGTCCCCAAAAACCAGTTCCTCCTCACATTCATGCTGTTGTGGGAAAGCTGAGGTGACAAATGGACAAAATTACTTGTCTTAGATAAATATAGAAGTATAACAAGAATGACTACTCGGCAGTGGTGTCTACAGCTGTCCATTTCCAACTCTACAACAGAGTTTAATCAAAATATCATCAGAAATATCATCATATCATTTACCCAGACCTGGAAACTGTTAAAATAAGATTTCATGCACTCACTTCTAACACGTTAGTAAATTTCTATGCACCAATCACAGTTTGTCCACCAATTACTGTTGGAAAGATGTTTATGTAAATGATAAGACAAACATCAGACAGAAGGGGAAATTTAAAAGTAGGATTAAAATATGGGGATAAAAAGCAGCGAAGCTCTCAGAAAACCTCGACTAACAATCAGCTGAGTTTATTTAAACACTGGCCTTGAAGAACTCTGATGTGTTTCCAAAATATCTTTATTGAATGAATTAAAGTCATATTAATTTTTAGGTAAGACCATTACGGTTTTACATACCCCTGCTGTGTAAGTTCATTTCAGGTTTCCAGATGTTATCCAGCTGTCTGAGCTGCTCTTCTTCAGTCCAGATGAGGCCTTCATCCTCCTGTTTGAGTACAATCTTTTCTACGTCATCGCTGATGCAGAGTTCCTCCTCTTCCTCTTTGATCTGTGGAGGATCTGGGCCCTCCTGGTCCAGACTGGAGTTCCTCTCCTGGTTGGAGACCTGCTGGTCATACAGGCCCTCCTCTTCCTCACACTTCATGTTAGGGGGAGATCTTGAGGAACAAAGGGTCACTGAGGAAAAAGGTTAATAATGTGATGACAGGAAAACACATCTGAGCAAATATAGTCCACTCTGAGCATGTCCTCATATGGGAGTGAAATTTAAACTGTACAAATGTGAAAAATGAAAGTGTAAGTTACTCTCGAGCTCTGATACTCTTATTAGGAAAGTTCAGAGTACAAATCATTCAGGTAGCTGCTGCCAGCTTCACGCTGCAAGTAAATGTTTGTCATTGTTGTAGATTAAACTGAAAATCTCACAGTGCCATAGCAGATAAGTACCAGTCAGGTTTCACAGCCAGTCATTGCACAGAATCAACCCAACTAAAGTCATCAGTGATCTGAAGATTATTAGGGACTCAGAGTTTCAGTCTTAGTTCTATTTGATCTCATTGCTGCCTTTGATACTGTTGATCATGACATTTTAAATCAAAGGTTTCATCATTTAGTTGGTTTAACTGGACAGTTTTCAATTGGCTCTCGACCTTTGACCCAGTTAAACCTCTCAGGTCATCAGGTTCAGATCTGTTAACTGTTCCCAAAATCAGATGTAAGTGTGCTAAGAGTGTGTTCAGTTACTGTGCTCCTGTTCTTTGGAGCATGCAGCCATAGTTTGCCTGCTGTGGCTGCATTCAAAACTAACAACTATGTTTCCATGCTTTGTGAATAACACTGACATCTGTGAGATTTGAGCTGATTTAGTTCGAGTTAAGACTGTTTATTAGAACATTACAAAGTTATTTTAAAAACTTCATCATTTTCTTGAACCCAAATATAATTCAGTTGAAAAATATACATTTTAAAATGAGGTGAGGATGGTGGGGGAGGCACGATGGTCTTGTAGGGTTAGACCCTGATTAAGGGGTATTTTTGAAAGTAAAGCCCATCTCTCAAAGTCCCTGCCGGCCTGCCTCCACCTCGGGAAGCCTGTGGGTGCAGACGGAGGTGAGGAGCACCACAGGCGGCAGAGGACTGTCTGTAGCCCCGGAGTGAGGGTCAGAGAGCCGAAGCAGACAGCGAACTGTGGCACAGTGCAGAAAACAGAAGCTTTCCCTCCCTGCCTCCTTTATCTTAATCTCCTAAATAAATCTTCTATAAAGGCACTTTCTCTCGGTCTCAAGGTTTGTTTAATGCTAAAAGTTTACCGTAAAAAAGAGACGCACTTGTGTGATTAGCCGCTCCCTGATTTCAGTATGTTAGCCTACAAGCTGAGCTCTGATCAGGTCCTACATGAGTTGTATTCTTGTGTTAGTCCACTGAGACCATCGCAGTTTTACCTGTTATGCGTAACTTTATCTCGGGTTTCCGGCTGATATCCAGCAGTCTCTGCTGAAGGTTGATCTCATACTGGACGATCAGACGTTCTGTTAACCTCAGAGCAGATTTCTTCTGCAGCAGTCAGCCGGTCTCTCCACTATTGCTTCTAAACGAACAATAAAAAAAATGTAATTATAGAAAAACACTTCTGAGAAGATAAAGTTTTAGTTAAAGTCTGTAATGAGGGCATGTTGCTCACATTTGCAGGTGAAATTAAAAGTGTGTAAAAATGAAGTTATTTGTGCACTCTGATGCAAATGAGAACTTGAGTTCTGACATTTTTCAGCAACATTAGGAGTAAAAAAAACCTTTCAAACAAAAAAGAACTCACTTATTACTGACTGACTGATGATCTATTTTGGAGTTGATCTCGAAACTGATCTACATCTTGATATTTTTCAAAATAATCTTCACTATTGGGGGTGGCTGTAGCTCAGGCGGTAGAGCAGATCATCTACTGATCGGTTCGATTCCCGGCTTCACCTAGTCTGCATTTCAAATATCCTTGGGCAAGATACTAACTCCAAGTTGCCTCAAGTTGCTCTTTGATCTGTGGAATGTGTGTCTGAATGTTGGTAGAAAGCACTAAGAAAAATGTGCTTGTGCGAATGGGAGTGAGTGGGTGAATGCACAAGTTTTGTAAAGCGCTTTGAGTGCTCAAGATTGAGTAGAAAAGCGCTATATAAGAACCAGTCCATTTAAAACTCCCTGTCATGTTTTCACGAATACACATTAAATAGATCTGACTGATACAAACTGTAGGTTTAATATTAATGTTAACACTTCAGAAAAGCGATTACAGTTTTACCGCTGGTCTGTAAATCTTTCTCAGGTTTCCAGATGTTATGCAGCTGTCTGAGCCGCTCTTCCCCGCTCCAGACGACGATGCCTTCATCCTCGTGTTTCACTACAAGCTGTTCTCCCTCTTGACTGATGCAGAGTTCCTCCTGTTCCTCTTTGATCTGTGGGGGATCTGTGTCCTCCTGGTCCAGATTGAAGTTCCTCTCCTGCTTCCAGACCTGCTGGCCAGCCAGATCTTCCTCCTCCTTACACTTCATGTTGATGTGGGACTTGAGGAACAAAGTAAAAAGAAAAAGATTAGACAGGTAAAGGTGCAGCCTCAGTCAGCAGGGCTGTACACTGTGAGCATGTTGCTCACATATGTGAGAGAGGTTTGTACAAATGTTTCAGAAGCACCATGTGACTCCCTCTCTTTGTTGGAAAGTCTTATTAATTCACTTTATAACTATTACTTTGAAGATAAATTTCTACCATCACAAAAATATTATGACCTCTTTAAAAACAAACAACGGCAACTACATGACTTAAATTCCATGTTTAGATGAAGGTAATGGTCAATGCCTTTTGACAGGGGAAAAACCTCCACACAGAAGAATCTTACTTGGCTGAATCATAAATTATTCACCATGATTAAAACTGCAGATGAGCAATAATCTGCATTTTATTTTAGCCAAAGAGGAATGTTTCTGTTTGTCTGTGATCTGACTTTTTCTGCTGGGTCCAAATTTCATTTTATCCTGTGTAAGTTTGTTTCTCTTCCTGTTAACTAGCAAAGTCAAAATCACCTTGATTCATTTAACTTTAATTCAATTATAAATGTAATCATTTTATTGAACAATTAATTTCATTTCAATGAAAAACAATTACTTAAAAGAAAGAGATTAAGTTGGAGAGAGACATGTGGCCATCTTTTAGTGAGTTAGACCCTGATTAAGGGGTATTTTTAAAAGTAAAGCCCATCTCTCAAAGTCCCTGCCGGCCTGCCTCCACCTCGGGAAGTCTGTGGGTGCAGACGGAGGTGAGGAGCACCACAGGCGGCAGAGAACTGTCTGTAGCCCCGGAGTGAGGCGTCGTGAACCGAAGCAGACAGCGAACTGTGGCACAGTGCAGAAAACCGAAGCTTTCCCTCCCTGTTTGGTTTTGATGTGTCTCATGAAAGTCTATTGTTAAAAGTTGACCTTTAAAAAAAACGGACGCACTTGTTTGATTAGCTGCTCTCTGATTTTAGCCTGTTAGCTTACAGACTGAGCTCAGATCGTTCCTGTGTTAGTTCATTGAGAACATCACAGTTTTACATACCTGCTGCGTGACTTCATCTCGGGTCTCCGGCTGATATACAGCAGTCTGAGCCAGTGGCGGATCTCATCATCCTGGACGACTGTTTTTAATGTTTTTAACCACGGAGATTTCTTCTGCATCATCAGTCTCTCATTGTTAAACTCTCCCAGAAACTGAAGACAGTTGTGCCATTTCCGCGCTTCTTCTTCTTCTATTGAGTAGACGGCAGACTACACATGTCCAAGGGTAATACTGTCCTCCTCAGGCCATTGGCATCAAGTCAAAGCCTTAAAGTCTGGTACTTTGCGCATGGTCATTTTTTACGAACAGCAGAATCACAAGACAAAGCGTGCCAATGTTTATACTTTTCACTGTGACTGCCAAATAGATGAAAAAGTAGATGTTAAAAAACAACTTATAGTTTTGTCATTGGGCTGGTAGAAAGCTATGAGTTTCTGTCCCTTTGTCTGACCTTAGAGACTTATTTTAAAAGGAAACATTACAATCCTTTAAAGCAAGTATTTTCACCTCTGTTCCCCCCTCTGTACTTAGCTTTTTTGTTGTCATGTCAGTAATTGTCCAGTTGATGGCTCCCTTGGATCACAAGCCTGTCTCATGAGTCCAAGTGAATATATTCTTAATAAACAGCTTTGAAGAATTTGTGACCAACTTTGTTTAATTCGGAACATCATCATCATGAGTCAAACTCACTCTTGGATCTACAAAATATTTAACAAAAACAAACATCACTGAATCATAAGGTATTTGCTCCAACTCTTAGTCCAGAAACACATGAGTGAACTAGATCAGCTGCTCCTCCAGTTCAGCTGTGGATTTATATCATTATTTATATTTGTAAAGTGGATATGCAGTTTTTCAGTACTAATATAAGCATTTTATATCATTGCTTTATTGACAGATGTTTGGTGTTCAAGGTCAGGCATCAGTTTGAAAAAAACAAACACACACACTGAGTTGAACTTGAACTTCCTACTGACAAAAACTAAAATTGGTGCAAAAATAACCAGAAACATATAAGAAGCATCCTGGAGGTGCTGCAGACAAGATAGGACCAATAACATGTCAACAGGAAATCCTTTTTACTAATTTGTTTATTTCTTTTTAGATTTTTACTCTCCATTTTAAGCCATGATGTTTGCTGATACTGTGTTCCTACTGTTTGTTCTCATTAATAGTTCTGTTTTTAACATTCTGTGCTGAAGCTGAAGGAAATGTTTCTACAGTGTCAGATGATACAGCTCCAAACTAAATAAGTGACTAACTAACGATGCTTTAATACACTTTACTATAAATTATGATATAGTGCACTTTCTTAAAATTTCTTATTGCTCTGTAATTAATTGTTTTCTTTATAAATGTACAAATGAGAATAAAATCTGTGTGATAAAGGAAGGTCTGTAGACTTCTCTGTTAAGATCAGTGAAGAGAAACAACAACATACAAATACCTAAGAAAAATATTCAGTAAACATTTAGAAGATAGAGAAGTTTATGTTGTCATGTGGAGAAATTTTTCAAATAAAAATATCCATAAGCATTGATAGTCTCCATGGCTGAACAGACACAGGAAAGAGCTCCACCTATAAAACGTAAAAACATCAAGACAACATGTTGAAGATGTCGAGGTACTGCCCATAATGTTTGACTGACATCTGATTTATGTGCAGCACATAAATACCACAATAATGATGGAGAGAAACTAAAAGGGAACTAAAATACAGATTTAAACTTACAACAATATGAAAGACTTCAGTCTATTTCACTTTAATCAACTCAGCAGTGGTTCCATAACAGTAAAGCCTCAGTCCAGCATAGAGCGGCTGAGTGAATGTGGTCTGGACTCTGTGGAGGAGAGTCATGGTTTCAGAGACGCTGTAGAAGGACAAAATACCTGCTCTGTGATCCAGGTACACTCCTACTCTGGAGGAACGAGGACCTGAGACAGGAGTTTCAATGTTGTTGTACCGAAATGTAAAACTGTTGTTGTTACAATCTAATGACCAAGATTTGTCATTACGTCCAAATCCACATTCACCTCCTTTTCTGCTGATATTCTTGTATGCGACTGCTACATAAACTTCTCTCCCTCTCCACTCCACCTCCCAGTAACAACGTCCAGTCAGACTCTCTCTACTCAGGACCTGATACCATCCAGTGAATCTGTCTGGATGATCAGAATAAGACTGTTGTTGTTTCATAAATGTTGCTTTTCTGTTCCCCTCTGATAATAACAGCCATGTGTTTGCTGTGTTTGGATCCAGTGTGATTTCACATGAATATTTTAAGAATCCAGCTCTGGTCTTTGGCTCTGGTGGATCTGACAGTAAAACATCCACTTCAGTGACTGTCAGTGAGATGTTTGTCCATTCCTCTCTCAGAATGTCCTGTAGTTTATCTCTGACCTCTGACACAGCTGCTGTCACATCCTCAAAGTAGCTCAGAGGACGGATATTGATGCTGGATGAGTCTGTAGACTCACTGAGTGCTGACAGTGAGGGGTAGTTGTGTAGAAACTGGATGTGATCCTCTGTGTGTGAGAGCTGCTTCAGCTCAGCATCTTTCCTCTTCAGCTCAGTGATCTCCTGCTCCAGCTTCTCCTGAAGCTCTTTGACTCGACTCACTTCAGTTTCCTGCTGGGATCTGATCTGCTGCTTCACATCAGAGCTTCTTTTCTGGATGAGATGGATCAGCTCAGTGAAGATCTTCTCACTGTGCTCCACTGTTTGATCAGCAGACTGATTGATGGCCTCCACCTCCTGTTGAAGCAGCTTCACATCTTTCTCTCTGTCCTGGATTCTCTGCTGGATGTTTTGTCGACTCACCTCCAGCTCTCTCTGCCTCTCAGTCCTTTCTGCTGCAGCTGAGACTGTGTCGTGGCCTTTATGTTCATCCACAGAGCAGAGATAACAGATACTCTGCTGATCAGTACGGCAGAACATCTTCATCACCTCATCATGACGAGAGCAGATGTTCTCCTGGAGCTTCTTGGAGGGCTCCACTAGCTTGTGTTTCTTTAATGAAACTGCAACAATATTATGAGTCTGAAGGTGTTTCTCACAGTAAGATGCCAGACAGAATAAACAGGACTTGAAGGCTTTCATTTTTCTTCCAGTGCAGACATCACAGGCCACATCTTCAGGTCCAGCATAGCAGTGATCAGCAGGAGCAGCTTGGAGTCCAGTCTTCTTCAGCTGCTCCACTAAAACTGCTAACATGGTGTTTTTCACCAGGACAGGCCTCACTGTGAAAGTCTGTCTGCACTGAGGGCAGCTGTAGATTTTCTTCTTTTCCTCTTCATCCCAGAAGCTTTCAATACAGTTCATGCAGTAGCTGTGTCCACAGGGAATAGCCACCGGATTCTTCAGTAGATCCAAACAGATCGAACAAGAGAAGGTTTCTCGGTCCAGCTGAACACTTTTCTGCGCCATTTCACCCAACAGTGTCAGTGACTGTGTGAGTTTCACTTCCTCAGAACTGAAACTGCTCTGATCTAAACAACATAGGTTTCTGTAGCGAATGGGATCTGTCAGCTCTTATACGTCACCACATGTTGGTTGCACCCATCTTCAAACTGCAGATCAGAAGGGGAGGGAACAAGGGAACATGTGGACAGAGAGGAGGTGCTGAGTTAGAGAGCAGGAAGAGGGAGGGTTATCAGACACTAATTCAATCCTGGAACATGTGAGCCTGTGAGTTTTTCATTTAAAAATAGCACTGCTCAGCCTTTAAAGTTGTTAAATAAACTTAACATTTAAAAGACAATCTTTTTATGTAAATTAGTTTAAATTATTATTTTAGTCATTACAGGATATCAAATACTGCAGCTGAACTAAGAAATTGTTGTAGAAAAAAGCAATAAAAGGTCGTTCCCCCTCTGTCCCCTCCTGGTCACCTGTGCCTCAATTTTATGAGATGAGATGGATCAGCTCAGTGAAGATCTTCTCACTGTGCTCACTGTTTTATCAGCAGACTGATTTTATTCCACAACCTAGACATCCACATTACTCACACTCTCATAACACATACATATAGGGCCTTGGGATCGGCCATGTTATACGGTGTCCAGAGGACAGTCTTTGTATTCAACCTCACCTCTGGCGCTGGTGCCTATGGAGCGCCAGGACTGCCATAATGAATTAATTAAATACACCATTAAATAATGAATTAAATGTGGCAATAATTAATTAAAATTGGAATTAATTAATTAAATAAATAGTTATGACACATGTAATTAATTAATTATTGACACGTTTAATTAATTATTTATGTATTTCACATTTTAATTAATTATTCCATCATCCATTCGCTTCCGCTTATCCTTTTCAGGGTCGCGGGGGGCGCTGGAGCCTATCCCAGCTGTCATAGGGCGAGAGGCGGGGTACACCCTGGACAGGTCGCCAGTCTGTCGCAGGGCCAACACACATTTAATTAATTAATTATTGACACATTTAATTAATTATTTAATGATATATTTATTTATTTCATTTTGGCAGTCCTGGCGCCTGGCTCTCATCTTGAAATAATTTTATCTGTCAGCCTCACCCATCAAACTCAGGGGGCGGGGTTAACGCTGATCAAGTCAAAACCATTGCTTAGGCCTGGTGGCCATTGTTTCTAGCACACAACAACCGGCATGTGGAAGCTAACAGAACTGAACTTTGAAAAACCCTGTTTGTGTGTCACCAAATACCGTTTTAATATTTTTTTAGCCGAGAATGTAGTGGTTTAATCTTCATGTGTCTGGTCGGTTTGTCAAGATACAGCCTCTTTGCAAAAGTGCTTCGATGATTTCGGAGACATCTGCCCAGTCTCACGGCAAAGCGTGGGATAGACCCGCTCGCCTCGCAAGCAATCCCACCGACAAAGCGCAGGCCCCGGTACACAGCTGTAGTAACCCCCGCTGACTTCTTTTACTGAGGTTATATTTATCGGTGTTTTATTTCCTGATGTTCTTATGTGTCCTACGTGTTTCAGTCGCCAATTCTGAATTATAACTAACATTAAAAACATGTTTAAGGAGGAGAGAGAGCAAATAAATCTGTTTAACATCTGATCTTTGGGTTTTTGTTCAGTAATCAGCGTGACCTGTGTATAAACGCATAAAAGAGATAACGTTGGTGTTTCTGTCATGTAGTAACTGCTGGCTTTAACTGTACAAAGGTTGTTCGACACTATGAAACACATACAGACTTCATGATGTTCGGCTAATATTTTTATTGTGAATATTAATCATGAGGGTAAACGGCCCTGTACACCACGGAGCGAGGTCAGCATATCCACGATATGCAGAGTTTCCCAGCTGACTAACTGCCAACTATTCCAGAGACGTGAAAATATACAGCATAAAGAAAAGTGTAAGAGACCCAGCAGCAGATTAGAATAACAGTTATACATTTAATAAATCACCAAATGAATCCAAGAAACGAGCAAACCTGTTCCGACAATTTGAGTTTGTGTTCCCTCAGCTGCAGACTCGCTGCTGTTTAAATGTTTGAAAAGGAAGATTAGATATAAACAAACGTCAAACGTAGACTCAGTCTGCCTTCACATTTGATATGAGGCCACACAGTAAAAAACTGTCAATTTTACACTTAGAGAGTTGATTTTAACTCTGTTTCAGATAACATTTGGTCCCACTCAAAATTAGGGTAAAATTTACTCTATGGCCAGTGTTAACTTTTTAGTGTTAATTCTACTCAGTTTAGTGTCAAAATTAACAACAAAATGTGTAAAAATATTTAACACTGAGGGTTATTCACACTGTTTAGAGTAATATGATTTCACTTTATAGAGTTATTTTTAGTCCAAGTTCACTCTAATGTGTAATAATATTTCATTTTCATTATTTTTTCATATTTATCATATGATGCTATATTTCTAAATGGCTGTGATCTATCCTATATTATGAAAATAACTACAAACATACAGGTTACAGTAACAGCATTTATTAGCATAACAAACTCTTACAAATGACAGTAAGTAATGACAGTTGTCATTCACTCCATACGACAATTGTATGTCAAAAGGCCTGGGATAATGCAGGCTGTCAACATGAAAGACAACTAAATCTTGCTTTGTCCTGGTCAACTCATAAGCATGGAAATGTTCTTGAAAGGCTACTGTACAAAATGGCAAAATGAGAAGTACCAGTTTCTCATGTATTATCAGAACTGACTCAATCTGGTAAAACACAGGCATTTCAGACACTACTTTGCCACAAATAACCAAATGCGGGCGGTAAACAATACCATTCTGTTTAGCCCAGTTCACTTTCATAACTTGAACTCTATTGGGCAGTTGCATTGCTATTGCAATTCCAGAACCTCCTTTTACCATATCTAAAGACACCATTTTTCCTGGACCAATGTCTAACCGACTAAAGGTTGTTGAAGATTGCCAAATGTATGCCATATAATTCTGGTGTTTTTTTGGCCAGCGTTTTGGTGATATTTTTGAATGATTTGAGCAGTTTCTTGAAAAAATTGTGCTTACCTTCATAGCGCATGCACCAACTATGAAGTACAGGCCCTATTTTTTGGATGCAGCGAGGATAATGGATAAGAAAATGGTGCTTTGGTAAAAGTTTTTTCTGGGGATACAACCAGAGGTGTGGACTCGAGTCACATGACTTGGACTCGAGTCAGACTCGAGTCATTAATTTTATGACTTTAGACTTGACTTGAAAAAATGTTCTAAGACTTGTGACTTGACTTGGACTTTTACACCAATGACCTGGGACTTGAATTGGACTTGAACCGGTTTACTTGAAAAGACTTGATATTTTACCCCAAATATAAAATTTAACATGCATATTATATAGAGATTGAAAATGTGACGTCATTCACGGGTAGAACCGCAAAGGATTCTGGGAACTCGTGGCAAGCGGTACTAGCGCACGCAGGCTTTCAATTAAAATCAGTTATACAGCGATAAAAAGAAACACAAAAATGTCAAGAAGCCGTTGTATTATTAACTGCAATAGCCGGTCGCATGACAGCCACGGGAAGCCGACGGGTAAAGAGATCGGTTGTTATCGGATTACGTCGTTGAAGAGAAATTGTTCAAGCCATGTTTCCGAAGTAACAAAGAGCCGACGGATGGCCTGGATTGCAGCCATTCAAAGATCAAATATAACATCCCAGAACTCTCCAGCTCACAGGTTAGTCTGCTCCAAGCATTTACACGAAGGTCAGTGTTTTTTAGTAGTTAATACGTCATTTTCATAACATAATTGGTGATATAGGTTACAAGCAACTCTGGCGCTGAACAGAAATTGTCGCGCTATGCTCCTTTATTTATTGTGCATAAATAGTGAATTGTCCTGACACAATATTGCGTTTCGCTTCTGTTATTATGGTACATGGGCAAAAACATATACTTTTATTCACAGGATAAAACAGGTTTTTTGTATCACTAATTGTCCAGTACGATTACAGCATACAGTATTATTGTCACTGCTACATTTCTGTGATGCTACCAGAAATTATTTCCACTACTAATTAATTACCGTTGAGCTCAAAGGTCCTATTAATAAACGGTTAAGGAATGTGTATTTATGACGACGATTTGTGAGACTGGTAAACTTATGATACGTACGATGGTCTTTACTTTCTACACGGTGCATTTCAAGGTCCTGCACCCATCCGTCGGTAAACTGTACCTGGGCTTGTTGCAGTGACCTGAAGTTACTAAACTTCATGAGTGTATGCACTCACTCCAAGAACCGTATGATTATAAATATGCATATAAATATGCTAAGATGAGATAGCTGACTTCATCTAACTAGCAAATGTTGTCCAGGCTACGTTGGTGATACAGTTTTTTTTAATGTGTATGATATTTTTGTCATGCGATTTTAAAGCTGGTCCTACAACCGCATCCAAGAATAACATGCAGCTTATCTCAGAACTATCGGTGAAAATTATTCTTGGAGCTAGGTTTAATTGAGCTGCATTTTAAAGAGGTGCAATTTCACAATTTGTGTATATTTTCTAAGTTCACTATTTTGTCATGTGTTGAGAAAAACACAGATTTTAAAATTACATGGTCTAATATTTACATTTAGCATAACTGCAACATTATTTTTTCGTTGTTTTTTTTTTTTAAAGACTCGAAAGGACTTGAAATTCAAAGTTTCAGACTTGTGACTTGACTCGGACTTTTACACCAGTGACTTGAGACTCGACTCTGACTTGCCTGACATTACTTGAGACTTGACTTGAGACTTGAGGATAAAGACTTGAGACTTACTTGAGACTTGCAAAACAATGACTTGGTCCAAACTCTGGATACAACATCTTGAACAGTTTGTGGTGTTCCACAATCAAATGTTTTAAATATACACACATACCTTGAGATAACATAGGAGAAAATACAATGTTAACTATCTGTAGTAATAAAAGTAGTAGGCCCCGATGTTGGTCAGTAGAGGTTACCAAATCTCCAAACATGAGGGGAACATTCCTCAGTAAGCACCATGTCTGAATAGCATTCAGTCCCAGATCATTAGACTCTCCACCTAAATTCACAGCTACTGGCCTATTGTTTTTCTCCATGAATCCATAATCAAAACTTTGTATTCTCAAATTCACTTCTCCCAATGTAAGATGTTGTTCTTTTAAATACAAAAACAATAACTTCAGTTTGTACTGGGCCACTCCTTCCAAAACATCATGCATCACATCAACTGAGAAGTTCTCAGTTGTGTGAAAATATGTCAGTGAATTCAATAAGCATGAACTCTTTACACCAAAAACATAAGGAAGCAATGGATTATTAGACATTTCCTGACAGTGAGCAGTGTGGTTGTCTTTGGTGCGCAACACTATTTTGGGGGAAATCTTCAGAGAATTCTGTTTGAAAGTCATCTTTATCAGCTAAACAAAACCTGCAACAGTACCTTGCACTGAAAGACTCCACCAGACCAAACAAGCTATGTAAGCCTAAATTATCACCAGTGACCTGTACCACACTACCACGAACATAACCACCGAATAGTGGAATCTCAATACCATCGCTCTCTAACACTTTAATGTCTCGAACAATAGGAACAAGAATTTCACTAAAACCATAACGTTTCAGATCTTGTGCATGAAATAAGGCACAAAGGTGTATGTTGGCCAAAAAAGAATTCCATTTGGGAGAGAAGTTTCTTAAGGTAAAATATACTGCACCCAACTTGTGAATACCTCGCTTGGAACCAAGAGGATTTGCAACCTCAAAGTCATCATAGAACATTTGGATCTGAACTGTGTGCTTTTCTGTTGGAAAAAAGAGGGCGTGTCTTCAATAGAGATCCATCACAAATATCTCTGCGTCTTGAATCACAAGTGTCTGATTTTTTCAACATTTCTCCAACATGCTGACTCTTAAATATTGATTCCAATGTTGATAAAACTGGAACATACATGAATTTATCTTGAACAACTGCCTGATCATATGTTCCAGTCTTTTTATTTCGCCTTGTGTCAAATCTTGAGCCAATTACACATTCAACTGGTTCTACAGTTTCCCACTTGTCTGATAAATATTTTGACCTCTTGTACTCAGAATTAAGAACTGAGAAAGGATTCTCTAACTCATCAAAACATGCTTCAACTTTCTTGCACATTTCTGTTTCTCTTTCATTACTAAATACATGCTTAATGACTGTTTCTTTAGCATGTTGTTGGATATCTTGAACAATCTCTTCCATGGAATTCACTACAGAATTCACTACACTTTGGCCTACACCTGCTGCCTTTAGATCAGAAATAACAGCTGCACAACTATTTACAAGGTCTGCTGAAGATAATTCCGACTCAGCCTCTAAATCAGGGGTGTCAAACTCAAATACACAGTGGGCCAAAATTCAAAACTGGAACAAAGTCGCGGGCTAACATTAATATTTATTGAAAAAAAAAATCTTCCTCTAGATATAAGAATGAATCTTTTTTTATGGACAAACAAGTTTTGCTGAAAACCTGAATATGGAACAAGCAAAGCTTAATACTAAACAATATATATATTAACTGTATAATACCAGTAGGCCAGCTCTAATAGTAATTTGGTATGGCTTCGCGGGCCAAATGTAATCAGGCTGCAGGCCAAATCTGGCCCGCGGGCCAGAGTTTGACACCTATGCTCTAAATGTTCAGGCACCACATCAACATTAGCAGTAGTACTTGTGTCCGTAACACTTTGAACTGCAAATTAGACTAACAATGTTCACTACCCACAGCTTTTGCCTCATAGTTTATATGGCATGGCCTTTTAGGTTGTCTTCCTTCAGTGGTTGCTGCTTCTTCAGGTGGTTCACACATTGTGAAGTTTAGAATGATTGTATCATCCGATGGAGAAGATGATGATGACAGAGATACACCTGTGCATTAAGGAACATGACCAAAGCAGAAGCATTAAATTTAACTGTTAATGCTTCAATCTCAACCTTTAAATTTCATATAAACATATACGTATGTGAGTGATTACCAAGTTCTTCATTGCTCAGCATGACTCGGAAGGTTACAGGTGACCCCTTCACTATTTCTTCAAACACCTCTGCGTCTACTTCTGTGTCAGACTGGTCAAACACCTTCATATCTAGCTGTCTGCCTTCTGGTATGTTAAATTTTAGGCACACTGAAGTAAGGTAAGAGAAAAGAAATGTTACAGAAATTGTTAAAAAAAAAAAAAAGGCCATGCATTTTCTTATCAAATGGTAGAGTAAGGCTATGTCTTCACAAAATATTGATGAGATGAAGCTTAAGAATATAGGTAATTCTCATTCATTGTTGAAGTAGAAACAATTATCAACTTAGGTAGTTGACTTAGAATATAATTAAGCTTGTTTATTGACCAGGTAAACGTTGTTATCTTGTTTTATCCTGATATTCTAACCTTCTTTCATGAAAGCATCAAATGTCAGGGCCCTATTTCAGGAAGCCGGTTTAGAAAACTCAGAGTGAAAAACGATACTCAGGGTTGAGTAACCCCGAACTGTCCAACTCGGAATATTCGGTTTCAGAAAGGCTGATAACAATCAGTTCAATCAACGCGGAGTTGCTTTAACCCCAAGTCAAGCGCGCGCACGAGGATACATAAAGCCCTGATTAGTGGAGCACAGATTAAGCGAGTCACCATGGAGACGGAGGGAAAGAAGGCGCGGTCAATGTATTTTACAGCGCTTGAGGCCGAAATTCTGATGGCAGCATATGCCGATAACATGCAAATTTTGCGGAAAAAAAGTAACACAGCCTCAGCTGCAAAACAAAGGGAGCATGCATGGCAAAACATAGCCGACAGAGTCAATGCGTGAGTGTTACTTTAAACATTGATCTAGGGATCTCCACCCATTTAACACGTTATTTATTTTATTTTTTATTTTATACATTTTATTTTGTGACATGATGTGAGCGCAGGTGCAACCCAACAGGCCCCAAACGTTCCTGGCAGCAAGTAAAAATGAAATATAAAAATATAGTCCAAACAGGTAAGGTGTAATTGTATTATGAGCCATAGTGCTTGGTCTGTTTGTCCCATGTAAATCAATTGCAGTTAGAGGCTACATTAATTTTCCTTCTGTAAGCACTTATTGAAATTATCTGAGCACATTACAAGTACATATTTGCTTACTCTGTATGCTCAAATGTGACCCGTTATAGCCAACAGAAAAAAAGCGGAGGCCCGAAAAACAGGTGGGGGTCCTCCACCACCACCACTCACAGAGGCTGAGCAGTTGGCCCTCAGCCAAAACAGTGGGCGCCCTGTGGCTGAAGGCATCTCTGCGGGGACATCCTCTGAGTCAGTAACCCCGCAAGACACAAGTGCCTACATAAGAGGTAAATTCAAAATAATACATGATGTGCATACATCCTTTCTTCACAGTCACCTTTGCAGTGCTACTCATTCATTTGATAAACTCTTTACCATAATGAATTATTTTGTAGTGAAGTTATTTTCCTACTGATTTTGCCTTCCCTCAGTCTTGGTTGTCTTTGAGAGCATAATGACAATGAAGTGTAAGGTGATTGGTATATGTTTGTTAATTGCCATTTGGTCCCTTGTAAGTTATAAGTGACCTGTATAAACCTCATATTCTATCAGTTGATGGTGATGGTGTACTGCATCTGGTGCAGCCTCCTGTTGAGCCAGACCAACATGCAGTTATGAGTACTCTTAATACTCCACAGATTATATGAGTTTACAGTAGAACAGCAATGTTGTTAATTTCTTTACTACAGGAAAATAATGAAGAAACATTGACAGCTGTTACAGAGGAGGAAGCAACAGAGACACTTTATGAGGTTTACATCTTACAATGGAAAATATAACAATTGAATAAATGTGGTACTATAATAAAACCATGGACTTTCTATGTCTCTAACAGAGTGATGATGGAAATGAAGAGGAAGAGGGTCCAGCCACGTCTCCAACAAACCTTTCCTCAGTAAGATGTTCAGCACTGATTTACAACCAACCTAAGTAGGCATGTACTATGAATGTCAATGCTATTTTCTGTGTTTCAATAGCTCCCTGTAAAGCAGCTGTACAAGACCCATTTGATCAAGAAAATAAAAAAATGTGACTTGGAAATGGAACACTTCAAGCAGCAGATCCAAAAGACCAAGATTGAGATTTTACTGCTAGAACATCAGTTAAGGGTGGGTGAAGTGGTCAGAGATGGACGAATTATTTCAGTGTTATATACTTATACATAATAATATACTTATTAATACTTTGTGTACAGGAAATACAGGCGACCAATAAAGCCAGTTGAACAAAAAATCTGTTTATTCTTCTTTCAACATGTTGAGATGATGGGTCAAAGGAAATGATTGTGACATATGGTGTCTCTGACTGCTCTTCCATCTTGTATGTCCGTGGGAGGGTCAGGATGTTCATGGTTTGGATCACTGCTGATGTTTGGTTCAGAAGGACAGTGTTCTCCTCTAATTGTGGCAATGTTGTGAAGAATCACACATGCCACAATAATGTCACATGCCCTTTCTGGGGTGACCCTGAGTCTTTGAAGGCACTGGAACCGGGCCTTAAGCATTCCGATAGTCATTTCAACTCTGGCTCTTGTCCTGCAATGAGCCAGATTATATCGCTGCTGTGGGCCCGGTTCAGGGTCAGGGTAAGGGGTAAGCAAATAGGGTAAACATGGATACCCCCTATCACCAAGCAAGTAGCCAGTGAACTCTCCTAAGACAGAAGGATACACTTCAGTTCAAATGTCCCTGTAGCAATTGGTCTTTATATATTTTAAAGTATTTTCAACTCACCATGTCCAAATTTTGTGCTCAGTGTACATTCATGGAATATTTGTGAGTCATGAACAGAGCCTGGCCACTTGGCTTCCACATTTGTCATAATGTTGGCAGCATCACATATGATCTTCACAGTGCAGAGAACACAAATTAGCATCCATTACTATAATGAAATAATTTGTTAGTTTGAAATGCTACAGGGAACTATGTACCTGTACATTAATGCTGTGGAAAGACTTCCTGTTCACATAGTCTCCTTCATTTACTGAAGGAGCAATGATTGGAATGTGAGTGCCATCTATACAGCCAATCACGCCTGGGAACCCTGAAAATAAATGTAAAATTTAAGTAGTAGTTCAAGTATCACCACATCATGAATTGAGTTTTGTTCATCCTGATACCTGCAATTTTGTGGAATCCCTCTTTGATAAATCTTGTGGGTCTATGACCGGGGAACACCACAGACGAGTGCAGGAGACGTTTCAGTGCAACTGTAACATTCCTGACTGCCCGACAGACGGTAGTCTTGGAAACGTGCTCAGCGTCACCAATATTATACAGAAAGCTCCCGTTTGCAAAAAAACGAAGTGCAATACAAATAATATGTACAGAACTGAGAGGATGTCTGCGATGTGTCACATGAGCAATATTAGGCCTGAGGATGTTATTCAAATGAATTATAGATTGTGCTGAAAAACGGTAACGTTCACACAGAAAATCATCAGGAAATGATCAAATGTCCAAACGCGCTCTAATCACTCTCTCCCGGCGGAGAGCTCTGCGGAGAATTTGGGCTTCAACATCTACTGGCTCTTCGAGGTAGGGGCACGCCATGTCCGACACTTCCTACTGTCAGGTTTCCGACAAAGAGGCGGAGACAGTCAGGGTTAGTTGTGGTAAACCTGCTAGGGGGCAGGTTAGCTTCACGGAGTGTGTCGTCATAGTGACTCACTCAGGATTCATCTGAACTCGCTTTGTGAAACCGAAAACCCAGAGTTTTCGTTAACTCAGGGTATACTTACTCAGAGTTTGCACTAAACCGGCTTTCTGAAATAGGGCCCAGGTCAGACAGCCTAACATACTTCTGCTCCCCACCAAACAAAACACGCAGCAACATATTCTGTTCACAAAACAAAAGAGAAAAAAATAATAAAGGAAAGAGTTTAAAACTGTGGATGTACTTTAGAGCTTTAGTTTTTATACAAAATAGAAGCAGTTAAAAGTCAATATTACTTAACAGCTACAGCATGAAGAAATAAGTAACAGATTAACTGCTAATAAAGATCCTTTATCAACCAGTGTTACTGCAAATGGACCAAGTGTGACTAACATCTAATATTGTTTAATAACTTTAGTCTACTTATCAAGTATTGGTCGCTCTTACTGCAATTCGCTTTATTTCTGTGAACAATTACTGTATATTAACATATCATTAACATTGCTGTCAATTAATTTATATAAAAGAATCTGAATTAATTCTAAATTAGTGTAAGCCTTTGGCATTTGCTTAAAAGAATATAAATCAGTAGAGTAAACTTTATTGTAATGTTACCCACTTTTTCTGATAGTTCCTTCGAAGCTAATTAGCGATTATTAGCTTACTAATAAACGGTAATTTAGTTGCTAAAACTATCCCATTAGACATGTGACAATAATATTATCTAAGCTGCACTTAGAAGAAATACATAGTTAACATGTTTTAGGTTAATCTTAACTCAGTGAGAATATAACGAACATTTGAACTTTTAGCAATGGTTAGCATGTAGCTACTCGACAATATCATTAAACCTATGGGTAAATGCTGCTAACTCGACATCAATGTAACTATAAAGAGCTATTTAGTTTAAAAATACTTACTAAACAATGTTACCAGTATGGGAATGTTAACTTAACTTACCTGACTGTGGTAGCTCTCAGACCGCACACGCCTGCGGACTGGTACTAATCAACACTGTGTGGAGTTATGTCTTCACTCCGTGTCTACAGAACTTTACACTGACTTTTAACTCTGACGTTAGAGCTGGTTTACTCCTCACAGAGTTGTATATACTCTCTCTAGGTTAAAATAGGTTTACACTGAAATATTGACACTCCATTTTTTACTGTGCAGCACGTATAGTGGCTGTGTCCTGTTTTAAGATCATACATGTAAAATTGTTGTCTGACCTCCGTCTGCATGCAGGTAAACTGAGGGTCTGTTGAGCTGATCGCTGGTTTCGTGAGAAAAATGTCAGCTCGTTCTTTATGTTACAGAAGCACAGAGACACAAGACCAGGCGGAAAGAGACGATCGTTCGGTGAAAATGAGAATCTGCGAATGCAACATGTGGAACACGGAGAGTGGAATATGTAAACAAACCGGTTAACGTAACCCCCTCGGTGCACTCTGCATGCTAACTGTTAGCAGAGCTAGTGAAATCTCTGAAAACATCTGAGCACTTTTGCAAACATGTTCTATGTTGACAACCTGACCAGACATGTGAAGATTACGGCGCGACATTCGCAGCTAAAACACTGTTAAAAGTGTAGTTGGTGACAGAAAAATGGGATATTTTAAAACTACACCACCACCATTGCTGCCTGTGATTTGAAATGCATTCTGGGATACCTGGCTGCCCCAAGTCTACACAAGCAATCGATTATCTAGGATCGACCTGTTTTGACTTACTTTGCACGGCAACCAATCAAATGTTAGAGAAGCTGCATGGGCAGCGTTAACCCCGCCCCCTGAGTTTGATGGGTGAGGCTGACAGATAAAATTATTTCAAGATGAGAGCCAGACGCCAGGACTGCCAAAATGAAATAAATAAATATAGCATTAAATAATTAATTAAATGTGTCAATAATTAATTAAATGTGTCAATAATTAATTAAAATGTGAAATACATAAATAATTAATTAAATGTGTCAATAACTAATTAATTACATGTGTCATAACTATTTATTTAATTAATTAATTCCAATTTTAATTAATTATTGCCACATTTAATTAATTATTTAATGATGTATTTAATTAATTCATTATGGCAGTCCTGGCGTTCCATAGGTGCCCACCACCCAGTTTTAAATGCATGTAGACATTGAGGGTTCTCAGGAGGGGCCGTGCTGTACAGTACATGTACAGTGTCCATTTTTTATTTATTTATTTATTTATTAACCTTTATTTAACCAGGAAGATCCCATTGAGATTAAAAACCTCTTTTTCAAGGGAGACCTGGCCAAGATAGGCAGCAGCAGATGTCTCACAGTTACAGAAATTACTCAAACACAGGCAGCAACAACACACATGCAACAATAAGTGAAAGAATACAAATAAAATAAAAAATAAAATTCAATAAAATTCAAATAAAATAAAAAGTCAGTTAAAATGACAATCAATCTAATTGAAACAGTTGCATGTTATGGACTTGGCCTCAAGGATTCGTAGTTTAGATTTAAAATCACTTAATGAAATGAATTCAGTCATTTTCCATTCCTTCTGCAGTTTGTTCCAGGCCAAGGGTGCTAAATGGACAAAAGCTCTTTTACCAAGTTCAGTTCGGGCAAATGGAACAGAAAGCAACAAGTAACCATGCGGACGAAGAGAATACCGACCAGCATGTTTCATTACAAGCAGGGAACATATATAAGAAGGCAGCAACCCAAGTATCGCCTTATATATAAAACTGTATAAATGAGAGTTCCTCCGACTTACCAAAGCAGGCCATCCTACCTGAGAGTATAACTCACAGTGGTGAGTCTGAAATTTACGGTTAGTGATGAACCTCAGAGAAGCACGATACACAGAATCAACCATTCGAAGACATTGAGCAGAAGCATTCATATATAGAATATCACCATAATCCAGCACAGGCAAGAATGTTGCAGCAACAAGCCGCTTCTTTGTATTAAAAGAGAAACACAACTTATTTTGAAAATAAAATCTCAGTTTTAACTTCAGGTTTTTCACAAGATTCTCTACATGTGGTTTGAAGGTAAGCGAGTCATCAATTAAGATTCCCAGATATTTATAGGTGTGAACCAACTCTATTTTATTACCTTCAAGAGTGGTTACTGATGGGATTGTTTGGGCTCGTCTCCTTGATTTAGAAAACAACATGAGCTTTGTTTTGTCTGCGTTGAGAACAAGTTTAAGCTGATGTAATGAGTGCTGGACAGCAGAAAAGGCTTTCTGCAAGGAGTCGATGGCTTGGACAAGAGTTGAACCACAGCTGTAAATAACTGTATCATCAGCATAGAAGTGCAAGTTTGCATCTGGCACATGTAGACTAAGATTGTTTACGTAAATGATAAATAGAAGGGGACCTAATACAGAACCCTGTGGCACTCCGTTGTGCACTATAACAAAGTCAGAACATAGACCGTCAGATTTAATGCACTGAGTCCTGTTACTGAGGTAGTTTGAGAACCATGCCACTGCTCTCTCAGAGAGTCCTGACTGGAAGAGTCTAAGTTTTAAAATACAATGATCAACAGTGTCAAATGCTTTTGACAAATCAATAAAAAGGGATGCACAGTGTTGTTTTTTATCAAGTGCAATAGTAATATCATTTACCACTCTAATTGCAGCTGTGATAGTACTGTGATTCTTCCTAAAGCCTGATTGATATTCAGATAAAATGGCATTGATGTGCAAAAACTCCTTTAACTGCTCACACACAAGAGCTTCAAGAACTTTAGCCAGCACAGATAGATTAGATATTGGTCTGTAATTAGTTAACACTGCTGGGTTGCCCCCTTTTAATAGAGGAACAACAAAAGCTGATTTCCATACTGAGGGAATTTTATTCGTATCCAGTGTGAGGTTGAAAAGTGTTGTGAGAGGCTCTGCTACAAAATCAGCTGCCAGTTTCAAGAAGTAAGGATCTAGTAAGTCTGGCCCTGGAGATTTTCTAGGATCTAACAGTTTAAGAGCTTTACAGACCTCCTGCACAGAGAAAGGAACAAAGTTAAATGGCTGACCAGTGTACACCGGAAGGTTTGTGCCAGATTTTACAGAGACTGGGTTCAGAGAGTCAAACAAAGAGCCAGAAGATATAAAGTGCTTGTTAAAACAATTCATAATCTCCTTCCTATCATAAACAGGAACAGAATCCTTAAAAACATAGGTGGGTAGAGCGTGGGAGCTTTTACTCACTGAAAGAGACTTAATGATTTTCCAGAACTTCTGTGGATTATTTAGGTTCTCAGTGGTGACAGACAGATAATATTCTGTTTTAGCTTTCTTAATAGAGGAAGTACATCTGTTTCTTAGTTGTCTGAAAAGAAGCCAATCACTGGGGTAGCCTGTTTTCCTCGCTTTGGCCCAAGCCAGATTACGCTCATGAATGATATCTGCCAGCTCTTGGGAGAACCAGGGGTTTTCACAACCTTTTATCCTATATCTTCTTAATGGAGCATGTTTATTCACAATTTGCATAAACCCATCCTTAAAGAATGCCCACGCTAATTCTACATCAAGGATCAATCCTATTTTCTTCCAGTCATAATTTGACAAATCATGATAAAATGCTTGCTCATTAAAATGTTTAAGAGTTCTTTTAAAAATAATACCATGTTGTGACTTGGCCACTTTAGTATTTCTAATAGCAGCAACAACACAGTGGTCACTTAAGTCGTTACAAAAGACACCCAAAGATGAAAATTTATGAGGAACATTTGTCAAAATCAAGTCAATCAAGGTAGACTTTTCGGGGCTTTTGAGATTCGGCCGAGTGGGTAAATTGACCAGCTGGGTAAGACTGATAGAATCACAGAAAGATTTAAAATCATCTGAAACAGTTTTGAGCCAATCCCAGTTAAAGTCACCAGCTAGAACAAGCTCCCCATAATTTAGTCTGGACAGCAAAAGGTTTAAAGAACGCAGAGCTTCTGTGGAGGCAGAAGGGGGTCGATAGCAACAAGCAACTGTTATGCAAAGACCCTTTGCAACATTCACATTCAGAGCCAAAAATTCCAATTGTTTGCAAATTGATTCTGATAGAACTATTGTAGCATCAAATTTTGACTTAACATAAGCAGCAACACCACCACCTTTCTTAAACCTATCGGTGCGATAGATATTGTAGCCAGCCATGCTAACATGTTCATCAGATATATATTTAGACAACCAAGTTTCAGAAATGAGGACAATATCTGCATCTGTTGATTGAACCCAGATCTTGATCATATCCATCTTGGGTAACAAACTGCGCACATTAAGATGAACTATCTTCAGCCCAGGTGAGGATTTAAATTCAGATGGTGTCTGGCTACATTGCAGCTCAGGGCCTGGGTTAGGTTGCACATTACCAGATAAGAGCAGTAGTAAGACGATCAGAAGTCTCTGCTTTGTACTTATTGATTTTGACGTGTGAAATGTTGACACAAAGCAGGATTTTTCGTAACTAATTTTGTAATTGTACAAAGCAAGAAGGTTTTGAAGATGAGGTAAATCTTTCTGTAGTTCAAAATGATTAATGTCCTGTTCCAAATACATTGGAAATTGTACAGGATGTATAGCAGCAGTGACGCATGTAGATCTGGGAACCATGTCTCGCAGAATGGGGTCACTGTTAAATGTTCTCATCTTAGAAAAATTGAGAGTCCAAAAGTCCCCCACGGCCAATAAGCAAAGTAAAGTTATTAAAAAAGCCATTATCCAAAACACAATGATTGTTGATGCTGAATTAAATAGGCTGCACAAACCTAGGATGGCAAGTAAGGCTCCAGCCAAAAGTTCGGGTCCTGGTGGCTTGCTAGCAGAGGGCTTCTGCTAGCACATTCACCAATGTGGTGTAGAAGGCTTCAATCAACAGCACAGCGCCCGATGTATTGCAGATAAGCTTTTCGAGCAGCACAGGCCTTGGTGTGGTGCTGATGTCTTGCACTAGCAACACAGATGCAGTTTGTTCAGCCGGCAGCAAAGGCCCTGGTGTGCTGCAGACGGCCCCAGCCAGCAGCACAGGCCCTGGGGTGTTGCCTATGGGTCCAGACGGCAGAACAGGCCCTGGTGTGCTGCAGATGGCCCCAGCCAGCAGTACAGGCCCTGGGGTGGTGCAGATGGGTCCAGCCGGCAGTACAGGCCCTGGTGAGGCTCAGTTGGTTTATGCTAGCAGCACAGGCCCTGATGTGGTGCCTATGGGTCCAGCCGGCAGTACAGGCCCTGGTGAGGCTCAGTTGGTTTATGCTAGCAGCACAGGCCCTGGTGTGGTGCAGACAACCTCTGGTAGTAGCAGAGGTCCCCCCCAAAAAAGACCACTTTCCAAGAATTTACAGAATAGTTTAAAATACTCTTTGTGTCTGTATCCAGGTTGGATGAGCGCCGAGTATTTGTATATGTGTGCATGAGGGTGGGAATGCATGTTTAGGTCTGTGTGCGCCTATTCGTCTGTGTCTATATGTCAGCTCGGGTCTTACACTCCACCCCCTTGGAACATCTCAGGCCCTCCAAGGTATGGAGGCTTATTTCCCCTCACCACACTCCCTGCTGGTGGCTGATGCCCTCAGACATCGGTGCGTTCTTGGTGTCCAGGGCTGGGCGCTCAGGTCTGTACCAGCTCACTCCCCGGTACGGCTGCTTGGTGGGGCCTGGTGCCTGTGGCTCGGTCGGGCCCCTTGCGGGGGCTCGATTCACTCTGGCACAGCTGACTGCCGGCAGAGCCCGCGTGTACGTCACTGCCGCCCCCTCTGGCTTCTGCTCTGTGGCTGTTGGGTGACCCCTCATCTGGGGTTCTCCTCAGCTCTTCCCAGGAAGGTGGCACGGTTGCCCCTCCGGTGGTCCTCTTTGGGCGCTCGCACTCTGGGGGCCTCTGGATGTCTGGGGCCTGGATCTCCTCCATGCCTGCTTCATGCCCTGGGGGACGGGGCTATGGCTCCCCACACCTTCTAGCAGATCGTTACATGGAGAAGCCTTTTGAATAGACGAGCACTCATCCACACAGGTGTTCACACACACAAGCTACACCTTTCTTGGCTGCTACCTCAAACCACATTATGCGATGTCAATCTTGCGTGCTGCACAATCACATTCAGTATTTAATATTTACTGTTATTTACACTTAGCTAGATTATTGCAATGGTGTTGTGTTATTATGTTGCTCTCTTTTTTGCTTGTTTTCTCTTATTTTCTTCTCTCAACAGGTGACCTGGGAGATATTTTTTAAGTGCCCTTTCTCACTGTCCCTCTTCCCCTTTTCTTCCTTCCTTCCTTCCTTCCTTCCTTCCTTCCTATCCCCCAGTCATGTCTGTCCTATCTGTAACAACTGAAAATAAATTAAAATAAATAAATAATAACAAAGGTTGATCAAATGGACCAATATGGCAAGGCCGTGATGGTCCATTTGGTAAATTAAGTTAGTTGGGCATCTTTTTTGGCCTTCAGACAATAATTCTGATGGCTAAAAAAAGTAATAAAAATGTATCTAAAACATATTTTAAGATGAATCTTTTTATGACTGAGTAAAAAAAAATGCTAAAATTCGAGTGCAGTGTTGAGTAAAATGGTTTTATTAAAATTTAATTGACCCTTTGAAATTATTTGTTGGAAGTCTTAAATCCCACTGAACAGGGGAAGAGAAAGAGACAGAGACACAAAGATAGCAACACAGAGGTAAATAAACATGGAGACAAGACACTGAGAATAAGACAGAAGGGGAAATGCCCAAAGTCTCATATCTCTGACAAGTTAAGTCACTTTTATTCATAAAAAAACCCAGAACTTAAATATAATTATAAACCCCACATAAACATAATCATAGAACAATTAAAAGTAAAACATACCAAAAACACATCAAATGGAGAGTGAAGCAAATATTATTAATAACAACAAATGCACATATTAATAATATAAACCAAAATCCTTCAATAAAAAGGCTACAAACAGAAACAACAATTTGAAACAGCAATAAGAAAACAGTGAAAGTGACTACAGATATAGACCTTCCTAGGGAGGCCTGAAGTGCAAACATACCCTCTACACTCCCTTCATAAAACAGGGGACCATGATTACCACCATAGTTGGCCGGTCTGAAGGCACTGACCTCAACTTCCATACAATGTTTGAGCAGGACAACCAGGACAGACCCACAACATACAGAGCCTTAAGTGACCGCAGGCAAATCTCATCCACCCCACCACCACAGTGATGGGCAAGTCTCCCTGCCCACTGTACAAAATGTGCTTCACAGACGTTGTTTCATGTTGTAAAGATTGTGCCTTAAAAAAATAGCCACAAGAAGTTTTAAAGAAATCTTTATTTCACTTTTAAGACACATAACCAACACCAACATACGAATCAACAGGATGAGCACATGCTGAAATTCAGTCTTCATGAAAATCAAGATTAAATCACAAAATGTTTGGTCTCATGTGTGTTTCTTTCCAGCTTTGACTCTGTGGAGTAAAACCTCTCCACTAAACAAAAAAATAAAACATCTCAGCAACTTTTTTGTCACCTCCACAGCTCAACACGATACAAATATCACATCAAATGAATGTAAATACGTGTTTCATCTTCATTACAGGTTTTAATGGAATATGCAACAAACAGAATTAGGGCTGTGACATATCATATGATCTGCAATAATACTGGTATAAATGTTTACAAAAAAGTGTGTTTAGAGGAACATCATGTGTTTGCATTCACCCCAATGAGTCAACCCCAGTCATGTCTCACAGCCAGAGCCATATGTCGGGCTCCAGTCACAGTTTGGTAGCTGAATGTTCGCAAAATATGCAAGAAAACTTTTCCCACTGAAAGTGAAAAAAGCAAACCTGTTACAACACTTTAAGCAAAAACACACTTGAGTACAACCGGGCTGTGAAGGCACGTGAGCAGGAGATACTAGCAGCAGTGATGTGCGACCCAAAGGTAAACAAATGATTCAACCATGCATCACTGGAGCACTCGCGAGTTACATTTCATATAACAGCAAGAGGACACCCCCATCCATATTGTCGAGGACTATTGCCCTGAGGTGCTGGAACAACGGTCCGCTTACCGCGGAGTTATGAAGGAGTTGTACGATCTTGGACTCAAGCCTCAGCTTCGCTACCCGGCCAAACTGTTCGTTATGACTGACGAAGGGAACCGGAAGCGACTGGCGTCACCAGGCGACGCTCAGAGCTATATCGCCTTACACCGTCCCCTGAGTTCTAACATTCTGGAAACCTGATCTGAGGGTCATGGTTGGATCCTGCCACTTCCATAGAAGGGCTCATGACATTTTAGTTTGATGTTTGGTACCTAGAGGACAGCATGGTTTGAGTAATTCTAACCTCATTGTTTTTTCTGTTTTTCTCCTATTTTCCTTTATAATACCCCTGTTTATATTTTGTTCTAATATCACTGTTGGCACGCTAGTCTGCTACGTATACATATATGTATATACTGTTTTACTTTATATAAACACACATTTTTTCATTATTATTGCCTCTCCTACAGTTTGATTCCTGCCATGTACAAATGGGGGACAACAATACCCCAGCCTGCCTTTTTTGTGCTTTTCTTCTGTCCGTTTTTGTATAGTAAGATACATCCTAGTTCCTCAATTTTTTCTAGCAGAATATTGACAAGGCATATTTTCATAGTGAGACCTTGCCGCCACAGGGAAGCAAGCCATTTGATAAGAGTTGTGATGGCGAAGTCTTCACATGGGAATGTTTACACCCTGCTGTGCAATGGACACTTGCAAGTTTTGTTTTCGGGGGTATCCAGGTCCAATTTATGTTGTTCGATCTGCATGTATGTATTGCCTTGTTTTATGTTTTTTCTGTTGTTGTTGTTGTTGTGTCTTATTTATTTTATTTTATTTTCTTATTTTTCTTTTTGTTTCTTTTTGTTTTTTTTCCCCTGTTCTGTTCACAGTCTACTACCTCAAATACAGACACCAGCTTTCCCCTGGCCACGGTCAACTTGTCAAACCAAAGACCTGTCTGAATATAGTAAGGTATGTCGAGCACAATCAATGGTCTTAGAATTGTCTCCTGGAATGTGAGAGGGGTGGGGAATGCAACCAAAGTTAACAAAGTTATGGCGCATTTACAGCAGCTTAAAGGAGATGTGTTTTTTCTTCAAGAGACACATCTCTGCAACAGAGAAGTGAGGCGACTCAAGAGAAACTGGATCGGCAATATATATCATTCCAAATTTAACGCCAAGGCCAGAGGGACAGCCATACTTATTCGTAATAATATTCTGTTTGAGCAACATAAAGTTATTGCTGATCCAGATGGCCGTTTCACATTTGTGTCAGGAAACTTGCAGGGCTCACTTGTGATACTGGCTAGCGTGTACGGGCCAAACTGGGATGACGACTCTTTTATAGCTAAACTTTTCTCTTCACTTCCAAATCTGGAAAACTATCATCTTATTATTGGAGGTGATTTTAACTTGGTTCAGGACACTCTGCTGGATAGATCGTCAACTAAGGCCTGTTCCCTGAATAAATCTGCTAAAACCCTAGAATTTTTCAAAACTCAGCTGGGGATTGTGGATCCATGGCGACATGCGAATCCCACTACTAAGGCATTTTCCTTTTTCTCTCATCCCCACCGTACATATACACGTATAGACTTTTTTCTTGTTGATATTAGGTTTCTCTGTAAAATTAGCCATTGTCAGTATCATGCTATCGCCATTTCAGATCATTCACCAGTTTCTTTTGATGTGGTATTAGCGACCCCGTCTCGACCCATTAAACATTGGAGATTTAACTCTAGCCTGTTGATAAGGGATGACTACACACATTTTTTGAGATCACAGTTCTCACTTTTCCTTGAGTTGAACGATTCTACTGAAGTGTCAAGAGGTGTATTATGGGAAACGTCGAAAGCCTACATGAGAGGCCAGCTTATAGGATTTGTGTCAAATTTAAAGAAGAAAGAGTTAATTTACATGTCCAGTTTATTGAATAAGATCAAAGATCTAGATGGCAGATATGCATCAAACCCAGATCCTAACCTCTATACAGAACGTGTGAAAGTTCAAGCCAGTCTCAATTTAACCACCACCGCAACAGCTATGGTTCAATTAATTAAGACTAAGCAACGCTTTTTTGAATCTGGCGACAAGGCAGGGAAACTTCTGGCTTATCAAGCCCGTGCCGAAGCAACCTCTAAGCTAATCCCAAAGGTCAAGTCTGCTGCTGGTGACATAATATCGGACCCAGAGGGAATTAATGAAGTATTTGTAAGTTTCTATTCCAATCTGTACACCTCAAGTTCTCCCCCTCTATCAGAAGAAACTCTCCAAAATATACATTTTCCAAGAATAGATAGAGATCTGACGAAAGGATTAGGGGGACCTATCACTGTAGTAGAGGTACAAGACGCCATTAAATCCTTAAACACAGGTAAATCGCCGGGCCCTGACGGTTACTCTGCAGAATACTATAAAGTCAATTCTGATCTTATGGCACCGTTGTTGAAAGATATGTATAATGAAGCCTTTTCAAAATGTCAATTACCCAAGACTTTGTCCGAAGCTACTATTTGTTTAATTTTGAAAAAGGATAAGGATCCTTTGTTGTGCAGTAGTTACAGACCAATTTCTCTTTTAAATATTGATTTTAAAATACTATCTAAAATCCTCGCACTTAGGCTACAACGTGCTCTGTCACAAATTATCGCCTTTGACCAGACGGGGTTTATGGCCGGCAGGCACTCATATGACAATTCAAGACGCCTCTTGAATATTATCCATACATCGTGCAACTCAATTCCAGAGGTTGTGGTATCTCTTGACGCGGAGAAAGCTTTCGACCGCGTCGAGTGGAGCTTCCTCTATGAGGTGATGGATAGGTTTGGCTTGGGGGCTGACTTTATTCTCTGGGTTAAGCTACTATATTCCTCGCCATCCGCCTGTATTCGTACTAACAACAATTTGTCTTTGCCTTTTCCACTTGAGAGGGGCACTAGGCAAGGGTGCCCTCTCTCACCCCTCCTATTCGCCATTGCTATCGAGCCTCTTGCAATATGGCTGCGTTCAGAGGATAGATTTAAAGGCATTACAAGGTTCGGTGTGACTCACAAACTCTCCCTTTATGCAGATGACTTGCTCCTGTACATTTCTGACCCTCTAAACTCATTCCCGGTGCTTTTTGACATACTGGACCAATATGGTACACTGTCAGGATATAAGGTCAATTATCAAAAAAGTGAGTTGCAACCCCTTAATTCCCTGGCCAGAGCTCTTCCCCACTCAATAGTGCCTTTCAAGTGGACAGAAACCAGATTTAGATATTTGGGGGTTTTTATTTCCTCTTCTATACATAAAATGATGAGGGAGAATTTTCTATCCCTACTAGAAAATGTTGGGAAAGATTGTGACCGTTGGACTTCTCTACCATTGTCAGTGGCAGGGAGAGTTAACCTGATAAGGATGAGTGTCCTCCCAAAATTCTTGTATCTTTTTCAACATGTCCCGATTTTTCTTACCAAGGCATTTTTTGACAAGTTAGAAAAGATTCTGTTACATTTCATATGGGGAGGGAAACAAGCTAGAATTTGCAAGTCTATTCTTCAGTCCTCTAAAAGTGATGGTGGTCTTGGTTTGCCCAATTTTAGACACTACTATTGGGCAGCTAACATACAAAAACTTTTACAATGGGTTCATAACGACCCCCCTGTAACAGCCTGGGTACAAATGGAAACTGCATCTAGCTGTTACTCATTATCATCAATACTCAGCTCACCACTCCCTTTTTCTCCAACCCTTGTTGGGGATAATCTAATAGCTAAGGAAACAGTAACTATTTGGCGACAGTTCAGAAAATACTTCGGGCTACTTGGACCGTCTTTGCTAACACCTTTATCAAAAAATTTTAATTTTGCACCTTCAAACACTGATGCGGCCTTTAGTAGTTGGAAAGATAACGGACTTAGGACTGTTAAGGACTTGTATAGTCAGGACACCTTTCTATCTTTTGCTGACCTATCGTCCAAATACGACCTGCCTAACTCCAACTTTTTTCGCTATCTTCAGGCTAGAAATTTTGTAAAAACGCAGTTCCCTCACTTTCCCAATCGGCCTCCAGAAACAAATCTGGATATCATCCTGCAGACGAACCCTCATCAAAACAGACTGATATCAGCCTTGTATAAAATACTAGATGCTTTGGTCCCCAAATCCATTTCTCATATTAAGTTGAGATGGGAGGAAGAGCTTCAGACAACCCTGCCAGAACAGCAGTGGGATCGTGCTTTGAAATTGATTCACTCGTCTTCAATTTGTGCTCGTCATGCTTTGATTCAGTGTAAGGTGGTCTATAAAGTACACTATACAAACGCAAAATTATCTAAAATCTATCCAACCATCAGTGATGCCTGTAGCAGATGTGGACTATCGCCTGCCAACCATGTCCACATGTTTTGGTCATGTTCGAAACTGAGTGCATTTTGGAGGAATATATTCGACACACTTAGCCAAGCATATGGCCAGACTGTCCTTCCTAACCCACTCTCTGCAATTTTTGGCATTCCTCCTGACTTGAACTTATCTGGTCCCCTCAAACAGGCCCTAGCCTTTACCACTTTACTGGCCCGGAGGCTTATTCTGTTGAAGTGGAAGCTTCCCCACCCCCCAACTCATGACCATTGGGTGAGAGATGTACTCTTTAACTTAAAGCTGGAAAAACTTAGATTCTCTCTAAAAGGTTCTATTAGGGAATTTAATAAAATCTGGAAATCATTTCTCTTGCTGGTCGACACTATTACTTTACTTCCTGAGTCTGCAGTGAACTGAGCGAAGCTACATTATAATGTTTTGTTTTGTTTTTTTTTTTTGTTTTTTTTTTAAATCTTATTTATACCTTATCTATTTGTTTTTCCTTTTGTTTTGCTTGGTCCTTTCTCTGTTATTTGTTTTCTCTGTTTTTGTTTTGTTTGTTTTTGTTTGTTTGGTTACGGGCGGGGGGAGTGGGGGGGGAGTTGTGGTTGTTGTTGTTTTTTGGGGGTTATGCTTGTTATGTATATGGGTTCTGAGGTGTTGGGTTTTTTTTTTTTTTTTTTTTCTTTTCTAAATTTATTTTTTGGGTTTTTGTGTGTGTGTGTGTGTGTGTGTGTGGGCAGAAACTGGTTTTCTGCAGTGTTTTGTCTATTGTAGACCTGGTAGGGGGAGAATTTGGGTTGGGGGGTTGGAGGGTATAATGGACATACCACTGTTCTGAAATCAAGATGGACTTAGCTGTTGCTAACTTTGTATGTCATTGTTGAAATTAATAAAACAAAGTTGAAGTTTCATATAACAGCAAGAGCAGTCAGTGGATGGAAATTACTGATGTGCTACACGGTGGAAAAGCAGGAGGTTAAAAAGCTCGACCCAAGATGAAACAAACCAGGTAGAATTTCTTTTCCTTATATGCAGAGGTGGAAAGAGTACTAAAATATTTTACTCAAGTAAAAGTACTATTACTTTGCTGAAATTTTACTCAAGTACAAGTAAAATTACCTGTCTAAAAATGTACTCAAGTAAAAGTAAAAAGTAGCTCATTTAAAATGTACTCAGAGTAAAAGTTACATAGTTACTTTTCTGTCAGCAGGAGGACAGCCGCTTCTGAGTAGTGCAAAAAAGGACAGTGGGATATAAATCTCAAAGTAGTTCTTTTTTAGTGAAAAGAAAAACTTTACAAATTAAAGTGCAGTGGCAGTTAAACTGCAAGTCTATACATGAAAATGGATAATGGTCACCAAACCAATCAACCAAACCAAACCGTCAGGTATCACAGTGTTTTCAATACAAAACCATATCATTCTTTCACATGAGAATGTGTTCTAAACTGTCAAATAAGAGAACAAGTACTGAACTGAACGGCAGCTGCTTTAAAAATGTTTTTGAATTTTTTAAACTTGGCCCTGCCCTACTGTACCTCTAGATTAAAGTTCCTTTGTATCCATCCTAGAGTGTTACTCTCTGAACTTCCTGTTAATTTTGAGGAGCAGTTGATTTTCAGAGTTAGTAGAGTTCATCCTTGCTCACTTTGCAGTGAACAGTAGTCCAGCACAGCTAAAGAGACGCTCGAAGGCAGCTGAGGCAGGCAGGCCAGTGTTAAGTTTGAGAGAAAGTTTTTTGATGTCCCTAATAAGACATCAATGCATTACATAGCTACCGCTGGTAAATTATACCAATATACCTCGTGGGGTTTTTTTTATTGGACAGTAACAGGCTAGTTAACGGGAGGTTGCAAGTGCTAATTAACAAGTAACAGAAGTCAGCTGTCTTTGACTAATCTAAGGTAAGTGAGCGCTCTGTTATTCTTTTGCCTGCAGTGTGAACATATGTGGGTTAAGTAAGAAAGTAGCCGCTTCTGTCTTTAATTTAACTATTTTTTAAAATAAATTCTTATTATTAACAAACAGGAAAAACGTAGGTAAACACATTTTCTTTTGGAAATTTACCAACCCAGTAAAAAAAATGTAAGTTGCGTGGACAACAACGTGCCCGATTACAGCAAGTTGCTAGTACCAACCAACGTTATCTGTGTTCTTCACAGATGTCTTAACTTAATGTGATTAATTTGAACACAGCCTTTTTGCTACCATAACGGTACGAGTTGTATTTAACTTACCTCCACATGCTTGCGCAGGTTTGATGTGGAATTTTTAAAAGCTGCTAACTCGGTCTCTCTGGGCAAACACAGCTTACACTGCATAATAAAGCTGTTGCCTTTCTTGCACTTGAAGCCGAAATGGTCCCTTAAATACGGCCAGGGGTTCACATCCGTTTCTTCGAGTTCAGGGTCAGCAGAATTCGACGGGGCTTCTTTTTTCACTGGATCCATAACACCGATGTCAGACTCCATCTTTAACGTGACCTTAGCGCCAATTTGTTCTACTACCCATCATTCCCTGCAGTATTTCCGAAGTGCAATGGTTTTTTTAATTTACTCAGTAACGGGTGTGATTGAAAACGTAGCGAACTACAATACTTTTTAAAAAATATACTTAAGTAAAAGTAAAATTACAGACTTGAAAAATGACTTTAAAAAGTACAAATACACAAAAAAACTACTCAATTACAGTAACGCAAGTAAATGTAATTCGTTACTTTCCACCTCTGCTTATATGACAGAATTGTGCAGGCTCCGCATTACAAGGTTATTTTGGATATTAAGCTAGAGTGTAAGCACTTGTAATACACTTTTCTTAAAACTTCCAGGAAAAACACCCCTGAGGATACTTATGTGCTCATATTTCATGTATGCCGTGTCACTAACATTGCACTATAATGTTGTTCATAGAGTATTTAAAGGTAGAATGGGAGGCAGAGCCTTCAGCTTTTAAGATTAGACTTAAAACTTTCCTTGTTGCAGATGGGGGTCCCTCCCTGAGCCTGGTTCTGCTGGAGGTTTCTTCCTGTTAAAAAGGAGTTTTTCCTTCCCACTGTCGCCAAAACGCTTGCTAATAGGGGGTCATATGACTGTTTGGGTTTTCTCTGTTTTCATTGTATTATTGTTGGGTCTTTACCTTACAATATCAAGCACCTTGAGGTGGCCACATTTTCACACTTTGAATTAGCTAAGCTGTCATCAGTGACAGCAGCTCACTGGAAGAGAAAGATGGAAAATCCATCATTTACTTACACATATAAATGCTGCTGCCTGCCGAGCTGATAAAATGTACATTATTTTTTTTAAATGTAAGTTTCTTGAAATATTATTTTGAGGCTATATCTCCCACCCCTACATACAATAAACAATACAGAGTTTTTTAAGGAAGGAGGTCATCTGATCTGCTCTGATCTGGCTTCTCAGTGGACTGCTTCATCTGACAGTTCTCCCACTTTTAACTAGTGTGAATCCTCATGTGTCTTTGTAACTGTATCCTCTGAATGAAGCTTTTCACCTGTGTGGATTCTCATGTGAGTTTTCAAGTTTATCATCAGGCTGAATCTTTTTCCGCAGGTGCTGCAAGAATGTGGCTTCTCACCTGTGTGAACCCTCATATGTCTCGTTAGTTTGGATCTGTACTCAAAGGTTTTTCCACAAATCTCACATTTCACAAACTTTTTACTTGTGTCAGTTTTACGCTGACTCTCTGACACAGGAAAGTTGTCTTGCTGATCTCTGCTCTCTGGTTCAGGAGAGCTGGAAGAAAGGAGATGTTCACTGTCCAGCTCTGGCTCACTTTCCTCATAAGTAGGAGCCACCATGAAGATAATAATGCCTTCAGTCTCCTGCTTCACTACAAGCTGATCTACGTCCTGACTGGTGCAAGGTTCCTCCTCTTCCTCTTTTATCTGTGGAAGCTCCGGATCCTCCTGGTCGAGGCTGAAGTTTCTCTCCTGGTCCCCAAAAACCAGTTCCTCCTCACATTCATGCTGTTGTGGGAAAGCTGAGGTGACAAATGGACAAAATTACTTGTCTTAGATAAATATAGAAGTATAACAAGAATGACTACTCGGCAGTGGTGTCTACAGCTGTCCATTTCCAACTCTACAACAGAGTTTAATCAAAATATCATCCGAAATATCATCATATCATTTACCCAGACCTGGAAACTGTTAAAATAAGATTTCATGCACTCACTTCTAACACGTTAGTAAATTTCTATGCACCAATCACAGTTTGTCCACCAATTACTGTTGGAAAGATGTTTATGTAAATGATAAGACAAACATCAGACAGAAGGGGAAATTTAAAAGTAGGATTAAAATATGGGGATAAAAAGCAGCGAAGCTCTCAGAAAACCTCGACTAACAATCAGCTGAGTTTATTTAAACACTGGCCTTGAAGAACTCTGATGTGTTTCCAAAATATCTTTATTGAATGAATTAAAGTCATATTAATTTTTAGGTAAGACCATTACGGTTTTACATACCCCTGCTGTGTAAGTTCATTTCAGGTTTCCAGATGTTATCCAGCTGTCTGAGCTGCTCTTCTTCAGTCCAGATGAGGCCTTCATCCTCCTGTTTGAGTACAATCTTTTCTACGTCATCGCTGATGCAGAGTTCCTCCTCTTCCTCTTTGATCTGTGGAGGATCTGGGCCCTCCTGGTCCAGACTGGAGTTCCTCTCCTGGTTGGAGACCTGCTGGTCATACAGGCCCTCCTCTTCCTCACACTTCATGTTAGGGGGAGATCTTGAGGAACAAAGGGTCACTGAGGAAAAAGGTTAATAATGTGATGACAGGAAAACACATCTGAGCAAATATAGTCCACTCTGAGCATGTCCTCATATGGGAGTGAAATTTACAACTAACTGTACAAATGTGAAAAATGAAAGTGTAAGTTACTCTCGAGCTCTGATACTCTTATTAGGAAAGTTCAGAGTACAAATCATTCAGGTAGCTGCTGCCAGCTTCACGCTGCAAGTAAATGTTTGTCATTGTTGTAGATTAAACTGAAAATCTCACAGTGCCATAGCAGATAAGTACCAGTCAGGTTTCACAGCCAGTCATTGCACAGAATCAACCCAACTAAAGTCATCAGTGATCTGAAGATTATTAGGGACTCAGAGTTTCAGTCTTAGTTCTATTTGATCTCATTGCTGCCTTTGATACTGTTGATCATGACATTTTAAATCAAAGGTTTCATCATTTAGTTGGTTTAACTGGACAGTTCTCAATTGGCTCTCGACCTTTGACCCAGTTAAACCTCTCAGGTCATCAGGTTCAGATCTGTTAACTGTTCCCAAAATCAGATGTAAGTGTGCTAAGAGTGTGTTCAGTTACTGTGCTCCTGTTCTTTGGAGCATGCAGCCATAGTTTGCCTGCTGTGGCTGCATTCAAAACTAACAACTATGTTTCCATGCTTTGTGAATAACACTGACATCTGTGAGATTTGAGCTGATTTAGTTCGAGTTAAGACTGTTTATTAGAACATTGCAAAGTTATTTTAAAAACTTCATCATTTTCTTGAACCCAAATATAATTCAGTTGAAAAATATACATTTTAACATGAGGTGAGGATGGTGGGGGAGGCACGATGGTCTTGTAGGGTTAGACCCTGATTAAGGGGTATTTTTGAAAGTAAAGCCCATCTCTCAAAGTCCCTGCCGGCCTGCCTCCACCTCGGGAAGTCTGTGGGTGCAGACGGACGTGAGGAGCACCACAGGCGGCAGAGAACTGTCTGTAGCCCCGGAGTGAGGGTCAGAGAGCCGAAGCAGACAGCGAACTGTGGCACAGTGCAGAAAACAGAAGCTTTCCCTCCCTGCCTCCTTTATCTTAATCTTCTAAATAAATCTTCTATAAAGGCACTTTCTCTCGGTCTCAAGGTTTGTTTAATGCTAAAAGTTTACCGTAAAAAAGAGACGCACTTGTGTGATTAGCCGCTCCCTGATTTCAGTATGTTAGCCTACAAGCTGAGCTCTGATCAGGTCCTACATGAGTTGTATTCTTGTGTTAGTCCACTGAGACCATCGCAGTTTTACCTGTTATGCGTAACTTTATCTCGGGTTTCCGGCTGATATCCAGCAGTCTCTGCTGAAGGTTGATCTCATACTGGACGATCAGACGTTCTGTTAACCTCAGAGCAGATTTCTTCTGCAGCAGTCAGCCGGTCTCTCCACTATTGCTTCTAAACGAACAATAAAAAAAATGTAATTATAGAAAAACACTTCTGAGAAGATAAAGTTTTAGTTAAAGTCTGTAATGAGGGCATGTTGCTCACATTTGCAGGTGAAATTAAAAGTGTGTAAAAATGAAGTTATTTGTGCACTCTGATGCAAATGAGAACTTGAGTTCTGACATTTTTCAGCAACATTAAGAGTAAAAAAAACCTTTCAAACAAAAAAGAACTCACTTATTACTGACTGACTGATGATCTATTTTGGAGTTGATCTCGAAACTGATCTACATCTTGATATTTTTCAAAATAATCTTCACTATTGGGGGTGGCTGTAGCTCAGGCGGTAGAGCAGATCATCTACTGATCGGTTCGATTCCCGGCTTCACCTAGTCTGCATTTCAAATATCCTTGGGCAAGATACTAACTCCAAGTTGCCTCAAGTTGCTCTTTGATCTGTGGAATGTGTGTCTGAATGTTGGTAGAAAGCACTAAGAAAAATGTGCTTGTGCGAATGGGAGTGAGTGGGTGAATGCACAAGTTTTGTAAAGCGCTTTGAGTGCTCAAGATTGAGTAGAAAAGCGCTATATAAGAACCAGTCCATTTAAAACTCCCTGTCATGTTTTCACGAATACACATTAAATAGATCTGACTGATACAAACTGTAGGTTTAATATTAATGTTAACACTTCAGAAAAGCCATTACAGTTTTACCGCTGGTCTGTAAATCTTTCTCAGGTTTCCAGATGTTATGCAGCTGTCTGAGCCGCTCTTCCCCGCTCCAGACGACGATGCCTTCATCCTCGTGTTTCACTACAAGCTGTTCTCCCTCTTGACTGATGCAGAGTTCCTCCTGTTCCTCTTTGATCTGTGGGGGATCTGTGTCCTCCTGGTCCAGATTGAAGTTCCTCTCCTGCTTCCAGACCTGCTGGCCAGCCAGATCTTCCTCCTCCTTACACTTCATGTTGATGTGGGACTTGAGGAACAAAGTAAAAAGAAAAAGATTAGACAGGTAAAGGTGCAGCCTCAGTCAGCAGGGCTGTACACTGTGAGCATGTTGCTCACATATGTGAGAGAGGTTTGTACAAATGTTTCAGAAGCACCATGTGACTCCCTCTCTTTGTTGGAAAGTCTTATTAATTCACTTTATAACTATTACTTTGAAGATAAATTTCTACCATCACAAAAATATTATGACCTCTTTAAAAACAAACAACGGCAACTACATGACTTAAATTCCATGTTTAGATGAAGGTAATGGTCAATGCCTTTTGACCAGAGATGGGCAGTAACGCGTTACTTGTAACGCGTTACTGTAATCTGATTACTTTTTTCAAGTAACGAGTAAAGTAAGGGATTACTATTGCAAAATCGGTAATTAGATTACCGTTACTTTCCCGTAGGAACGCTGCGTTACTGCGTTACTAAAACCGTGATTTTTTTTGCGAGAATGTCTCATGACAGTGACGTAAGCAAGTGCGACGTTGGTGACAGCAGCTGTGTGCAGATCAACAATGGATAATATATCGAGTGCGGGAGAGAGTATGAGCGTGCAGCGTTTAAAGTGTGGAAGTACTGACCTTACTTTGAGTTTGATTCCATAAAAAGTGACAAAAACATTAGCGTCCATCGTGCGTGGGAAGAAAACTTCTTTTTACAGCGAAAAAAAACCCTAAACTTCCGAGCAAGCACCGAGTAGCTACGACGTGATGGGAAACTCACAGAGACACTCGCGCGGATTCTTCAACTGACCGCAGCACACCTACACCAGGGTAACCCTCCGCCTACCCTGCTCCTGCTTTACAGGTGAAAATAGAGCAAAAGGACCGCTGAGTCTTTGACTTTATTTATTTTCTGCTGTGTTTTACTTGCATCTGTTTGAAAGAGTGAGTGAAAACACAAAAAATATTTTATTTTATGTGCTGGAATGTGTAGAAAATAGGTTTAAATGTTAAACTAATTTATTCAAGTCAGAGAATGTTGCATATAATTAAATGTTTTGCTTGATGCATAAAGTTAAAAGATTAAAACTGATAAAACAAGTTAAAAAAAGAGACTTTTCCATTTGATTACATGTTGTATGATGGATTATGTAGAAAAAGTAGAATTGGGCTGAAAGATCTATCACTTTATCACCTCTTCAGGTTGTAAAACGTGTTTTTAAAAAGTAACTAAGTAACTAAGTAACTAAGTAATTAATTACTTTTGAAAATAAGTAATCAGTAAAGTAACGGGATTACTTTTGGGGGGGAGTAATCAGTAATTAGTTACTGATTACTTTTTTCAAGTAACTTGACCAACACTGCTTTTGACAGGGGAAAAACCTCCACACAGAAGAATCTTACTTGGCTGAATCATAAATTATTCACCATGATTAAAACTGCAGATGAGCAATAATCTGCATTTTATTTTAGCCAAAGAGGAATGTTTCTGTTTGTCTGTGATCTGACTTTTTCTGCTGGCTCCAAATTTCATTTTATCCTGTGTAAGTTTGTTTCTCTTCCTGTTAACTAGCAAAGTCAAAATCACCTTGATTCATTTAACTTTAATTCAATTATAAATGTAATCATTTTATTGAACAATTAATTTCATTTCAATGAAAAACAATTACTTAAAAGAAAGAGATTAAGTTGGAGAGAGACATGTGGCCATCTTTTAGTGAGTTAGACCCTGATTAAGGGGTATTTTTAAAAGTAAAGCCCATCTCTCAAAGTCCCTGCCGGCCTGCCTCCACCTCGGGAAGTCTGTGGGTGCAGACGGAGGTGAGGAGCACCACAGGCGGCAGAGAACTGTCTGTAGCCCCGGAGTGAGGCGTCGTGAACCGAAGCAGACAGCGAACTGTGGCACAGTGCAGAAAACCGAAGCTTTCCCTCCCTGTTTGGTTTTGATGTGTCTCATGAAAGTCTATTGTTAAAAGTTGACCTTTAAAAAAAACGGACGCACTTGTTTGATTAGCTGCTCTCTGATTTTAGCCTGTTAGCTTACAGACTGAGCTCAGATCGTTCCTGTGTTAGTTCATTGAGAACATCACAGTTTTACATACCTGCTGCGTGACTTCATCTCGGGTCTCCGGCTGATATACAGCAGTCTGAGCCAGTGGCGGATCTCATCATCCTGGACGACTGTTTTTAATGTTTTTAACCACGGAGATTTCTTCTGCATCATCAGTCTCTCATTGTTAAACTCTCCCAGAAACTGAAGACAGTTGTGCCATTTCCGCGCTTCTTCTTCTTCTATTGAGTAGACGGCAGACTACACATGTCCAAGGGTAATACTGTCCTCCTCAGGCCATTGGCATCAAGTCAAAGCCTTAAAGTCTGGTACTTTGCGCATGGTCATTTTTTACGAACAGCAGAATCACAAGACAAAGCGTGCCAATGTTTATACTTTTCACTGTGACTGCCAAATAGATGAAAAAGTAGATGTTAAAAAACAACTTATAGTTTTGTCATTGGGCTGGTAGAAAGCTATGAGTTTCTGTCCCTTTGTCTGACCTTAGAGACTTATTTTAAAAGGAAACATTACAATCCTTTAAAGCAAGTATTTTCACCTCTGTTCCCCCCTCTGTACTTAGCTTTTTTGTTGTCATGTCAGTAATTGTCCAGTTGATGGCTCCCTTGGATCACAAGCCTGTCTCATGAGTCCAAGTGAATATATTCTTAATAAACAGCTTTGAAGAATTTGTGACCAACTTTGTTTAATTCGGAACATCATCATCATGAGTCAAACTCACTCTTGGATCTACAAAATATTTAACAAAAACAAACATCACTGAATCATAAGGTATTTGCTCCAACTCTTAGTCCAGAAACACATGAGTGAACTAGATCAGCTGCTCCTCCAGTTCAGCTGTGGATTTATATCATTATTTATATTTGTAAAGTGGATATGCAGTTTTTCAGTACTAATATAAGCATTTTATATCATTGCTTTATTGACAGATGTTTGGTGTTCAAGGTCAGGCATCAGTTTGAAAAAAACAAACAAACACACTGAGATGAACTTGAACTTCCTACTGACAAAAACTAAAATTGGTGCAAAAATAACCAGAAACATATAAGAAGCATCCTGGAGGTGCTGCAGACAAGATAGGACCAATAACATGTCAACAGGAAATCCTTTTTACTCATTTGTTTATTTCTTTTTAGATTTTTACTCTCCATTTTAAGCCATGATGTTTGCTGATACTGTGTTCCTACTGTTTGTTCTCATTAATAGTTCTGTTTTTAACATTCTGTGCTGAAGCTGGAGGAAATGTTTCTACAGTGTCAGATGATACAGCTCCAAACTAAATAAGTGACTAACTAACGATGCTTTAATACACTTTACTATAAATTATGATATAGTGCACTTTCTTAAAATTTCTTATTGCTCTGTAATTAATTGTTTTCTTTATAAATGTACAAATGAGAATAAAATCTGTGTGATAAAGGAAGGTCTGTAGACTTCTCTGTTAAGATCAGTGAAGAGAAACAACAACATACAAATACCTAAGAAAAATATTCAGTAAACATTTAGAAGATAGAGAAGTTTATGTTGTCATGTGGAGAAATTTTTCAAATAAAAATATCCATAAGCATTGATAGTCTCCATGGCTGAACAGACACAGGAAAGAGCTCCACCTATAAAACGTAAAAACATCAAGACAACATGTTGAAGATGTCGAGGTACTGCCCATAATGTTTGACTGACATCTGATTTATGTGCAGCACATAAATACCACAATAATGATGGAGAGAAACTAAAAGGGAACTAAAATACAGATTTAAACTTACAACAATATGAAAGACTTCAGTCTATTTCACTTTAATCAACTCAGCAGTGTCTCCATAATTATAGTAAAGACTCAGTCCAGCATAGAGCGGCTGAGTGAATGTGGTCTGGACTCTGTGGAGGAGAGTCATGGTTTCAGAGACGCTGTAGAAGGACAAAATACCTGCTCTGTGATCCAGGTACACTCCTACTCTGGAGGAACGAGGACCTGAGACACGAGTTTGGATGTTGTTGTACCGAAATATAAAACTGTTGTTGTAACAATATAATGACCAAGATTTGTCATTATGTCCAAATCCACATTCATTACCCAATCCTTTTCTGCTGATATTCTTGTATGCGACTGCTACATAAACTCTCCCTCTCCACTCCACCTCCCAGTAACAACGTCCAGTCAGACTCTCTCGACTCAGGACCTGAGACAACCAAATGAATCTGTCTGGATGATCAGAATAAGACTGTTGTTGTTCCATAAATGTTGCTTTTCTGTTCCCCTCTGATAATAACAGCAGTTTGTGTGCTGTGTTTGGATCCAGTGTGATTTCACATGAATATTTTAAGAATCCAGCTCTGGTCTTTGGCTCTGGTTGTGACAGTGAAACATCCACTTCAGTGACTGTCAGTGAGATGTTTGTCCGTTCCTCTCTCAGAATGTCCTGTAGTTTATCTCTGACCTCTGACACAGCTGCTGTCACATCCTCAAAGTAGCTCAGAGGACGGATATTGATGCTGGATGAGTCTGTAGACTCACTGAGTGCTGACAGTGAGGGGTAGTTGTGTAGAAACTGGATGTGATCCTCTGTGTGTGAGAGCTGCTTCAGCTCAGCATCTTTCCTCTTCAGCTCAGTGATCTCCTGCTCCAGCTTCTCCTGAAGCTCTTTGACTCGACTCACTTCAGTTTCCTGCTGGGATCTGATCTGCTGCTTCACATCAGAGCTTCTTTTCTGGATGAGATGGATCAGCTCAGTGAAGATCTTCTCACTGTGCTCCACTGTTTGATCAGCAGACTGATTGATGGCCTCCACCTCCTGTTGAAGCAGCTTCACATCTTTCTCTCTGTCCTGGATTCTCTGCTGGATGTTTTGTCGACTCACCTCCAGCTCTCTCTGCCTCTCAGTCCTTTCTGCTGCAGCTGAGACTGTGTCGTGGCCTTTATGTTCATCCACAGGGCAGAGATAACAGATACTCTGCTGATCAGTACGGCAGAACATCTTCATCACCTCATCATGACGAGAGCAGATGTTCTCCTGGAGCTTCTTGGAGGGCTCCACCAGCTTGTGTTTCTTGAATGTAGGTGAATCATAATGAGTCTGAAGGTGTTTCTCACAGTAAGATGCCAGACAGACTAAACAGGACTTGAAGGCTTTCATTTTTCTTCCAGTGCAGACATCACAGGCCACATCTTCAGGTCCAGCATAGCAGTGATCAGCAGGAGCAGCTTGGAGTCCAGTCTTCTTCAGCTCCTCCACTAAAACTGCTAACATGGTGTTTTTCACCAGGACAGGCCTCGCTGTGAAAGTCTGTCTGCACTGAGGGCAGCTGTAGATTTTCTTCTTTTCCTCTTCATCCCAGAAGCTTTCAATACAGTTCATGCAGTAGCTGTGTCCACAGGGAATAGTCACCGGATTCTTCAGTAGATCCAAACAGATCGAACAAGAGAAGGTTTCTCGGTCCAGCTGAACACTTTTCTGCGCCATTTCACCCAACAGTGTCAGTGACTGTGTGAGTTTCACTTCCTCAGAACTGAAACTGCTCTGATCTAAACAACATAGGTTTCTGTAGCGAATGGGATCTGTCAGCTCTTATACGTCACCACATGTTGGTTGCACCCATCTTCAAACTGCAGATCAGAAGGGGAGGGAACAAGGGAACATGTGGACAGAGAGGAGGTGCTGAGTTAGAGAGCAGGAAGAGGGAGGGTTATCAGACACTAATTCAATCCTGGAACATGTGAGCCTGTGAGTTTTTCATTTAAAAATAGCACTGCTCAGCCTTTAAAGTTGTTAAATAACCTTAACATTTAAAAGACAATCTTTTTATGTAAATTAGTTTAAATGATCATTTTAGTCATTACAGGATATCAAATACTGCAGCTGAACTAAGAAATTGTTGTAGAAAAAAGCAATAAAAGGTCGTTCCCCCTCTGTCCCCTCCTGGTCACCTGTGCCTCAATTTTATGAGATGAGATGGATCAGCTCAGTGAAGATCTTCTCACTGTGCTCACTGTTTTATCAGCAGACTGATTTTATTCCACAACCTAGACATCCACATTACTCACACTCTCATAACACATACATATAGGGCCTTGGGATCGGGCATGTTATACGGTGTCCAGAGGACAGTCTTTGTATTCAACCTCACCTCTGGCGCTGGTGTCTATGGAGCGCCAGGACTGCCATAATGAATTAATTAAATACACCATTAAATAATGAATTAAATGTGGCAATAATTAATTAAAATTGGAATTAATTAATTAAATAAATAGTTATGACACATGTAATTAATTAATTATTGACACGTTTAATTAATTATTTATGTATTTCACATTTTAATTAATTATTCCATCCATCCATCCATCCATTCGCTTCCGCTTATCCTTTTCAGGGTCGCGGGGGGCGCTGGAGCCTATCCCAGCTGTCATAGGGCGAGAGGCGGGGTACACCCTGGACAGGTCGCCAGTCTGTCGCAGGGCCAACACACATTTAATTAATTAATTATTGACACATTTAATTAATTATTTAATGATATATTTATTTATTTCATTTTGGCAGTCCTGGCGCCTGGCTCTCATCTTGAAATAATTTTATCTGTCAGCCTCACCCATCAAACTCAGGGGGCGGGGTTAACGCTGATCAAGTCAAAACCATTGCTTAGGCCTGGTGGCCATTGTTTCTAGCACACAACAACCGGCATGTGGAAGCTAACAGAACTGAACTTTGAAAAACCCTGTTTGTGTGTCACCAAATACCGTTTTAATATTTTTTTAGCCGAGAATGTAGTGGTTTAATCTTCATGTGTCTGGTCGGTTTGTCAAGATACAGCCTCTTTGCAAAAGTGCTTCGATGATTTCGGAGACGTCTGCCCAGTCTCACGGCAAAGCGTGGGATAGACCCGCTCGCCTCGCAAGCAATCCCACCGACAAAGCGCAGGCCCCGGTACACAGCTGTAGTAACCCCCGCTGACTTCTTTTACTGAGGTTATATTTATCGGTGTTTTATTTCCTGATGTTCTTATGTGTCCTACGTGTTTCAGTCGCCAATTCTGAATTATAACTAACATTAAAAACATGTTTAAGGAGGAGAGAGAGCAAATAAATCTGTTTAACATCTGATCTTTGGGTTTTTGTTCAGTAATCAGCGTGACCTGTGTATAAACGCATAAAAGAGATAACGTTGGTGTTTCTGTCATGTAGTAACTGCTGGCTTTAACTGTACAAAGGTTGTTCGACACTATGAAACACATACAGACTTCATGATGTTCGGCTAATATTTTTATTGTGAATATTAATCATGAGGGTAAACGGCCCTGTACACCACGGAGCGAGGTCAGCATATCCACGATATGCAGAGTTTCCCAGCTGACTAACTGCCAACTATTCCAGAGACGTGAAAATATACAGCATAAAGAAAAGTGTAAGAGACCCAGCAGCAGATTAGAATAACAGTTATACATTTAATAAATCACCAAATGAATCCAAGAAACGAGCAAACCTGTTCCGACAATTTGAGTTTGTGTTCCCTCAGCTGCAGACTCGCTGCTGTTTAAATGTTTGAAAAGGAAGATTAGATATAAACAAACGTCAAACGTAGACTCATTCTGCCTTCACATTTGATATGAGGCCACACAGTAAAAAACTGTCAATTTTACACTTAGAGAGTTGATTTTAACTCTGTTTCAGATAACATTTGGTCCCACTCAAAATTAGGGTAAAATTTACTCTATGGCCAGTGTTAACTTTTTAGTGTTAATTCTACTCAGTTTAGTGTCAAAATTAACAACAAAATGTGTAAAAATATTTAACACTGAGGGTTATTCACACTGTTTAGAGTAATATGATTTCACTTTATAGAGTTATTTTTAGTCCAAGTTCACTCTAATGTGTAATAATATTTCATTTTCATTATTTTTTCATATTTATCATATCATGCTATATTTCTAAATGGCTGTGATCTATCCTATATTATGAAAATAACTACAAACATACAGGTTACAGTAACAGCATTTATTAGCATAACAAACTCTTACAAATGACAGTAAGTAATGACAGTTGTCATTCACTCCATACGACAATTGTATGTCAAAAGGCCTGGGATAATGCAGGCTGTCAACATGAAAGACAACTAAATCTTGCTTTGTCCTGGTCAACTCATAAGCATGGAAATGTTCTTGAAAGGCTACTGTACATAATGGCAAAATGAGAAGTACCAGTTTCTCATGTATTATCAGAACTGACTCAATCTGGTAAAACACAGGCATTTCAGACACTACTTTGCCACAAATAACCAAATGCGGGCGGTAAACAATACCATTCTGTTTAGCCCAGTTCACTTTCATAACTTGAACTCTATTGGGCAGTTGCATTGCTATTGCAATTCCAGAACCTCCTTTTACCATATCTAAAGACACCATTTTTCCTGGACCAATGTCTAACCGACTAAAGGTTGTTGAAGATTGCCAAATGTATGCCATATAATTCTGGTGTTTTTTTGGCCAGCGTTTTGGTGATATTTTTGAATGATTTGAGCAGTTTCTTGAAAAAATTGTGCTTACCTTCATAGCGCATGCACCAACTATGAAGTACAGGCCCTATTTTTTGGATGCAGCGAGGATAATGGATAAGAAAATGGTGCTTTGGTAAAAGTTTTTTCTGGGGATACAACATCTTGAACAGTTTGTGGTGTTCCACAATCAAATGTTTTAAATATACACACATACCTTGAGATAACATAGGAGAAAATACAATGTTAACTATCTGTAGTAATAAAAGTAGTAGGCCCCGATGTTGGTCAGTAGAGGTTACCAAATCTCCAAACATGAGGGGAACATTCCTCAGTAAGCACCATGTCTGAATAGCATTCAGTCCCAGATCATTAGACTCTCCACCTAAATTCACAGCTACTGGCCTATTGTTTTTCTCCATGAATCCATAATCAAAACTTTGTATTCTCAAATTCACTTCTCCCAATGTAAGATGTTGTTCTTTTAAATACAAAAACAATAACTTCAGTTTGTACTGGGCCACTCCTTCCAAAACATCATGCATCACATCAACTGAGAAGTTCTCAGTTGTGTGAAAATATGTCAGTGAATTCAATAAGCATGAACTCTTTACACCAAAAACATAAGGAAGCAATGGATTATTAGACATTTCCTGACAGTGAGCAGTGTGGTTGTCTTTGGTGCGCAACACTATTTTGGGGGAAATCTTCAGAGAATTCTGTTTGAAAGTCATCTTTATCAGCTAAACAAAACCTGCAACAGTACCTTGCACTGAAAGACTCCACCAGACCAAACAAGCTATGTAAGCCTAAATTATCACCAGTGACCTGTACCACACTACCACGAACATAACCACCGAATAGTGGAATCTCAATACCATCGCTCTCTAACACTTTAATGTCTCGAACAATAGGAACAAGAATTTCACTAAAACCATAACGTTTCAGATCTTGTGCATAAAATAAGGCACAAAGGTGTATGTTGGCCAAAAAAGAATTCCATTTGGGAGAGAAGTTTCTTAAGGTAAAATATACTGCACCCAACTTGTGAATACCTCGCTTGGAACCAAGAGGATTTGCAACCTCAAAGTCATCATAGAACATTTGGATCTGAACTGTGTGCTTTTCTGTTGAAAAAAAGAGGGCGTGTCTTCAATAGAGATCCATCACAAATATCTCTGCGTCTTGAATCACAAGTGTCTGATTTTTTCAACATTTCTCCAACATGCTGACTCTTAAATATTGATTCCAATGTTGATAAAACTGGAACATACATGAATTTATCTTGAACAACTGCCTGATCATATGTTCCAGTCTTTTTATTTCGCCTTGTGTCAAATCTTGAGCCAATTACACATTCAACTGGTTCTACAGTTTCCCACTTGTCTGATAAATATTTTGACCTCTTGTACTCAGAATTAAGAACTGAGAAAGGATTCTCTAACTCATCAAAACATGCTTCAACTTTCTTGCACATTTCTGTTTCTCTTTCATTACTAAATACATGCTTAATGACTGTTTCTTTAGCATGTTGTTGGATATCTTGAACAATCTCTTCCATGGAATTCACTACAGAATTCACTACACTTTGGCCTACACCTGCTGCCTTTAGATCAGAAATAACAGCTGCACAACTATTTACAAGGTCTGCTGAAGATAATTCCGACTCAGCCTCTAAATCAGGGGTGTCAAACTCAAATACACAGTGGGCCAAAATTCAAAACTGGAACAAAGTCGCGGGCTAACATTAATATTTATTGAAAAAAAAAATCTTCCTCTAGATATAAGAATGAATCTTTTTTTATGGACTCAAACAAGTTTTGCTGAAAACCTGAATATGGAACAAGCAAAGCTTAATACTAAACAATATATATATATTAACTGTATAATACCAGTAGGCCAGCTCTAATAGTAATTTGGTATGGCTTCGCGGGCCAAATGTAATCAGGCTGCGGGCCAAATCTGGCCCGCGGGCCAGAGTTTGACACCTATGCTCTAAATGTTCAGGCACCACATCAACATTAGCAGTAGTACTTGTGTCCGTAACACTTTGAACTGGTGAAAAATCTAGTTCTGCAGAATCAAATGAACTGCTTACGTGGCATTTGTTCAGGTGCTTTCTAAAGCCAGAAAAACTACTAAAAGAACGTGAGCATCCCACTTGGCCACATTTGAGATATAGTGTCCTCCCAGTACAGAGACCATGAATTACCTTAAGGTGTTTTACAAGGCTGTTTGGTCTACCATGATCACTTTTGCAAAGAAAGCACTTCATTATTTTGATCTCAATGGATACTAACGCACCATTCTTGCTCGCAACTCTGGGAGTTTCCTTTGTTTCCCCAACATCAATGTTGTAAATGGTTGTTTGCAGAAAAGTGAAAAAGTTGGTCAGGGATGAACTGTATGACGTATCAAAGACATAATGGGCCTTAAAGAGTTCATCAAGGGCTCCTACTGAACCTGTCGCTTTACATGGAAGTGCATGCTTGTCAATCACAATGAAGAAGGTGTGGATGCTGCTTCTTGTGGGTCCCTGAGCAAGAAGGTAGGGCTGACTGCTTCGGGTGATGTTGTCTAGATGCTGCTGTACACTGGTTCCAGCCTACAACAACACATTAAACAGCAGTATTTAGTGACTATCCCATTAGATTAGATCACCTTACTGTACATTACAATGGCGGTGATGGAATATATATTTTAAATAACATACCTTTAGGAATTTGATGAGGTTATCGACAGCTTGAGATGCAGACATCTTTCCTGGTCTCTTTCACCCTTGTGCAGATGGCGGTAGCAGATGTAGCAGCAGCAAGATAGCAGACATGTCACTGTCCCAGCCTACAGACGAATAAACAAAGAATTACTCCAAAAATACATTCGATAGACAGAATTGCCTATATAACCAACAATGGCAAATAAAAACAGTCAGTCATACCATTCTCAACTTCAGTAGCTGACTCAGCATTGCACATCAACTCCAAGAGCTCCGAGGTGGGTACAAGTCCATGACTTTCCTTTACAATCTTTGATTTGAGATCGATGGGCCACCTCTCCAAGAATTTGTTGGCAGTGACCTCATCAAACAGGAGTCTGAAATCTTGTTCTATCTATAATGCAAAAATAGAAGATAAGAGGTGTAATGAGTGAAATTGCAAGCTGCATGGAATATTTCAGTGATTCAACAAATGAAGATGTCTTACCAGTCCTGGTGTGTCCAGAAACCGCGGGAAGACTATGAAGACATCTGCTGCATTCTTATCATCGCTGACCATTGAATGCCGATAAATGAAGGTAGCTTTCATCTTTTCACGGATAGTGTCTTCATCAGCAGAGTGTCTCAAAAGAGCAATAGCTGCTTTTACATCCTCATCTGATAACACTGTCTCAGTGGTGAGTGGTCTGGATCGACCACGGCCTGGCCCGCCAACTTAAGAAAAAACTATTTGATTGACTCCTGCCTACAAATTAGATCAGAATCATTTAAATCACAAGTGAACTTACTTTTAGGAGATTTGGAAAGTGAGACACTTCTTTCCTCTGCAGCTTTTCTTTGAATTGTCTTCAACCGCCACGCAAGGTATCCTGAACCGCTCTCTGGATCATAGTAATGTTCTTATGTAATTAAATACAAGCAGAATGTTATCAACATTTCTGAGGGCAACTATGTGTTTAATGTTGCAAAGTCCCCTTTACTTACATATCCATGTTGTGAATATGGGTCTTCCAGATATGGAAACAGAGCAACAATCCCCTGCGCATACATCACTCTTACACTTTTAGGGGGAGATGTCCTAATGTATAAATTCAGTGATGACCGTCACTCAATTGGCATTGAACATCACAATTAAAAATAATACAATACTAAAAATGTTTCTTTATAGACTACATTTATGATTCTTACCCATGTGCTTCTGTCATCTCAGCAGCAAGTATGTTTATCATCTGTCTTCTAGTTGCATCTGTCAGAGATTTGGTTTTTGCATACTCTTGTATGATGTGTTCACCACCAGGCTTTGTTGTTAGGATTTTTTCAATCAACTTAAATAGACATAAAATATGAAGTCAGAAATTTTTTAAACCTTGAGAAAAACTGGAAAACGATTACATAAAAACACTTCACATCAAACATGCAAATTAGACTAACAATGTTCACTACCCACAGCTTTTGCCTCATAGTTTATATGGCATGGCCTTTTAGGTTTTCAGGAAGCCGGTTTAGAAAACTCAGAGTGAAAAACGATACTCAGGGTTGAGTAACCCCGAACTGTCCAACTCGGAATATTCGGTTTCAGAAAGGCTGATAACAATTAGTTCAATCAACGCGGAGTTGCTTTAACCCCAAGTCAAGCGCGCGCACGAGGATACATAAAGCCCTGATTAGTGGAGCACAGATTAAGCGAGTCACCATGGAGACGGAGGGAAAGAAGGCGCGGTCAATGTATTTTACAGCGCTTGAGGCCGAAATTCTGATGGCAGCATATGCCGATAACATGCAAATTTTGCGGAAAAAAAGTAACACAGCCTCAGCTGCAAAACAAAGGGAGCATGCATGGCAAAACATAGCCGACAGAGTCAATGCGTGAGTGTTACTTTAAACATTGATCTAGGGATTTCCACCCATTTAACACGTTATTTGATTTTATTTTTTATTTTATACATTTTATTTTGTGACGTGATGTGAGCGCAGGTGCAACCCAACAGGCCCCAAACGTTCCTGGCAGCAAGTAAAAATGAAATATAAAAATATAGTCCAAACAGGTAAGGTGTAATTGTATTATGAGCCATAGTGCTTGGTCTGTTTGTCCCATGTAAATCAATTGCAGTTAGAGGCTACATTAATTTTCCTTCTGTAAGCACTTATTGAAATTATCTGAGCACATTACAAGTACATATTTGCTTACTCTGTATGCTCAAATGTGACCCGTTATAGCCAACAGAAAAAAAGCAGAGGCCTGAAAAACAGGTGGGGGTCCTCCACCACCACCACTCACAGAGGCTGAGCAGTTGGCCCTCAGCCAAAACAGTGGGCGCCCTGTGGCTGAAGGCATCTCTGCGGGGACATCCTCTGAGTCAGTAACCCCGCAAGACACAAGTGCCTACATAAGAGGTAAATTCAAAATAATACATGATGTGCATACATCCTTTCTTCACAGTCACCTTTGCAGTGCTACTCATTCATTTGATAAACTCTTTACCATAATGAATTATTTTGTAGTGAAGTTATTTTCCTACTGATTTTGCCTTCCCTCAGTCTTGGTTGTCTTTGAGAGCATAATGACAATGAAGTGTAAGGTGATTGGTATATGTTTGTTAATTGCCATTTGGTCCCTTGTAAGTTATAAGTGACCTGTATAAACCTCATATTCTATCAGTTGATGGTGATGGTGTACTGCATCTGGTGCAGCCTCCTGTTGAGCCAGACCAACATGCAGTTATGAGTACTCTTAATACTCCACAGATTATATGAGTTTACAGTAGAACAGCAATGTTGTTAATTTCTTTACTACAGGAAAATAATGAAGAAACATTGACAGCTGTTACAGAGGAGGAAGCAACAGAGACACTTTATGAGGTTTACATCTTACAATGGAAAATATAACAATTGAATAAAATGTGGTACTATAATAAAACCATGGACTTTCTATGTCTCTAACAGAGTGATGATGGAAATGAAGAGGAAGAGGGTCCAGCCACGTCTCCAACAAACCTTTCCTCAGTAAGATGTTCAGCACTGATTTACAACCAACCTAAGTAGGCATGTACTATGAATGTCAATGCTATTTTCTGTTTCAATAGCTCCCTGTAAAGCAGCTGTACAAGACCCATTTGATCAAGAAAATAAAAAAATGTGACTTGGAAATGGAACACTTCAAGCAGCAGATCCAAAAGACCAAGATTGAGATTTTACTACTAGAACATCAGTTAAGGGTGGGTGAAGTGGTCAGAGATGGACGAATTATTTCAGTGTTATATACTTATACATAATAATATACTTATTAATACTTTGTGTACAGGAAATACAGGCGACCAATAAAGCCAGTTGAACAAAAAATCTGTTTATTCTTCTTTCAACATGTTGAGATGATGGGTCAAAGGAAATGATTGTGACATATGGTGTCTCTGACTGCTCTTCCATCTTGTATGTCCGTGGGAGGGTCAGGATGTTCATGGTTTGGATCACTGCTGATGTTTGGTTCAGAAGGACAGTGTTCTCCTCTAATTGTGGCAATGTTGTGAAGAATCACACATGCCACAATAATGTCACATGCCCTTTCTGGGGTGACCCTGAGTCTTTGAAGGCACTGGAACCGGGCCTTAAGCATTCCGATAGTCATTTCAACTCTGGCTCTTGTCCTGCAATGAGCCAGATTATATCGCTGCTGTGGGCCCGGTTCAGGGTCAGGGTAAGGGGTAAGCAAATAGGGTAAACATGGATACCCCCTATCACCAAGCAAGTAGCCAGTGAACTCTCCTAAGACAGAAGGATACACTTCAGTTCAAATGTCCCTGTAGCAATTGGTCTTTATATATTTTAAAGTATTTTCAACTCACCATGTCCAAATTTTGTGCTCAGTGTACATTCACGAAAGATTCGTGAGTCATGAACAGAGCCTGGCCACTTGGCTTCCACATTTGTCATAATGTTGGCAGCATCACATATGATCTTCACAGTGCAGAGAACACAAATTAGCATCCATTACTATAATGAAATAATTTGTTAGTTTGAAATGCTACAGGGAACTATGTACCTGTACATTAATGCTGTGGAAAGACTTCCTGTTCACATAGTCTCCTTCATTTACTGAAGGAGCAATGATTGGAATGTGAGTGCCATCTATACAGCCAATCACGCCTGGGAACCCTGAAAATAAATGTAAAATTTAAGTAGTAGTTCAAGTATCACCACATCATGAATTGAGTTTTGTTCATCCTGATACCTGCAATTTTGTGGAATCCCTCTTTGATAAATCTTGTGGGTCTATGACCGGGGAACACCACAGACGAGTACAGGAGACGTTTCAGTGCAACTGTAACATTCCTGACTGCCCGACAGACGGTAGCCTTGGAAACGTGCTCAGCATCACCAATATTATACAGAAAGCTCCCGTTTGCAAAAAAACGAAGTGCAATACAAATAATATGTACAGAACTGAGAGGATGTCCGCGATGTGTCACATGAGCAATATTAGGCCTGAGGATGTTACTCAAATGAATTATAGATTGTGCTGAAAAACGGTAACGTTCACACAGAAAATCATCAGGAAATGATAAAATGTCCAAACGCGCTCTAATCACTCTGTCCCGGCGGAGAGCTCTGCGGAGAATTTGGGCTTCAACATCTACTGGCTCTTCGAGGTAGGGGCACGCCATGTCCGACACTTCCTACTGTCAGGTTTCCGACAAAGAGGCGGAGACAGTCAGGGTTAGTTGTGGTAAACCTGCTAGGGGGCAGGTTAGCTTCACGGAGTGTGTCGTCATAGTGACTCACTCAGGATTCATCTGAACTCGCTTTGTGAAACCGAAAACCCAGAGTTTTCGTTAACTCAGGGTATACTTACTCAGAGTTTGCACTAAACCGGCTTTCTGAAATAGGGCCCAGGTCAGACAGCCTAACATACTTCTGCTCCCCACCAAACAAAACACGCAGCAACATATTCTGTTCACAAAACAAAAGAGAAAAAAATAATAAAGGAAAGAGTTTAAAACTGTGGATGTACTTTAGAGCTTTAGTTTTTATACAAAATAGAAGCAGTTAAAAGTCAATATTACTTAACAGCTACAGCATGAAGAAATAAGTAACAGATTAACTGCTAATAAAGATCCTTTATCAACCAGTGTTACTGCAAATGGACCAAGTGTGACTAACATCTAATATTGTTTAATAACTTTAGTCTACTTATCAAGTATTGGTCGCTCTTACTGCAATTCGCTTTATTTCTGTGAACAATTACTGTATATTAACATATCATTAACATTGCTGTCAATTAATTTATATAAAAGAATCTGAATTAATTCTAAATTAGTGTAAGCCTTTGGCATTTGCTTAAAAGAATATAAATCAGTAGAGTAAACTTTATTGTAATGTTTCCCACTTTTTCTGATAGTTCCTTCGAAGCTAATTAGCGATTATTAGCTTACTAATAAACGGTAATTTAGTTGCTAAAACTATCCCATTAGACATGTGACAATAATATTATCTAAGCTGCACTTAGAAGAAATACATAGTTAACATGTTTTAGGTTAATCTTAACTCAGTGAGAATATAACGAACATTTGAACTTTTAGCAATGGTTAGCATGTAGCTACTCGACAATATCATTAAACCTATGGGTAAATGCTGCTAACTCGACATCAGTGTAACTATAAAGAGCTATTTAGTTTAAAAATACTTACTAAACAATGTTACCAGTATGGGAATGTTAACTTAACTTACCTGACTGTGGTAGCTCTCAGACCGCACACGCCTGCGGACTGGTACTAATCAACACTGTGTGGAGTTATGTCTTCACTCCGTGTCTACAGAACTTTACACTGACTTTTAACTCTGACGTTAGAGCTGGTTTACTCCTCACAGAGTTGTATATACTCTCTCTAGGTTAAAATAGGTTTACACTGAAATATTGACACTCCATTTTTTACTGTGCAGCACATATAGTGGCTGTGTCCTGTTTTAAGATCATACATGTAAAATTGTTGTCTGACCTCCGTCTGCATGCAGGTAAACTGAGGGTCTGTTGAGCTGATCGCTGGTTTCGTGAGAAAAATGTCAGCTCGTTCTTTATGTTACAGAAGCACAGAGACACAAGACCAGGCGGAAAGAGACGATCGTTCGGTGAAAATGAGAATCTGCGAATGCAACATGTGGAACACGGAGAGTGGAATATGTAAACAAACCGGTTAACGTAACCCCCTCGGTGCACTCTGCATGCTAACTGTTAGCAGAGCTAGTGAAATCTCTGAAAACATCTGAGCACTTTTGCAAACATGTTCTATGTTGACAACCTGACCAGACATGTGAAGATTACGGCGCGACATTCGCAGCTAAAACACTGTTAAAAGTGTAGTTGGTGACAGAAAAACGGGATATTTTAAAACTACACCACCACCATTGCTGCCTGTGATTTGAAATGCATTCTGGGATACCTGGCTGCCCCAAGTCTACACAAGCAATCGATTATCTAGGATCGACCTGTTTTGACTTACTTTGCACGGCAACCAATCAAATGTTAGAGAAGCTGCATGGGCAGCGTTAACCCCGCCCCCTGAGTTTGATGGGTGAGGCTGACAGATAAAATTATTTCAAGATGAGAGCCAGACGCCAGGACTGCCAAAATGAAATAAATAAATATAGCATTAAATAATTAATTAAATGTGTCAATAATTAATTAAATGTGTCAATAATTAATTAAAATGTGAAATACATAAATAATTAATTAAATGTGTCAATAATTAATTAAAATGTGAAATATATAAATAATTAATTAAATGTGTCAATAACTAATTAATTACATGTGTCATAACTATTTATTTAATTAATTAATTCCAATTTTAATTAATTATTGCCACATTTAATTAATTATTTAATGATGTATTTAATTAATTCATTATGGCAGTCCTGGCGTTCCATAGGTGCCCACCACCCAGTTTTAAATGCATGTAGACATTGAGGGTTCTCAGGAGGGGCCGTGCTGTACAGTACATGTACAGTGTCCATTTTTTATTTATTTATTTATTTATTAACCTTTATTTAACCAGGAAGATCCCATTGAGATTAAAAACCTCTTTTTCAAGGGAGACCTGGCCAAGATAGGCAGCAGCAGATGTCTCACAGTTACAGAAATTACTCAAACACAGGCAGCAACAACACACATGCAACAATAAGTGAAAGAATACAAATAAAATAAAAAATAAAATTCAATAAAATTCAAATAAAATAAAAAGTCAGTTAAAATGACAATCAATCTAATTGAAACAGTTGCATGTTATGGACTTGGCCTCAAGGATTCGTAGTTTAGATTTAAAATCACTTAATGAAATGAATTCAGTCATTTTCCATTCCTTCTGCAGTTTGTTCCAGGCCAAGGGTGCTAAATGGACAAAAGCTCTTTTACCAAGTTCAGTTCGGGCAAATGGAACAGAAAGCAACAAGTAACCATGCGGACGAAGAGAATACCGACCAGCATGTTTCATTACAAGCAGGGAACATATATAAGAAGGCAGCAACCCAAGTATCGCCTTATATATAAAACTGTATAAATGAGAGTTCCTCCGACTTACCAAAGCAGGCCATCCTACCTGAGAGTATAACTCACAGTGGTGAGTCTGAAATTTACGGTTAGTGATGAACCTCAGAGAAGCACGATACACAGAATCAACCATTCGAAGACATTGAGCAGAAGCATTCATATATAGAATATCACCATAATCCAGCACAGGCAAGAATGTTGCAGCAACAAGCCGCTTCTTTGTATTAAAAGAGAAACACAACTTATTTTGAAAATAAAATCTCAGTTTTAACTTCAGGTTTTTCACAAGATTCTCTACATGTGGTTTGAAGGTAAGCGAGTCATCAATTAAGATTCCCAGATATTTATAGGTGTGAACCAACTCTATTTTATTACCTTCAAGAGTGGTTACTGATGGGATTGTTTGGGCTCGTCTCCTTGATTTAGAAAACAACATGAGCTTTGTTTTGTCTGCGTTGAGAACAAGTTTAAGCTGATGTAATGAGTGCTGGACAGCAGAAAAGGCTTTCTGCAAGGAGTCGATGGCTTGGACAAGAGTTGAACCACAGCTGTAAATAACTGTATCATCAGCATAGAAGTGCAAGTTTGCATCTGGCACATGTAGACTAAGATTGTTTACGTAAATGATAAATAGAAGGGGACCTAATACAGAACCCTGTGGCACTCCGTTGTGCACTGTAACAAAGTCAGAACATAGACCGTCAGATTTAATGCACTGAGTCCTGTTACTGAGGTAGTTTGAGAACCATGCCACTGCTCTCTCAGAGAGTCCTGACTGGAAGAGTCTAAGTTTTAAAATACAATGATCAACAGTGTCAAATGCTTTTGACAAATCAATAAAAAGGGATGCACAGTGTTGTTTTTTATCAAGTGCAATAGTAATATCATTTACCACTCTAATTGCAGCTGTGATAGTACTGTGATTCTTCCTAAAGCCTGATTGATATTCAGATAAAATGGCATTGATGTGCAAAAACTCCTTTAACTGCTCACACACAAGAGCTTCAAGAACTTTAGCCAGCACAGATAGATTAGATATTGGTCTGTAATTAGTTAACACTGCTGGGTCGCCCCCTTTTAATAGAGGAACAACAAAAGCTGATTTCCATACGGAGGGAATTTTATTCGTATCCAGTGTGAGGTTGAAAAGTGTTGTGAGAGGCTCTGCTACAAAATCAGCTGCCAGTTTCAAGAAGTAAGGATCTAGTAAGTCTGGCCCTGGAGATTTTCTAGGATCTAACAGTTTAAGAGCTTTACAGACCTCCTGCACAGAGAAAGGAACAAAGTTAAATGGCTGACCAGTGTACACCGGAAGGTTTGTGCCAGATTTTACAGAGACTGGGTTCAGAGAGTCAAACAAAGAGCCAGAAGATATAAAGTGCTTGTTAAAACAATTCATAATCTCCTTCCTATCATAAACAGGAACAGAATCCTTAAAAACATAGGTGGGTAGAGCGTGGGAGCTTTTACTCACTGAAAGAGACTTAATGATTTTCCAGAACTTCTGTGGATTATTTAGGTTCTCAGTGGTGACAGACAGATAATATTCTGTTTTAGCTTTCTTAATAGAGGAAGTACATCTGTTTCTTAGTTGTCTGAAAAGAAGCCAATCACTGGGGTAGCCTGTTTTCCTCGCTTTGGCCCAAGCCAGATTACGCTCATGAATGATATCTGCCAGCTCTTGGGAGAACCAGGGGTTTTCACGACCTTTTATCCTATATCTTCTTAATGGAGCATGTTTATTCACAATTTGCATAAACCCATCCTTAAAGAATGCCCACGCTAATTCTACATCAGGGATCAATCCTATTTTCTTCCAGTCATAATTTGACAAATCATGATAAAATGCTTGCTCATTAAAATGTTTAAGAGTTCTTTTAAAAATAATACCATGTTGTGACTTGGCCACTTTAGTATTTCTAATAGCAGCAACAACACAGTGGTCACTTAAGTCGTTACAAAAGACACCCAAAGATGAAAATTTATGAGGAACATTTGTCAAAATCAAGTCAATCAAGGTAGACTTTTCGGGGCTTTTGAGATTCGGCCGAGTGGGTAAATTGACCAGCTGGGTAAGACTGATAGAATCACAGAAAGATTTAAAATCATCTGAAACAGTTTTGAGCCAATCCCAGTTAAAGTCACCAGCTAGAACAAGCTCCCCATAATTTAGTCTGGACAGCAAAAGGTTTAAAGAACGCAGAGCTTCTGTGGAGGCAGAAGGGGGTCGATAGCAACAAGCAACTGTTATGCAAAGACCCTTTGCAACATTCACATTCAGAGCCAAAAATTCCAATTGTTTGCAAATTGATTCTGATAGAACTATTGTAGCATCAAATTTTGACTTAACATAAGCAGCAACACCACCACCTTTCTTAAACCTATCGGTGCGATAGATATTGTAGCCAGCCATGCTAACATGTTCATCAGATATATATTTAGTAGGGGTGCAACGATACACAAAATTCACGGTTCGGTTCGGTTCGATACTTTGGTGTCACGGTTCGATATTTTTTCGATACAAAACAATGTTCATGCCTTTTTAATTTGTCATTTATTAAAATTATAAATATATATTTTAACTCAAAAGTACAGTTTTTAAATTTAACCCTAACCCTTGTGCGCGTTTTTTATTTTGACAGCGAATGCGCACCTGCGGACCACTTATGTGCACCCCTGGTTATTTAGCTCGTCATATTGCAGCCACAGAAATTCTTTTGTCCATGAAACCATAAAGCTGCACTTTCTTTTTGCCTTATAGTCTCATTTGTCATAACTTCTCTGTTTTGTGGTAAGCTTTTCTTTGGCTGTCACTTCTTCACCCCGACCTGTCTTATTTGGCTCAGCAGAACTAAAATATATATACTGCTACTTTTACACACGGACTCACATAAGCTCAGCGATTCTCTGCGCGATCAACCTCTCACATGTTTAAGCTTGCTGCGGGAGATTTCACTTGTCATGTTTGCATAGTAAGCTAACGATTAATAAGACGATGTCAGAGGAATTGGTGCACAAATTATCATCACTCACAGATCAGTGCTGTCATTGCAAAGTGAAAGCAAAAAAACAAGCGCAAATTCAAACGCGATTTCAATATGTCACATATTGACAGTGGCTCACCGATGCCAATGACATAATTACCCAGCTACATTTCTGAAAGAATGCAAAAGCATTGACATATATTTTTCCTACAATAGCCCGACGGGCAGGGCAGAGGTAGATTTTGGTAGCCCGACTGGAAAAATCGCTAGCTCCAGGACGTCAGGCTAGCGATTTTGCAAGCCCTGTATCTGATTGAGGAATCACTCATCTTTGGAAAAGAGAGTTTATTACAGAGAAATGTCTCTTTCCAAAATAAAAGCTATACTATCCGCTTCTTCTGGGCTATATTCTCAGCAGCATATTAAACATATAAGGAGAATCACGTGCTAACAGCTGTCTAAATGACTCGGCTAAAGTTAGTAGCATGCTTGTTGTTTTTGTCTTTGCACTAGGATGATGTCGGCGTAAATGTGCAGTCATATTCGTTGTGTTCCCACTAGTGCTTTCAGGTTAATCTCGTTGAAATGACCTTAACGCCACAACATGGCAAATCTCCGTTAACGAGCTACCGCCAATCGCTCCGTGCATGGGGCTAGACGGCCAACACGTTAACGAGCTAACTGCGCTAACACACTAGTTCACACCCATGTAATTAAGCATTGCATGGCACATCCAACATACTGTTTTACTTTAGTCCATGACTCGCTTACCTTCAGGGTCATACGTCACATGAAAACCAAAATAATTCCAAACGCCAGATCTGAATGAGGGTGGGGGAGGTCCATCTTGCAAGGAGAGCTTATCTTCTGTCTCGCTAGCTTGCCCTGCGCTCTTCCTCCTGACTATGCTGTCTGTGTTGAGCGCTCAGTGGATCTGCGCTCGACAGTGCAGCCTAGGCGGAGTAGTCAAAGGCAGATTCACTGAGCGCTCAACACAGACAGCATCGTCAGAAGGAAAGTTGATAAAATAAATTACAAATGTTGTATTGTTCGATACATATGCGTACCGAACCGAAAGCACTGTATCGAACGGTTCAATATCGATACGAATATCGTTGCACCCCTAATATTTAGACAACCAAGTTTCAGAAATGAGGACAATATCTGCATCTGTTGATTGAACCCAGATCTTGATCATATCCATCTTGGGTAACAAACTGCGCACATTAAGATGAACTATCTTCAGCCCAGGTGAGGATTTAAATTCAGATGGTGTCTGGCTACATTGCAGCTCAGGGCCTGGGTTAGGTTGCACATTACCAGATAAGAGCAGTAGTAAGACGATCAGAAGTCTCTGCTTTGTACTTATTGATTTTGACGTGTGAAATGTTGACACAAAGCAGGATTTTTCGTAACTAATTTTGTAATTGTACAAAGCAAGAAGGTTTTGAAGATGAGGTAAATCTTTCTGTAGTTCAAAATGATTAATGTCCTGTTCCAAATACATTGGAAATTGTACAGGATGTATAGCAGCAGTGACACATGTAGATCTGGGAACCATGTCTCGCAGAATGGGGTCACTGTTAAATGTTCTCATCTTAGAAAAATTGAGAGTCCAAAAGTCCCCCACGGCCAATAAGCAAAGTAAAGTTATTAAAAAAGCCATTATCCAAAACACAATGATTGTTGATGCTGAATTAAATAGGCTGCACAAACCTAGGATGGCAAGTAAGGCTCCAGCCAAAAGTTCGGGTCCTGGTGGCTTGCTAGCAGAGGGCTTCTGCTAGCACATTCACCAATGTGGTGTAGAAGGCTTCAATCAACAGCACAGCGCCCGATGTATTGCAGATAAGCTTTTCGAGCAGCACAGGCCTTGGTGTGGTGCTGATGTCTTGCACTAGCAACACAGATGCAGTTTGTTCAGCCGGCAGCAAAGGCCCTGGTGTGCTGCAGACGGCCCCAGCCAGCAGCACAGGCCCTGGGGTGTTGCAGATGGCCCCAGCCAGCAGTACAGGCCCTGGTGAGGCTCAGTTGGTTTATGCTAGCAGCACAGGCCCTGATGTGGTGCCTATGGGTCCAGCCGGCAGTGCAGGCCCTGGTGTGGTGCCTATGGGTCCAGCCGGCAGTGCAGGCCCTGGTGTGGTGCCTATGGGTCCAGCCGGCAGTGCAGGCCCTGGTGAGGCTCAGTTGGTTTATGCTAGCAGAACAGGCCCTGGTGTGGTGCCTATGGGTCCAGCTAGGCCCTGGTGCGGTGCAGATGGCCTCAGCCAGCAGCACAGGTCCTGGGATGGTGCCGATGGATCCAGCTGGCAGCACAGGCCCCGGTGCAGTGAGATGGCCTCAGAAAACAGCACAGGCCCTGGTTGAGGCTCAGTTGGTTTATGCTAGCAGCACAGGCCCTGGTGTGGTGCAGACAACCTCTGGTAGTAGCAGAGGTCCCCCCCAAAAAAGACCACTTTCCAAGAATTTACAGAATAGTTTAAAATACTCTTTGTGTCTGTATCCAGGTTGGATGAGCGCCGAGTATTTGTATATGTGTGCATGAGGGTGGGAATGCATGTTTAGGTCTGTGTGCGCCTATTCGTCTGTGTCTATATGTCAGCTCGGGTCTTACACTCCACCCCCTTGGAACATCTCAGGCCCTCCAAGGTATGGAGGCTTATTTCCCCTCACCACACTCCCTGCTGGTGGCTGATGCCCTCAGACATCGGTGCGTTCTTGGTGTCCAGGGCTGGGCGCTCAGGTTTGTACCAGCTTACTCCCCGGTACGGCTGCTTGGTGGGGCCTGGTGCCTGTGGCTCGGTCGGGCCCCTTGCGGGGGCTCGATTCACTCTGGCACAGCTGACTGCCGGCAGAGCCCGCGTGTACGTCACTGCAGCCCCCTCTGGCTTCTGCTCTGTGGCTGTTGGGTGACCCCTCATCTGGGGTTCTCCTCAGCTCTTCCCAGGAAGGTGGCACGGTTGCCCCTCCGGTGGTCCTCTTTGGGCGCTCGCACTCTGGGGGCCTCTGGATGTCTGGGGCCTGGATCTCCTCCATGCCTGCTTCATGCCCTGGGGGACGGGGCTATGGCTCCCCACACCTTCTAGCAGATCGTTACATGGAGAAGCCTTTTGAATAGACGAGCACTCATCCACACAGGTGTTCACACACACAAGCTACACCTTTCTTGGCTGCTACCTCAAACCACATTGTGCGATGTCAATCTTGCGTGCTGCACAATCACATTCAGTATTTAATATTTACTGTTATTTACACTTAGCTAGATTATTGCAATGGTGTTGTGTTATTATGTTGCTCTCTTTTTTGCTTGTTTTCTCTTATTTTCTTCTCTCAACAGGTGACCTGGGAGATATTTTTTAAGTGCCCTTTCTCACTGTCCCTCTTCCCCTTTTCTTCCTTCCTTCCTTCCTTCCTTCCTTCCTTCCTATCCCCCAGTCATGTCTGTCCTATCTGTAACAACTGAAAATAAATTAAAATAAATAAATAATAACAAAGGTTGATCAAATGGACCAATATGGCAAGGCCGTGATGGTCCATTTGGTAAATTAAGTTAGTTGGGCATCTTTTTTGGCCTTCAGACAATAATTCTGATGGCTAAAAAACGAAACGGGACAACAACAAGAAAAGAAAGAAAGAAAAAAGTAATAAAAATGTATCTAAAACATATTTTAAGATGAATCTTTTTATGACTGAGTAAAAAAAAATGCTAAAATTCGAGTGCAGTGTTGAGTAAAATGGTTTTATTAAAATTTAATTGACCCTTTGAAATTATTTGTTGGAAGTCTTAAATCCCACTGAACAGGGGAAGAGAAAGAGACAGAGACACAAAGATAGCAACACAGAGGTAAATAAACATGGAGACAAGACACTGAGAATAAGACAGAAGGGGAAATGCCCAAAGTCTCATATCTCTGACAAGTTAAGTCACTTTTATTCATAAAAAAACCCAGAACTTAAATATAATTATAAACCACACATAAACATAATCATAGAACAATTAAAAGTATAACATACCAAAAACACATCAAATGGAGAGTGAAGCAAATATTATTAATAACAACAAATGCACATATTAATAATATAAACCAAAATCCTTCAATAAAAAGGCTACAAACAGAAACAACAATTTGAAACAGCAATAAGAAAACAGTGAAAGTGACTACAGATATAGACCTTCCTAGGGAGGCCTGAAGTGCAAACATACCCTCTACACTCCCTTCATAAAACAGGGGACCATGATTACCACCATAGTTGGCCGGTCTGAAGGCACTGACCTCAACTTCCATACAATGTTTGAGCAGGACAACCAGGACAGACCCTCAACATACAGAGCCTTAAGTGACCGCAGGCAAATCTCATCCACCCCACCACCACAGTGATGGGCAAGTCTCCCTGCCCACTGTACAAAATGTGCTTCACAGACGTTGTTTCATGTTGTAAAGATTGTGCCTTAAAAAAATAGCCACAAGAAGTTTTAAAGAAATCTTTATTTCACTTTTAAGACACATAACCAACACCAACATACGAATCAACAGGATGAGCACATGCTGAAATTCAGTCTTCATGAAAATCAAGATTAAATCACAAAATGTTTGGTCTCATGTGTGTTTCTTTCCAGCTTTGACTCTGTGGAGTAAAACCTCTCCACTAAACAAAAAAATAAAACATCTCAGCAACTTTTTTGTCACCTCCACAGCTCAACACGATACAAATATCACATCAAATGAATGTAAATACGTGTTTCATCTTCATTACAGGTTTTAATGGAATATGCAACAAACAGAATTAGGGCTGTGACATATCATATGATCTGCAATAATACTGGTATAAATGTTTACAAAAAAGTGTGTTTAGAGGAACATCATGTGTTTGCATTCACCCCAATGAGTCAACCCCAGTCATGTCTCACAGCCAGAGCCATATGTCGGGCTCCAGTCACAGTTTGGTAGCTGAATGTTCGCAAAATATGCAAGAAAACTTTTCCCACTGAAAGTGAAAAAAGCAAACCTGTTACAACACTTTAAGCAAAAACACACTTGAGTACAACCGGGCTGTGAAGGCACGTGAGCAGGAGATACTAGCAGCAGTGATGTGCGACCCAAAGGTAAACAAATGATTCAACCATGCATCACTGGAGCACTCGCGAGTTACATTTCATATAACAGCAAGAGCAGTCAGTGGATGGAAATTACTGATGTGCTACACGGTGGAAAAGCAGGAGGTTAAAAAGCTCGACCCAAGATGAAACAAACCAGGTAGAATTTCTTTTCCTTATATGCAGAGGTGGAAAGAGTACTAAAATATTTTACTCAAGTAAAAGTACTATTACTTTGCTGAAATTTTACTCAAGTACAAGTAAAATTACCTGTCTAAAAATGTACTCAAGTAAAAGTAAAAAGTAGCTCATTTAAAATGTACTCAGAGTAAAAGTTACATAGTTACTTTTCTGTCAGCAGGAGGACAGCCGCTTCTGAGTAGTGCAAAAAAGGACAGTGGGATATAAATCTCAAAGTAGTTCTTTTTTAGTGAAAAGAAAAACTTTACAAATTAAAGTGCAGTGGCAGTTAAACTGCAAGTCTATACATGAAAATGGATAATGGTCACCAAAGCAATCAACCAAACCAAACCGTCAGGTATCACAGTGTTTTCAATACAAAACCATATCATTCTTTCACATGAGAATGTGTTCTAAACTGTCAAATAAGAGAACAAGTACTGAACTGAACGGCAGCTGCTTTAAAAATGTTTTTGAATTTTTTAAACTTGGCCCTGCCCTACTGTACCTCTAGATTAAAGTTCCTTTGTATCCATCCTAGAGTGTTACTCTCTGAACTTCCTGTTAATTTTGAGGAGCAGTTGATTTTCAGAGTTAGTAGAGTTCATCCTTGCTCACTTTGCAGTGAACAGTAGTCCAGCACAGCTAAAGAGACGCTCGAAGGCAGCTGAGGCAGGCAGGCCAGTGTTAAGTTTGAGAGAAAGTTTTTTGATGTCCCTAATAAGACATCAATGCATTACATAGCTACCGCTGGTAAATTATACCAATATACCTCGTGGGGTTTTTTTTATTGGACAGTAACAGGCTAGTTAACGGGAGGTTGCAAGTGCTAATTAACAAGTAACAGAAGTCAGCTGTCTTTGACTAATCTAAGGTAAGTGAGCGCTCTGTTATTCTTTTGCCTGCAGTGTGAACATATGTGGGTTAAGTAAGAAAGTAGCCGCTTCTGTCTTTAATTTAACTCTTTTTTTTAAATAAATTCTTATTATTAACAAACAGGAAAAACGTAGGTAAACACATTTTCTTTTGGCAATTTACCAACCCAGTAAAAAAAATGTAAGTTGCGTGGACAACAACGTGCCCGATTACAGCAAGTTGCTAGTACCAACCAACGTTATCTGTGTTCTTCACAGATGTCTTAACTTAATGTGATTAATTTGAACACAGCCTTTTTGCTACCATAACGGTACGAGTTGTATTTAACTTACCTCCACATGCTTGCGCAGGTTTGATGTGGAATTTTTAAAAGCTGCTAACTCGGTCTCTCTGGGCAAACACAGCTTACACTGCATAATAAAGCTGTTGCCTTTCTTGCACTTGAAGCCGAAATGGTCCCTTAAATACGGCCAGGGGTTCACATCCGTTTCTTCGAGTTCAGGGTCAGCAGAATTCGACGGGGCTTCTTTTTTCACTGGATCCATAACACCGATGTCAGACTCCATCTTTAACGTGACCTTAGCGCCAATTTGTTCTACTACCCATCATTCCCTGCAGTATTTCCGAAGTGCAATGGTTTTTTTAATTTACTCAGTAACGGGTGTGATTGAAAACGTAGCGAACTACAATACTTTTTAAAAAATATACTTAAGTAAAAGTAAAATTACAGACTTGAAAAATGACTTTAAAAAGTACAAATACACAAAAAAACTACTCAATTACAGTAACGCAAGTAAATGTAATTCGTTACTTTCCACCTCTGCTTATATGACAGAATTGTGCAGGCTCCGCATTACAAGGTTATTTTGGATATTAAGCTAGAGTGTAAGCACTTGTAATACACTTTTCTTAAAACTTCCAGGAAAAACACCCCTGAGGATACTTATGTGCTCATATTTCATGTATGCCGTGTCACTAACATTGCACTATAATGTTGTTCATAGAGTATTTAAAGGTAGAATGGGAGGCAGAGCCTTCAGCTTTTAAGATTAGACTTAAAACTTTCCTTGTTGCAGATGGGGGTCCCTCCCTGAGCCTGGTTCTGCTGGAGGTTTCTTCCTGTTAAAAAGGAGTTTTTCCTTCCCACTGTCGCCAAAACGCTTGCTAATAGGGGGTCATATGACTGTTTGGGTTTTCTCTGTTTTCATTGTATTATTGTTGGGTCTTTACCTTACAATATCAAGCACCTTGAGGTGGCCACATTTTCACACTTTGAATTAGCTAAGCTGTCATCAGTGACAGCAGCTCACTGGAAGAGAAAGATGGAAAATCCATCATTTACTTACACATATAAATGCTGCTGCCTGCCGAGCTGATAAAATGTACATTATTTTTTTTAAATGTAAGTTTCTTGAAATATTATTTTGAGGCTATATCTCCCACCCCTACATACAATAAACAATACAGAGTTTTTTAAGGAAGGAGGTCATCTGATCTGCTCTGATCTGGCTTCTCAGTGGACTGCTTCATCTGACAGTTCTCCCACTTTTAACTAGTGTGAATCCTCATGTGTCTTTGTAACTGTATCCTCTGAATGAAGCTTTTCACCTGTGTGGATTCTCATGTGAGTTTTCAAGTTTATCATCAGGCTGAATCTTTTTCCGCAGGTGCTGCAAGAATGTGGCTTCTCACCTGTGTGAACCCTCATATGTCTCGTTAGTTTGGATCTGTACTCAAAGGTTTTTCCACAAATCTCACATTTCACAAACTTTTTACTTGTGTCAGTTTTACGCTGACTCTCTGACACAGGAAAGTTGTCTTGCTGATCTCTGCTCTCTGGTTCAGGAGAGCTGGAAGAAAGGAGATGTTCACTGTCCAGCTCTGGCTCACTTTCCTCATAAGTAGGAGCCACCATGAAGATAATAATGCCTTCAGTCTCCTGCTTCACTACAAGCTGATCTACGTCCTGACTGGTGCAAGGTTCCTCCTCTTCCTCTTTTATCTGTGGAAGCTCCGGATCCTCCTGGTCGAGGCTGAAGTTTCTCTCCTGGTCCCCAAAAACCAGTTCCTCCTCACATTCATGCTGTTGTGGGAAAGCTGAGGTGACAAATGGACAAAATTACTTGTCTTAGATAAATATAGAAGTATAACAAGAATGACTACTCGGCAGTGGTGTCTACAGCTGTCCATTTCCAACTCTACAACAGAGTTTAATCAAAATATCATCAGAAATATCATCATATCATTTACCCAGACCTGGAAACTGTTAAAATAAGATTTCATGCACTCACTTCTAACACGTTAGTAAATTTCTATGCACCAATCACAGTTTGTCCACCAATTACTGTTGGAAAGATGTTTATGTAAATGATAAGACAAACATCAGACAGAAGGGGAAATTTAAAAGTAGGATTAAAATATGGGGATAAAAAGCAGCGAAGCTCTCAGAAAACCTCGACTAACAATCAGCTGAGTTTATTTAAACACTGGCCTTGAAGAACTCTGATGTGTTTCCAAAATATCTTTATTGAATGAATTAAAGTCATATTAATTTTTAGGTAAGACCATTACGGTTTTACATACCCCTGCTGTGTAAGTTCATTTCAGGTTTCCAGATGTTATCCAGCTGTCTGAGCTGCTCTTCTTCAGTCCAGATGAGGCCTTCATCCTCCTGTTTGAGTACAATCTTTTCTACGTCATCGCTGATGCAGAGTTCCTCCTCTTCCTCTTTGATCTGTGGAGGATCTGGGCCCTCCTGGTCCAGACTGGAGTTCCTCTCCTGGTTGGAGACCTGCTGGTCATACAGGCCCTCCTCTTCCTCACACTTCATGTTAGGGGGAGATCTTGAGGAACAAAGGGTCACTGAGGAAAAAGGTTAATAATGTGATGACAGGAAAACACATCTGAGCAAATATAGTCCACTCTGAGCATGTCCTCATATGTGAGTGAAATTTAAACTGTACAAATGTGAAAAATGAAAGTGTAAGTTACTCTCGAGCTCTGATACTCTTATTAGGAAAGTTCAGAGTACAAATCATTCAGGTAGCTGCTGCCAGCTTCACGCTGCAAGTAAATGTTTGTCATTGTTGTAGATTAAACTGAAAATCTCACAGTGCCATAGCAGATAAGTACCAGTCAGGTTTCACAGCCAGTCATTGCACAGAATCAACCCAACTAAAGTCATCAGTGATCTGAAGATTATTAGGGACTCAGAGTTTCAGTCTTAGTTCTATTTGATCTCATTGCTGCCTTTGATACTGTTGATCATGACATTTTAAATCAAAGGTTTCATCATTTAGTTGGTTTAACTGGACAGTTCTCAATTGGCTCTCGACCTTTGACCCAGTTAAACCTCTCAGGTCATCAGGTTCAGATCTGTTAACTGTTCCCAAAATCAGATGTAAGTGTGCTAAGAGTGTGTTCAGTTACTGTGCTCCTGTTCTTTGGAGCATGCAGCCATAGTTTGCCTGCTGTGGCTGCATTCAAAACTAACAACTATGTTTCCATGCTTTGTGAATAACACTGACATCTGTGAGATTTGAGCTGATTTAGTTCGAGTTAAGACTGTTTATTAGAACATTACAAAGTTATTTTAAAAACTTCATCATTTTCTTGAACCCAAATATAATTCAGTTGAAAAATATACATTTTAAAATGAGGTGAGGATGGTGGGGGAGGCACGATGGTCTTGTAGGGTTAGACCCTGATTAAGGGGTATTTTTGAAAGTAAAGCCCATCTCTCAAAGTCCCTGCCGGCCTGCCTCCACCTCGGGAAGCCTGTGGGTGCAGACGGAGGTGAGGAGCACCACAGGCGGCAGAGGACTGTCTGTAGCCCCGGAGTGAGGGTCAGAGAGCCGAAGCAGACAGCGAACTGTGGCACAGTGCAGAAAACCGAAGCTTTCCCTCCCTGCCTCCTTTATCTTAATCTTCTAAATAAATCTTCTATAAAGGCACTTTCTCTCGGTCTCAAGGTTTGTTTAATGCTAAAAGTTTACCGTAAAAAAGAGACGCACTTGTGTGATTAGCCGCTCCCTGATTTCAGTATGTTAGCCTACAAGCTGAGCTCTGATCAGGTCCTACATGAGTTGTATTCTTGTGTTAGTCCACTGAGACCATCGCAGTTTTACCTGTTATGCGTAACTTTATCTCGGGTTTCCGGCTGATATCCAGCAGTCTCTGCTGAAGGTTGATCTCATACTGGACGATCAGACGTTCTGTTAACCTCAGAGCAGATTTCTTCTGCAGCAGTCAGCCGGTCTCTCCACTATTGCTTCTAAACGAACAATAAAAAAAATGTAATTATAGAAAAACACTTCTGAGAAGATAAAGTTTTAGTTAAAGTCTGTAATGAGGGCATGTTGCTCACATTTGCAGGTGAAATTAAAAGTGTGTAAAAATGAAGTTATTTGTGCACTCTGATGCAAATGAGAACTTGAGTTCTGACATTTTTCAGCAACATTAAGAGTAAAAAAAACCTTTCAAACAAAAAAGAACTCACTTATTACTGACTGACTGATGATCTATTTTGGAGTTGATCTCGAAACTGATCTACATCTTGATATTTTTCAAAATAATCTTCACTATTGGGGGTGGCTGTAGCTCAGGCGGTAGAGCAGATCATCTACTGATCGGTTCGATTCCCGGCTTCACCTAGTCTGCATTTCAAATATCCTTGGGCAAGATACTAACTCCAAGTTGCCTCAAGTTGCTCTTTGATCTGTGGAATGTGTGTCTGAATGTTGGTAGAAAGCACTAAGAAAAATGTGCTTGTGCGAATGGGAGTGAGTGGGTGAATGCACAAGTTTTGTAAAGCGCTTTGAGTGCTCAAGATTGAGTAGAAAAGCGCTATATAAGAACCAGTCCATTTAAAACTCCCTGTCATGTTTTCACGAATACACATTAAATAGATCTGACTTTTTTTAAAATTTTATTCTTTATTACTTTTCCATCAACCAAAAAAACCCAAAAAACTGAGTATATAATAATGATTTATGTACATCGTAAATGATTAATGTTAGGAGGACACAGAGATATATTATATATACTCTCCCATGAAAATCATTCATATATTATTTCAGAAAAATATATGCAACCCAAAATAACCCCCCAACAACAAAAGAAAAAAAAAAAGACCCTGAAGCAAAGGTTTACAGATAGTGCTCCAGAGAGAAAAAAAATCAAGCAAGTATAACATTCCAGGGTTTCGGGCTGAAGTTTAATCCAAGGATATCATGTTAGTTAGAGAGGCATCCAGATTAGTGGTTGCCATGATAAGCTGCGTCCTCTTCCGTTTCCAATCCATTTAATTTCACGTCCCTTCTCCTGTCCTTCTATTTAGCAGACCAGCAATCGCAGGTTCCCCAGGTTTTCTTTAGCAGCTGTGACGTTACTTCTCCATACAGGTTAAATAGATAGAATCATTTCTGTACATTATCGATCATTTCCTCACCTTCCAAAAATAACAAAAAATTTCCCCACATTTTTTTGAAGGAAGCATGTTTACCCTTTATCATAGACGTAAGTTTCTCCAGAGCAAGGGTTTTTGACAGTGTCGATAACCAAATTCTCACGTGTGGTCTACTAGTGGATCTCCATGATTTGGCTATACTGTATTTCGCCTGTAGCAGGCAGAAGGTTGTGGTTTTTTGGTTAGCTTTGCTCAGCTGGATTTCAGCGGGGAAAATTCCTAGGATGCATAATTTAGGACATGGATCCAATTTGACACTTGTAATATGTGCAATTATTTCTAAAACTTCCTTCCAAAACTTTTGAATTTCTGAGCATTCCCATAGGCAGTGCATCAGTGTGCCCTTTTCCCCACATTTAACACATATGTCCGGAGTTTTGGGGTCAAATTTATTTAATAATGTTGGGGTAATATATGTTCTCATTAACCATTTGTACTGGATTAGTTTAAATTGAGTGTTTATAGATTGTGTTTGAGCTTTCAAGCAAGCTTTTTGCCATTCCTCTGTAGTTATACTACACTCTAAGTCTTGACACCATGCGCGTCTTTCTTTTTCTGAGGATATTTGAGAGCCGTCTCTAAGGTTATTGTAGAAGCGAGAAATTAAACCCTTCTTCAGCTGTTGGTTTATTGCTATATCCTCTAATGAGTTTAGGGTGGGCGGTGTTAGAGATTGAGTTTTTGAAATGAAGCTTCTGATTTGAAGAAATTTAAAGAAATGTTTGGTTGGAATGTCAAATTTCTGAGTCAAGCCATTGAAACATATTAAGGTGTCCTTGTCAAATAGATCTGCAACTTTGCACAGGCCTCTGTCGGCCCATATTTTAAAGCCCAAATCTTTCCAACCGGGTTTAAAGGCCTTATTGCCCCAGATAGGTGAGAATTGGGATAGTGCTGGCATTTCATTTTTAAACTCGAGTGCCTCGAACCGCACACGAATAGTATTTTTAACAAAGAGGTTTGATGTATCTTTCATCAGATCTTTATATTTTGCAGAGTACAGATAAGTGCTGAGTGGTAAGGGGGTAGTACTTGACCTTTCTAAATTTACCCAGGGTAGGGTAGTTGTTGAGAACCAGCATGAGGCCGCAGAGAGTTGGGCAGCCCAGTAGTACCATTTGAGGTTTGGAACACAGAGACCTCCTCTGTCATACGGAAGATATAGTAGCGAAAGACGCAGTCTAGCTCGTCTGTTATTCCAAATGAATTTACTGAATATTGTTTTTGTCTTTGTGAAGAAGTCATCTGGAGGGTTGAGAGGAATGACTCGGAAGAGATATAGAAATTTTGGAAGGATGTTCATTTTGAGAATATTTACACGTCCAATCATCGAGATTGGTAGCATAGACCATCTATTGATTAAGCCAACAACAGAGTTGATAGTAGGAGAATAATTTGCGTTAATTTTTGGAGTGATTTTTATACCTAGATAAGTGAGACTGTCTCTGGCAATTTGAAACGTTGTTTGAATAGGTGGTTTAGTTCTTTCAGAATGATTAAAAAAGAGGATGGCCGATTTGGATTCATTAATTTTATAACCGGAGATATTGCCAAAGAAGTTAATTGTTTTAAGTAGCTGAGGAATTGAACTCTTTAATTTAGACAGCATTAAAATAATATCATCTGCAAATAATCCAATTTTAGACTCAATATTATTTGTTCTAATGCCAGAGATGTTTTGGTTGTTCCTTATCGCAATAGCCAGTGGTTCTATTGCTAGGACGAAAAGAAGAGGTGAGAGGGGACAGCCTTGACGTGTACCTCTACCTAGATAGAATGGTCTAGATATAATATTGTTGGTTCTAACTGAGGCTATAGGTTTATTATATAATATTTTAACCCAGGTCATGAAGTAATTGCCAAAGCCGAATTGAGATAGTACCTTATAGAGATAATTATGTTCGACCCTATCGAAAGCTTTTTCTGCGTCTAAGGAAAGCAGAGCCATGTCTAGTTGTTCTGAGTTTGTGTAAAGTACATTCAGTACTCTGCGAATCCCATGCTGCGTTTGTCGGCCTTTTACAAACCCATTTTGGTCATTATCAACAAGAAGATGAAGGTACCGTTCAAGTCTGTTTGCCAGTACTTTGCTTATTATCTTGGCATCAGAGTTTATTAGTGAAATTGGTCTATAAGATTCACATTTTGTAGGCGGTTTCCCAGGCTTAGGGAATACCGTTATAAGTGCATTTCGCAAGGAGGGGGGAAGCTCTTTTGAATCATAGCTTTCCACCAGCATGTCATACAGAGGGAATATTAATTTATCTTTAAATATTTTGAAAAGGTCTAGTGGAATTCCATCTGGGCCGGGAGTTTTTCCCATTTTTAATTTATCGATTGCATTGGAGAGTTCATTCATCGATAACTGAGAGTCTAATTCGCATCGGGCTTCTTCAGAAAGTAAAGAGGTACTTATTGAGTCAAAGAAGGATTCTAGTGATTCTCGAGTCGTATCTCCTGTTGAAGTATATAGTTGTGAATAGTAGTGTTCAAAGAGTTCACTTATTCTATGAGGATCTGTGATATTTTCGTCTGCAGTTCTAATTTCATTTATTGTTTGTTCGTTCAGTAGCGTTTTTATACGCCATGCCAAAAGTTTTCCTGCCTTTTCCCCTTGGTCATAGTAGGTCTGTCTCAGTCTAAATAGTCCGGCTGAGGCTTTCTCAGTAGTTAATTTATCGTATTTTGCTCTTAATCTTAAAAGTTTTTGTTGGTTTTCTTTAGAGTCATTCAGGTTTATCTCAAGTTCCACTTCTTTTATTTGACCTTCGAGGTCCAACATCTCAGTATAGTTTTTATTTGCTTTGTTTTTGGTGTAGCCTATCATCTGTCCACGAATAAAGACCTTAAAAGCTTCCCATCTTACTGAGGCTGTAGTTTCGGATTTGTTGAAGTAGAAATAGTCATCAATATTTTTGCCTACATATTCCAAATATTTTGATTGTGCAGCCAGTGTGGTCTTAAACGCCAAATAGGGTTACGTCTAAAAGCTGCTGTGACTGAGAAGTTAAGCGTGGTTATTGAGTGGTCAGATATAAGCACACTTTTATATGAGCAGCTGTTAATTCTGGAGATAAGAAAGTTTGAGATAAGAAAATAATCTATGCGACTGCGGCTATTATGACTGGCTGAGTAGCAAGAATATTCTCTCCCTGTTGGATTTTTTAATCTCCATATATCTTTAAGATTCAATTCAAACATAAAGTGTTGTATGACTTGTCTAGATTTTGGATGGGAAGAGTCTAAGCCTGATGATCTATCAAGCCTGGGCTCTAGGGTACAATTAAAGTCCCCCCCAACAATTATCTCACCGTGAAGGTCTGTAATAGAGAGAAATAGATTATTATAAAAGTTGGAGTCGTCAATATTGGGGCCATATACATTAACTAATATTAAATCTTGATTCAGCACGGAGCATTGTAGAATAATGAATCTCCCTGCGGGGTCCAATATGGTTTTTTTTAATACACATGGGTACTGATTTATGAATGAGTGTTGCCACTCCTCTAGCATGTGTTGAGAAGTGGCTAAAGAAAACCTGACCTGGCCATCTCCTCCTTATCCGGTCAGTTTCATTCACGAGTAAGTGTGTTTCTTGAATGAAGACTGTCTTTGGGTGATATTGTTTTATTCTATCCATTACTCTTTTCAGTTTAATATATTTTCTAAGGCCTCTTACATTCCAGGAAATTAGATCAATATTTGAATAACTACTCATACAGTTTGTACCTTTAGTAATCTGGGTTTGACTACATCTCGTCTCTCCTGTCGAGACTCACAAGTTGTTATTTCAAGAGCACTGCACTTTAAAAACAATCTCTTATAAACCAGAAAACAAAAGAAAAAAAAAAAACAACCCAGAGATCTTCCATCGGTGTAGATCTCAAAACCTTCCCCCCCAAAGTCATAGCGGATTGGTTATGCATCAGATCCGTGTGAAGGAGCTGATAGAGCGTCCTCATGATTGAAGTTACAAACTTAGGTCCGACCGTATTAACTAAAGAAGTGGCCATACAAATGTAACTGAATGAAAAGATTTAGACATAGCATACCTAAGGCCATCTATATCATACCTGTACACCAGCAGCCGTTATATGTCCGGTTTGGAGTTGTTCATCAGAGTTGCATATATTTGATGTAGCGTTTCTGAGTGGGCGTGAAGTTTATCCCTCGTTTTGTTGCCGGACTTTTCGCATGAAATCTTCCACCTCCGCTGGTGTGTGGAAGAGGAGCCTGTTGTCATGGTGGAGAATCCTCATTTTTGCTGGAAAGATCAGTCCGAAGTTTATATGCATTTCACGGAGTTGTTGTTTTACCTGGTTGTATTGTTTCCGTTGTTTCTGGACTTCCGTTGACAGATCAGGAAAAAACATAATGTGATGTCCGTTGTGCGTTATTTTTCCCTTCAGACGTGCCGCTCTCATCACCCTCATCTTGTCTTGATAATTCAAAAATTACATGATGATCACATGGGGTGGGCCATTTGGAGTATTTCGCCCTTGTAGTCTGTGTGCTCGTTCAATGATAGGTGGGGATGGGAGCGCGTCTCGTCCCAAAACATCAATTAAGAAAGTTTGCAAGAATATTGTAATTTCTCCTTGTTCAGTATTCTCAGTCAATCCGACGAGTCTCAGATTAGATCTCCGGCTTCTATTTTCGAGGTCGTCCACCTTTAACTGTAGTTCCTGAATTTTCTTATGAAGGGAAGTCTCTTTACTTACGAGGGAAGAGACGTCGTCTTCAACTTTACTGATGCGAGTTTCTGCGGAGGTGAGCCTCTCCGAAAACACTCCAATCGCCTCTTTTATTTCTTGGTTTGATATTTTAACTTCTTGCAGTTGAGCAGTGAAATGTACTTTCAACGACTGAATTGCGGCCAAAACACTCGCCTCGGTCTGTTGAGCACTAGCACTAGCGCCTTCCATTTTCTCGGTTTCAGGTTCGTTGTTAGGGCCATCGTCTGATCCATCCTTTCCGGCTGTTTTAGGCTTGGACCTATGTTTGGTCGGCATCTTGGTTGTTTAGATCAGAACAGAAGCTTAAGTCGGTGAGGCAGCCGCTAAAAGATTGGATTTTAACCGCTGTTGGGCGTAGGCAAAGGACGTTGAGGTCGGAGCTCGAAGTCTCACTGCCACTCAGGTGGACGCCATAACCAGTCTCCCTTAAATAGATCTAACTGATACAAACTGTAGGTTTAATATTAATGTTAACACTTCAGAAAAGCGATTACAGTTTTACCGCTGGTCTGTAAATCTTTCTCAGGTTTCCAGATGTTATGCAGCTGTCTGAGCCGCTCTTCCCCGCTCCAGACGACGATGCCTTCATCCTCGTGTTTCACTACAAGCTGTTCTCCCTCTTGACTGATGCAGAGTTCCTCCTGTTCCTCTTTGATCTGTGGGGGATCTGTGTCCTCCTGGTCCAGATTGAAGTTCCTCTCCTGCTTCCAGACCTGCTGGCCAGCCAGATCTTCCTCCTCCTTACACTTCATGTTGATGTGGGACTTGAGGAACAAAGTAAAAAGAAAAAGATTAGACAGGTAAAGGTGCAGCCTCAGTCAGCAGGGCTGTACACTGTGAGCATGTTGCTCACATATGTGAGAGAGGTTTGTACAAATGTTTCAGAAGCACCATGTGACTCCCTCTCTTTGTTGGAAAGTCTTATTAATTCACTTTATAACTATTACTTTGAAGATAAATTTCTACCATCACAAAAATATTATGACCTCTTTAAAAACAAACAACGGCAACTACATGACTTAAATTCCATGTTTAGATGAAGGTAATGGTCAATGCCTTTTGACAGGGGAAAAACCTCCACACAGAAGAATCTTACTTGGCTGAATCATAAATTATTCACCATGATTAAAACTGCAGATGAGCAATAATCTGCATTTTATTTTAGCCAAAGAGGAATGTTTCTGTTTGTCTGTGATCTGACTTTTTCTGCTGGGTCCAAATTTCATTTTATCCTGTGTAAGTTTGTTTCTCTTCCTGTTAACTAGCAAAGTCAAAATCACCTTGATTCATTTAACTTTAATTCAATTATAAATGTAATCATTTTATTGAACAATTAATTTCATTTCAATGAAAAACAATTACTTAAAAGAAAGAGATTAAGTTGGAGAGAGACATGTGGCCATCTTTTAGTGAGTTAGACCCTGATTAAGGGCTATTTTTAAAAGTAAAGCCCATCTCTCAAAGTCCCTGCCGGCCTGCCTCCACCTCGGGAAGTCTGTGGGTGCAGACGGAGGTGAGGAGCACCACAGGCGGCAGAGAACTGTCTGTAGCCCCGGAGTGAGGCGTCGTGAACCGAAGCAGACAGCGAACTGTGGCACAGTGCAGAAAACCGAAGCTTTCCCTCCCTGTTTGGTTTTGATGTGTCTCATGAAAGTCTATTGTTAAAAGTTTACCTTTAAAAAAAACGGACGCACTTGTTTGATTAGCTGCTCTCTGATTTTAGCCTGTTAGCTTACAGACTGAGCTCAGATCGTTCCTGTGTTAGTTCATTGAGAACATCACAGTTTTACATACCTGCTGCGTGACTTCATCTCGGGTCTCCGGCTGATATACAGCAGTCTGAGCCAGTGGCGGATCTCATCATCCTGGACGACTGTTTTTAATGTTTTTAACCACGGAGATTTCTTCTGCATCATCAGTCTCTCATTGTTAAACTCTCCCAGAAACTGAAGACAGTTGTGCCATTTCCGCGCTTCTTCTTCTTCTATTGAGTAGACGGCAGACTACACATGTCCAAGGGTAATACTGTCCTCCTCAGGCCATTGGCATCAAGTCAAAGCCTTAAAGTCTGGTACTTTGCGCATGGTCATTTTTTACGAACAGCAGAATCACAAGACAAAGCGTGCCAATGTTTATACTTTTCACTGTGACTGCCAAATAGATGAAAAAGTAGATGTTAAAAAACAACTTATAGTTTTGTCATTGGGCTGGTAGAAAGCTATGAGTTTCTGTCCCTTTGTCTGACCTTAGAGACTTATTTTAAAAGGAAACATTACAATCCTTTAAAGCAAGTATTTTCACCTCTGTTCCCCCCTCTGTACTTAGCTTTTTTGTTGTCATGTCAGTAATTGTCCAGTTGATGGCTCCCTTGGATCACAAGCCTGTCTCATGAGTCCAAGTGAATATATTCTTAATAAACAGCTTTGAAGAATTTGTGACCAACTTTGTTTAATTCGGAACATCATCATCATGAGTCAAACTCACTCTTGGATCTACAAAATATTTAACAAAAACAAACATCACTGAATCATAAGGTATTTGCTCCAACTCTTAGTCCAGAAACACATGAGTGAACTAGATCAGCTGCTCCTCCAGTTCAGCTGTGGATTTATATCATTATTTATATTTGTAAAGTGGATATGCAGTTTTTCAGTACTAATATAAGCATTTTATATCATTGCTTTATTGACAGATGTTTGGTGTTCAAGGTCAGGCATCAGTTTGAAAAAAACAAACAAACACACTGAGTTGAACTTGAACTTCCTACTGACAAAAACTAAAATTGGTGCAAAAATAACCAGAAACATATAAGAAGCATCCTGGAGGTGCTGCAGACAAGATAGGACCAATAACATGTCAACAGGAAATCCTTTTTACTAATTTGTTTATTTCTTTTTAGATTTTTACTCTCCATTTTAAGCCATGATGTTTGCTGATACTGTGTTCCTACTGTTTGTTCTCATTAATAGTTCTGTTTTTAACATTCTGTGCTGAAGCTGGAGGAAATGTTTCTACAGTGTCAGATGATACAGCTCCAAACTAAATAAGTGACTAACTAACGATGCTTTAATACACTTTACTATAAATTATGATATAGTGCACTTTCTTAAAATTTCTTATTGCTCTGTAATTAATTGTTTTCTTTATAAATGTACAAATGAGAATAAAATCTGTGTGATAAAGGAAGGTCTGTAGACTTCTCTGTTAAGATCAGTGAAGAGAAACAACAACATACAAATACCTAAGAAAAATATTCAGTAAACATTTAGAAGATAGAGAAGTTTATGTTGTCATGTGGAGAAATTTTTCAAATAAAAATATCCATAAGCATTGATAGTCTCCATGGCTGAACAGACACAGGAAAGAGCTCCACCTATAAAACGTAAAAACATCAAGACAACATGTTGAAGATGTCGAGGTACTGCCCATAATGTTTGACTGACATCTGATTTATGTGCAGCACATAAATACCACAATAATGATGGAGAGAAACTAAAAGGGAACTAAAATACAGATTTAAACTTACAACAATATGAAAGACTTCAGTCTATTTCACTTTAATCAACTCAGCAGTGGTTCCATACCAGTAAACCAACAGTCCAGCATAGAGCGGCTGAGTGAATGTGGTCTGGACTCTGTGGAGGAGAGTCATGGTTTCAGAGACGCTGTAGAAGGACAAAATACCTGCTCTGTGATCCAGGTACACTCCTACTCTGGAGGAACGAGGACCTGAGACAGGAGTTTGGATGTTGTTGTACCAAAATGTAAAACTGTTGTTGTAACAATTTAATGACCAAGATTTGTCATTCCATCCAAATCCACATTCATTACCCTCTCCTTTTCTGCTGATATTCTTGTATGCGACTGCTACATAAACTTCCCCTCTCCACTCCACCTCCCAGTAACAACGTTCAGTCAGACTCTCTCGACTCAGGACCTGAGACACTTCAGTGAATCTGTCTGGATGATCAGAATAAGACTGTTGTTGATTCATTACTGTTACTTTTCTGTTCCCCTCTGATAATAACAGCTCTTTGTATGCTGTGTTTGGATCCAGTGTGATTTCACATGAATATTTTAAGAATCCAGCTCTGGTCTTTGGCTCTGGTTGTGACAGTGAAACATCCACTTCAGTGACTGTCAGTGAGATGTTTGTCCATTCCTCTCTCAGAATGTCCTGTAGTTTATCTCTGACCTCTGACACAGCTGCTGTCACATCCTCAAAGTAGCTCAGAGGACGGATATTGATGCTGGATGAGTCTGTAGACTCACTGAGTGCTGACAGTGAGGGGTAGTTGTGTAGAAACTGGATGTGATCCTCTGTGTGTGAGAGCTGCTTCAGCTCAGCATCTTTCCTCTTCAGCTCAGTGATCTCCTGCTCCAGCTTCTCCTGAAGCTCTTTGACTCGACTCACTTCAGTTTCCTGCTGGGATCTGATCTGCTGCTTCACATCAGAGCTTCTTTTCTGGATGAGATGGATCAGCTCAGTGAAGATCTTCTCACTGTGCTCCACTGTTTGATCAGCAGACTGATTGATGGCCTCCACCTCCTGTTGAAGCAGCTTCACATCTTTCTCTCTGTCCTGGATTCTCTGCTGGATGTTTTGTCGACTCACCTCCAGCTCTCTCTGCCTCTCAGTCCTTTCTGCTGCAGCTGAGACTGTGTCGTGGCCTTTATGTTCATCCACAGAGCAGAGATAACAGATACTCTGCTGATCAGTACGGCAGAACATCTTCATCACCTCATCATGACGAGAGCAGATGTTCTCCTGGAGCTTCTTGGAGGGCTCCACCAGCTTGTGTTTCTTTAATGGAGCCACATCATAATGAGGCTGAAGGTGTTTCTCACAGTAAGATGCCAGACAGACTAAACAGGACTTGAAGGCTTTCATTTTTCTTCCAGTGCAGACATCACAGGCCACATCTTCAGGTCCAGCATAGCAGTGATCAGCAGGAGCAGCTTGGAGTCCAGTCTTCTTCAGCTGCTCCACTAAAACTGCTAAAATGGTGTTTTTCACCAGGACAGGCCTCGCTGTGAAAGTCTGTCTGCACTGAGGGCAGCTGTAGGTTTTCTTCTTTTCCTCTTCATCCCAGAAGCTTTCAATACACTTCATGCAGTAGCTGTGTCCACAGGGAAGAGTCACCGGATTCTTCAGTAGATCCAAACAGATCGAACAAGAGAAGGTTTCTCGGTCCAGCTGAACTCCTTTCTGCGCCATTTCTCCTCTTAGTGTCAGTGACTGTGTAAGTTTCACTTCCTTAATATAGAAACTGGTCTGACCTGATCTGAACAACAAGTGTTGCTGCTGTGAATGGGGCCTGCCAGCTCTAACACACGTTGGTTACACCCATCTTCATAATGTAGATCTAAAGGGGAGGGAACACAGAAAGATATGGACAGACAGGAGGTGCTTAGCTAGAGAGCAGGAAGAAGAGGAAGGGTTTTCATGCTGCGATTCATTCCAGAAAGCAGGAAGAGGCTCTGTGTTTAATTGTTTTTTGTTCAAACCTTTAACTAAATAATATAAATGTCAATAACTGGATGCCTCTCTATTCTTTTTGTTAATCTGCTAAATGAATAGTTTGTTTCTTTTAACAATTCAAATAGCAGAAATGAACAGCTGACAGCTTGTCAGACTCAGACTGTAAACCATAGAGACAGTTTATATATACATTTAGTCAGGGCAGTGCAGAGATGTTTAAAGGGGCGGGTGCTCACAGTTAAAAAGGGCACATAGAAGCAGGCTGAAGAACAACAACCCACATTCATCAAGAATCTAATATGGAATCACATCACACTACATCACTGTCATCAGGTGGGCACAATGCAAAGCAAATGTAGCCTATTTTTTACCTGATGGGGTACAATGTTGCTGTTTGGGGGGTTGCTTCTGCTCTTGCTGCTGATAGTGCTGGAGGGCAGGGCTGTGTTGATCTGAGACTGTAGAGATTAAACAGTCCACAGGAGAGAGGGTAGCTGATTAAACAAGTGTTATGAGATAATAATAAAACGCAAAGATTGGTCACGGCGCTTGGAACCATAAGGCAACAAAACTGGGAAATAAACTAAGCTCTGCCTGTGAATCACTCTTTGCCTCTCTTCTTCCTTCCATCTCCTCATCTCATCTATCACATTCCACTTGCTGTCCATCTGAGAACGAGGCACAGTTTGCTATTGAATCCATCTATTATTTAATTATACATTTTAACAACTCTTGCACCTAATCTTAGGCAGAGCAATGAAATGCACAGCTTTGGAGAACCGATCGATGATGGTCAGAATAACTGTTACCTGAGGATGGTGGGAGACCAGTGATGAAGTCCAGTGCGATATGAGACCAGGGGCATCTAGGAACGGGCAACGGAGGCCAGCAGGAGGTGAAACCTAAACTGGAAAAAACTAACACAACACAGAACTGAAACCTAAAATGGAGATGCAGGGAGACGACACAGAATGATGCAGGAAAAAACACAGATGAACCGGCGAGGAGCACACGAGGACACATAGTATAAATACACACAGGGGGGACATGGAATGGCAAAGACACAGCTGATCCTAATTGACTACACGAGACAGGGGAAATGTGAACAGAACACACTAACATAAGACATGGACCTTCACAATAAAACAGGAAATGCACAGAGACACGGTACAGACACTAAATAGAGGGGAACACAGAAACCAAACTCTAAGAACTAACTAAGGCTACATTCACACTGCAGGCGAAAGCGCATTAAATCCGATTTTTTTGACCCTATGCGACCCTATATCCGATCATGCTACGACAGTGTGAACGGCACAAATCCAATATTTTCAAATCTGATCTGGGTCACTTTCACATGTGGTACTGAATACTGAATCTGAATATGCAAATTAGGGGAAATTTACATCAAATTAAATGAGTAATGGCTGATTTGATGACCAAAATCAATGATGGTACTTAGAAACACATGACATTACACATTACATTTTCATGCAGTTAGAAGTTTGAACCTGCAGCTTTATTAAATGAACACCTGGTATCCAACAAGAGTTTAGTTTAAACTTTAGGAACAAAAAAGTAAGAATCAACAGAATTAAACAAAGAACCAACAGCACAGGAAAGTTTAATCTTCATGAAAAACACATGCAGTGACTTCAACGTCCACAATAACACAATGTGTTTGGGCTTATGTGTGTCAGTTTCCAGCTTTAATCTTATGTAACAAGACCTCTTTATAGGTCAATAGAGGAATGAAGTCATTGTTGAACTACAGCTTGTGTGTGTGTCACCTCCACAACCTACAACAATAAAATATGATCTTTGAGTAGTGATATGGGAGTAAAATATACCATACTGATGTGAATAGGAGGTCATCTTTTCCCTCGGCTGTTAGGGTACCTGGGCCGTTGACCCAGTGTTTTGTGTTTGTGGTTTTTTGAGTCTTGTTTAATCATTATTCTGTTCTCTGTGTATCTTATGTTTCCTAGTTATCAGAATCAGAATACTTTATTAATCCTTCAGGATTAATAAAGTATTCTGATTTACTTTATTAAATCAGAATTCAAGGGCTTACGCTCTTGAATTTATTCAGTATTTGTTGTTTAGGTTGTCTTGGTTAGTATTTGGTCCCGTTCATGTCTTTGTCTCGTGTCTTCTCTTGTCCCTTGCTCTCTGTCCTTTTTGCTCTGCTGCAAACAGAAGCAGAGAAAACTGGAGCTTCTGGTCTTGGCCAGATCTCTTTTGAAAAAGACATTTTAAAGTCAATGAGACTTTTTACCAGATAAATAAATAAAGAATATAAAAGTCTTCTACTTTATGATGGAAATGTTCTTTCTGGCTCAAAATGACATCATTTATCTGAATCTGTAGAAGAAGAAACAATCTTGGAAAGTCACTTTACTCTGTGTCTCACTGGATGTTCAACGTTTTTAACAAAAGAGAAAAAGAGAAGCATTCTTTGATTTTAGTCTGTTAGCCCACAAGCTGAGTTTTTATCAGAGTCCTGCATGAGTCAGTGTTATTTCACTGAGACTGTCATGATCCAAGCCGCCAGGAACACACAGGCACAAATGTAATCTTCAAAAAAAAAAAAGGGTTTTATTATACCCCAAAAAGGACAAAATTATTACAAAAATTCAAAATAACAAAAAATAAAGTTTGTAAGAACCAAGTGGGCCCATAAAAGAGGTTACCTTAACAGACCGCTACTCAAAAATCACTTAACAAAACCATAACTCAAACTGACCTGCCCAAATGAGAAACAGCTCCAGTTATATAGCAAATGAATAAACCATTATATAAACCAAAGGTGAAAACTAAAGGGATAACAGATAACCATCATTCAAGAAGAACCCCATTCCCCCTGCATGATCACAATAGATGGTCCAGTCCACTTTATTGGCTTCTGCATTTAAACCAGCTCCACCCTCAGCCTCCTCTTTCAGCCAAACCAGGAAGGACTGGAGCGGAGGTCAGGTAACTGAGAAAGAGCAGAAATATAATCAATATAACATACCTATATAAAATAACAAACAATGCAAAGCAAAGTCTATGCCACCATTTGGGCTATAGTTTAGTGCTGTCATGCATTACAGGTAACCTCAAAATATCAAATTAGTTAACTTATGATCACAGAAACTTTAAAGCATAACGTAAACATAAGACAAAAGACCAAATGAATATTACCTAAGTGTCTCAGTTGTGTGGTTGCATGCACCCATCACACACTCCCCCCCTTCAGCAGTGAGCTGGAACAGCGAGAGAGATAGTCCGCTGTGCAGTTGTTCCTGCCTGCGATATGCTGAATGGTAAAACGGAATGGCTGCATCGCAAGGTACCATCTGGTAATTCGTCCATTCGTATCCTTCATTTTCTCCAACCACTGGAGCGCCTTGTGGTCAGTTTCCAGTGTAAATTCCCGGCCTAGGAGGTAATACTTGAGGGAATCAAGTGCCCACTTGATTGCTAAAGCCTCCTTTTCCACCGTCGAGTATCTCGTCTCTCTTGGGAACATTTTACGGCTAATGAAAGCCACTGGGTGTCGCTCATTGGGTGGTCCCTGTAGAAGAACAGCCCCCAGACCCCTGTCAGAAGCATCAGTTTGAAGAATAAAAGGTTTCTCAAAATCTGGGGTATACAAGACTGGAGTCTTACTGAGGGATTGCCTGATGTCCTGGAAAGCTGCCTCAGCCTCCTCCGTCCACTGAATCTGGTTAGGGAACCTAGAACCTGTTAGATCAGTGAGGGGAGACGCCCTGGCAGAGAAATGAGGGATAAATCTGTGGTAGAACCCTGCCATGCCAAGAAATCATCTAAGTTGTTTCCTTGTCTGTGGCAAACTGCAGGATTCAATGGCGCTGATTTTGCTCACTTGTGGTTTTATCACCCCATTACCTATGACAAATCCCAGGTATTCAGTTTCTGCCTTGGCAAAAACACATTTTGCCGAATTAGCAGTCAGCCCAGCTTCTCTGAGACGCTCTAGTACCTTTTCTAGATGTTTGAGGTGCTCCTCCCAGGTTTGGCTGTAAATCACAATATCGTCCAGATATGCTGCCGCGAACTCTGACAAACCACACAGTACCCGATCCATCAGCCTCTGAAAGGTTGCAGGGGCTCCATGCAAACCAAAAGGCAGGACTGTGAATTGGAATAGCCCCCATGGTGTCCGGAAGGCAGTCAGTTCCCTTGAGCGCTGAGTAAGTGGCACCTGCCAATAGCCTTTGCAGAGATCTAGAGTCGTCAGGTACTGGGCTTTCCCAAGTCGCTCAATCAGATCATCAACCCTAGGTGTAGGGTATGAATCGAACTTTGAGATGGCATTCAAGTACTTGAAATCAATACAAAACCGCAGGCTACTATCCTTCTTTGGGACCAAAACCACTGGGTTGCACCACTCGCTCTTAGATGGTTCAATGATCCCTAGAGACAACATTAAATCCACCTCCTTCCTCAAAGATGTTAACAGCCGCTCTGGAATCCTATAACTCATACGTCTCACAGACGCTCCATCCTTTAATATAATGTCATGTTCAATAACATCCGTCCCCCCAGGATTCTCCTGAAACACCCCAGAGCTGCATAACTCTTTCACCTGAAGCTGTTTTTCTTCTGAAAGGTGATTAAGGTCCACCTGCTGGAGCACCCCTGAAGGAAGATACCGCTCCTCTACCTCTTCCTCCTCATGAATCTCCCTTATCAAAAGAACTTCTGCTCTCTTTGGCCTCTCCACCCACTCCTTCAGGAGATTTACATGCAAAACTCTACTGGAGCGAGAGTGACCCGGAGTTGCCAGCCGATAGGTGGTTTCTGCTGAATCTGAAAAGGTCCCTGCCATTTAGCTAACAGCTTACGGTCATCACTCGGAAGGAGTACAAGTACCTTTTGTCCAGGTTCAAATGACCTCTCCCGAGCTGACCGATCATACCAGACCTTCTGATGTTGCTGGGCAGCTCCCATATGAGCTTGGGCTAGCTCAGTCATCTTCTCAAGTCGCTCCCTCATCTGTATAACATATGAGATGACATTAGTAGCCCCTGCCCCACTTCGGTCACCCTCCCACATTTCTTTCAGCAAAGAGAGGGGCCCCCTTACTTCGTGACCATATAACAGTTCAAAAGGTGAGAAGCCAGTAGAAGCTTGGGGTACTTCTCTATACGCAAAGAGCAGATAAGGCAGCCACTGATCCCAGTCAGTACCAGTGTCATTCACAAACTTGCGCAACATCTGCTTCAGGGTCTGGTTAAAGCGCTCCGTCAGGCCATCCGTTTGAGGATGGTATGGAGTAGTCCTTAGCCCTTTGATGCCAAGAAGCTGGTGGACCTGCTTTAATAAAGTTGACATAAAATTAGTCCCACGGTCTGTCAGGATCTCACGAGGGAATCCCACCCTTGAGAAAAATTGCACCAGACAAAAAGCCACAGACTTGGCCTTTACAGATTTCAGAGGAAAAACTTCAGGGTACTTTGTGGCATAATCAGTTATTACCAGCATGTAACGGTTCCCTGCCCTGCTTTTCTCAACAGGTCCGACAACATCCATCCCCAACCGTTCAAATGGGGTGCTAATAACTGGCAAAGGCTGAAGTGGAGCCCTGGAGGGGGTTTTGATGGAAGTCTTTTGGCACTGAGGGCAGCTTTTACAAAATTGGGCCACGTCAGCACGCAGGCCCGGCCAGTGGAAATACTTCCTAATGCGAGCCATGGTTTTATGCTTCCCTAAATGTCCTGCCCACGGCACAGAGTGCCCCAAATTCAGTACCACCTCCCTGACTCCACTAGGAACCATCAGCTGTACCTGTGATCTTTGCCGGCGATAAAGAATGCCATCTTTCAGAAAAAATTCCTCACTGCTGTTAATATCTGGTTCCATCTCATGTCCTTGTTTTTTGGCTTTCTGAAAAAAGGGTGCTAATACTGGATCATTGTGTTGCATCTCAGTGATATTAGCTGGGACTTTAAAGTCCAAAGGCATCTCAGGTTCACAGACGGGAGATGCTTTCACAATAGTATGATGAAACTTCTCTCGCCTCCTCTCCCTGCGGGACTTGCGCAATTTCCCGGGTGCCGTCTCTAATTCTGCCTCATAAAATGGCAGAGCACTAAGGGTCTGAGTGGCATCTGCTGGCTTCCTAGCTTGAGCCCTAGTTACTGCAACATTGCATGTGTGGCTATAATCCAAAAGGTCAAACAGCACAGGTAGATCTCGGCCTAATATAACAGGGAATGGCAAATTATCCGCAACCCCAATATTCAGGAGATAAACCTGTCCTTGCACCTTGATGTATAGATCCGCTGTTGGATAAGGCTTTTCATCTCCATGAACACAACAAACAGGAATCGTTTCAGTCATATTAATACTATTTAAGGGGACAAACTGTCTGTGTACAAGAGTCTGTGTACTACCTGTATCAATTAGTGCCTTTAATGTATCACCATTAATCTCAACTGATGTCATCTTTAACCCTCTGTCTAATTTTATCTCAGTTATCATGGCTTCGGGGCACAAAGCACATTTGGGTTAATTTAGCTGAGTTTTCAGGGCACATGGGCTTTGTATGACCTTCCATACCACAAAGATAGCATACCAAGGTTTTGGCCGGGGACTTCAAAGACCCATCGGGTGAATGGCTATATGAAGCCCTACTCACATTGGCAGCTCGTCTCTGCGGGAGTGATTTCCGGCTGTCCTTCGTTTTCCAAGTCATAAAGCTCCAAGGCTGTCCCTTTTTCCGTGCCGCCACAAAAACATCAGCCAGCTTTGCAGCCTCTGCAGCAGAGGGTGGATTATGCTCTTTTATCCACACCTGCAACTCAGGAGATAGCATTCGTAAATATTGCTCAAGAATGATGATTTCCCCAATGTCCTGAACGGTTTTATCTTCAGGGTGGACCCATTTTACATAAAGCTCCTTCAGCCGTGCATACAACTCTTTAGGGCTTTCTGCAGGGTTTACATCAAGAGATCGAAATCTCTGCCTATAGGTCTCAGGATTGATATCATGTTTATAAAGAATAGCTGCCTTAACCTTATCATAATCCAAAGAATCATCAACATCCATATGTACATATGCACCTCTTGCTTTGCCCGTAAGCAGCGGTACAAGGTGAAAAACCCAATCATGTCTCCGCCACCGACAGGCCAGTGCAATGCGTTCGAAGGTAATCAAAAAATGTTCAATATCATCCTCGTTGGTAAGTTCTTGCAACTTAGGCTCCAGAAAATGGGACTGACCTGATAAACCAGTAGCTGATATACTAGGACCAGCTTGAGGAACAATGTCGTCATCTAGAGATTCTGGATCAGGTGATTCAGCTGCCTGACCTTCAGGCACTGGAGAAGTGCGGGCTTGTACTTCTACCTGTAACAACTGAAACTGGTGTTGAAGTGCTTTAAAATGTTCTTCTTGCTTTGCACTTTCCTCCTTCTGTTTAACCTCTCTGGCCTCCTGCTGCCCCATATGTGAACGGAGAAGAGAGATCAGATCCGATATCGTTGGTTCCCTACCTCGGCCCTCAGTGCTGTCTACCCCTCCAGAAGTTCCATTCTCCTCCTGTTCTCCATCGACTTGTCCTTCTGAGCCCATTTGCTGGCTTGGTACATCTCCTTGGACTGCTCTCGCACTCCGTGCTCCTCTGCATGGTTTGATAAGGAGTGGGGGGGAAAGAGAAAAAAAAACAAAAAAAACCTGTGCCTTTTTTGTGTGTGTATTTTTTCTTTTACACTGGCTGAATCCCACTGCTGCCACCAACTGTCATGATCCAAGCCGCCAGGAACACACAGGCACAAATGTAATCTTCAAAAAAATGGGTTTTATTATACCCCAAAAAGGACAAAATGATTACAAAAATTCAAAATAACAAAAAATAAAGTTTGTAAGAACCAAGTGGGCCCATAAAAGAGGTTACCTTAACAGACTGCTACTCAAAAATCACTTAACAAAAACATAACTCAAACTGACCTGCCCAAATGAGAAACAGCTCCAGTTATATAGCAAATGAATAAACCATTATATAAACCAAAGGTGAAAACTAAAGGGATAACAGATAACCATCATTCAAGAAGAACCCCATTCCCCCTGCATGATCACAATAGATGGTCCAGTCCACTTTATTGGCTTCTGCATTTAAACCAGCTCCACCCTCAGCCTCCTCTTTCAGCCAAACCAGGAAGGACTGGAGCGGAGGTCAGGTAACTGAGAAAGAGCAGAAATATAATCAATATAACATACCTATATAAAATAACAAACAATGCAAAGCAAAGTCTATGCTAGTGATGGGCAGATGAAGCTTCGTGAAGCACTGAAGCTTTTCATCCAATTGGTTCACCCCAGCGCAAAGCTTCTTGAAGCTTCATTTGCTCTAGTAGGACACCTACTGGACGTAAAAATAATAGCTGGCATGAATTTGAAGAGTGTGGCCTTTTGCACACAGCCTGTAAATGTCAACAACAAAAGGAGTGTGTAAAACATGTATATTGTAGTGATGGCAGTATACTGTGTATATTTATACTGGCAGTATGGAAAATGATTATTTGGAAATGCTTAAAATGCAAATGATCATTTACTGTGAGGTGAGGTGTGGTTGGGGTGTGGACAGTGGTTGTGCGGTTGTAACGTTGAGGTATGGACAGCTACACAGTCCTGCCTGTTCACATTTTATTCTGTAAAAACTAAATTTTCACTGCTTTTATGACCTTTTTAGTGGGGAGAACATAGCTAGGATTTAATGATTTAACAAATCTTTTGAATCCTTTGTCCTCCACAATGCTAACTGGCTGGGAGTCCTCAATCACCATGCTGACCAGGTCTTCATCTATTTGAGATTGTTCTCCTGAGGAAAGACAATAAAGACAAAGCACAAATATAAATATCACACATGTAACTTATTACAGTTGTATAATATTGTTATATCATTTAGTAACATTACGGCATGCTATATTATCATGGCATTTGATGGCTCACCTGGTCTTGCTCCACAATCGGTGTTCCCCTTATTCTCATGCAAAGCTCTGTAGTGCCTAAGCATGGATGAGGTGTTGTTGTTATATCCCAGCTCCCTGGCACATAGCAAACACTTCACCTTGTACAAAAGTCAAGACAGCTCAACATAAATTGTATTGCAGCATCAGTATTATGAAAATACATCTTCTGTAGAAATTTACATAGCTTGTTGGGAGGAATAAAATCACAATGTTCCCACACAGGGGAGGACATCCTCCTCTTCTTAGCTGGCTCCATTCTCTCCTGACTTTCTCTCCTCACTCTCATAAACCTCCAAACTGTCTCCAAACTCTCACTAACCGCAACTCTCCATCAAACACCCACATTTTGAATGAAGTCTGAGGGTTTATATCGCTGTCATATCTCGCGGCAAAGTTCGAACCACTTCATGAACCAGTCACGTGGTACAGCCGGGCAGCGAGGCTTCGGACGTCATCATTTTCAGCTCCTCCCATAAATGAAGCAAGCCTCGATACGCGCATCGCGGAAACGCCCCCTCAATTACCCGACACAGGCTTTGAAGCCTCGATACAGAACGTCACATCACTACAGGTAACCTCAAAACGTCAAATTAGTTAACTTATGATCACAGAAACTTTAAAGCATAACGTAAACATAAGACAAAAGACCAAATGAATATTACTAAGTGTCTCAGTTGTGTGGTTGCATGCACCCATCACAGTGACCATCACAGTTTTACACACCTGTTCTGTATGACTTTGTCTCAGGTTTGCGGTGATATCCAGCACTCTGAGCTGATGGCAGATCTGGTCAGTCCACAGTAGCTTCAACCACTAAATTATCTCTAACACATCACCAAACCAAAGTCTTCCTGCTAAGAGTACATCAAAGGTGAAAAGCGAGCCTAGAATGTCATCATTTCTGCTCTCCTCTTTCTTCTTCTTCTACTTCTGGACCGCACACATCTGTCGCTGCCCTACTCAGGTCGATCTAATGAAAATCAGCCAGAAATAATAATCAGAAATCCAAATGTAGAATTTATAGTTCCCCATTGATGCAATTTGGTTATTAAATTTAAGAAGCAGTCTGTAATGCTCACCCCAGCATAGTTGAAGCAGATCATCAAAGCATGCTGAACACTTTCTACCATTCCACATGTGCATTTTCTATCCAGGTACTCAACAGCACCAAACCATAATTGTGAATCCATGGCTTTGATCTGGTGAAAATCACCCTACCCCTACTGTTCATCTTTACACACAACAGATGGTGTTTCTGTATCTTATGACTGAATGAAAAGTAATGACAACCGTTATTTTCAATCTTCCATTGCTTCTACCTGTTGTTTCTCTGTATTATTGTCGGATCTTTACCTTCGAATAAAGTGCCTTCAATATAAACTGCCTCGAGGTAACTTGTTGTAATTTGGTGTTTTATTAAGAAAATTGAACTATTGTGGCAGAAAAGTTGGATGCAAACCAAGACTAAAAGTCCTCAGGCAGGAGTCATAGCTGGGCTTTAGCATCTGGGTCACCCACTTTACCCAGGGAGCTAAACCAGCATCTCCAACAGGTGATTTGTTTGTCTGGCAGTTTCAGGCTGGGAAAGCTTGTTAAACTTTAACAAAACATTATTTGGCACCAACGTGAATGATTTGGGTCATGTTTATCACGTCTGAGTCAGGGAGCAAAGGTCACCTCCTTTATGCAGGATTTCACCTTATGCCAACAGGGGAAAAAAATCACGAGTTCTTAAACAAGCTGTAGGTCATGTTACTACACACATTTCAATATGTAAGCATTTCATCATGTTTTAGAGTCTCAGAGTTATTTCAGCCTCATCTTCACATATTTTCACAAATATTCACATTATCTCCGAGATCCAGTTGTGAAATTTTTTCCCTCAGTGTAACCGATTGCAACACAACAAATGACTGACCAGTGATTAGTGTTTTACAGTGATTACGACAGAAAGCCTGTTTCTGCCACTGCTGCCAAGCATTTGCTCTTTTCAGCTTGTTCAATTGTGGAGGTTTTTACATTCTTTACCTTACAATATAAAGCACCTTGAGGCAACTGTTGTTTTTTTGGCACTATATAAATATAAATGAATTGAACTGGTAGCAACTTTATGAATGAGAAAATGAAAACAAGTGTCAGTCAGCTGGTTCATGTCCAGCAGGTGGGGAGGAATCAGTGAGTCTGTTACTCCAGTTACTTACTGAGAGGTAAAGTTAAAGAAAACGAGTTTCCTTCATCGCACTAAACCTGCCCACTAAACATGACCCTGAATGAACCCATATGTAAAGGACTGTAGGTTTTAAGCAGGCTCACGTAATGGCAACACAATAGATGAGGAAAGTGGGGGAACTCTGACGACATCTAGTGGACATCTTGAAGATGACGGGTCTGAACAGAGAGCAATGCAGGTCTGTGGAGAAGATTGCAGCACACTGTGAAATATGAACTATGAATAATATCTACATCTGTAATGATGTAATCAAAATAGGCTCCATGTAGTTCAAGTTCTGTTACTGTACTTATGAAGCAAACTGCACACACAGAGTTGGCAAACATTGAGTTTACTTGCATTTAGGCAAAATGATATAAACACTTATCATGAGCCAATATAGCACATTTAACTGCTTTTATTTAGCAGGGATTACACAATACACAAAATAAGTCACAAACATTTTAATCAAATCTTGCAACATGTTGCTAAGAAGAACCAGGACAACCAGGTCAAAGCCATACTGAAGTATAACCTTCATTAACATAAATCACAAAGAAAACATATTTAAATAAAAATTGTATACTTGTCTTGAACTTTTTTAAATCTTTAGTCCTGTGTATCAAAACTTATTTATTGGCTGATAAAAAGGAATCACATCATGGTTGTTACAAGGAACAAGTGATGAAAAACTCATTTTCATGTTTGTTTTCTTCTATACTGAAGAAGAAATACAAGTTTCTGTGGTAAATATTAAAAGAGCATCCATGTTCAATAAATATTTGTGTCACCTTTAAAGACCAATAAAAAAATATCAAACTTAGAGAAACATAAAGTCAGGGCTGGAACAAACAACATAGAGTGCCCTTCACTGCTGTGGACAGGAAATGTACCGTGACTTGGAGCATGAGGTCATTTTCTACCTCGGGTGCTGCAGTGATTTGGTTTGTCACTCAGGTGGATCCTTAGATGAAAATTCAGTCCTGATTTCCAACTGAATCTTTCCCCACAGGAGCTACAAATATATGGTTTCTCACCTGTGTGGATCCTTCTGTGACTTTTCATAGTCGACAAGTCTCTAAACTCTTTCCTACAGACGTTGCAAGAATACGCTTTCTCACCGGTGTGGATTCTCAAATGAGTTTCTAGTCCTGATTTCTTACCAAATCTTTTCCCACAGGTGATGCAAAAATATGGCTTCTCGCCTGTGTGGATCCTTACGTGAGTTTCCAATCCTGATTTCCAAATGAATCTTTTCCCACAGGTGCTACAAGAATGTGGCTTCTCACTTGTGTGAACTCTCATGTGTCTCGTCAGGTTGGATTTACACTGAAAAGTTTTTCCACAAGTGTCACAGCTTACAGATTTTTTACTTGTATCAGTTTCACTCCGAGACTTATCTGTTCGGTTTTTGTGACGTCTCCTTTTCTTCAGCTCCGCATTTCTAGTTGATCCCGAGTCCACATGCTGGTTTTCTTCCTGTTCCTCAAGCTCTGGTTCAGGAAAGTTAAGAGCAAGGAGCTGGTCATCGTTTGGTTCTGATTCACTGAGGTCACTTTCCTCAAAACTAGAAGTCACCATAAAACTATTGATCTCCTGCTTCAGTACAATCTCCTCCAGCTCCTGACTGGTGCAGAGTTCCTCCTGTTCCTCTTTAATCTGTGGAGGATCTGGGTCCTCCTGGTCCAGACTTGAGTTCCTCTCCTGCTGATTGGCGACAAACTCCTCCTCCTTACAGGCAGTTTGCTGGTGGAGGTCTAAACGAACAATAAAAAAAATGTAATTATAGAAAAACACTTCTGAGAAGATAAAGTTTTAGTTAAAGTCTGTAATGAGGGCATGTTGCTCACATTTGCAGGTGAAATTAAAAGTGTGTAAAAATGAAGTTATTTGTGCACTCTGATGCAAATGAGAACTTGAGTTCTGACATTTTTCAGCAACATTAAGAGTAAAAAAAACCTTTCAAACAAAAAAGAACTCACTTATTACTGACTGACTGATGATCTATTTTGGAGTTGATCTCGAAACTGATCTACATCTTGATATTTTTCAAAATAATCTTCACTATTGGGGGTGGCTGTAGCTCAGGCGGTAGAGCAGATCATCTACTGATCGGTTCGATTCCCGGCTTCACCTAGTCTGCATTTCAAATATCCTTGGGCAAGATACTAACTCCAAGTTGCCTCAAGTTGCTCTTTGATCTGTGGAATGTGTGTCTGAATGTTGGTAGAAAGCACTAAGAAAAATGTGCTTGTGCGAATGGGAGTGAGTGGGTGAATGCACAAGTTTTGTAAAGCGCTTTGAGTGCTCAAGATTGAGTAGAAAAGCGCTATATAAGAACCAGTCCATTTAAAACTCCCTGTCATGTTTTCACGAATACACATTAAATAGATCTGACTGATACAAACTGTAGGTTTAATATTAATGTTAACACTTCAGAAAAGCCATTACAGTTTTACCGCTGGTCTGTAAATCTTTCTCAGGTTTCCAGATGTTATGCAGCTGTCTGAGCCGCTCTTCCCCGCTCCAGACGACGATGCCTTCATCCTCGTGTTTCACTACAAGCTGTTCTCCCTCTTGACTGATGCAGAGTTCCTCCTGTTCCTCTTTGATCTGTGGGGGATCTGTGTCCTCCTGGTCCAGATTGAAGTTCCTCTCCTGCTTCCAGACCTGCTGGCCAGCCAGATCTTCCTCCTCCTTACACTTCATGTTGATGTGGGACTTGAGGAACAAAGTAAAAAGAAAAAGATTAGACAGGTAAAGGTGCAGCCTCAGTCAGCAGGGCTGTACACTGTGAGCATGTTGCTCACATATGTGAGAGAGGTTTGTACAAATGTTTCAGAAGCACCATGTGACTCCCTCTCTTTGTTGGAAAGTCTTATTAATTCACTTTATAACTATTACTTTGAAGATAAATTTCTACCATCACAAAAATATTATGACCTCTTTAAAAACAAACAACGGCAACTACATGACTTAAATTCCATGTTTAGATGAAGGTAATGGTCAATGCCTTTTGACAGGGGAAAAACCTCCACACAGAAGAATCTTACTTGGCTGAATCATAAATTATTCACCATGATTAAAACTGCAGATGAGCAATAATCTGCATTTTATTTTAGCCAAAGAGGAATGTTTCTGTTTGTCTGTGATCTGACTTTTTCTGCTGGCTCCAAATTTCATTTTATCCTGTGTAAGTTTGTTTCTCTTCCTGTTAACTAGCAAAGTCAAAATCACCTTGATTCATTTAACTTTAATTCAATTATAAATGTAATCATTTTATTGAACAATTAATTTCATTTCAATGAAAAACAATTACTTAAAAGAAAGAGATTAAGTTGGAGAGAGACATGTGGCCATCTTTTAGTGAGTTAGACCCTGATTAAGGGGTATTTTTAAAAGTAAAGCCCATCTCTCAAAGTCCCTGCCGGCCTGCCTCCACCTCGGGAAGTCTGTGGGTGCAGACGGAGGTGAGGAGCACCACAGGCGGCAGAGAACTGTCTGTAGCCCCGGAGTGAGGCGTCGTGAACCGAAGCAGACAGCGAACTGTGGCACAGTGCAGAAAACCGAAGCTTTCCCTCCCTGTTTGGTTTTGATGTGTCTCATGAAAGTCTATTGTTAAAAGTTGACCTTTAAAAAAAACGGACGCACTTGTTTGATTAGCTGCTCTCTGATTTTAGCCTGTTAGCTTACAGACTGAGCTCAGATCGTTCCTGTGTTAGTTCATTGAGAACATCACAGTTTTACATACCTGCTGCGTGACTTCATCTCGGGTCTCCGGCTGATATACAGCAGTCTGAGCCAGTGGCGGATCTCATCATCCTGGACGACTGTTTTTAATGTTTTTAACCACGGAGATTTCTTCTGCATCATCAGTCTCTCATTGTTAAACTCTCCCAGAAACTGAAGACAGTTGTGCCATTTCCGCGCTTCTTCTTCTTCTTCTATTGAGTAGACGGCAGACTACACATGTCCAAGGGTAATACTGTCCTCCTCAGGCCATTGGCATCAAGTCAAAGCCTTAAAGTCTGGTACTTTGCGCATGGTCATTTTTTACGAACAGCAGAATCACAAGACAAAGCGTGCCAATGTTTATACTTTTCACTGTGACTGCCAAATAGATGAAAAAGTAGATGTTAAAAAACAACTTATAGTTTTGTCATTGGGCTGGTAGAAAGCTATGAGTTTCTGTCCCTTTGTCTGACCTTAGAGACTTATTTTAAAAGGAAACATTACAATCCTTTAAAGCAAGTATTTTCACCTCTGTTCCCCCCTCTGTACTTAGCTTTTTTGTTGTCATGTCAGTAATTGTCCAGTTGATGGCTCCCTTGGATCACAAGCCTGTCTCATGAGTCCAAGTGAATATATTCTTAATAAACAGCTTTGAAGAATTTGTGACCAACTTTGTTTAATTCGGAACATCATCATCATGAGTCAAACTCACTCTTGGATCTACAAAATATTTAACAAAAACAAACATCACTGAATCATAAGGTATTTGCTCCAACTCTTAGTCCAGAAACACATGAGTGAACTAGATCAGCTGCTCCTCCAGTTCAGCTGTGCATTTATATCATTATTTATATTTGTAAAGTGGATATGCAGTTTTTCAGTACTAATATAAGCATTTTATATCATTGCTTTATTGACAGATGTTTGGTGTTCAAGGTCAGGCATCAGTTTGAAAAAAACAAACAAACACACTGAGTTGAACTTGAACTTCCTACTGACAAAAACTAAAATTGGTGCAAAAATAACCAGAAACATATAAGAAGCATCCTGGAGGTGCTGCAGACAAGATAGGACCAATAACATGTCAACAGGAAATCCTTTTTACTAATTTGTTTATTTCTTTTTAGATTTTTACTCTCCATTTTAAGCCATGATGTTTGCTGATACTGTGTTCCTACTGTTTGTTCTCATTAATAGTTCTGTTTTTAACATTCTGTGCTGAAGCTGGAGGAAATGTTTCTACAGTGTCAGATGATACAGCTCCAAACTAAATAAGTGACTAACTAACGATGCTTTAATACACTTTACTATAAATTATGATATAGTGCACTTTCTTAAAATTTCTTATTGCTCTGTAATTAATTGTTTTCTTTATAAATGTACAAATGAGAATAAAATCTGTGTGATAAAGGAAGGTCTGTAGACTTCTCTGTTAAGATCAGTGAAGAGAAACAACAACATACAAATACCTAAGAAAAATATTCAGTAAACATTTAGAAGATAGAGAAGTTTATGTTGTCATGTGGAGAAATTTTTCAAATAAAAATATCCATAAGCATTGATAGTCTCCATGGCTGAACAGACACAGGAAAGAGCTCCACCTATAAAACGTAAAAACATCAAGACAACATGTTGAAGATGTCGAGGTACTGCCCATAATGTTTGACTGACATCTGATTTATGTGCAGCACATAAATACCACAATAATGATGGAGAGAAACTAAAAGGGAACTAAAATACAGATTTAAACTTACAACAATATGAAAGACTTCAGTCTATTTCACTTTAATCAACTCAGCAGTGGCTCCATAATAGTGAAGCCAAAGTCCAGCATAGAGCGGCTGAGTGAATGTGGTCTGGACTCTGTGGAGGAGAGTCATGGTTTCAGAGACGCTGTAGAAGGACAAAATACCTGCTCTGTGATCCAGGTACACTCCTACTCTGGAGGAACGAGGACCTGAGACACGAGTTTTAATGCTGTTGTACCAAAATGTAAAACTGTTGTTGTAACAATCTAATGACCAAGATTTGTCATTACGTCCAAATAAACATTCATAACCCTCTCCTTCTCTGCTGATATTCTTGTATGCGACTGCTACATCAACTCCTGCCCCTCTCCACTCCACCTCCCAGTAACAACGTCCAGTCAGACTCTCTCTACTCAGGACCTGCTGCCATACAGTGAATCTGTCTGGATGATCAGAATAAGACTGTTGTTGTTCCATAAATGTTACTTTTCTGTTCCCCTCTGATAATAACAGCAATGTGTTTGCTGTGTTTGGATCCAGTGTGATTTCACATGAATATTTTAAGAATCCATCTCTGGTCTTTGGCTCTGGTTGTGACAGTGAAACATCCACTTCAGTGACTGTCAGTGAGATGTTTGTCCATTCCTCTCTCAGAATGTCCTGTAGTTTATCTCTGACCTCTGACACAGCTGCTGTCACATCCTCAAAGTAGCTCAGAGGACGGATATTGATGCTGGATGAGTCTGTAGACTCACTGAGTGCTGACAGTGAGGGGTAGTTGTGTAGAAACTGGATGTGATCCTCTGTGTGTGAGAGCTGCTTCAGCTCAGCATCTTTCCTCTTCAGCTCAGTGATCTCCTGCTCCAGCTTCTCCTGAAGCTCTTTGACTCGACTCACTTCAGTTTCCTGCTGGGATCTGATCTGCTGCTTCACATCAGAGCTTCTTTTCTGGATGAGATGGATCAGCTCAGTGAAGATCTTCTCACTGTGCTCCACTGTTTGATCAGCAGACTGATTGATGGCCTCCACCTCCTGTTGAAGCAGCTTCACATCTTTCTCTCTGTCCTGGATTCTCTGCTGGATGTTTTGTCGACTCACCTCCAGCTCTCTCTGCCTCTCAGTCCTTTCTGCTGCAGCTGAGACTGTGTCGTGGCCTTTATGTTCATCCACAGAGCAGAGATAACAGATACTCTGCTGATCAGTACGGCAGAACATCTTCATCACCTCATCATGACGAGAGCAGATCTTCTCCTGGAGCTTCTTGGAGGGCTCCACCAGCTTGTGTTTCTTTAATGGAGCAACATCATAATGAGGCTGAAGGTGTTTCTCACAGTAAGATGCCAGACAGACTAAACAGGACTTGAAGGCTTTCATTTTTCTTCCAGTGCAGACATCACAGGCCACATCTTCAGGTCCAGCATAGCAGTGATCAGCAGGAGCAGCTTGGAGTCCAGTCTTCTTCAGCTGCTCCACTAAAACTGCTAACATGGTGCTTTTCTCCAGGACAGGCCTCGCTGTGAAGGTCCTCCGGCACTGAGGGCAGCTGTAGATTTTCTTCTTTTCCTCTTCATCCCAGAAGCTTTCAATACACTTCATGCAGTAGCTGTGTCCACAGGGAATAGTCACCGGATTCTTCAGTAGATCCAAACAGATCGAACAAGAGAAGGTTTCTTGGTCCAGCTGAACACTTTTCTGCGCCATTTCTCCTCTCAGTGTCAGTGACTGTGTGAGTTTCACTTCCTTATTATAGAAACTGGTCTGACCTGATCTGAACAACAAGTGTTGCTGCTGTGAATGGGGCCTGCCAGCTCTAACACATGTTGGTTACACCCATCTTCATAATGTAGATCTAAAGGGGAGGGAACACAGAACGATATGGACAGACAGGAGGTGCTTAGCTAGAGAGCAGGAAGAAGAGGAAGGGTTTTCATGCTGTGATTCATTCCAGAAAGCAGGAAGAGGCTCTGTGTTTAATTGTTTTTCTGTTCAAACCTTTAACTAAATAATATAAATGTCAATAACTGGATGCCTCTCTATTCTTTTTGTTAATCTGCTAAATGAATAGTTTGTTTCTTTTAACAATTCAAATAGCAGAAATGAACAGCTGACAGCTTGTCAGACTCAGACTGTAAACCATAGAGACAGTTTATATATACATTTAGTCAGGGCAGTGCAGAGATGTTTAAAGGGGCGGGTGCTCACAGTTAAAAAGGGCACATAGAAGCAGGCTGAAGAACAACAACCCACATTCATCAAGAATCTAATATGGAATCACATCACACTACATCACTGTCATCAGGTGGGCACAATGCAAAGCAAACGTAGCCTATTTTTTACCTGATGGGGTACAATGTTGCTGTTTGGGGGGTTGCTTCTGCTCTTGCTGCTGATAGTGCTGGAGGGCAGGGCTGTGTTGATCTGAGACTGTAGAGATTAAACAGTCCACAGGAGAGAGGGTAGCTGATTAAACAAGTGTTATGAGATAATAATAAAACGCAAAGATTGGTCACGGCGCTTGGAACCATAAGGCAACAAAACTGGGAAATAAACTAAGCTCTGCCTGTGAATCACTCTTTGCCTCTCTTCTTCCTTCCATCTCCTCATCTCATCTATCACATTCCACTTGCTGTCCATCTGAGAACGAGGCACAGTTTGCTATTGAATCCATCTATTATTTAATTATACATTTTAACAACTCTTGCACCTAATCCATAATAAAGCAATGATAGAAAAATGTTATAGAACAAAAACTTTGTGTTTATTATGTCTGTGAAGGTTCTCAGTCATCCAGGTCATCGTAGTCAAATCAGCTTGCAAAGAAAAGCGTCTGGACTTGTTTAAGTTGCTTGAAGACTGTTGAAATCTCCCAATTCTTTGAATCTTTGGGCTGAAGGAAGGACAATACTCGGTGTATAAATGCTCAATCAACAATCATTTATTTCCATACAATTCAACAGTCAGAGCATTACAACGTCCGGACGGGAGAGATGCCTGCAGAGGTTCGACAGCATGTCTCAAAATGGTAGCAACTTTCACAGACTTTTATAGCTAGTCACAGCCCCCCTCTTTGTCATAAAAGCTGCATCTTCACATGTTTTTCTAATTCTTAGCGAGCCTGGCTCCTGACCTTGCCTCCCTGTCTTTCTGTGTGAAGCAGGAAGGGGGGTAAGGAATGTGGTTTTATCTCTTCTGCCCAGACACCTAGTTGGTCTGTGCACAGATTTTTGCCAATTTGTTTTTAAGATTTTGGTTCATTCTTTCCACTTTTCCCTGAGATTGTGGATGGTAAACTGTACCATATCTATGTTGCAACCCCAACATACATTCCACCTCAGCGAGATCTCGATTTTTAAAGTGAGTGCCATTATCTGATCTTACCTTCTCTGGGAATCCATGCCAGGGGACATAATAATTCACCAGACATTTGATCACTGTTTTACTATCCTCTCTGCGCGTTGGCCACGCCTCTGGCCAGCCAGTCAGACCATCCACACACACCAACAGATATCTAAACCCTCGAACAGTGGTTATCATGTCAGTGTAATCAATCACAATTTCCTGATCTGGTCTTTCTGGCAAAGGAAACTTACCCATTTCTGGTTTCACGGTGGGCTTCGGATTGTATTGTCCACAAATCAGGCAGGTTCTCACATGTTCCCTTACCAGGTTTTTCATGTAGGGATGCCACCAATGACACAAATCCCTTTCCATCTGGGCCACTCCCACATGACCTAGCCCATGAGCTTCTTTGATTTTCTCCTGGGCCACTTCTGCTGCGAGCACTGGCCGCCCATCGGGCCCTCTCCACAATCCTTCTGATTGTACGGCCCCTCTTTCCTGCCACACCGCCTTTTCCTCGGGTGAGGCTCCTCCTTGCGCCTTTTCGATGTCCTCTCGCTGTTGGGCTGGCAGGTCTCCCCATTCCATACCCATACTTACCATTTGTTTTCCTTCCTTATAGCCTGCCGCCCGTTTTGCTTCCTCGTCGGCTGCTCTGTTTCCTTTCGCCACCCAAGTGTCAGACTCGTCATGCCCTTTACACTTTATGATAGCGACCTCCAGAGGTTCTTTCAGAGCGTCCTCCAGCTGTCTCATTTCCTCCTCATGTTTGATCGGTTTATTTGTGGCTGTTCTGAATCCAGCCCTCCTCCATTGCCCCAGCTCCACATGTGCTGCTCCAAAAACATATGCTGAGTCAGTATAAATGTTAACTCTTTTTCCTTTCCCTAATCTCAGAGCTTCTATCACTGCAATAAGCTCTGCTCTCTGTGCTGACTGAGGCCCTTCTAATGTTCCTGATTTCTCCACCAGCAGCTGTTCTCCAACTCCTTTCACCACTGCATAGCCTGTTTTCAATCCTTCACTCGGATCTCTAAAACAACATCCATCTGTAAAATAATCATCTGCCTCACTCACCGGTTCTGCTCTCAAATCAGACCTTACTTTCTCTTCAACCTCTACTATTTGTGTACAGTCATGAGGTGTTCCCCCCCCCCCCCATTTGATCTGCCATGTTAATCCCTTCATGTGTGAAGGTCAAGTTTGGAGACTCCAGAATCTTAGTCAGTCTCTGTTGTCTCAGTGGGGTCATTGTAAATACCTGTGAGTTCACATAGGCCACCACACTGTGTGTTGTGAGCACTTTCAGTGGGTGCCCTCTCACAATGTGAGCCACTTTCTGAATTATTTTTGCTACCCCTGCTGCATGTTGTGTGCACATGGGGTGTCTTTTTTCTGTGTTATCCAGGCCAATGCTGATATACATCAGCACTTGTCTCTTTCCCCCTTTTTTCTGAAACAACACACCATTTACTACTCCATTTGTTTCAGAAACATCAACTGAGAAATCAGAGTTATAATCGGGGATTGCCAAATCTGCTGCACGAGACAGGGCCTGCTTTAATTCAATGAACCGCATTTCAGCTTCAGTGGTCCAGTTGAGATTAGCTGTGAGATCTCTCATGCCGTGTTCTTTCACCAAATCCCTCAAAGGTTTGGTTTTGCCCACATAGTCAGGAATGTAGTGTCTACTGTAACCTGTGAGCCCAAGAAATGACAACATTTCTTTAACTGTACGTGGCTGGGGGTGTGACATAATTGTTTCCCTCTGGGACGCCAACATGCCCACCGTCTGCATCGCCACCACACGACCTAGAAATGTAACTTCAGTTCTGACAAGTTGGAGTTTTTCTCTACTTACTTTAAAGCCTGTTTTAGCCAGCTGACGAAGCACAGTCATTGTCGCTTGAAAACAAGCATCAGCTGTTTTAGCGGCAATCAGCAAATCGTCCACATATTGGATCAGTGTGCATCCTTCAGGTAATACACATGGAGAAAGAGCATTTTTAAGTACCTGATTGAAAATGCCAGGTGAAAGGGCAAAACCCTGCGGCAGCCGTGTGTAACGCAGCTGCTGGCCCCTGTAAGTAAATGAAAAAATATCTCTTAAGGATGGATGCAGAGGGAGACAAAAGAAAGCATTTGCCAAATCTATGCATGTGAACCACCGCTGATCTGGAGATAAATTAGTCAGAGCTGTGTACGGGTTTGGTACAGGTACTGTTTGTGTCTTAAGGACAGCGTTTATTGCCCTAAGGTCATGTGCCATGCGATACTTGCCCGTGCCTGACTTTTCAACTGGGAGGATCGGAGTATTCCATGCAGAGGAAGACGACTCCAGCACACCCACCTGCAGGAGCCCTGAAATAGTTTCTGCAATCCCATTATCTGCCTCTGGGCTGTGTCTGTATTGTGAACGCCAAATAGGGGTGTCATCCTTTAACTCAAATGTGACGGGTGAACAAAATGTTAAACCCACATCAGTTGGACCTTTAGACCACAGAGTGTCTGGGAGTTCTGTTAAGCCTTTAACAGCTTCCTCATGATCAGATTTCTCCCTGCCATGTGTGCGCTTTAAAAGTTTGTGCTCTAACACACTCTGATCAGTAGCAGTCACAGAAATTCGATATGTTTTACAACTGGGTGAGTATGAGACATCAGTGAGTTGTGTTTGTTGCCAATCTGTGGCCCTTGTGGCTGTTCTCACCATGGGGCCTAAATCTTTTGCTTGATGACCCTCGTGCACTGCCAAAGACACATGGGGAACCGCTTCATCCCCCATTCTATACCAACTCATTTTATCTTCAGGGAGTGGAACAAACGCTGCCACTCCAGCTGTACCAACATAAATGTCCTGAGAGTTAAGCTCCCAAGTTGTCTCATCTAAACACTCATTAAACAATTCCTCAAACCACTCAGTGCACTCGCGATCGTAAAACAAGGTCACGTGGTAGGGGTCACGCAAGGGTGAGTAAACCGACATGGACATTATCCAGGGACGCCAGAGTTGGTACTGTGCCAGAATTCCATCTGATGTGGTCAGTCGCGCCCAGTAAATCTGCGCTGTGCGTTCACAATCCTCAGATAACAGCCACTGTCCTCTCATTCCTGATTGCAAACAGGACAGCTGTGTGCCATCTTTCAAAGTCACTGTTAATCCATCAGCTCCACACATGATAGTAGCTCCAAGCTTAATGAGCAGGTCCCTGCCCAACAGATTAACTGGAACTTGTGATGAAATCATGTATGAATGTGTTAAGGACTGGCGTCCTAACTCCGTCTTTAGAGGGACGGTCACTGGCAAGGTCATAGGTACCCCAGAGAAGCCGATAACACTGATTTTTGTGTCTGTGAGTGGGATGTCGTCAGGAGCCGTACGAATGGTGGAATACGTCGCTCCTGTGTCCACTAAAAAGGGCAGGTTACGTCCATGAACCCTCAGTGGCACCAGGGGGTCTGCCCCTCCCCCTATGCCCAGGCCTCTCTGTGGGGTGTGTCAGTATTGTCCCTGCTGCCAGTATTCCACTGAATACTGGCCTGGAGGAGCCATCTGTGAGTTGGGGGCCGACCATTGTCCACGCCCCCTTCTGGCCGAACGTGGCATGTTGGTATTGAACTGCTGAGGTGGTTCTGGGCACTCTCGAACCCAATGTCCAGTCTGACCACAGTTGAAACACACAGTACCTGGCACGTACGGACCTCTAAGCGCACCCCTTTGTCTACCCATGCCGCCGCCTCCTCCCCGTTGACCACCACGTGAACCCCAATTTCCTCTACCGACCCCACGGCCACCCCAATTTGTGCCTCGCGCGGGTCCCGGTGTGTCTACTGGCAATGCATTAGGATCAACATCAGTCCCCATTTGCTGGAAACCTTGAGCTACCATTACTTTTGCTATTTTTTCATCCTTTTTCTTGTCATTTGCCTTTCCCCTCATTTCACCCAGCTGTAATTTCAACAATTGCTCTTTCATGTTATCTGTCTCCTCAGTTTTAGCCATAACCTCATCATGAGCTGTCTGCAGGCGATGCACCAGATGTTTCTCCCACACGTGAGACTCCGCCCCCTCCATGTCGGGATTATCAGTCATGGCCACTCTGACCCTTTCGGGCACACCTTTTAACACAGCGTCTCTAAACCACAATTGTTGCATCCCCTCTCTACCAGGATGCTGGCCAGTGTTAAGGGCCCATGTGGCTTTAGCCTGTTCTATGTACTTCCTTGGAGTTTGATCAGGCTTCCACAACAACTTCAAAATCTTAGCAGCATTTGGAGTGGGATATTTTTCACGTAATGCATGAGATATTTCATTCACAACACGGCAGAACGGGGTGCTATCAACCATCAATGCTGTACCTGCTATTTTTTCTATGTCATCCAGTGCTGTGCCTTTGACACATCTGGCCACCACAGCTCTGAAATCACCTAGGGCCAGTTGAACACCTGTTGTTGCTCTGTCAAACTCTCTCAACCACCCCGCACCTCCGTCCGTAATAGGAGGTAATAACTCAGTCAATGCAGTTACATCTCCCACCCCGTATGGTTTGTATTTCATGTGACCCCCAGCGGTCACCACCAGGGGGAATGTCCCCGGCAGAGACAAAGTGTCCCTATCTTCCTGGCTCCGACGCGTCATGGGGTGTGGTTTGTTTGCAGGTTTGGGCTTGACTACTCTGCCTCTTCCTGATTTTTCTCTAGCTCCGGCCCTGCATCTAATTTCTGCTTTTCCCAGACACTTACTGGCGTATTATCATCCAGTGTGCCGGATAACCAGCCCTCGTATGCGTCCCCATCGGGCCCGCACACCTCACCTTTCTCAACCTGTGGTGCAACAACTACTCCACTACCTGCCTCATCATCATCAGAAATTTGATGACGCTGCTCTAGAGTTATTATAGCTGTTTCAAGCAGCCGCACAGCCCGCTCTTCTTCAGTCTCTACCTGCTGGGGAGACTGTTTCATGGGCGGTGACTGCACTCCGCCACAAGCTCCCTCCTCATTAACAAAAGTGGAGCTTTGCTTTATTCTTTCACTCTTCGGGGCTGGAGTAGGTCGTTTGGGCTCTTTAGATATATCACAATCCACATAACCTCCTGTCACTTCTAAAACTTGGCCATTCTCACCAGAGAGACAGCCCTGCTCCACCCTCAGCACAGGGTAAAGGGGGGCGGGGGCCTGATAGGGAGGGGGAAAACCAGTGAGCGATGACTTCACCGGAGAAGCCGGCAGCATCAGCTTCTCAGGCTCCTCCCTTCTCTCCCTCATCCAGTGCTCCACCCCCTGGCATGTCACAGCCCACCTCGTTACACGGGCTTTCTCCTCCTGAATTTCCTGCAACTTTTTCCCGAGTTTCCGCCTGCTCCAGAAAGAGGCCTCCTCTAACTGTGTACTAATCTCCTGCTCTTCTTCCTGGAGCTTCTGTGCTATTCCCAGAAGCAATTTTGCCAACGAACCTCTTGTTTCTCCTCTCACTCCTTCCTTATCACACAACTTTTTAACTTTCGCTGCCACAGCTGCAGCCTTTGATTTTTTTCTCACCCACGCTGCCAGGTCGCATGACCCTCAGCGCCCGCAACAACTCCTTCACCTGCTCATCAACAGTTTTCCACTCACCCTGCATCACTCCTTTTTCTATGTCAGATTTAAGACCCGACATATTCACACCACCACACACTTCTCACCCTCTCTCTCCTTTTTTTTTTTATAATACTTTTTAAATGTTTACACCACAGAGTAATACACCCAATTATGCCCGTCTATCTCTATGTGGCTCCAAATTCCCTCTTTATTCTAATTTCACACTCGTCAGGGGACAGGCACACAACAATTTCAACCACTGAAACGAGGAATTTTAACCTTTTTATTTCTTAACTAATCTAGACTCAACCTTTGTTCGCAAAATGTGTCTTGTTCTAGTCCGGAATAAATGTGAACCCGCGATTACGCTGCGGTCCCAGTGTTATTCTGTAGCTATGCGGGGGCCCTCACCTCCCCAAGTCACCACCTCGGCACCCGGACGCCGCCGGTCCTGGCCGCGCGTCCACGAACAGGAGGGTCGCCACTCCTAGGGCAAAATTATTTCCACAGGTACACTAGGCATCAACCTTTGATCCTAAAATGTGTCTTTGCTCTAATGTCCTCCTAATCAAACACATCAACCGTCACTGTCACTGTGTTCACGCTTCACACTTCACACAAAAAACACACTCAGAGCGCGCCTCACTCACACTCAAAACAACACCTAGAGCGCGCTTTACACACAAGACAGCACCCAGAGCGCGCTTCGCAGCTTCGCACACACTCTCACTCAGAGCGCGCCTTCACACACACACACACACACAACACTTTTCTTCAGCGGGAATTTTACACAGAAACCTCTGAGCTCAACTATTAGATCTTCTTAAAGCACACTGCACCATAGACCAAAATACCCCTTTCTCTGCGCTTATGACCGCCACAACGGGGCAAAGACGCATCATAAAAGTGATGCTTGCATCCCCGAAGTTATACCTGACATCATAAACCAGGTTTTGCTCTATGTACTTAAAATTTTACTTTGTATTATGACCGCAGCCCTTAAAACTCGACTGATGCCACAAACCACCGTCAAACCTCTATCCAATGTACTAAAACTAGCACCAACCACTACTGCACTTCACGGCCGCACCACCGGAACACGGGCGTATCATAAACCAAACCTACGGACGTGTTTCGCTCTCGCGTTGCCAGCGTTCAACTGCACCGTGAAGCCAGCATCTGCTTTTCCTTAAATCAACTTCTATTTCATAGCCGGCAAAAGCCAGGACGTCACTGACACCATAAACAAAATAAACAAACCTCGACTTCAATGTACTGGACTAATGGCCGCGTCTTCAGAAGAAATTCTAACGTATTATTGCTACAGAAGCCAGTATTAGACAAAATTAAATGTGGAAGGTAAAGTGGCTGCAACTAGCTCAACGTAGTATCTTATTAGTTTCTCGGTAGAAGCAGTTTATTTAACACACTGGAATTCAGCCTCAACTTATGTTGTTAGTATCTTGCGCCAAAAACCAGACACCGACAAATTTACTGTGAAAATACATGTGACTCAGCGAACAGATTAATTTGGAAAGCCCAATATGCACATTTGGTATAATACAACAGGCTGTGCTTACCTTTTTGTTGTTAGACCGGTCTTCCGTTCGCCTCGCCCCACTTCCTCAGCACACCAAAGATCCGGGTCACACGGCACCAAGTTGTTGAAATCTCCCAATTCTTTGAATCTTTGGGCTGAAGGAAGGACAATACTCGGTGTATAAATGCTCAATCAACAATCATTTATTTCCATACAATTCAACAGTCAGAGCATTACAACGTCCGGACGGGAGAGATGCCTGCAGAGGTTCGACAGCATGTCTCAAAATGGTAGCAACTTTCACAGACTTTTATAGCTAGTCACAGCCCCCCTCTTTGTCATAAAAGCTGCATCTTCACATGTTTTTCTAATTCTTAGCGAGCCTGGCTCCTGACCTTGCCTCCCTGTCTTTCTGTGTGAAGCAGGAAGGGGGGTAAGGAATGTGGTTTTATCTCTTCTGCCCAGACACCTAGTCTCCCTCTTGCAGCCTTCTTCACATGATTCAGCAATAAAACATCTCAAGAAAACAGTGTCAGACATTCACAGCTGATCAAGGATACAGAGTAATGCACACTTTGTCTAATGAACTACAAATGATTATGTTTCTTTTATTCAAGAGTATAATAGAGACTAAACTACATACATAGCACACCATTAGAACTAAAGGATAATATATGGCCTACAGCTGTTAAGCTAATTTACTACATTGACTACTGGTCATAAAATGGCATATGTTTAACTACTAGTCTCAACAAGACTTTTCACCTCTCATCACCTCTCATCCGAGAAGCTTCTTCAGTTCTAAGATCAAATGGTGGGGAGTCCCAGATTTAAAACTAGTGGGAGTATCCCCCCACAGAGGGACAAAAGGACCCCCTGATGATCCTCTAATCGCCTGAGCCAAGGTATGAAAGCCAAGGTGGCTTGCCTGTTCCATTTGCCCATTAGTTTGAGATGGAAACCGGATGGTAAGCTGACTTGAGCCCCTAGTTCCTTGCAAAACTCTCTCCAAACCCAGAACGTGAACACATGCTGTGTAAGAATCTGGCTGGTGTTCAGAGCTGATGGGAGCTTAGGCAGAGCAATGAAATGCACAGCTTTGGAGAACCGATCGATGATGGTCAGAATAACTGTTACCTGAGGATGGTGGGAGACCAGTGATGAAGTCCAGTGCGATATGAGACCAGGGGCATCTAGGAACGGGCGAAGGAGGCCAGCAGGAGGTGAAACCTAAACTGGAAAAAACTAACACAACACAGAACTGAAACCTAAAATGGAGATGCAGGGAGACGACACAGAATGATGCAGGAAAAAACACAGATGAACCGGCGAGGAGCACACGAGGACACATAGTATAAATACACACAGGGGGAGACATGGAATGGCAAAGACACAGCTGATCCTAATTGACTACACGAGACAGGGGGAAATGTGAACACTAGGTTTAGTTTAAACTAAACTTTAGGAACAAAAAAGTAAGAATCAACAGACTTAAACAAAGAACCAACAGCACAGGAAAGTTTAATCTTCATGAAAAACACATGCAGTGACTTCAACGTCCACAATAACACAATGTGTTTGGGCTTATGTGTGTCAGTTTCCAGCTTTAATCTTATGTAACAAGACCTCTTTATAGGTCAATAGAGGAATGAAGTCATTGTTGAACTACAGCTTGTGTGTGTGTCACCTCCACAACCTACAACAATAAAATATGATCTTTGAGTAGTGATATGGGAGTAAAATATACCATACTGATGTGAATAGGAGGTCATCTTTTCCCTCGGCTGTTAGGGTACCTGGGTCGTTGACCCAGTGTTTTGTGTTTGGTTTTTTGAGTCTTGTTTAATCATTATTCTGTTCTCTGTGTATCTTATGTTTCCTAGTTATCAGAATCAGAATACTTTATTAATCCTTCAGGATTAATAAAGTATTCTGATTTACTTTATTAAATCAGAATTCAAGGGCTTACGCTCTTGAATTTATTCAGTATTTGTTGTTTAGGTTGTCTTGGTTAGTATTTGGTCCCGTTCATGTCTTTGTCTCGTGTCTTCTCTTGTCCCTTGCTCTCTGTCCTTTTTGCTCTGCTGCAAACAGAAGCAGAGAAAACTGGAGCTTCTGGTCTTGGCCAGATCTCTTTTGAAAAAGACATTTTAAAGTCAATGAGACTTTTTACCAGATAAATAAATAAAGAACATTGTAGCGACTTCCACAGTCGCTACAGGCCGGGGATGGAGCCTGCCTATTTGCCTGACGCGCTGTCAAAGTTACGCAATAATGCGAGAGATGGAATTGTTTGCTCGTTTAATTAAAGTGCTTTGAGAGTTTACAGAGTAGTATCATCGGCTCCTGATTCAAACTCTTACAACATCACAGGCTCTAATATAACGAAGCGAAACATGTAGTGCAGCGGTCAACAAAAACTACGGCTACCCAGCCCTCCTCTCTGTCAAAATCAAAACCCGTGAATGACAGAGTGACAACGCCCATTTATGTCACCGCTAGCACCCACGTGACTCCCATAACAACCAAACAAATAAAAACCCAGTGATCATCAAAATTCAATACATTCAATTATGGCTCCTACACACCAGCCCCTAATTATTAGTATCCCTTCTAATAATTACCCATAATTAACCAAGTAGGAGACATAAAACATGCAGAGAAAAGTCAAGCATTTACTGTATTTCAATATTACCCGCAGGAATCCTATAGGTAATCTTAAAGTCTATCTTTAAAGAAAAATGAGAGACATTTTATGTCCAAATACAATCAAAGTCTGATAATTGGACCCAGAAGTCTTTAACTGTGATCTGCCTCCAGCAGTAGACACAGTTTGGTAATAGGTCGATCCAGGCAACTAGTCTGAGTTTTAATCCGAACTTGACGAACGAATCCTCTTCGGTCAGGAAAAGTCTTTATCACACGTCCCATTGGCCAAGAGTTTCGAGGTGCCGAACTGTCCATGATGAGAACCAGATCTCCCACGATGAGGTTCCTTTTTACTCCAATCCATCGCTGACGTTCCTGTAGTAGGTATTCCTTCACCCATCTTTTCCAAAACAAGTCAGACATGTATTGGACTTGTTTCCATCTTCTGTGTGTGTACATATCAGTGGAATGGAATACTCCTGGTGGTAATATCGGTGAGGTCTTTAACAGAAGAAGATGATTAGGGGTCAAAGCTTCCAGGTCGTTAGGATCCATTGAGGCTTTGGTAATTGGGCGGCTGTTAATGATGGCTTCAACCTCACAAAGTACTGTATGAAGACCTTCTTCATCCAGGTTTTGTACTTTCATTATGGAATTAAGTACTTTGCGAACCAGTCTTATCAGTCACTCCCAGGTTCCTCCGTGATGTGAACCTCCAGGAGGATTAAATGTCCATTTAACTCCCTTTTGCAGAAAGACGTCATTGACTTTTACATGGTTCCAATGTTCAATGGCAGTTCTAAGTTCACGTTCAGCGCCTATAAAATTGGTTCCGTTGTCAGAACGCAGTTCTCGAACCTGACCTCTTCTTGCATTGAAACGTCTGAACGCATTAATGAAAGAGTCAGTATCCAGTGATGGAGCAACCTCAATGTGAACAGCACGGATAGCAAGGCAGGTGAATATAACACCATATCTCTTCACCACGCTCCTCCTACTTTTTACACTGAAGGGTCCGAAGTAATCCACTCCCACCCGCGTGAATGGAGGTTCATCTGGAATGATTCTTTCATTGGGCAAATCCACCATCTGTTGATTCACTGGTGCAGCATTAAGACGTCGACAGATGACACATTTAGATAACACTTTTCTTATTGCTGTACTAGCTCCAATCAACCAGTACTTTTCTCTTAGCTTAGACAGCATGTGGTTACGACCACCATGTCCAACTTCCTGATGTATGTGTCTAAGCAAGAGCTCGGAAATGTGTTGATCCTTTGCTAGTATTATGGGATGTTTCACCTCAACCGGCATCGATGATCTACTGAGTCTCACACCCACTCTGAGAATTCCATCTTGCAGCTGTGGGCAGAGTCTTCTTAGAGGACTTGATTTTATAATGGGTTGTCCCTTCTCCAGACTCACAAGCTCCAAGGAAAATCTCCTCCTCTGACAGAACTTGATAATGACAACCTCAGCTTTGTCCAGATCTTCCACTGTAAGATTCTTAATCACAGATGTCCTCTTGAAGTTCCTCAGCTTTTCTTCCACAAATGATTTCTGTTGCTCTTTGGTGACCTCTGACTGTGGTAAGCTTGAACACAATTCTCTCCTTTTCTTCGCAAAGGACAGAAGCAAGTCCTTAAATTTTAACAGCCATGCCACTGACTTCTTAAGACGTGTCCAGGTGGAAAAATGTTTAAACAAGCGAGTAACAGAATTTTCGCCAGCTTGCTCAACACTCACTGTGGCAACTGTTTTTACCTCAGGATCATCAGATGCAAGCAGACTGATGTCATCTGGGTAGACAGGCCATTCACTCCTAGATTGTAGAAGATACTGAGGCCCAGACAACCACTTTGTATTCTTCATAAAAACATCGACTTTCACTCCTCTTGAGGCCATATCTGCTGGATTACTGGCAGTGTCCACATATCTCCATTGCGAGGAAGATGAAACTCTTAAGATTTGTGAAACTCTGTTGGCCACAAAAACCTTGAATCTTGAAGTTTCACTCCTGATGTATTTAAGAACAGAAGCACTGTCTGTCCAAAACACAGAATCCAGAAGTTCCATCTGCAGCTCTTTCCTCCAGAGTACATCCAATCGACTGGCCATGGTTGCTGCAATGAGCTCCATTCTCGGGATGGTAAAGGATTTAAGAGGAGCGACACGCGCTTTTCCCATAACAAACGCACAGTGTCGTTCTGAACAGATGTTTTCAATCAGCAGATAGGTCACTGTTCCATACCCATCCTCACTGGCATCACAGAAATGGTGCAACTGAGCACTCGTGATTTCTCCAAATCCATCAGGTTTCAAACAACGACTCACTTCAAACTTGCTCAATAGCTGGAGCTGCTGGAGCCATGTTAACCATCTTTTGGAAAACAGCTCGGTTACATTATTGTCCCAGCCGATTCCTTCCTGGCATAGATCTCTTAGGATTTTCTTAGCAGTTAAGACCACAGGACTTAGCATTCCAAGAGGATCATAGATAGAACTGACAATTGAAAGGATTCCTCTTCTGGTGAGCGGTCTGTCCTTGAGCACAATCTTGAATTTAAAAGAGTCTGATTTTATACACCATTCCACGCCCAAAACTCGCTCGGTCATTGAGGAATCCAATTCCATGTTCAACTCTTTCATTCCTATGGCTCTGTGACTTTCAGGAATTGATTCCAGCAGGCGAGTGAAAGAATAAATGATGACTCTCCTCCTCTCTCGGAGTCAGGGGACATGTTGCATGTCATCTCGGTGTCTTGGTACGCAGTGGTGCGGTGATGATGTGCTGGGCAGGGCCAGTTCAGAACAGAGTCAAGGGCATCGGGGTGACGGCAAGTTAAATGTCCAACTGTTCCCTGTCTGTTGGTGATCCACTTTTTGAGCAGAAATCCTCCTTTGGCACACAAAGAAACCAACTCGTGGTACATTAACACTGCTTCCTCATCAGTTTCAATGGACACAAGACAATCGTCCACATAAAAACAGTGCAACAACTTCTTCACAGCTTCCTCACTGTAGAGATGTCCAAAGTCATCCGCACACTTTCTGAGTGCAAAGTTGGCACAACTTGGTGACGAAGTTGCCCCGAAGAGATGTACATTCATCCTGTATTCAGATGTTGGTTGTTCCAGATCACCTTTAGGCCACCAGAGAAATCTCAATAGATCTTTATCTTCAGCTGGAATCATGACTTGATGGAACATGGATTCAATATCTCCCATAATTACAACTGGCTCCTTCCTGAATCTTGTGATCACTCCTATTAAAGAGCTTGTAAGATCAGGTCCTTGTAAGAGTTGGGAGTTTAAAGATGTTCCCTGATAACTCATTCCACAGTCAAACACAACTCTGAGTTTCTTCTTGGTCGGATGGTAAACACCATGGTGTGGTATATACCACAGCTTGCCATCATTGCGATTGATCTCCTCTTCCGGGACCTTTTCAGCATAACCTTTAGCCAGAAGCTCATTCATGAAGACTTTGTACTCAGTATGAAACACTGTGTCTCTCTCAAATCTCTTTTTTAGAAAGCACAGACGTTGTTGAACAACTTTCTTATTGTTTGGCATACTGATACTGGCATTCCGAAAAGGTAATGCTATCTGGATATGACCACCCACATATTTGGCAGAGTTAGTCACTATTTCCAGAAATCTCTGATCCTCTCTTGACAATCCAACCTGCTCATCAACTTTGCTCTCAGGAAAGTCATTCTTGAACCGTTGCTGCCAAAGCTCCTCCAGCGTGACAACAGAAATTCTGTTGACTGTAACTTGTGGATGCTTCTGATCACCTGTAGCTTCACAGTTTCCTGAAAGTGGTCCATTGATGGTCCAGCCAAGCCTTGTCCTTATGGCATACGGTCCTCCATCAACACTACACACCACTTCCAGAGGTTCCAAGGCTTTGGGAATGTTTGTTCCAATCAGAAGTTCGATTCCTGCATTTATTTGAGGCAGGGTTATGTGTTTTAAATGTGCCCATCCTTCAATATCTCCTGGTGTTGTAATATTTCCCTTATGTACAGGCATGGACTCCTGTGTGTACACTTTTGGCAGTTCCAGAAATTCGTCACCACAAAGAGCGGCAACCTCCAGTCCTGATAAAGTGTTGCTGCTCACAACTCTTTCCTGGCCCATGCTTCTGAGGAGGATGTTTCCTTTCCTTCCCTCAAGGTGAAGTCTGCGCATCAGACTCTCAGTGCAGAAAACTGCTGTGCTCCCTTGGTCCAAAAAAAGCATATGTTGTAATAATGTTGCTTCCTTTCTTTGACTTTACTTGGACAGGCACAATGGGCAGTTTACAGTCCTGGTCTCCAGCCCCTGTAAGACCACTCGACACTAGTGTGCTTACATGCGGCTGCATGTTCCTGTCGGTCTTTTCAGAAGGTGAACTTTCTTTGTGCAGGATGGTGGGATGTTTCCAGCTGCATTTGGAACAGGAAATCCTCTTACGGCAATCTTTACTGATGTGTCCTATACACAAACAGCCAAAACAGATGCCATTTTCCTTTAAGAAGGTTCTCTTCTTCTCATGAGCCATTTTTCCCAACTGTGCACAGACGTCCAACATATGTCTTCCTCCACAACAAATACAGACGTTCCTTCCAACCTGATTATTTTTCATTTCCATTTCCGCAGGCTTAGGTGTACTCTCCACAACTTGCATAGTGGTGGCAAAGCTTTTTCCTTTATTTCCAGGTCTGCCTTGATACTTGGCTTTACTCATTCCTTTTGTTGGTAAAGAAAGCGGAGAATCTTGAATATTACCGAATACAGGATCAGTTAATATTCTTATTTGCTTCTCCAAAAAGTCTGCAATATCCATAAATTTGGCTCTTCTTTTATGCCTTTCTTGCAGGTCACAAACATGGCTTCTCCATTTGTCCCTAAATTTATACGGCAATTTTTTAATAATGTTCACCATATTAGAAGGCATGTCCAAATTGCTCAGATGCTGCACCTCCTCCATTGCATTACAGCATCCCCTGAGGAACAAACTGTAGTTCTGAAGAGCTTTTACTTCCTCTGTTTTAATTGATGGCCATGAAAGTGCCTTGTCCAGATATGCAGCTGCGACCTTCTGTTCATCGCCATAGTGCTCCTTTAACAGTGATTTTGCTTTGCGATAACCACGATCTGAGTTCATTTGTTGACAGCTTCTCACCAATTCCTTTGCATGGCCTCTTGTGTACTGTTCCAAAAAATATAAACGATCGCTGTTATTCTTCGTATTGCACTCAACTGCATTCTCAAATGCTTTAACAAATGAATAATATTGAAGTGGATCTCCATCAAAATGAGGTATTTCTCTCTTTGGTAAAGAAAAGAGGCTTTGTTGTTGGATTAAGAGTGTTGTTATTTCATTTTGTTTAGTCATTACTCCAATAACATCATTTTGTGGTTCCGGTTCCACCATACCATTTGTATAACAGTCATTTTATTTTATTTATTGTGGACTTCAGGAAGCACACAGCTCCACATTCCCCCCCATCATCCTGTCTGACACCCCCATCACCTCTGTGGACTCATTCCGCTTCCTGGGTACCACCATCACCCAGGACCGGAAGTGGGAGCCCACCATCACTTCCGTCATCAAGAAAGCCCAGCAGAGGATGTACTTCCTGAGGCAGCTGAAGAAATTCAACCTGCCAACACGGACGATGATGCAATCCTACACTGCAATCATTGAGTCCATCCTCACCTCCTCCATCACCGTGTGGTACGCTGGAGCCACTATCAGGGACAAACAGAGACTGCAGCGTGTTGTGCGCTCTGCTGAGAAGGTGATTGGCTGCAGACTCCCATCTCTGCAGGACCTGTACACCTCCAGGACACTGCGGCGTGCAGCCCGGATCTCAGCTGACCCTTCTCACCCTGGACACAGTCTGTTTGACCTGCTCCCCTCAGGCAGGAGGCTCCGGTCCATTCGCACCAGAACCTCTCGCCATAAGAACAGTTTGTTCCCCTCTGGTGTCGGACACATGAACAATAACCGTATGACTGTTCCCACCACTAACACATGACCCTACGCTGTGTCACTGCATTATTCCATGTTTGGCACTGATCACCACCTGCACTCATGTATATATCTATCTACTTAGCACTTTTAATTCTTATTCTTATTTTATATTTTTATGACAGTATGTTTGCACTGAAGCACCGCAGCAATTTCCTAATGTTGTAAACCTGCTCAACATTTGGCAATAAACCCTTTCTGATTTCTGATTTCTGATTTTGTCCATTTGCATCAGATGGGTTTGAAGGAATAACTGAATATTGTCGAGGATGCTTATTTTGAGAAGATTCAGTCAGCACAGCTTGTTGCATGACACATTCCTGGGTTTTATCTTTTCTCCGGTTTTGAGTTTCAGCATTAGTCAATGAATTTTGTTTTGCAGAAATGTGAGGTATAAATTCTAATGCATCAACATTAAGGGTTTGTTTAGATCTTTCATGGGAAATGTATGAATTCATTCCATCTGAAACTTTTAAAGATCCTTTTTTGCTTGTTATACTTTGAGCTTTAAGGACATTTATTGTAGCCATTTTTTCAGCAATTTCAGTGTCCAATTTTAGCCTTTCCTTTCTTTTACGAAGACGTTCCTCCTCTTCTTCCAGTACATGTTTCTCATCCAATAATTTCTGCTTTATCATTAAAGCTGCCAACTCTGCCTCAGCTTTCATATGAACAGATGAAGTTGAAGATTTTGATGAAGAAGTTTTGTGGCTTTCAACATTTGAAACACTATCACTTGGCTTGATATCATCCTCCACTTCTGTCTCAGTATTTGATGTAACATTGTTTTCCAATAAATTGATTTGCTTTGGACAAACAGCAGAATTTTGTTCTCTTTGATTTATCCAGTTCTGAATTTCATTTAAAAACACATTGGTGTATTTCATGATGCTTGAAAACCATTCCTCTTGTTTTATTACTTCTTCCTCTGGCACCAAAGACAACACCTCAACATGTGAACTTGAAGCCTTTTCACACAGTGCCTTTAAATCCACCAAATACTGCTTAATTTGAGAAAGATTTTCATTGTGTTGCAGGAGCGCTTTCATTTTTTGTATTAGTCCTTTCATTTTATTAACATATATTTTGCATTCATTTTGTGATTTTTCGATTTTATTCAACAATGCCTTTCCAGTCATTTTTCTTTCTCTCTTTCCCCCAAAATCATTAAAGGAACAATCATCACCACCTGTTTGACTCATGATTTTCCCGTTTGTTTGTTCGATTTTTTATTTATTTATTTTAATCTTCAGTGATTATCCATTAAAACATATCCACTGGAAGCCACAATAGACTTTGACCATAAAATCCTTTCAACGTAACGGCACTTTAATTGTCCATTTGAACGTCATCCAAGCAGCATAATTAATAAGACGCAGCGCAGTCATCAATCCAAGAGCGCAGCCAAAAACATTGCACATTTAACCAACATTCATTCCATTCAGTGTCTCCTCTTGAAACATCTCAGCGCTAATGCAATGTCGCTTCCTTTTCCACAACCAGACATGCACAGGTATTCTTACCTGCGCTCCTCAGAATTGCGTCAGGTGTGTCGGTGCTGCTGGGCTCACTCATTCAGATGCGCTGCACTTACTTGTGGCTTTCAGGTTCCTTGATCTGATTCCTTTGATCCTGCTTGCGGCTGGCTTCTCCAGAATGCCGTTTTTTGTTGACTAAAGATATAGCGACTTCCACAGTCGCTACAGGCCGGGGATGGAGCCTGCCTATTTGCCTGACGCGCTGTCAAAGTTACGCAATAATGCGAGAGATGGAATTGTTTGCTCGTTTAATTAAAGTGCTTTGAGAGTTTACAGAGTAGTATCATCGGCTCCTGATTCAAACTCTTACAACATCACAGGCTCTAATATAACGAAGCGAAACATGTAGTGCAGCGGTCAACAAAAACTACGGCTACCCAGCCCTCCTCTCTGTCAAAATCAAAACCCGTGAATGACAGAGTGACAACGCCCATTTATGTCACCGCTAGCACCCACGTGACTCCCATAACAACCAAACAAATAAAAACCCAGTGATCATCAAAATTCAATACATTCAATTATGGCTCCTACAAATATAAAAGTCTTCTACTTTATGATGGAAATGTTCTTTCTGGCTCAAAATGACATCATTTATCTGAATCTGTAGAAGAAGAAACAATCTCGGAAAGTCACTTTACTCTGTGTCTCACTGGATGTTCAAAGTTTTTAACAAAAGAGAAAAAGAGAAGCATTCTTTGATTTTAGTCTGTTAGCCCACAAGCTGAGTTTTTATCAGAGTCCTGCATGAGTCAGTGTTATTTCACTGACACCATCACAGTTTTACACACCTGTTCTGTATGACTTTGTCTCAGGTTTGCGGTGATATCCAGCACTCTGAGCTGATGGCAGATCTGGTCAGTCCACAGTAGCTTCAACCACTAAATTATCTCTAACACATCACCAAACCAAAGTCTTCTTGCTAAGAGTACATCAAAGGTGAAAAGCGAGCCTAGAATGTCATCATTTCTGCTCTCCTCTTTCTTCTTCTTCTTCTTCTGGACCGCACACATCTGTCGCTGCCCTACTCAGGTCGATCTAATGAAAATCAGCCAGAAATAATAATCAGAAATCCAAATGTAGAATTTGTAGAACAAATGACTGACCAGTGATTAGTGTTTTACAGTGATTACGACAGACAGCCTGTTTCTGCCACTGCTGCCAAGCATTTGCTCTTTTCAGCTTGTTCAATTGTGGAGGTTTTTACATTCTTTACCTTACAATATAAAGCACCTTGAGGCAACTGTTGTTTTTTGGCACTATATAAATATAAATGAATTGAACTGGTAGCAACTTTATGAATGAGAAAATGAAAACAAGTGTCAGTCAGCTGGTTCATGTCCAGCAGGTGGGGAGGAATCAGTGAGTCTGTTACTCCAGTTACTTACTGAGAGGTAAAGTTAAAGAAAACGAGTTTCCTTCATCGCACTAAACCTGCCCACTAAACATGACCCTGAATGAACCCATATGTAAAGGACTGTAGGTTTTAAGCAGGCTCAGGTAATGGCAACACAATAGATGAGGAAAGTGGGGGAACTCTGACGACATCTAGTGGACATCTTGAAGATGACGGGTCTGAACAGAGAGCAATGCAGGTCTGTGGAGAAGATTGCAGCACACTGTGAAATATGAACTATGAATAATATCTACATCTGTAATGATGCAATCAAAATAGGCTCCATGTAGTTTAAGTTCTGTTACTGTACTTATGAAGCAAACTGCACACACAGAGTTGGCAAACATTGAGTTTACTTGCATTTAGGCAAAATGATATAAACACTTATCATGAGCCAATATAGCACATTTAACTGCTTTTATTTAGCAGGGATTACACAATACACAAAATTAGTCACAAACATTTTTAATCAAATCTTGCAACATGTTGCTAAGAAGAACCAGGACAACCAGGTCAAAGCCATACTGAAGTATAACCTTCATTAACATAAATCACAAAGAAAACATATTTAAATAAAAATTGTATACTTGTCTTGAACTTTTTTAAATCTTTAGTCCTGTGTATCAAAACTTATTTATTGGCTGATAAAAAGGAATCACATCATGGTTGTTACAAGGAACAAGTGATGAAAAACTCATTTTCATGTTTGTTTTCTTCTATACTGAAGAAGAAATACAAGTTTCTGTGGTAAATATTAAAAGAGCATCCATGTTCAATAAATATTTGTGTCACCTTTAAAGACCAATAAAAAAAATATCAAACTTAGAGAAACATAAAGTCAGGGCTGGAACAAACAACATAGAGTGCCCTTCACTGCTGTGGACAGGAAATGTACCGTGACTTGGAGCATGAGGTCATTTTCTACCTCGGGTGCTGCAGCGATTTGGTTTGTCACTCAGGTGGATCCTTAGATGAAAATTCAGTCCTGATTTCCAACTGAATCTTTCCCCACAGGAGCTACAAATATATGGTTTCTCACCTGTGTGGATCCTTCTGTGACTTTTCATAGTCGACAAGTCTCTAAACTCTTTCCTACAGACGTTGCAAGAATACGCTTTCTCACCGGTGTGGATTCTCAAATGAGTTTCTAGTCCTGATTTCTTACCAAATCTTTTCCCACATGTGCTACAGAAATACGGCTTCTCGCCTGTGTGGATCCTTACGTGAGTTTCCAATCCTGATTTCCAAATGAATCTTTTCCCACAGGTGCTACAAGAATGTGGCTTCTCACTTGTGTGAACTCTCATGTGTCTCGTCAGGTTGGATTTACACTGAAAAGTTTTTCCACAAGTGTCACAGCTTACAGATTTTTTACTTGTATCAGTTTCACTCCGAGACTTATCTGTTCGGTTTTTGTGACGTCTCCTTTTCTTCAGCTCCGCATTTCTAGTTGATCCCGAGTCCACATGCTGGTTTTCTTCCTGTTCCTCAAGCTCTGGTTCAGGAAAGTTAAGAGCAAGGAGCTGGTCATCGTTTGGTTCTGATTCACTGAGGTCACTTTCCTCAAAACTAGAAGTCACCATAAAACTATTGATCTCCTGCTTCAGTACAATCTCCTCCAGCTCCTGACTGGTGCAGAGTTCCTCCTGTTCCTCTTTAATCTGTGGAGGATCTGGGTCCTCCTGGTCCAGACTTGAGTTCCTCTCCTGCTGATTGGCGACAAACTCCTCCTCCTTACAGGCAGTTTGCTGGTGGAGGTCTGAACGAACAATAAAAAAAATGTAATTATAGAAAAACACTTCTGAGAAGATAAAGTTTTAGTTAAAGTCTGTAATGAGGGCATGTTGCTCACATTTGCAGGTGAAATTAAAAGTGTGTAAAAATGAAGTTATTTGTGCACTCTGATGCAAATGAGAACTTGAGTTCTGACATTTTTCAGCAACATTAAGAGTAAAAAAAACCTTTCAAACAAAAAAGAACTCACTTATTACTGACTGACTGATGATCTATTTTGGAGTTGATCTCGAAACTGATCTACATCTTGATATTTTTCAAAATAATCTTCACTATTGGGGGTGGCTGTAGCTCAGGCGGTAGAGCAGATCATCTACTGATCGGTTCGATTCCCGGCTTCACCTAGTCTGCATTTCAAATATCCTTGGGCAAGATACTAACTCCAAGTTGCCTCAAGTTGCTCTTTGATCTGTGGAATGTGTGTCTGAATGTTGGTAGAAAGCACTAAGAAAAATGTGCTTGTGCGAATGGGAGTGAGTGGGTGAATGCACAAGTTTTGTAAAGCGCTTTGAGTGCTCAAGATTGAGTAGAAAAGCGCTATATAAGAACCAGTCCATTTAAAACTCCCTGTCATGTTTTCACGAATACACATTAAATAGATCTGACTGATACAAACTGTAGGTTTAATATTAATGTTAACACTTCAGAAAAGCGATTACAGTTTTACCGCTGGTCTGTAAATCTTTCTCAGGTTTCCAGATGTTATGCAGCTGTCTGAGCCGCTCTTCCCCGCTCCAGACGACGATGCCTTCATCCTCGTGTTTCACTACAAGCTGTTCTCCCTCTTGACTGATGCAGAGTTCCTCCTGTTCCTCTTTGATCTGTGGGGGATCTGTGTCCTCCTGGTCCAGATTGAAGTTCCTCTCCTGCTTCCAGACCTGCTGGCCAGCCAGATCTTCCTCCTCCTTACACTTCATGTTGATGTGGGACTTGAGGAACAAAGTAAAAAGAAAAAGATTAGACAGGTAAAGGTGCAGCCTCAGTCAGCAGGGCTGTACACTGTGAGCATGTTGCTCACATATGTGAGAGAGGTTTGTACAAATGTTTCAGAAGCACCATGTGACTCCCTCTCTTTGTTGGAAAGTCTTATTAATTCACTTTATAACTATTACTTTGAAGATAAATTTCTACCATCACAAAAATATTATGACCTCTTTAAAAACAAACAACGGCAATTATTATTATTATTATTATGACTTAAATTCCATGTTTAGATGAAGGTAATGGTCAATGCCTTTTGACAGGGGAAAAACCTCCACACAGAAGAATCTTACTTGGCTGAATCATAAATTATTCACCATGATTAAAACTGCAGATGAGCAATAATCTGCATTTTATTTTAGCCAAAGAGGAATGTTTCTGTTTGTCTGTGATCTGACTTTTTCTGCTGGGTCCAAATTTCATTTTATCCTGTGTAAGTTTGTTTCTCTTCCTGTTAACTAGCAAAGTCAAAATCACCTTGATTCATTTAACTTTAATTCAATTATAAATGTAATCATTTTATTGAACAATTAATTTCATTTCAATGAAAAACAATTACTTAAAAGAAAGAGATTAAGTTGGAGAGAGACATGTGGCCATCTTTTAGTGAGTTAGACCCTGATTAAGGGCTATTTTTGAAAGTAAAGCCCATCTCTCAAAGTCCCTGCCGGCCTGCCTCCACCTCGGGAAGTCTGTGGGTGCAGACGGAGGTGAGGAGCACCACAGGCGGCAGAGAACTGTCTGTAGCCCCGGAGTGAGGCGTCGTGAACCGAAGCAGACAGCGAACTGTGGCACAGTGCAGAAAACCGAAGCTTTCCCTCCCTGTTTGGTTTTGATGTGTCTCATGAAAGTCTATTGTTAAAAGTTGACCTTTAAAAAAAACGGACGCACTTGTTTGATTAGCTGCTCTCTGATTTTAGCCTGTTAGCTTACAGACTGAGCTCAGATCGTTCCTGTGTTAGTTCATTGAGAACATCACAGTTTTACATACCTGCTGCGTGACTTCATCTCGGGTCTCCGGCTGATATACAGCAGTCTGAGCCAGTGGCGGATCTCATCATCCTGGACGACTGTTTTTAATGTTTTTAACCACGGAGATTTCTTCTGCATCATCAGTCTCTCATTGTTAAACTCTCCCAGAAACTGAAGACAGTTGTGCCATTTCCGCGCTTCTTCTTCTTCTATTGAGTAGACGGCAGACTACACATGTCCAAGGGTAATACTGTCCTCCTCAGGCCATTGGCATCAAGTCAAAGCCTTAAAGTCTGGTACTTTGCGCATGGTCATTTTTTACGAACAGCAGAATCACAAGACAAAGCGTGCCAATGTTTATACTTTTCACTGTGACTCCCAAATAGATGAAAAAGTAGATGTTAAAAAACAACTTATAGTTTTGTCATTGGGCTGGTAGAAAGCTATGAGTTTCTGTCCCTTTGTCTGACCTTAGAGACTTATTTTAAAAGGAAACATTACAATCCTTTAAAGCAAGTATTTTCACCTCTGTTCCCCCCTCTGTACTTAGCTTTTTTGTTGTCATGTCAGTAATTGTCCAGTTGATGGCTCCCTTGGATCACAAGCCTGTCTCATGAGTCCAAGTGAATATATTCTTAATAAACAGCTTTGAAGAATTTGTGACCAACTTTGTTTAATTCGGAACATCATCATCATGAGTCAAACTCACTCTTGGATCTACAAAATATTTAACAAAAACAAACATCACTGAATCATAAGGTATTTGCTCCAACTCTTAGTCCAGAAACACATGAGTGAACTAGATCAGCTGCTCCTCCAGTTCAGCTGTGGATTTATATCATTATTTATATTTGTAAAGTGGATATGCAGTTTTTCAGTACTAATATAAGCATTTTATATCATTGCTTTATTGACAGATGTTTGGTGTTCAAGGTCAGGCATCAGTTTGAAAAAAACAAACAAACACACTGAGTTGAACTTGAACTTCCTACTGACAAAAACTAAAATTGGTGCAAAAATAACCAGAAACATATAAGAAGCATCCTGGAGGTGCTGCAGACAAGATAGGACCAATAACATGTCAACAGGAAATCCTTTTTACTCATTTGTTTATTTCTTTTTAGATTTTTACTCTCCATTTTAAGCCATGATGTTTGCTGATACTGTGTTCCTACTGTTTGTTCTCATTAATAGTTCTGTTTTTAACATTCTGTGCTGAAGCTGGAGGAAATGTTTCTACAGTGTCAGATGATACAGCTCCAAACTAAATAAGTGACTAACTAACGATGCTTTAACACACTTTACTATAAATTATGATATAGTGCACTTTCTTAAAATTTCTTATTGCTCTGTAATTAATTGTTTTCTTTATAAATGTACAAATGAGAATAAAATCTGTGTGATAAAGGAAGGTCTGTAGACTTCTCTGTTAAGATCAGTGAAGAGAAACAACAACATACAAATACCTAAGAAAAATATTCAGTAAACATTTAGAAGATAGAGAAGTTTATGTTGTCATGTGGAGAAATTTTTCAAATAAAAATATCCATAAGCATTGATAGTCTCCATGGCTGAACAGACACAGGAAAGAGCTCCACCTATAAAACGTAAAAACATCAAGACAACATGTTGAAGATGTCGAGGTACTGCCCATAATGTTTGACTGACATCTGATTTATGTGCAGCACATAAATACCACAATAATGATGGAGAGAAACTAAAAGGGAACTAAAATACAGATTTAAACTTACAACAATATGAAAGACTTCAGTCTATTTCACTTTAATCAACTCAGCAGTGTCTCCATAATTACAGTAAAGCCTCAGTCCAGCATAGAGCGGCTGAGTGAATGTGGTCTGGACTCTGTGGAGGAGAGTCATGGTTTCAGAGACGCTGTAGAAGGACAAAATACCTGCTCTGTGATCCAGGTACACTCCTACTCTGGAGGAACGAGGACCTGAGACAGGAGTTTCAATGTTGTTGTACCAAAATGTAAAACTGTTGTTGTCACAATCTAATGCCCAAGATTTGTCATTACATCCAAATTCACATTCATATCCTTCTCTGCTGATATTCTTGTATGCGACTGCTACATCAACTCCTGCCCCTCTCCACTCCACCTCCCAGTAACAACGTCCAGTCAGACTCTCTCTACTCAGGACCTGATACCACCATCCAGTGAATCTGTCTGGATGATCAGAATAAGACTGTTGTTGTTCCATAAATGTTGCTTTTCTGTTCCCCTCTGATAATAACAGCAGTTTGTTTGCTGTGTTTGGATCCAGTGTGATTTCACATGAATATTTTAAGAATCCAGCTCTGGTCTTTGGCTCTGGTTGTGACAGTGAAACATCCACTTCAGTGACTGTCAGTGAGATGTTTGTCCATTGCTCTCTCAGAATGTCCTGTAGTTTATCTCTGACCTCTGACACAGCTGCTGTCACATCCTCAAAGTAGCTCAGAGGACGGATATTGATGCTGGATGAGTCTGTAGACTCACTGAGTGCTGACAGTGAGGGGTAGTTGTGTAGAAACTGGATGTGATCCTCTGTGTGTGAGAGCTGCTTCAGCTCAGCATCTTTCCTCTTCAGCTCAGTGATCTCCTGCTCCAGCTTCTCCTGAAGCTCTTTGACTCGACTCACTTCAGTTTCCTGCTGGGATCTGATCTGCTGCTTCACATCAGAGCTTCTTTTCTGGATGAGATGGATCAGCTCAGTGAAGATCTTCTCACTGTGCTCCACTGTTTGATCAGCAGACTGATTGATGGCCTCCACCTCCTGTTGAAGCAGCTTCACATCTTTCTCTCTGTCCTGGATTCTCTGCTGGATGTTTTGTCGACTCACCTCCAGCTCTCTCTGCCTCTCAGTCCTTTCTGCTGCAGCTGAGACTGTGTCGTGGCCTTTATGTTCATCCACAGAGCAGAGATAACAGATACTCTGCTGATCAGTACGGCAGAACATCTTCATCACCTCATCATGACGAGAGCAGATGTTCTCCTGGAGCTTCTTGGAGGGCTCCACCAGCTTGTGTTTCTTTAATGGAGCCACATCATAATGAGGCTGAAGGTGTTTCTCACAGTAAGATGCCAGACAGACTAAACAGGACTTGAAGGCTTTCATTTTTCTTCCAGTGCAGACATCACAGGCCACATCTTCAGGTCCAGCATAGCAGTGATCAGCAGGAGCAGCTTGGAGTCCAGTCTTCTTCAGCTCCTCCACTAAAACTGCTAACATGGTGTTTTTCACCAGGACAGGCCTCGCTGTGAAAGTCTGTCTGCACTGAGGGCAGCTGTAGATTTTCTTCTTTTCCTCTTCATCCCAGAAGCTTTCAATACACTTCATGCAGTAGCTGTGTCCACAGGGAATAGTCACCGGATTCTTCAGTAGATCCAAACAGATCGAACAAGAGAAGGTTTCTCGGTCCAGCTGAACACTTTTCTGCGCCATTTCACCCAACAGTGTCAGTGACTGTGTGAGTTTCACTTCCTCAGAACTGAAACTGCTCTGATCTAAACAACATAGGTTTCTGTAGCGAATGGGATCTGTCAGCTCTTATACGTCACCACATGTTGGTTGCACCCATCTTCAAACTGCAGATCAGAAGGGGAGGGAACAAGGGAACATGTGGACAGAGAGGAGGTGCTGAGTTAGAGAGCAGGAAGAGGGAGGGTTATCAGACACTAATTCAATCCTGGAACATGTGAGCCTGTGAGTTTTTCATTTAAAAATAGCACTGCTCAGCCTTTAAAGTTGTTAAATAAACTTAACATTTAAAAGACAATCTTTTTATGTAAATTAGTTTAAATTATCATTTTAGTCATTACAGGATATCAAATACTGCAGCTGAACTAAGAAATTGTTGTAGAAAAAAGCAATAAAAGGTCGTTCCCCCTCTGTCCCCTCCTGGTCACCTGTGCCTCAATTTTATGAGATGAGATGGATCAGCTCAGTGAAGATCTTCTCACTGTGCTCACTGTTTTATCAGCAGACTGATTTTATTCCACAACCTAGACATCCACATTACTCACACTCTCATAACACATACATATAGGGCCTTGGGATCGGGCATGTTATACGGTGTCCAGAGGACAGTCTTTGTATTCAACCTCACCTCTGGCGCTGGTGCCTATGGAGCGCCAGGACTGCCATAATGAATTAATTAAATACACCATTAAATAATGAATTAAATGTGGCAATAATTAATTAAAATTGGAATTAATTAATTAAATAAATAGTTATGACACATGTAATTAATTAATTATTGACACGTTTAATTAATTATTTATGTATTTCACATTTTAATTAATTATTCCATCCATCCATCCATTCGCTTCCGCTTATCCTTTTCAGGGTCGCGGGGGGCGCTGGAGCCTATCCCAGCTGTCATAGGGCGAGAGGCGGGGTACACCCTGGACAGGTCGCCAGTCTGTCGCAGGGCCAACACACATTTAATTAATTAATTATTGACACATTTAATTAATTATTTAATGATATATTTATTTATTTCATTTTGGCAGTCCTGGCGCCTGGCTCTCATCTTGAAATAATTTTATCTGTCAGCCTCACCCATCAAACTCAGGGGGCGGGGTTAACGCTGATCAAGTCAAAACCATTGCTTAGGCCTGGTGGCCATTGTTTCTAGCACACAACAACCGGCATGTGGAAGCTAACAGAACTGAACTTTGAAAAACCCTGTTTGTGTGTCACCAAATACCGTTTTAATATTTTTTTAGCCGAGAATGTAGTGGTTTAATCTTCATGTGTCTGGTCGGTTTGTCAAGATACAGCCTCTTTGCAAAAGTGCTTCGATGATTTCGGAGACGTCTGCCCAGTCTCACGGCAAAGCGTGGGATAGACCCGCTCGCCTCGCAAGCAATCCCACCGACAAAGCGCAGGCCCCGGTACACAGCTGTAGTAACCCCCGCTGACTTCTTTTACTGAGGTTATATTTATCGGTGTTTTATTTCCTGATGTTCTTATGTGTCCTACGTGTTTCAGTCGCCAATTCTGAATTATAACTAACATTAAAAACATGTTTAAGGAGGAGAGAGAGCAAATAAATCTGTTTAACATCTGATCTTTGGGTTTTTGTTCAGTAATCAGCGTGACCTGTGTATAAACGCATAAAAGAGATAACGTTGGTGTTTCTGTCATGTAGTAACTGCTGGCTTTAACTGTACAAAGGTTGTTCGACACTATGAAACACATACAGACTTCATGATGTTCGGCTAATATTTTTATTGTGAATATTAATCATGAGGGTAAACGGCCCTGTACACCACGGAGCGAGGTCAGCATATCCACGATATGCAGAGTTTCCCAGCTGACTAACTGCCAACTATTCCAGAGACGTGAAAATATACAGCATAAAGAAAAGTGTAAGAGACCCAGCAGCAGATTAGAATAACAGTTATACATTTAATAAATCACCAAATGAATCCAAGAAACGAGCAAACCTGTTCCGACAATTTGAGTTTGTGTTCCCTCAGCTGCAGACTCGCTGCTGTTTAAATGTTTGAAAAGGAAGATTAGATATAAACAAACGTCAAACGTAGACTCATTCTGCCTTCACATTTGATATGAGGCCACACAGTAAAAAACTGTCAATTTTACACTTAGAGAGTTGATTTTAACTCTGTTTCAGATAACATTTGGTCCCACTCAAAATTAGGGTAAAATTTACTCTATGGCCAGTGTTAACTTTTTAGTGTTAATTCTACTCAGTTTAGTGTCAAAATTAACAACAAAATGTGTAAAAATATTTAACACTGAGGGTTATTCACACTGTTTAGAGTAATATGATTTCACTTTATAGAGTTATTTTTAGTCCAAGTTCACTCTAATGTGTAATAATATTTCATTTTCATTATTTTTTCATATTTATCATATGATGCTATATTTCTAAATGGCTGTGATCTATCCTATATTATGAAAATAACTACAAACATACAGGTTACAGTAACAGCATTTATTAGCATAACAAACTCTTACAAATGACAGTAAGTAATGACAGTTGTCATTCACTCCATACGACAGTTGTATGTCAAAAGGCCTGGGATAATGCAGGCTGTCAACATGAAAGACAACTAAATCTTGCTTTGTCCTGGTCAACTCATAAGCATGGAAATGTTCTTGAAAGGCTACTGTACATAATGGCAAAATGAGAAGTACCAGTTTCTCATGTATTATCAGAACTGACTCAATCTGGTAAAACACAGGCATTTCAGACACTACTTTGCCACAAATAACCAAATGCGGGCGGTAAACAATACCATTCTGTTTAGCCCAGTTCACTTTCATAACTTGAACTCTATTGGGCAGTTGCATTGCTATTGCAATTCCAGAACCTCCTTTTACCATATCTAAAGACACCATTTTTCCTGGACCAATGTCTAACCGACTAAAGGTTGTTGAAGATTGCCAAATGTATGCCATATAATTCTGGTGTTTTTTTGGCCAGCGTTTTGGTGATATTTTTGAATGATTTGAGCAGTTTCTTGAAAAAATTGTGCTTACCTTCATAGCGCATGCACCAACTATGAAGTACAGGCCCTATTTTTTGGATGCAGCGAGGATAATGGATAAGAAAATGGTGCTTTGGTAAAAGTTTTTTCTGGGGATACAACATCTTGAACAGTTTGTGGTGTTCCACAATCAAATGTTTTAAATATACACACATACCTTGAGATAACATAGGAGAAAATACAATGTTAACTATCTGTAGTAATAAAAGTAGTAGGCCCCGATGTTGGTCAGTAGAGGTTACCAAATCTCCAAACATGAGGGGAACATTCCTCAGTAAGCACCATGTCTGAATAGCATTCAGTCCCAGATCATTAGACTCTCCACCTAAATTCACAGCTACTGGCCTATTGTTTTTCTCCATGAATCCATAATCAAAACTTTGTATTCTCAAATTCACTTCTCCCAATGTAAGATGTTGTTCTTTTAAATACAAAAACAATAACTTCAGTTTGTACTGGGCCACTCCTTCCAAAACATCATGCATCACATCAACTGAGAAGTTCTCAGTTGTGTGAAAATATGTCAGTGAATTCAATAAGCATGAACTCTTTACACCAAAAACATAAGGAAGCAATGGATTATTAGACATTTCCTGACAGTGAGCAGTGTGGTTGTCTTTGGTGCGCAACACTATTTTGGGGGAAATCTTCAGAGAATTCTGTTTGAAAGTCATCTTTATCAGCTAAACAAAACCTGCAACAGTACCTTGCACTGAAAGACTCCACCAGACCAAACAAGCTATGTAAGCCTAAATTATCACCAGTGACCTGTACCACACTACCACGAACATAACCACCGAATAGTGGAATCTCAATACCATCGCTCTCTAACACTTTAATGTCTCGAACAATAGGAACAAGAATTTCACTAAAACCATAACGTTTCAGATCTTGTGCATGAAATAAGGCACAAAGGTGTATGTTGGCCAAAAAAGAATTCCATTTGGGAGAGAAGTTTCTTAAGGTAAAATATACTGCACCCAACTTGTGAATACCTCGCTTGGAACCAAGAGGATTTGCAACCTCAAAGTCATCATAGAACATTTGGATCTGAACTGTGTGCTTTTCTGTTGAAAAAAAGAGGGCGTGTCTTCAATAGAGATCCATCACAAATATCTCTGCGTCTTGAATCACAAGTGTCTGATTTTTTCAACATTTCTCCAACATGCTGACTCTTAAATATTGATTCCAATGTTGATAAAACTGGAACATACATGAATTTATCTTGAACAACTGCCTGATCATATGTTCCAGTCTTTTTATTTCGCCTTGTGTCAGATCTTGAGCCAATTACACATTCAACTGGTTCTACAGTTTCCCAGTTGTCTGATAAATATTTTGACCTCTTGTACTCAGAATTAAGAACTGAGAAAGGATTCTCTAACTCATCAAAACATGCTTCAACTTTCTTGAACATTTCTGTTTCTCTTTCATTACTAAATACATGCTTAATGACTGTTTCTTTAGCATGTTGTTGGATATCTTGAACAATCTCTTCCATGGAATTCACTACAGAATTCACTACACTTTGGCCTACACCTGCTGCCTTTAGATCAGAAATAACAGCTGCACAACTATTTACAAGGTCTGCTGAAGATAATTCCGACTCAGCCTCTAAATCACTCCACCCCCTTGGAACATCTCAGGCCCTCCAAGGTATGGAGGCTTATTTCCCCTCACCACACTCCCTGCTGGTGGCTGATGCCCTCAGACATCGGTGCGTTCTTGGTGTCCAGGGCTGGACGCTCAGGTCTGTACCAGCTCACTCCCCGGTACGGCTGCTTGGTGGGGCCTGGTGCCTGTGGCTCGGTCGGGCCCCTTGCGGGGGCTCGATTCACTCTGGCACAGCTGACTGCCGGCAGAGCCCGCGTGTACGTCACTGCCGCCCCCTCTGGCTTCTGCTCTGTGGCTGTTGGGTGACCCCTCATCTGGGGTTCTCCTCAGCTCTTCCCAGGAAGGTGGCACGGTTGCCCCTCCGGTGGTCCTCTTTGGGCGCTCGCACTCTGGGGGCCTCTGGATGTCTGGGGCCTGGATCTCCTCCATGCCTGCTTCATGCCCTGGGGGACGGGGCTGTGGCTCCCCACACCAGCAGATCGTTACATGGAGAAGCCTTTTGAATAGACGAGCACTCATCCACACAGGTGTTCACACACACAAGCTACACCTTTCTTGGCTGCTACCTCAAACCACATTGTGCGATGTCAATCTTGCGTGCTGCACAATCACATTCAGTATTTAATATTTACTGTTATTTACACTTAGCTAGATTATTGCAATGGTGTTGTGTTATTATGTTGCTCTCTTTTTTGCTTGTTTTCTCTTATTTTCTTCTCTCAACAGGTGACCTGGGAGATATTTTTTAAGTGCCCTTTCTCACTGTCCCTCTTCCCCTTTTCTTCCTTCCTTCCTTCCTTCCTTCCTTCCTTCCTATCCCCCAGTCATGTCTGTCCTATCTGTAACAACTGAAAATAAATTAAAATAAATAAATAATAACAAAGGTTGATCAAATGGACCAATATGGCAAGGCCGTGATGGTCCATTTGGTAAATTAAGTTAGTTGGGCATCTTTTTTGGCCTTCAGACAATAATTCTGATGGCTAAAAAACGAAACGGGACAACAACAAGAAAAGAAAGAAAGAAAGAAAAAAGTAATAAAAATGTATCTAAAACATCTTTTAAGATGAACCTTTTTATGATTGAGTAAAAAAAATGCTAAAATTAGAGTGCAGTGTTGAGTAAAATGGTTTTATTAAAATTTAATTGACCCTTTGAAATTATTTGTTGGAAGTCTTAAATCCCACTGAACAGGGGAAGAGAAAGAGACAGAGACACAAAGATAGCAACACAGAGGTAAATAAACATGGAGACAAGACACTGAGAATAAGACAGAAGGGGAAATGCCCAAAGTCTCATATCTCTGACAAGTTAAGTCACTTTTATTCATAAAAAAACCCAGAACTTAAATATAATTATAAACCACACATAAACATAATCATAGAACAATTAAAAGTATAACATACCAAAAACACATCAAATGGAGAGTGAAGCAAATATTATTAATAACAACAAATGCACATATTAATAATATAAACCAAAATCCTTCAATAAAAAGGCTACAAACAGAAACAACAATTTGAAACAGCAATAAGAAAACAGTGAAAGTGACTACAGATATAGACCTTCCTAGGGAGGCCTGAAGTGCAAACATACCCTCTACACTCCCTTCATAAAACAGGGGACCATGATTACCACCATAGTTGGCCGGTCTGAAGGCACTGACCTCAACTTCCATACAATGTTTGAGCAGGACAACCAGGACAGACCCACAACATACAGAGCCTTAAGTGACCGCAGGCAAATCTCATCCACCCCACCACCACAGTGATGGGCAAGTCTCCCTGCCCACTGTACAAAATGTGCTTCACAGACGTTGTTTCATGTTGTAAAGATTGTGCCTTAAAAAAATAGCCACAAGAAGTTTTAAAGAAATCTTTATTTCACTTTTAAGACACATAACCAACACCAACATACGAATCAACAGGATGAGCACATGCTGAAATTCAGTCTTCATGAAAATCAAGATTAAATCACAAAATGTTTGGTCTCATGTGTGTTTCTTTCCAGCTTTGACTCTGTGGAGTAAAACCTCTCCACTAAACAAAAAAATAAAACATCTCAGCAACTTTTTTGTCACCTCCACAGCTCAACACGATACAAACATCACATCAAATGAATGTAAATACGTGTTTCATCTTCATTACAGGTTTTAATGGAATATGCAACAAACAGAATTAGGGCTGTGACATATCATATGATCTGCAATAATACTGGTATAAATGTTTACAAAAAAGTGTGTTTAGAGGAACATCATGTGTTTGCATTCACCCCAATGAGTCAACCCCAGTCATGTCTCACAGCCAGAGCCATATGTCGGGCTCCAGTCACAGTTTGGTAGCTGAATGTTCGCAAAATATGCAAGAAAACTTTTCCCACTGAAAGTGAAAAAAGCAAACCTGTTACAACACTTTAAGCAAAAACACACTTGAGTACAACCGGGCTGTGAAGGCACGTGAGCAGGAGATACTAGCAGCAGTGATGTGCGACCCAAAGGTAAACAAATGATTCAACCATGCATCACTGGAGCACTCGCGAGTTACATTTCATATAACAGCAAGAGCAGTCAGTGGATGGAAATTACTGATGTGCTACACGGTGGAAAAGCAGGAGGTTAAAAAGCTCGACCCAAGATGAAACAAACCAGGTAGAATTTCTTTTCCTTATATGACAGAATTGTGCAGGCTCCGCATTACAAGGTTATTTTGGATATTAAGCTAGAGTGTAAGCACTTGTAATACACTTTTCTTAAAACTTCCAGGAAAAACACCCCTGAGGATACTTATGTGCTCATATTTCATGTATGCCGTGTCACTAACATTGCACTATAATGTTGTTCATAGAGTATTTAAAGGTAGAATGGGAGGCAGAGCCTTCAGCTTTTAAGATTAGACTTAAAACTTTCCTTGTTGCAGATGGGGGTCCCTCCCTGAGCCTGGTTCTGCTGGAGGTTTCTTCCTGTTAAAAAGGAGTTTTTCCTTCCCACTGTCGCCAAAACGCTTGCTAATAGGGGGTCATATGACTGTTTGGGTTTTCTCTGTTTTCATTGTATTATTGTTGGGTCTTTACCTTACAATATCAAGCACCTTGAGGTGGCCACATTTTCACACTTTGAATTAGCTAAGCTGTCATCAGTGACAGCAGCTCACTGGAAGAGAAAGATGGAAAATCCATCATTTACTTACACATATAAATGCTGCTGCCTGCCGAGCTGATAAAATGTACATTATTTTTTTTAAATGTAAGTTTCTTGAAATATTATTTTGAGGCTATATCTCCCACCCCTACATACAATAAACAATACAGAGTTTTTTAAGGAAGGAGGTCATCTGATCTGCTCTGATCTGGCTTCTCAGTGGACTGCTTCATCTGACAGTTCTCCCACTTTTAACTAGTGTGAATCCTCATGTGTCTTTGTAACTGTATCCTCTGAATGAAGCTTTTCCCACAGGTGCTACATGAATGAGGCTTCTCACCTGTGTGAATTCTCATGTGAGTTTTCAAGTTTATCATCTGACTGAATCCCCTCCCACAGGTGCCGCAGGAGTGCAGCTTCTCGCCTGTGTGGCTTCTCTGGTGTCTCTCCAGTGTTGGTTTCTGACTGAAGCTTTTCCCGCAGGTGCTACAAGAATAAGGCTTCTCACCTGTGTGAACTGTCATGTGCTTTTTGAACGTTGATTGGTCTCTAAATTCTTTTCCGCAGATGCCACAAGAATACGGCTTCTCACCTGTGTGGATTCTCATGTGAGTTTTCAAGTTTATCATCAGGCTGAATCTTTTTCCGCAGGTGCTGCAAGAATGTGGCTTCTCACCTGTGTGAACCCTCATATGTCTCGTTAGTTTGGATCTGTACTCAAAGGTTTTTCCACAAATCTCACATTTCACAAACTTTTTACTTGTGTCAGTTTTACGCTGACTCTCTGACACAGGAAAGTTGTCTTGCTGATCTCTGCTCTCTGGTTCAGGAGAGCTGGAAGAAAGGAGATGTTCACTGTCCAGCTCTGGCTCACTTTCCTCATAAGTAGGAGCCACCATGAAGATAATAATGCCTTCAGTCTCCTGCTTCACTACAAGCTGATCTACGTCCTGACTGGTGCAAGGTTCCTCCTCTTCCTCTTTTATCTGTGGAAGCTCCGGATCCTCCTGGTCGAGGCTGAAGTTTCTCTCCTGGTCCCCAAAAACCAGTTCCTCCTCACATTCATGCTGTTGTGGGAAAGCTGAGGTGACAAATGGACAAAATTACTTGTCTTAGATAAATATAGAAGTATAACAAGAATGACTACTCGGCAGTGGTGTCTACAGCTGTCCATTTCCAACTCTACAACAGAGTTTAATCAAAATATCATCAGAAATATCATCATATCATTTACCCAGACCTGGAAACTGTTAAAATAAGATTTCATGCACTCACTTCTAACACGTTAGTAAATTTCTATGCACCAATCACAGTTTGTCCACCAATTACTGTTGGAAACATGTTTATGTAAATGATAAGACAAACATCAGACAGAAGGGGAAATTTAAAAGTAGGATTAAAATATGGGGATAAAAAGCAGCGAAGCTCTCAGAAAACCTCGACTAACAATCAGCTGAGTTTATTTAAACACTGGCCTTGAAGAACTCTGATGTGTTTCCAAAATATCTTTATTGAATGAATTAAAGTCATATTAATTTTTAGGTAAGACCATTACGGTTTTACATACCCCTGCTGTGTAAGTTCATTTCAGGTTTCCAGATGTTATCCAGCTGTCTGAGCTGCTCTTCTTCAGTCCAGATGAGGCCTTCGTCCTCCTGTTTGAGTACAATCTTTTCTACGTCATCGCTGATGCAGAGTTCCTCCTCTTCCTCTTTGATCTGTGGAGGATCTGGGCCCTCCTGGTCCAGACTGGAGTTCCTCTCCTGGTTGGAGACCTGCTGGTCATACAGGCCCTCCTCTTCCTCACACTTCATGTTAGGGGGAGATCTTGAGGAACAAAGGGTCACTGAGGAAAAAGGTTAATAATGTGATGACAGGAAAACACATCTGAGCAAATATAGTCCACTCTGAGCATGTCCTCATATGTGAGTGAAATTTAAACTGTACAAATGTGAAAAATGAAAGTGTAAGTTACTCTCGAGCTCTGATACTCTTATTAGGAAAGTTCAGAGTACAAATCATTCAGGTAGCTGCTGCCAGCTTCACGCTGCAAGTAAATGTTTGTCATTGTTGTAGATTAAACTGAAAATCTCACAGTGCCATAGCAAATAAGTACCAGTCAGGTTTCACAGCCAGTCATTGCACAGAATCAACCCAACTAAAGTCATCAGTGATCTGAAGATTATTAGGGACTCAGAGTTTCAGTCTTAGTTCTATTTGATCTCATTGCTGCCTTTGATACTGTTGATCATGACATTTTAAATCAAAGGTTTCATCATTTAGTTGGTTTAACTGGACAGTTCTCAATTGGCTCTCGACCTTTGACCCAGTTAAACCTCTCAGGTCATCAGGTTCAGATCTGTTAACTGTTCCCAAAATCAGATGTAAGTGTGCTAAGAGTGTGTTCAGTTACTGTGCTCCTGTTCTTTGGAGCATGCAGCCATAGTTTGCCTGCTGTGGCTGCATTCAAAACTAACAACTATGTTTCCATGCTTTGTGAATAACACTGACATCTGTGAGATTTGAGCTGATTTAGTTCGAGTTAAGACTGTTTATTAGAACATTACAAAGTTATTTTAAAAACTTCATCATTTTCTTGAACCCAAATATAATTCAGTTGAAAAATATACATTTTAACATGAGGTGAGGATGGTGGGGGAGGCACGATGGTCTTGTAGGGAGTTAGACCCTGATTAAGGGGTATTTTTGAAAGTAAAGCCTATCTCTCAAAGTCCCTGCCGGCCTGCCTCCACCTCGGGAAGCCTGTGGGTGCAGACGGAGGTGAGGAGCACCACAGGCGGCAGAGGACTGTCTGTAGCCCCGGAGTGAGGGTCAGAGAGCCGAAGCAGACAGCGAACTGTGGCACAGTGCAGAAAACAGAAGCTTTCCCTCCCTGCCTCCTTTATCTTAATCTTCTAAATAAATCTTCTATAAAGGCACTTTCTCTCGGTCTCAAGGTTTGTTTAATGCTAAAAGTTCACCGTAAAAAAGAGACGCACTTGTGTGATTAGCCGCTCCCTGATTTCAGTATGTTAGCCTACAAGCTGAGCTCTGATCAGGTCCTACATGAGTTGTATTCTTGTGTTAGTCCACTGAGACCATCGCAGTTTTACCTGTTATGCGTAACTTTATCTCGGGTTTCCGGCTGATATCCAGCAGTCTCTGCTGAAGGTTGAGCTCATACTGGACGATCAGACGTTCTGTTAACCTCAGAGCAGATTTCTTCTGCAGCAGTCAGCCAGTCTCTCCACTATTGCGTCAAACCCTGAAATGTGTCTCAGTCGTAGCACCAAAATAAACTCTTCCAGCTAACAGTCCGTCACACATGAAGCTAGCATCCATCAGAGCCTGTGAGCAGCACGAAGCAGCTCCCCACTACAGCAGCTGCATCCATAGGCCATGAAGGCCGAACCGAGCGGCTTTAAATGGGACTGTCTCGCTTACGTCGCGCTGCGCCTGTTGCCTAGCAACCGCCACAGAAGCGATTCATTGGTATCCGAGGCCGAGAGACGTTCACGGACAGGTACAAGGTCGTTAAGCTGGGTCCTGGAGCCAACAGCAATGTTAACACCGACGACATGTAAATTGTATGTTACACTTGGGAAAAAATGTATCAAAAGTGGAAATAAAATATTTCTTTATTCATTTGCATTTCATTTATCCCTTTAACTCTATTACTTCTCTGAGACAAATATTTGTCTTTGAATATACTGCACCAACTACAACCCCCTGAAACCTTTATGCTTGTATTTAACAGTGGAAATACAAACTCAGCATTCATAACAGGAGTTCTAGAATAACACATGAAAACTTAACTAAAAGATGTTTAAACAGAACTTGAAAACTGAGAAACTTACAGAACTCAAGGAAACAGACTGTAGACCACGATGTACCATTTTATGAGATGTTTACTGGTCATGTTAAACCATGGTGATTGCTGATACTGTGTCCCTGCTGTTTGTTCTCATCAATAGTCCTCTTCTGTTTTTAACAGAAGCTGAGGGAAATCTTGCTACAGTGTTGAATGATACAGCTCCAAACTAAATAAGTGACTAACTAATGATGCTTTGATCCAGTTTACCAGGATCTATGACACAGTGCACTTTATGATAAAGGCTTTATTCAGCCTAAAAACATGGCAGAATGTAAAACATGTGGACAAACTGAGCTGAGGTGCTTTAACCTCCTCTACATCCCTGTTAGCAGGATGAAGGCACCCTCTTGTGTTGTGCATCAGTTTCAGATTTCACTTGTTAACCTGCAGGAAGACAAAACTTCACTGAGCCTTCAGCAGCTTCAACATCATCAGTAAAGACAGATTTAAATATGTGTAACATCACACTGTGTCAGTTTGTTCACAGGAGTCACAACCTGTAACACTGATGCAGCATTCAATGACCATGGAAAGATGGGAGAGAAGAGTTTTCAGTTTACAAATTTCCTAAAACATATCAGAGTTGGAAACTGCGGAGCAACTTTACTTGTGATGGTGTGATGCATCAAGAAATGTCTTCAATCAGACAGTAAAACAACACTAATTTCTGTGTAACGTAAAGCTGTTTTAGTGAAGAAAGCTGAATCTTCTGCTCTAACATTGAACTCTGAACCCATGGTTTTCGCAGATTAGTTTGACATTTTCTTTGTCAGATTTGAGTGAGAGTGAGTGAGAAAAAAAAGTGTTCAACATTTGATTTATAAGAAAAATGTGTTCCAACATCTAAAATAACATTTAACATAACAAATGATCTGCTCATTGATTACAATCTCTATTTGTCTCGCTAAACAGATAAAAGGGTCATGTATGAGTATTTAAAGCGCCCAAAAACAATTTTCCACATCAAAGGAAGCAGCTTAAGAGGATTAAATTCTATTGTCACGCTTAAATTCATGCAATACTTTTCTGCATTTTAAAGACAATATGGAGTACACAATATGAGACCAGTGTCACCCCAAATGTAACTACAAACTCTAAAATCTGGTGGACAGGTGATAACCAAATGTAGAAAATATGCACCCCTAAATGTTTTTAATGACTAGAGAGGAATATACCAAGTGTCAGATTATTTGCAGTTAGACAGTAAGACAAAAAAAAATCTAATTTATTCAATCTGCCTCCCAATATTCCTAAGGACATGATACAACTGACCAGTGTCAGTAAAATTCAGAAAAAGAGAAATGATTTCACATGATTGACTGAATTGCATTATTGCTGTCACACACAAATATATCCTAGGCTTAAAAAGGCTCATGACATCATAATTCAAAACAAATGGGCCGGAGCCAAACATGCAAACAGTTGACAAATTAAAGGAAAACTTTTGTTAGTAAGGTGTTTGTGCATCATGTGCTTCCAAAGCAGCTTCAGTATTTCATGGTTTCTACATTAAACCCATAGCATATACTTATCAGCTTGTCAGTGACCCTCTTCAGACCACTCCTATTAGAAGTGTATCACCCCAGGATAAAAGTCATAACAGCTTTGTATTGTTTTGCAGTGATTTTTCTCATTGACAAAAGGACCCAAACAAAGGCAGAAAAGTACCACAGTGCAACAGAATCACTGGATTCCTCCTCAGAGAAGGGATCAAGGGTTCATATTATTCCTTTAATTTCTTCCTTGTTATAAATAAAACTCAAAAATAAACCTTGCTTACGTTTTACTATATTTTTTAAAGGAAAGTAGCCAAATTTAAAGAAGTTCTACATGGATGGAAGATCACCATTTCTCAGGATCTCAGCTTTCTTCAGAAAAGGGGCCTTCTCATCTCTTTTTGTCTACAAACTAAATGTTGGTTGATGTAGACACGCAGGTACTCCTCCACCACATCAACATCCTGTATCAGGATAGACAGAGATCTTTTAGCTGTCCTCGTCCTTCTGAAGTTGATTCCTGTCTCTCTGACCTGATCCACATTCAGAAGTAGATGCTTTCTCCCAGAGCACTCCACAAAATTATCCACTAGTGCTCTGTACTTTAGTTGTGTACTTTAGCAAAGCTAAAAACATATTCATGAATTTAGAAAATGACATCTTTCTGTTGAAACCAAATGGTGAAATAGATAATCTTTGCACAAAAATATCACCCAGTGTCTATCGAGTCGTAAAATGGGCAAAAGTCAAAAGAGTAAAGTCTACATACACTGCAACCAAATAAAATGATATTTTTTTCTTTCAGATGTTAGTGTTTACTCATCTGGATTCTGTCTATAAAACACTGTGACGCTAAAGTACAAAAGTACAAAAGTACAGAAGTACAGAAGTACCAACCCATTCTGAAGTTTAATCTTTATTGAAAACTGTCAAAACACAAAAATGTTCCCAAGACTCAAATATTTAAATGTATTTATTTAAACACAAACTTCATATCATTGGTTTCCAGTAGCCTTTAATCCTGTCAATGAATTATTTTTAGTCACAAGGAGAACAAAATAAATCGTGAAATTAAAAAGCAAACAAATTAAAATCTCCACTTTTTATCTTAAAGCAAATGTTTTTTGTTAACAAAGGTAAAAGAGTTTAAAATAACATTAAAAATAACAAAAATAAAATGTTAATGCAGAGAATTGTGACTGAAGCACATCAGTCCCAATTCTAATGACTAATCAGTCTGCTGTCATTGTGGAGGAAAGGTGTGTTATAGAGGTGTTACAAACACATTACAAACACAACACACAGTGTTCCACTCCTGTAAAGGTGGAAGGGGCCATTCCCCCCCAAGCTTGTGTTTATCTTCATCTTCAGGCTACAGAGCTGCACATTTTTCTTCCACAGTGGTGACATTAACACAAAATCTCTCCCAACAGACATATAAACACATTCCAACTGCTATTTGTGAAAAAAAAACTTGCTGCACTAGATTTATACTGGATCATTTTTGCCATAATGTCATACACAAACAAAAAGACTCAAAAATTTAAAATTAATACCAACCTCACTCTTGCAGCTGATAATTATCTCAATTTATTTCAGTTTGCAGAATTCAACACTTGTTTCAAACACAAACCATCCACTAAGATAAACTCCAGCATAGAGCGGCTGAGTGAATGTGGTCTGGACTCTGTGGAGGAGAGTCATGGTTTCAGAGACGCTGTAGAAGGACAAAATACCTGCTCTGTGATCCAGGTACACTCCTACTCTGGAGGAACGAGGACCTGAGACACGAGTTTTAATGTTGTTGTACCAAAATATATAACTGTTGTTGTAACAATCTAATGACCAAGATTTGTCATTACATCCAAATCCACATTCATTACCTCCTTTTCTGCTGATATTCTTGTATGCGACTGCTACATAAACTCCTGCCCCTCTCCACTCCACCTCCCAGTAACAACGTTCAGTCAGACTCTCTCTACTCAGGACCTGATACCATACAGTGAATCTGTCTGGATGATCAGAATAAGACTGTTGTTGTTTCATAAATGTTGCTTTTCTGTTCTCCTCTGATAATAACAGCCATGTGTTTGCTGTGTTTGGATCCAGTGTGATTTCACATGAATATTTTAAGAATCCAGCTCTGGTCTTTGGCTCTGGTTGTGACAGTGAAACATCCACTTCAGTAACTGTCAGTGAGATGTTTGTCCATTCCTCTCTCAGAATGTCCTGTAGTTTATCTCTGACCTCTGACACAGCTGCTGTCACATCCTCAAAGTAGCTCAGAGGACGGATATTGATGCTGGATGAGTCTGTAGACTCACTGAGTGCTGACAGTGAGGGGTAGTTGTGTAGAAACTGGATGTGATCCTCTGTGTGTGAGAGCTGCTTCAGCTCAGCATCTTTCCTCTTCAGCTCAGTGATCTCCTGCTCCAGCTTCTCCTGAAGCTCTTTGACTCGACTCACTTCAGTTTCCTGCTGGGATCTGATCTGCTGCTTCACATCAGAGCTTCTTTTCTGGATGAGATGGATCAGCTCAGTGAAGATCTTCTCACTGTGCTCCACTGTTTGATCAGCAGACTGATTGATGGCCTCCACCTCCTGTTGAAGCAGCTTCACATCTTTCTCTCTGTCCTGGATTCTCTGCTGGATGTTTTGTCGACTCACCTCCAGCTCTCTCTGCCTCTCAGTCCTTTCTGCTGCAGCTGAGACTGTGTCGTGGCCTTTATGTTCATCCACAGGGCAGAGATAACAGATACTCTGCTGATCAGTACGGCAGAACATCTTCATCACCTCATCATGACGAGAGCAGATGTTCTCCTGGAGCTTCTTGGAGGGCTCCACCAGCTTGTGTTTTCCAAAGGCAGGAGACCTAAAATGAGGCTGAAGGTGTTTCTCACAATAAGACACCAGACAGACCAAACAGAACTTCACTGCTTTCATTTTTCTCCCAGTGCAGACATCACAGGCCACATCTTCAGGTCCAACATAGCAGTGATCAGCAGGAGCAGCTTGGAGTCCAGTCTTCTTGAATTTCTCCACTAAAACTGATAACATGCTGTTTTTTTCCAGAACAGGTCTGTCAGGTGTGAAAGTCTGTCTGCACTGAGGGCAGCTGTAGATTTTCTTCTTTTCCTCTTCATCCCAGAAGCTTTTAATACAGTTCATGCAGTAGCTGTGTCCACAGGGAATAGTCACCGGATCCTTCAGTAGATCCAAACAGATCGAACAAGAGAAGGTTTCTCGGTCCAGCTGAACTCCTTTCTGCGCCATTTCTCCTCTCAGTGTCAGTGACTGCGCTGTATGTGTTTCTTTTTCAAAAGGTGCCTGATGAGTCATGCAGTTCAAATTCTTGGAACTTGTACAGTGGGAATAGGAGAAAGGTGAGGGAGGTTTTCAGTTTAACTTACTGCAGGAACAAAATTGACCTGAAAGAATAAGTGTAATAAAAATGTAACACATTAACATGCAACCAAGATTTACTCACCATATAGACATAAAAAAGTACAAGGTACAAATCATTGCACAGATGAACTCTTGCAGATATTGAACTTGTTTGTGATTGAACTTGTTTTCAGGGGATACAATCTCTCAACTACAAATAAATATATATGCATATATTTTCATGCAGTTAGGTGAAAAAGAAAGTACACCTTCTTTCACATCCAGGTGTAAAATAACATATAAAAATGATTACTTGAAGTTATTGCTGCAAAAGATTGTTCTACAAGCTACTGAAACATTGGGATTCAAGCAAAAATACTTTTGTCTTACCTTTGTCTCTCATTATAGAATCCTTGAATAATACCGCGGAAAGGTCAGCTGTTTCAGAGACGTCCCCATAACCTGGCTACTTATGGCAGGGTTGATTATGGTTTTTTGCAACTGCCTTTACAGCAGCTTTTTTTTAAAAGGATTTCCCATATTATAACAGCAGGTAAATGAAATAAATAAACAATTTAACCAGTCTGACACGTAATAAAAATGACCTTTATTTACTCAGAGGTTGGAACATTTCTTTGTATTACTATGATTACATGTAAGATAAAAATTAACTTCATTCAACTTTGCCACTACAAAGTCCTCTTAGGCAGTGATAATGTATTTCTGATTTTATCTGCAAGGTGTACATTGTAGATATATATATATTTTTTATATATATACATATACTGTGTTTGTATATTATAAAAACACATGCATGGGGCATGTTAAAGAAACATAATAATGGATTGGATTTATATAGCGCTTTTCAAGGCACCCAAAGCGCTTTACAATGCCACTATTCATTCACTCTCACATTCACACACTGGTGGAGGCAGCTACGGTTGTAGCCACAGCTGCCCTGGGGCAGACTGACAGAAGCGAGGCTGCCATATCGCGCCATCGGCCCCTCTGGCCAACACTAGTAGGCATAGTCTCTCTTCCCAGCAGACATCTGGTGCAGAGTTAGATAATGATTATAATATTTATAAAATAAATTAAAAAATAAAATAAAATCCCAGACCCCAACTGTCTGGGCCTGGCAGAGGTGATTGAGGTGTTGTTGTAAACCCTGATGGGTTTCAGTGAAATCTAAAATATTGATATTGCTGCTCTTTTGGAAAGGCTGCCATGTGTCTCTAATTCAAGAGTTGCATTTTCCAGACGCACTTGACACATCCAAACAACCTGCCAGCTGTTTGCCCTCTTTATCCTCACCTTTCCCAGTCCTGATTATGTTGCAGGTTTCTTCCTGTTTTCTCACCACTGTTGCCAAGTGCTTGCTCATAGGGTACTGTTGAATCATGGGGAGTGTTCCTCTAATAGAGATATTAGACTTATTAAATGCCTTGAGATGACTCTAACTAACTAGCTTAAAAAGATAAAAGCTTTTTTCAGTTTGAGCAAAAACTTGTAAGTGAAAGCAGCTTAAACTGAGCAAAGGTCTGGGGGTGCTCAATGTTGTTTCTTTTTGCTGCCCACACATGTAACCAACACTGCTCCACTATTTAGTTTTTCTCATTAGTAATGAAAAACTGTCTAAAGCAAACCCTGTGCTCCTCTGGCTATGGAGCTGCGATGAGCTTTGAGGCCGTGTTGGTTAATTTCTACCCTCTAGTGGTGAAAGCTGTTTAATACAGCTTTATTTGGTTTAAGTTTGAAACACTGACACCTGAGTCACCCTGCAGCCAGCATGCATTTTAGATGCATCTTCATATATCCTGAAATTGTTCAACTTATTCAGACATACAAACATGGCAACATTTCTCTTTGTAAAGTTGATGGTACTTTGAGTTTTTTATTTTAGATTATCATTTGGACTTTTAGTCTTTAGTTCTGCTTACTTTTGTATCCTGGGTTCTCTTTACATTTTGAGCACTGGCTTGTATTTACTTGTTTGGGGTGCAGTTTAGTAGAGCCTCCTCAGTCTACTTTTGTTTCTTGTTAAGAATTTGTCTCTCTCCCATTTGTTACATCCTGTTTTAATTTGATACACAGTTGTTTCTTGTGTCTTGCATTTGACACAAGACAAGCTTCCTTTGTCTCTTTGTTCTTGATTAATTTCAGATGTTCTTGTTTCCCAAGTGTTTCCTTTCCTCTCTCGTTAGCTGTGTATGTAATATATTGCGCCAGTTTCCGTTTGTCCTTTGGCAGAGAGTCAGTTTGTCATTTCTCTGTTTGGTCCCAAGAGTTTAGATTCTGCAGCTTTCATGGAGTTTTAACCTAATTGGTTGGTTGGTTTTACCTTGGTTTTGTCTGTGGGTCTTGGACTTCGGTAGTTTTTGCCACCCCTATTACTGACAAAATCAAAATAAAATGTATTAGAGTCAGGGTGGACATTGTTCTAGTTTTTTGTGTTTCTATTTTTTTGAAATTATTGAAACAGTCTATTTGATGAACCACCTTTCAGTTCTCACAGAAGGAAAATCACTGATATATTAATGATGGTTCAGTTACACTCAATTATTTTTGTCATGCATATCGTCAGTTCCTCTCCTTGTAATTTGGGTCTTTCCCACCAGAGAGAAGGAAACAAGGAAGCAGCACAAGGAAAGAGGAATTTAAAAAAAGGTAACAAAATAAAACATCTTCACTTTGTTGTCACAGCTCCACTGACTGTTTATCATTTTGTTACAGTCTGTCGCATTTTCTGATCTCAGATGTCAAATAAATACATAGTGTTCATGAAAACTGTTTTATTTAGGCCTACTTTTAATGACATTTAAACACGCACTGGAGTTTTTTGATCTTTTTATTTATCACACATTAACGGTGAGGGACAGAAAGTTTGAATATGCAACCAATCGTCTTACAAAAAATCTCACAAGACTAAGAGGTGCTCCTCACACTGTGGTTTGTATATTCATGCTGTGTTGCCTCTTTAGTACATAAACAATGTAGGATAGACTCTTTCTCTGTCTATTAGATACATTTTTGAAATTGCAATTTCCCTCATGATGACTCAGTGATCATAATTAGAGAAATGAGAAAAGCCCTAAGTGTCAGAGAAAGCTGTGACTGTGAATCAGCATGACCACATACGGGACCTCCTCTAAGATGAGTGAAACCATCATTAATCCTCCCTGTGCTTCCCCTACTGTGACAAATTAAACATACACTCAGTTTTCAGATTAAATATCTTCATGTCTAAAGCAGTAATTTTGATACCTTCTGCAAGTTGTGATAACATATGCATGAAACATAAAGGTAAAGCAGGTACAGGTAAAATTCAAATCCAAATTTTAATAATAAACTACATATTAAAGATTATTTGGTTCCCTTGTGATTGTCAACTGATTCGATGGAATTGTGGGTAATGTAGTTGGAAGAATTGTTTCAGCACTGAAGTTTGATTCATGTGTTATGAGCTGAGTAGCAGCAGCAGTGGTTTTTCAACCAAATCTATTTGTCCTTTTCTTCCCAGATATCCAGCCTGGGATCCTGGAGCCTGTCCTGGAAGCAACTAAATCCTGTCAGTTATGATACTAACAGCAGGTGATAGGAAGTTTTCCTGCCCACTATACAAACTCACTGGTAAAATACAGTCTTTGCTACAATAACACCTGTGTTCAGTTAACATTTACTCCTAAACTACAATTTAAAAAGTGAATTTTTATACTTAGATTACCTTTTAAGTCCCAACTTTGAATCTTGTTTCAAAGTCTGGGGAACTCTAATGCGACTACTTTTAGCACTTGCAGATATGTATTTATTAAATGCTTTTAATCACACACTGTAATTTAGCTGTATGCATATGTAAAGATATTAATGTGCATAAAAAGACAATAAATATTAGTGTTAAAGTGTGATCAAAACATAAAATATTAAAAAGAAATTCACAATTTAAACTAATGACCTCCTTTCCCCATAAGGCCCCAAAATGTGTCTGAGAGGATTTAACTGCATAGACCTCGAGATGGTTTATAAAAAGGTATAAATCTTAATATGACGTTTGTTGTATTTTGTGAATAATCACTCCTTTATTTGTTATGCAACAATACAAAATGATTTACAGGCATAAAAGAATTTCACAAATACATAAATAAACACAAAAATATCGTTATTTGCTTAGAACTAAATAACAGCAGGTGATGAATGAAATATTAAGTGTTTATATGATGCTCATCAATCCTAAATTTTGACCTCATATACCATTCAGCTGTTTTAAAAAGCCACAACTGATGAAAAATCAAGAGCAGGAGATTTGTCATCAACCAGTCACCTGCCTGTCATGCTGGGACCACACCACACAATATCTTTGTGTTTAAAGGGAACCTGAAATGCTACACACGAAAAGGCTAATTTATACTATTGAGCCTTGTTCTCAAAAACAGACATAGATGTAAAATTATCCTTGAATTTTGCTGGAAGTTATAGTTTTAAAAACATGTTTAGCTCCATCTTCTGTCAGTGCAGAACGTGACGTCATGTGATCGGTTGGTTGATTGCGGCCAATAGACTTAAATTAGTTTATGTTAGCTAACTAGTGACAGAATCGATAACTCAGAGGAAAAGTAATGATACTAAAACTAAAAATCAATCTAAGAGGATCACTTCTATGCTGCCTCTGACTACAACAATGAGCTTCATGTTAAAACCAAGAATATACTGTCCACTTTCACTGTATGTCTCTTTAGCAGGACGTGGCTGGTCGCTGTTTGGCTAGCTGCACTCAGACAGGAAAATCCACCTGTTAATGTTCGAGTTTGTAAAGCACTTTCTAAATGAGGACTGTGTGGAGGAGAGCCTGTTTGAGACAGGTGACAGGTGCTTTCACCGGGCTGACATAAACTGGTTTTTCCTCCTCTGGCCAAGTTTACTGAGCAGCGCAATCAGCTGATGCATTCAGCACTTTTTATGTCATAAGATAATCTTTCTCTTCTTGAGCACATCCAGACACTTTACAACATAATGGCCCATTTTTCCTGTGGACATGCTGATGAGTGTTAGGGTTTCTAATACCCTTTGGTAAAAAAAAATAAATACCTGTTATGTTTTTGGTCTGATACTCATGTAGTAACCTGTTATGTAGTAAACTGGTTGTGTTTCGTTAAAGAGAGAATTTTTTTGTGTTGCATAAAATAGTGCTGATGGCATCTTGCCAATATCTGCTTTGCAAGCTGATGTCACGGCTCAGTACACCCGACCTGGTGAGGAACAGGCTCTGCTCCACACAGTCCTCATTTACAAAGTGCTTTACAAATCCAAACATTACGACTAACAGATTAATTTTCCTGTTTGGTGCAGCTAGCCAAACAGCAACCAGCCACTTCCTGCAAAAGAGACACACAGTGAAAGTGGACAGTATATCCTCAGTTTGTTAACATAAAACTCATTGTTGCAGTCAGGGGCAGCAAAGAAGTGATCTCGTTAGAATGATTTTTAGTTTTAGTATCATTACTTTTCCTCTGAGCTATCGATTCTGTCACAAGTTAGCTAATATAAACTAATATAAGTCTATTAGTAACGAACTAACCACATAACGTCATGTTCTGTACTGACAGAAGATGGCGCCAAACATGTTTTTAAAACTTTAACTTTAAGCACTTGTTTCTTAAATCCTGCTTCACAGACAGTTTTACATCTATGTCTGTTTTTAGAGCAGGGCTCAATAGTGTAGATTAGCCTTTATTTGTGTAGCATTTCATGCTTCTTTAAATAAAGCCGACTTAATCCTTGCTGTGACTTGACTCATAGGCGTAATTAAATGTCTAATTTCTCTCAGCTCTATGTGAAGGACCAACCCAAGGAGTAGTAGTGGAGTAGTATGTCACAAGATTTGAGTCTTATGGGAAGTCAGCATTTGTACTGTATTAGTTTGTACTACACTAGTTTTGCACACTTGCCACATAGCGACACTGTAACCTAAAAACTACGCCTAAGTCAATTCAGTGTTAATTTGAAAGTCATATAAAGCCTTATAAACGTGAGTGACCAGCCTCCACCTGACTGATAGCAAATAATAAAAGTATAAATTTAAAAAATCCATACGCCTGTTTTCAGATGAGCCTGGATCTTTCATTAGTTACTGAAATCATCTTAGAGGCCTCAGTTTGGTCAGCCATTATTAGGGTATATGGTGTGGTCTCAGCTTTGGGCTACTCTGGTTCGATTAAAAAAAAAGACAGCACTATCTGATCATTTCTGTAGATGTTTGCTTAACAGGAAGAAGCTAAATTGAAACTCTGTGTTCTCACAGCTCTATAAAGTTGCCTCCCCTCCACATGTCCTCTGGAAACCACACCTCACCATCTGCTTTCAAACTTTTCATCCGTCAGTGGCGTTTAAGGAGTTTGGACAAGAAGCCAGAAGAGGCGGGACTGTCGGTCTGCACCTCTTCTTTGGCTTTGGCCTTCTCTCCGAGGCCAAGCTCCCCCTCCAATTGCTCCAACTCTGACTGGTCCAGCAGCTCAAAGTCCTCCACCTCGCTGTCCGACTCCTCGGTCAGCTCCAGCAGCCTGCTCGATTCTGTGAGTCCCGCCCGCTTGGGGTCTTCAGTTGGCGTCATGAAGCTGACTGCTGCTTCTATTCTCTCCTGGATGGCAGCTGTGACTGCAGCGGTGATAACTTCACCTGCCATCTGGTTGACCAAATCGAGGGCATTGGTGGACTGGTCTTGAGGTTCGTGCTTGGATTTGATTGGATCCTGGAGCCGAGTTGGAGGTGAAGCAAGGCCGAGGCTGAGGTCGTCGTCGTCGTCGCCATTGGTGGTCATGCCATTATCAAGTGAAGGGAATTCAAGTAGGCCACCAATGAACGGTTCTTCTCTGTCAAAGTCTGATCAAAGTGGCCCCGACACAAAAAGGAAGAAACACCAGTTACCTAAATATGTGAGACACAAAGTAGCTCTCGGCGTCAGTCAGAAGAGCGTCAAATGAAACTTACCCTCTGAGTTCTCAGTCTGTGGTGTGTGTCCCTCTGACAGGTTGAAAGTACCATTGTCTGTCCATGTGACATCTGACACCTCTGTGTCCGAGACAGACATCTCTTTACACACTGTGGAGTCGAGCTGGGGGAGAGAGACACACGCAGACGTCAGATTTTATAGTGCAAACCCAGATCTGAGCTGGTAATTGGTTGACTCAGACAAAGTGGTGACATCCGGGACTAAAAGATGAAGCCGCATAACAACTAAGTGCATGAAACTGCAGAATCCTGAAGTCACTTGAGGCTTACAAGGCATACAACACATTCTTTCCGCATTGCATTCATTATATTTGCACAGCGATTTGAACGCTCTAATAGTGAGCGTGACAGGGAAGTGCACTCAGTGAATTCAACCAGCAGCTCAGTGTTTGGCATGAGGAGAAAAACGTTAAAGCATTTCTTGCCATTGAATTTGTCCCATGCTGATGGTGATGTGGATCATGTGTATTGAATTTTACTAGCTTTAACTGGATGCTATCAGTCAACAGAGGCATAATTACATTAAGATGAGAAGATGATTAGCCAACCTTTGGAAACATAGAGGAGAGGTCTGACTCAATGCCTTCTTTCTCATTCTGAGCCTGCAGGAGTCGCTTTTCTAAAAGAAAAAAAAAAAGAAAAACATGGATAAGACTGATTTAGTTCTCTGGCAAAATACTGGATAAAAAAGGTAAACTGATTTTTACATGATAACAAATCTTTTTAATGTTTATTCGCTATTTAAATAAGCATTTTTATAAAAAATCTACTCCACATTCAGTGTACATTTCTACAATAGTTCCTACATGCTATGCAGCATTTCACAATAATGTCAAATCTAGGTCAAGCCGTGACCTTAATGTCAATTTACCTGCACACTTAACTTTGGGTCAAATGAAAAAACAGTCTTAATGAACTGCAGAGCAGAAACGACAGACCCTTACATTATGCTTGTTATGTGTTGTTGAGATATATGGCTCATATTGCATATGCCAAAGGAGACTTTTACGAGTTGCAACAAAACTTCAGTTAAAGTTTTTAAAGATTTGTTCTGGTTAGGTCTACATAATAGAAAAATAAAGGTCATATAGGTTTGCAGCAGTTTGGCAGGTAGTTGTCTTAAAAAAAAACACATGGTGAGTCACTTCCTGATCTCATGTCCTTGTTTGGATAATGAGTAAAAACAAATTGCATGATATTTACCGTGGTTCTCTTTGATTTTCTGAAAAAACTCGCCGATGCCAAAGTCCAGCTTCTGCAGAACTGGCTCCAGCCACGAGCTGATGTCATGAGATGAAATCAGAGGCCACAGAAAGACACCCAACACTTCACAGAGGAAGAAAAACAATGTCAGCTTATTTTGCAGAATAAAATGTGTACAGCAAGCTCAAATTCAGCATGCGATATTCATCATATGTGCTGTTTAACTTGTGCTGTCCTTGGGATTCCCATCTACTTGTTTGCTATTCAACTATGGACCATTTTTGGCCCGAGGACAACACAAGGGTTTCCTCTCGGAAACCAGACAAAAAATGTGATTCAAATGGGTTTTTCAGTTGATAACTTGACCTTTTGTTGAGCAAATCTTTGAGGACTCACCTAGAATATACGAGATAACGATCCCTGGAATGTAGCGTCCTAAGACAGCAAAGAAAGTGCACACACTGCAAACCAGCAGGCAAAACTAAAACAGAGAGGCAAAAACAAAGAACTTTTTGCTGTCAGTTACAAACTAAACTCCCCCTCAACAATAAACTGTTTTAGTATTTCTGGTTTTACAGATATGCAAAATCCCTCCAAGCTTCAGCTTCAGACACAAATTACAGACAGTGAAGTTATAAAGCAAACAGGTATTTTCCAACAATGCTGAATGGTAGAATTGTTTTATACAGATTTCAATAATTTATTAACTAATTGTTATACTAAATATATATATATATACAGTATACATATATGCTTTGTTCATGACATACATCAGGTATGTCGTCTCTGCCTCACCTTGCCTGGGTTTTGCTTTTTGAAAGCTGATGTCTCTTGCAGGAAGAGTCTGAGGGAGTCAGTAAGCTGAGGTCCAACCCCAGTCCGGCTGTCCTGGCCTGAATCAATGATCTCCCAGCTATAAAGAGACAAAGACAGAGGAATGTTAATTAAATTGAAGATAACACTCCTGACTGTGCTTGAAACAATGGGCCTCTAAAATGTAAATTTGGAGGTCTAATGATGCTGCTACTCTAATAGCCTCCATAATTTAGACATGAAAGGCTAAAATTGTCGTGGTCGTGAGTCTGTTGCCCAGAGTTCTGTGTTTTTTAAGTTTTCTAGTTCTGTTGCATTTCTTGCTTTAGTCTGTTTTCATAGTCCCCTCCAATAAATTGACTGGACTAGATCATGCTGACACACTTTACGGTGACTCCGCATTAAAAATAGGACCAGCATTTGACAAACTAAGAAGGGGATTACATTGCTGTCAGAGGCTTGAAATTCTGCTTCGTTGAGGGTCATTAATAAATTTTAGTCCAAGTAAAAAGCCACTCCAATGCAAATGCCATTGTTTAAATTAGGAAGCCTACAATAACATTGGCACGATGACTGTGCAGACAGGTGTGGGATGGGAATAGGGATGTGAAACTGGTTTCCATGCTGTGGCACTGCTGGGAATTCTGGGCCACCTGATGATTTATAAAACTTTCCGCTCCAGGATGGGAGTTCCCGAACATCACCTCCTATTTAAGCTCCACTATCAGCCTCTCGTGTTCTCGTCAGATATAAAACAGCTATGAAAGGCACAGGTGTGGCTCGTGTGTAGGTCATGTGTGATAAATAGATATGAGTATGAGGCAGCTAAAGTCATCTTTCCTCTCTTAGCTACTTTCAATTCCCCAGGCTGTAATGCAACGTAATATTAGTAAAGCTAAAATGTGATAAATGAGCATCTACTAGTGTATAATGTAACACCACAAACATCTATCACCAGGACAGTGATTCTGGAAAGGTCACCTCTGAATGGCTCAAAGAACAAAGAAAAAGATTTTGTAATGGCCTAGTCAAGATCTGGACTTAAATCAGATTGATGTGCTTTCTCACGACCTCAAACAGGAAGCAAAATACTACTTCTAGAGCTGTTTAGCCTACTATCTTCTCGTGAATATGATGGAAATAAATAGCAAAAATTTGCAGAAAGAAAAGCATAAATCTGGACCCAGTTATTACAAAAATCTCAAACTCAGTGTGAGCAGTCTCTTACACTAAAATATACCTATGAAATGTGATCACTCTGCAGAAGAAAGCCTCAGTCTACCCTGCACCTTTGTCTCGTCGTTGTCAAAGTTTATTCTGGTCTCCTTTTTGGTTTACTTCTTGTTTTATTTTAAAGGTTAGGTCTTCATATTTCTTTCTGTGTCTGCTTCCTTCCTTTGGTATTTGCCCTGTCCTCTTTAGTGTTTGATTAAATTCACCTGTAGCTTGTTACCTTTGTTTTCCTGCTGTCTATTTAGCCTAGATTGTTGTTATTGTTTATCCAACCTAAAATAAACAAGAGCATTTCAAGTTCAAACATAAATCCATAGTGTACTAAGAGAAATTTCTACTGTTGTTCAGACCAAATTAATCTGTCATTGTCAGTGTAAAAGCTGGAAATGTCTCAACCATGTTCCTCATATTAAATATCCCACTTTATCCAGCTGAGGATGGAAACTACATGTCCTGTGGTTGCAGCTGTCCTGGTGGAAACAGCTGGTGGGAAATGGTGATGGGGCTCAAGTTACTACAGCAGCTAGACAGGTTTCCACCAGTTAACCAACAAATATCAAAATACTGACAGTTTTGTAGATTGTGTTACATTTTACACAGAACCTAACTCTTTTCTGAGTCTGATTTAACTCCAGTGAATGATTGATGCAGTAAACAGTGTGGAAGGGGAAGCTTAACAAATACAAGTAGGATCACTACTGTAGCCCAGTGGCTCTGCAGCGTTTGGCAGCTTAAGGCCACGTTTACCTCCAATGACTTACGCTGAAAGTCTGTCACTAATAATATGTGTTCTTTCTTTCTGAGTGCAACTTGATACAAATTTACCAGCACATGCTGATAAAGGGACTGGACATTTGTAAAAGAAAAAAATTACTTCCAGCACGGTGTGACTTAATGTGGTATTTCTGACGTATCCCAGATTTATCCCTATTCTTGGCAGGTCTTTAGGAAAAGCTTATTCAGCCTAAGTATTGCATATTAGCATTTGCTGGCAGCTGCTAATACTGGAAACGATCTTCACCAAGGTTGGTTTTCTTCTTTCCTTGCACAGCTTTTAACTCCATATTCACAGTTTCACTGTCTCACAAACAGAGCATTAAACTAACTAAACTTGACTACTAAGGTGATTTAACTGATACCATCCTATGCATGCAACTGGTAAATCTCATATGGAGAAAAGTTGTTTACAGTTGCTGTACTTCTGCAAGCCACTTTGCAGCCCATCTTCTGCCCAGAACCTCATTTTTTTGCTTACTAACACAATCAGTGCCATGTCTGCAGTCATCTCCATTATTCTTTCATCCTTGACCAGCATTAAAGATGGACTCCACCAATTCGTCGTTATTTTTACTTTTATTACACTGTCCGATCCAACACAGATCATTTGCATTGACTCAAAATGATAATCCAAATTGTCTGTATAAATTTGTAATCTGCTACGATCCAAAAACGCCCTGTATTTGTGTTGAAAAAGAGAAACTGTTTTAGTTCAGCCATAGAAATTAAACAGTCAGAACTTATCAGTTAAACTTCCACTTTATCTGCAGCTCAGTCCAATTCTCCCTCCCCACAATCATGCTTCAGTTTGGCACCTAGGCCACGAGAAGCGAGAGTATCTCTTTTACACCCACCTGACCCACACACCCAGCCTTGTCTCACATAACCCTGATGACGAAAACTCAACCCGCTGATCCCCTCTCGACTTCCAGCGCCCTGTAGGAGTTTGCTTTCCAGGCAAGATGGTGTGCTGAACATGTGACAGTAAAATTGCAAAGCAATTATAGCAACATGGATGGGCTGACAAGGTAAGAATTTATCCATTCCACGAAAGCCAGACATCTCCCTAAAAAGACATGCAGCTCTTCTGTAAGGTTTCACCACATTTGTTTGTTTGAGCTTGTTGCTTGGTAATTTCTTTGGCAAATCCAGCTTTACAGCTGACACAGAGGCCTCGTGGATGTGATGCGATACAGTGCCATATGGATGATTGCTTGTTCTGAAATTAGTAAATCCCATTTAGTTTTCCATCCAGCTTGACTTTTACAGTAATATTTGCATCAGCTGGGAAATGAATGCACATTCAGCAGATGTTTTGACCTACTTTGATCTTGACCTTTCTGGTGGGGGTCACCAGACAGACGAACTTTCTGCTCAGGGGACTTTCTTGATTCTGTTGTTGCATTAAGGCTGAAGAAGGGAAGCTAGGTGTGATTTTGCCTGACTAAATTCCTTCTAAATACATGCTAAAATCTTGAAATCTGTTCATTAACACTTGTTAACACTACCCATTATATTAACCTCATCATCTTCATTGCAATCATGACACAAGAAGTGAAGGAACAAACCAAAACGCTTTCAAAGAAATGTTAAAATCTACCCATTTCTCTGAGCAGAGTAACACACTTTTCACGTTAAAAAGTAAGCTGGTGGCAAGTAGCCATCTTTCATCCTCATTTGTATACTGACAGGCGACCTTAATAAAATTGTTCGATTTTTATCAAGATGACCAATCAGACTTGTCTATGCAGACATTGCACTAGAGTTTACCAACAACCCATACTCCTTGAGGCAGCCTTGGAGCCCAAGCAGACTTGGAAAATGTGTGATTGGATCGGCAACTGCCCCCATTCACGTCCACAACCGGGTGGACCAACCAACCAACAGCAATGATGTCAGTAAACACACCACAAAATCTCAATGGGAATGGAAAAAAACACATTTCAAGACATTGACCCAGCCTTCAACTCCCCCAAAAATTATCCGATCAAAAGTATGAATATTGGGTTTATGTTTACACTTCTTGGTAGCCTCTATCTGCAAGATTTTCCAGTGAATATCACCAGTTTCTGACTTTAGATTTAACCAAAAAGTGTTTGCACAACTTAAAGTAGTAGTCAACCTTCAACATGTGCATTCTCAAAACTCCTGCCCCATGCTCTCTGGATACTTGTTGAGAAAAGACTATATCATGTTTCATTGCCCCAGACTCTTACACACCACCACTGAGCACTGTTATCCACTGGTGGGTCACTATTAGTCACATGTATGAAGGATTCAGGCAATAGTCCAATAGAAACTAAAAGGCTCTGAAACAACAGAACACGGAAAAAGCGGCACATCTGAGCCTCTAACAAGCCCAGTGACTGCAGTTTAAAAATAGAAAGACAAACAATGCAAAGAATGGCGGCAAAAACATCTCAGCTCTTCACTTGTGTCTGCCCCCCCGTTTATGTGGGTGTTTACCACAGAAAACCTGACTCTGACGCAACTAATACCTGATTATGTTCTGCGTAGAGACACACAGGTAAAAAGACTGATATTAACAGAGCGAGAAATCAGAATTCCAGCTGATGGAGTTTACATTTAATGCCTTCGTGAAAGAGCAGTCTGCATGTGTCTGCGTATGAAGCCAAAACAAGCAAGTTATATAAGAAACCAGTGGAACAGACAGACATGGCCCAATGACACAACTTTTCAAAGTTCATCTGTTCTGTGGTGCTTCTTTATTCAGACTGACATCAAGAGTTGAATGTATTATAAATTTAATAATTTTAGTATGATCTAACTTTACGTTGAGATTCTTTAGTAAGTTCAGGTCACCCTCCCAACCCCCCAAAAATAAAAGTTTTCAGTTTTTCTTTAAAGTACTTGAGTTTGTTCAGTTAAAAGTGCTACATCATCTCCTTCATTTCTGCCAAAAAAATCAGTAAATCTCAGATCCATGCGTTTTCAAGCCTACAATAAAGGGACAAATACAACTAAAATTGTCCAAATATCTGCATGTTTCCAACTGTAAAAACAGCTAAATTCTTTCTACTGGATCTGGATTAGCAGACCAGACAAGTCATTGCTCCTTAAATCTATTCTGGCTTCCTCTCCAGGACACAAATTTGTACCTCAATCCTGCCCCATGGTCTTCAGGAGACATCTCAAGGTCTTCAGGCACCTTCAGAGGGCTAAATGGTGCAAATAAAACAGCCAGGTAAAAACTGGATCACGGATAATGGTAGAAAAAAAGAAACACCTAATTTAAATGTTTTCCAGTTGTTACAAAATGCAAACCTAGGCTTGAGGTAAGCTCAGCTTTTAAGTGTGACACACTGCACGAGAGCAGCTTCTGTTTATCCTCAATGAAGCCCCGCTTGGAGTATTTCAAGTGACCCCATCTAAAAATAACCGAGTCACACTACATTCCATCCGGCAGCCATCAGGAGTACAGAGGGATGGGGTTGGGCTAGGTTGGGCTGGTTTGGGTGCAGTTGGGTGGGGTGGGGGGCAACAACAACAGCCTGTATCAACAACACCGATCCAACAACAACGGTCTCCTAAACACACCTGCTCATGTTTCAGTGACATGCATTGGACAAACAGATGAGAAGAAACACAATGTTGTCTGCGTGTTGATCGATGCTGTCAAAACTTTTAGCTCAAGGGAAAGTTTGACGCTTGTCATGCCCTTTTCCTTTCAGCATTGTGCGGGCCTCGACCCCAATTCGCTGTCACTTATGGACAAACAGTTTCCACCCTTTTGTATTTGTCTGGGTGTTTAACCCAAGAGGCAAAATCCAGGAGTCAAAAGAAGTTCATGTAAAGACCACTTCAGGACGGCTCCAAAGACGAGACGTTACTGTAGCAACGTGTTTATGGTGTAGTACAAAAAAATAATTTTGACCGATTTATTATAGCTTTGATGTCACGGACCCGGTTCCGGGGACTCGGGGTTCGTGAACAGTGTGGACCTTTATTGTTATTAGTGTATTGGATGTATGTTTGCTGCACTGTGTTCTTGTGTTCAATGCTGGTGTGTGAGGCTGGAGGATGAAGGACAGCCACCTGCAGGCCTGATGGGTGTGGCCCCGCCAGCTGCTGGTCACGCCTAGCTTACCACACACCTGCTTCTGATCAGGATCGTCGGGGGAGCTACTTAACAGAGCGATGGAGCTTCCTCCGGCGCAGGATCGTTGAGTTAGACTCCATGTCAGTGTTTGTAGTGCTGGTCAGTGTATGCCTGCTGGAGTTGGTGCCATAACGGCTGTGTCTGTGTTTTTTCCTCAGGAGAGTGGAACACAGGACTGCAAGACACACGGGGTGTGTGAAGGCACAGGGGCAGAGAGCACGGGATACCAGCACTTGGGAGAAGACACGTCACGGGAGTCGAGGGAGCACTTTTGGAGATTCAATGTGTGGTGTACATTTACCTCACTGTAAATAAACCCACTGTTCATTTCATTAAGTCCAGCGTTTGGGTCCTTTCTCCAACATCCCCCACGGTCTGCCCCCCAGACCGTGACATTTGACTGATGAGGTGTAGCTGTCAGCCAGCTTCACCTGAACTGGACTTCTTAGCCGTGTTTGTGCTATTTGTACCTTTTGGAGTATTTTTATGGAATTATCATAAAAATAATATGCTTACTTTGTAGTATAGACAAAAACAGAGAGATGCCAACAGGTAAAGGTTATCCAGATACTTTTAAGACGAAAAGCAACAAAGTCTGGATGTAATCACTGTTATTCTTTATATATGACTTAATCACATCACTTGACTGTGATGAAACACTCATAGCTGGTTTATTGTGCTGTTTATACTCCAGCGGACCCCAGGTCCAATCAGAGCGGGCACTCTGAAACACACCCACTCCACCCCAAGTGATCTGATTGGTTCAAGTGCTTCCAGTCAGTCTGAATCTGTTCCGGCGGTGTGGAGACAGCTGAGTCACTCACACACACACACATGCACAGTAAGTAATTAGGCACACATTGCACTCAGGTTTCACAACTCTTAAGAAACTTTGCAGTTGTTGTGGGAACACAGAGTAGCTCAGCACTGAGTCTTTCCTCGAAGCCAACGCCACAAACACAAATTGTATGAGTCGCATGACGTTCGTCTACATCTGTAAGCACCATCATTTAAACACACAAATGGCACTGACATGATGCTTGACCAACAGTTCTTTCACTTTCCCAATAACAGTTTTATTGCATTTGGCATTTGTTTACATCCTGTAACTCTTGACTCCACAAATCCACAAAGCTGGAATAATTTATAACACCTGTGTATGTGCTGGGCTTTTTTGATCACTGGATAGTTCTCATATTTATATAATGATAAACCTGAGAAACAATCACAGTTATCTCTCTGTTTTGGTTCTATGTTCTGCTGTGTGGCTCAGCCTGACTTGTGTTATTGAGCTTCCAGGTGCAGCAGGAAGCAGGTTTTACCAAATAAGCTATTACACCCACTAAGCACCAAACAGCAGACAGGCACACGTAAATGTCAGCTGTTAAAGTAAACAGCAACAACAGCTTCAACTCTTCTGGGAAGGCTTTCCACAAGGTTTAGGAGTGTTTATGGGAGTTTTTCTTCCAGAAGCACATTTGTGAGGTCAGATACTGATGTTCAACCTGCCCTTCTCACAGTCTCTGCTCTAATTCATCTAAAGGCATTCTATCAGGTTGAGGTCAGGACCCTGTGGAGGCCAGTTACGGTTTCCCACACCAAACTCGCTCATCCATGTCTTTTTTGACATGTTGGAACAGGAAGAGGCCATCGCCAAATTGTCCAAATTGTCTTGGTATGCTGAAGAGTTTCTTCCACTGGAAATAAGGGGGCGAGTCCAACTCCTGAAGAACCACCCGACAACACTCTCCTGGTAACCTCCAACCCCAGATTCATCCTTTACATTGCCAGAAGGAGAAGCATGAATTGTGACTCCAGAAAGCACATCTGCACTGCTCTAGAGCCCAGTGGTGGCATGCTTTATATCACTGCATCTGACGCTTTGCATTGCGCTCAGTAATGTAAGGTTTGGATGCAGAAGCTCGGCCCTGGAAAAGCATCCCATGAAGATCTCTATGCACTGTTCTCGAGCTAATCTGAAGGCTGTTTGAAGTTCGGAGGTCTGTAGCAACTGAATTTGCAGAAAGGTGACAAACTCTGTGCACTATGTACCTCAGCATTCGCTGACCCTGTTCAGTGATTTTACGTGGTGTACCACTTCATAGCTGAGTGGCTGTTGTTTGTAATTGCTTCCGCTTATATAATGCCAATAACTTTTAGCAGAGAGGAAATTTCACAACTGGACTTGTTTTGCAGGTATCATGGTTTCACTCTGGAATCCACTGAGCTCCTGAGAGTAAACCATTCTTTCACAAATGTTTTTAGAAGCAGTCTGCCTGCCTGCTTGATTTTTATATACCTGTGGCCATGGATGTGTATGTTCCTCAGGAGTTAGTGGAGACCACACGAGAGTGAAAAGGAAACTAACATTCACCATTTACACAACATGACTCAAAATAAATGCCAACTGTTACTTACATTACTTGCGACATTGTTTTTTCAGTTATCAACACCCCTCCCATGCCCCCCTGCACAAACACACACACACGTAGATATACGTGGCTGGCTCACACTCCTCAGCTGTCAGCTCACATTGTGGGTCAGCACCTAATCTCCTGCAAGCCTTTGCCTGAGACGTGCTCTGTGCCTGATGTACAATTACCCACAAGACAGCTCTGACAGGCAACAGCAGGTGGCAACAACACAATCCCATCCTGCCAGCCAAATGCCACAGAGACAGATAGAGGAAGAGTACAAGACAGACTGTGGAAGTGTGGATATGCAAATAAGGGCAAAAGAAATCTGAAACAATCAAAGCTCCCAACATAAACTGCAAAAATTTAGTGCGAGACCTAAGCTCCACACTACAGCCAAAAATAAAACCAACATATCAGTGCTAAAATCTGCAGTTCCTCTAACGGCCACTTGAGGCTGTCCCAAAGTACATCAATCCCCACAAGACTGTTGAAATTACTCATTTCACTGCAGAAACAAACATGTTTAAAGTTTGATTTTTTTAAAAAAAACATTTAAAAAACTCTTTAAGTATTTTATGCCCTCAATTCAACTGCACAGTGGAAAATATTTTTATAATTCTACTTTTTTGGATTTGTTTAAAAAGCTGGCATCTTGAAATGAAAGCTGTGGTGACTTTGATGCACATGTCTGGAGTCTGGGAACTAGCTAGTTGAAGAAGTTGGTGATCCAATTATTTATTAGTCTGACACTTAGCACAAATTAGCAGCTATCTTCATGATCTACAATCTCATTCAAATATGGCCACTTAGCTCTAATAAATTCAAGTCCACAAACCAAAAGGTGACTTTGATGTAACTGTTGTACAGTTGGTACAGTTTTGTTCAGGCATTTACTCACATTCATTATGAGGCAGTTGAAACTTGGACACAGCTGCATGTTCGAACAGGAAAATGATCCCAAAAAAACATCACAACTGGTTTTGAAATGGATAAAGTAGGCTAACATTAAGCTTCTGGAGTAGTTTTCCCAAAGTCCCGACATCAAGCCTACTGCACATTTGTGCTATGTAACCAACCAGATTAAATGAATTCTACCAATTCTGCCAAGAGTCACTTGAATGAGTGATGAAACATTTCTCCCACGTCCAGATGAACAGAATTAACTTTTTGGCAAATATTAGTGGGCATGTATTTATACTTTGACCCTGTGTGGATTAAGGAAAATCCCCCCAAAATGCAAAATCGTACATCCAATTCTTGTTTTTTAAAGCCGTTAAAGAGGTACGCTGTGCAATCATTCCACCCAGGAATTAGAACAGTTTCAGAAATCATTAAAAGCCCAAAATTAACATGAAGTCCATGCACATGAGTGTAACGTCTTGATGCATTCTCAATCATCTTTCGCCATCTTACAGTGATTGCAGCCATTCCCCAACTCTCTGTGAATGGTACTCATGGCCATTGATCAGTGGTCTTTGAGCAGCGGGTTTTGGTCAGTGGTTGTTGATCAATGGTCATGAGAATTTGCATAATTAAGATTAAGGAACTGACCTCCCAGCCCATTGTTCCTTCAGTGGGCTGGTTTCAGTCATTATGCAAATGTTCTGTTTATAAGATTGAAACCTGCAGTCAGCTGAGACTGAAGAAGTCACCTGGATGAGTGACGAAACGTTTCTCCCACAAAACGCTACGTCCAGATGAACAGAATCAACCTTTGGACACATGAGTGTAACTTCAAGCTACAGCTGTACTTCTCACACTATTAACATTTTTCAACCAAAAGTTGTTGTCATCAGCTCCACTGACTCAAACACTGAATACATAGAAGATAGAAACTGGGTGAAAAAAGTCCAAATGAAGATTACAAGTGGACCTTTATTTATTAATCAGTTTGGTTTTACTTGGATGAAAAATCTTCAACTGGGTGAACTATAACTGAAATGAAACAATTACTATGTCCATGATATTAAAATGCATCTTGTGAGGTGTCTGTCATTTTAAGTACAGTGTAAATTGCCCCTGACCTGGACTCACCCAACTATCTGTTATATAACTCAGATGTGTTGCATCCAGCCTGGCGCCCACAAATCCCTGTCACCTCCGCTGAATCCCATGGAACCTTTAGAGCCGGCATCGAGTAACGGACGACCTCCACCCCTTGCACCACTAACACCATTTGAATGTGACTCCCCCTTCAATGCCTTTACCACTTGGTCACAAAACAGACTGCCAAATGGGTCATGGCTCAGCACCATTAAATGGGGATCTGAAACTCTGAGAACGTGCATTAAGATATTTCTATTTTATTTATTCCACAGCAAAAATTTTATTTTTATCATGGTATTTATAAAGAACAATCACTGAATGGTACTTTAATGAACAATTCAAATAAATGGGAACTGTCAGAAAGTACAAAGTAAAAGAACAAAGAATAAACCATGATCAATACCACAAATTCAAAGATTTGATGTCATCGCTTATAGTTTTTTGAATTTCTTGTAAATTCTCACATATTCTGATTATTTACATAAAGGATGACAGGATTTTCTCTTTGAACTCGACTGTATATTTACCTGTTTTCAGCTCATGCTGAGCAGGTTTATATGTAACTTTATACAAGAAGAAGACCAAGAAGAAAATCTTATGAATTTCCTTTTAAAACACGATCACAAAGCTTTTTCTTTTAAAGATTCTTGCAGCACAAATCATTTACCCTCACCATATGTTTAGCTCCACAGTGACATAAACATACTTCAGGTAATGTAAAACTGTAAAGTATTAAATGGTGCTCACTGACAGTTAATGAATACTATAACAAAACAAGAGTCCATAAAACAGATTTGGAAACAGACCAAATCTGACCAGTGAAGGACTGTACAGTAATTATTCTACAGTTACGTATCCTGAAATATTGAATCAAATAATGTTGTTATTTAAAGAGGAACTATTATTCATTTTTTTATTTATCCATCCATTATCTTCCGCTTATTCAATTGAGGGTTCAGTGAGTGGGGATATTGAAAGTATGGTGATCTCAGAGAAACATTATTAAGGCCTTGGAAACGAGCAACACATACCTTCTTTGAACCTTATTTTCAGATTTTAATGCCGTTTAAATCTGTGTTGTTATTTAACAATTTTCCTTCAGTCCGAAAACTTTAGGTCACAGTTTAACAGCTTGGGTGTCAGATTTTAATGGAAAAATACAAAGAGATGACTGAGATCACTATTAGATTAATATTTCATGTTTAAAGTTATGCGTAGAAATTGTAAAGTCACACTTTTGCCTAAACAAACTGAATAATTCATGATTGTGTGCTCAGGCTCCATCCAGTGGCAGAAATAAAAAACTAAGGATATGGATGGAAAGACAATCATGTAAAGAAATTATTCTTGTTTTCTTACAGAGAGGAGAGAAGGAAAAAAACATGCTCATAACTGAGTTCTCTATTGTCAATAGTACTTTAACGTGATACACTTTTTGAAATATTTCTTCACAACAACTGAAAGTTTTGTAAATAAGTTTGTTTGTTTAGTTCTTCATGGAAATTATGTGAGAAAAATGTCATTCATCCTTAAGCCATCCTTTAAGCTCTAAACACCACGTCCAGAACACCTCACTATGAATGTGAATGGTACTTATGACCATTGGTCAATGGTGTTTGATCAGTGGTTGTTCCTAAATGGTCATGAAAATTTGCATATTATGATCAAGAAACTGACTTCACACACAATTGTTCTAGTTTCAGTCATTGTGCTAATGTACTGTTTATAAAGTTGGGGAAACCTGCAGTCAGCTGAGACTGTAGAAGTCACTTTCTCCCACTGAAAACACTACGTCCAGATGAACAGAATGAACCTTTTGGGGTCATCCATCCAGTTTCTTCTACAATTCAGATAATGGGGGTGTGAAGCTTATACTATGCTGTCTTAAGGCGAGAGTCAGGGTATGCCTTGAAGAGCTCACCCTCCATCACAGGAGAGAGAGACACACAGAGAGACAGACAAGCATTCACACTAACATTCACACCTACAGCAAATTCAGAATCCGTAATTAACCTAACACCATCCATGTCTTTGGACTGTGAGAGGAGGAGCCACAGTAAAACCCACGCAAACACAAACATCACACAGAAAGGCCCCTGGCTGGATTCAAACCAGAGTTTGAAAAAATGTAAAAATTAAAAACTTCCAACTGAGATAAGCGTGAAGGGAAGGATGGTAGTAAGACCTGCTGTCATGCATGGTTTGGAGACACTGACAAAATGACAGGAGGCAGAGCTAGAGCTGGCAGGTTTAAAGATGCTGGGATTTTCACTGAGAGTCATTAGAAAGAATAGGTATTTGGACATATCAGGTTGAGGTGTTCTACTGACAAAGTTAGAGAGACAAGGCTGAGATGGTTTGGACCTGTGCAGGGTAGGGACAGTGAAAATGTTAGACAAAGGATTTAAAGATGAAGATGCCAGACAAAAAGAATAGAGAAAGATTCATGGGTGTAGCGTAGGAGGACAAGCAGATTGTTGGTGTGACAAAAGAGGATGCAAAGGACTGGGTGAGATGGATGATCCACTAAGAAGAAGATGAGATGGAGAAAAACTAAAAATCTGTGTAATTTACAGCACCTGTTTGATGCATGTGTAAAAAATGTGACCTGCTTCTAATAAGAATCTTTTAAGCGAAAAGGCACAAACACGGACTATCAGGTCTAACATCCTCATGTTGGTGTTGTTCCTGGATCAACATAATAATGTTAGTCTGGGAGCATCATTGGATATGACGAATCACATTGTCATATCATTGTGACTTTGGAAAAAAAACTGCCGATGTCCACTCAGGAAAGAAATCAAAAAATGGGGTGTGAGGGTCAGGGTTAGGGTTGGAGAACAGGGTGTGATCGCGGTCAGGGTTACAGCCTCAGGTTTACGATTTGGTGTGTGGTGTGAATTTGTTTCCACGTGGCAAAACTATTACATCACTACAATCTCATTGGTCACTTGTGATGTCCAACCTGGACCAACATTAGCTTTGTTGATCCAGGAACAACATCGACATGATATCAGCTCGTGCTTGCTATTAATCTGTTTAGGCATCTCTGATTATCTAAGTATCAACACTAAGCAGCCAGTCACAAGCTTGCAGTTAGAGGGAGGTTTCAGATCGTGAATGCAGCTCTGTTCATAGTAAAGGCATACCCCAGGACATACAGATTATAGTAATGGTTAATTACAGTTTAATCTGATACCTTCTGATACACGTCAGATTCTCCAAAAGCCTAGAAACTTTTAAAACTGCTCTTAAAACTCACCTCTTTTCATTGGCTTTTAGAAAGGTTTAATTTATTTGTTTATTTATTTTTTATTTTGATCAGCGAGGTGTTTTACGAAATTGTGTTCTATTGTATTTTTATCTGTATTTACTGTACAGCACTTTGGTCAGCCTTGGTTGTTTTTAAATGTGCTCTATAAATAAACTTGACTTGACTTGACTTGACCTTCCAGCTGCATGTCCTGTCTTTCAAAAAGAACCAAATTCATTCCATATATTTACTTTCTGTTGATCAACTAATCTGCTAATTAAGTAGGCATTTGAGTCATGCATCACAAGATACGCGCATGAAGTGAAACTGTAGGTTTCACTGTTAGACAAATCACACAGTTTAGTCTGACACACACAGGCGATATTAGCAGGGGGATTAAATTAGACAGTCATATGTGAGCAATCAGCTCTGCAGGGCTGCAGCTGAGAGTCAGGACGAGACCCGGCTCTCGCAGAGGACTCAGTCATGCATGATACAGTATGAGAAGCTACACGTCTTTATATACTCTGTGTTAGGAAACCTTCCAGTATATTTACAAGAGATGATTCAAATTTAAGGCAGAGAAGTTGTTTTAGAATCACTGCACATCGGCAGAGCTGAACTGCTCATCCAAACCATGAGCGCCAAGAAGCTTTTAGAGAGTAACAAATAAAACACGTTCCCGTTTTAAATGTGCATCTGCTTTGCTTCTGACAAATCGTGTTTTACCATTTTTAAATGCAAATGCCTCTGAAATATCCTCAGCACATGCAGACATGTATAAGAAGCATTTCAGAGGTATAAATTGACTCAGAATCTGACGTTATTTAAGCAGAACATTATATAACCTGTTTTTTGTTTGTTTTTTCACAAGCTTAAGTTTTAGCCTTGGCTCAGCTTTAATAACGCACTTAATCGTCTTTAAACTCATTATTTAAATGCACCTTGGATGTTGTAACTGTTCCTTTCCTTGGATTTTGTCCTTTATCTTTGACCTTTTAACTAAGAAAAAATCACCTTCAAACTACAAACAACTGAATGATGCAGGAAGCACGACACAGTTGATCAACTTTTAGCGTTAATCCACCAAAACATTAGCTGCAGTAGCAATCTGGGAAGTTGAAGGACAGCCAGTGTCCAGTCTGACTGTTTTGGAGTTTTGCATTGTCACATGGACCTCTGTTGGGTGACATTCAGAAAAGTCAAGGCTGCAGTGCATCTGTGAAAGCAGGGGTAGCTGCAGAAGTAACCCACCAGAGGCAACAATTTAAAAACCTTTGGAATGAAGGTTTCAATCACTGCCAGGTGCCGATTAATATGAAAGACAACTCAAAAGTTATGAAAATTCAAATTCTGCAAAAGCTGGATGATTTTAAGTGTTTTGGTAAAGATCTACTACAGCAACCCATCTAATATGTGAAATAAAATGACTGAAAAGAAAAGAAACTTCATCTATATCAAAACGCCACCTTGTCCTTTGTGGTCACACAGACTTTTTCTAGGTTTCAGTATATGAAGCATGGATGTCTTAAATCTCCATTCATGATGAGGTGACTAATGAAGTTATGAGTATTTCACAATCAGAGCCACTGAGGGCTGGTCTGAAAAGGCCGGGATGTTGACAGTGAACACTCAGCTTGAAGCTTCTCAACACAACTCATTTTTTTCAAATACAACCTACGAATAATTACTGAAACATGCTGAAACATTTAATGAGTAGCAGTATAGAACAATGCATCGTCAGCCCAAAGCTCCTGTGTGATTTTGTATCTGTAAAAAATAACTGAGTTCATGGAGTGTGTTTACATGGTCATGCTGCTTGTGAGGTTTATCCTGGTTATATCCAGGAAATTACGTCTGCAGAGAAACCTGCTGCTACAGGTTCCTGTATACATGATAAACACTTGTATCCTGGTTACTGATTAGTGCATGATATTTGCACAGGAACGTGTGACAGCAGCAAACACAAATTAGCAGAAAGGGCTGGTGTGACATTTCTGTAACTGTGACTGCAGGCTTTAACTCCTTCACACCCCAGAGACTGAAATCATTTCCCTAAAAGATTGTTTGTGTTTGTGTTGTATTACTTGGCTTAATCTGCTGCAAATAGTCAGCAACACACCACCATATTCAGGTTTTAAGAAAACAGAGCAATGGGCTCATGTAGTTTTAATGAAGGATATATTTGTCGTGGTCCCTGAGTTTTGAATTTCTTGTGAACTGATGATTCCATAACCAGGTTTCTTCCTCTTAAAATTAAGTTTTCCTTCCCACCATTGCCAAGTGCTTGTCTCATTGGGAGTCATGTGACATTTGGGGATTCTTTCTAATATTACAGAATAATGCACCTCGAGGCGTTTGTTGTAAATTAACACCATATGAATAAAAGTGAATTGAATTTTTGTTTTTGAGAATCCACTATGAGCTTTGTTTCCTATTTTTTTTTGTAATATTAGTGAGTGTTTAGTTTAATATTGATAGAGTTTTTATTCACTTATGTTTATAAGTCTTGTTTATGTTCTACTTCGACAGGGTTCTCTGTGGTTTAATTTTCAATATTTTCAGTTGTATTTACAACTTTTCAGTTGTATTTAGTTCCCTTTTGCTCCCTATTCTGTTCCAGTCTAACCTCTATAACTTGTCACGAGACAAAGAAAGACAATAACAATCTTGTTTCCCCATTCTGTTACTTCCTGTTTTATTTTGGTATTCGTTGTTCTCTGTGTTCCCTCTGTCTTGTTATGTTTTCTTCAACTGTGTTCTCCACCTTTTTTCATTTCCCTCGTTACCTGTCTGTACTGTCTCAGTCGTCCCTCTGTCCTTTGTCACATTGCCTACATTGTTATGTCTCGTTGCTCTGTGTTCCCAGAGAATTACATTCCTAGTTATCCCTGGTATTTATATTTCCTGGCTCTGTTCGGTAAATGTTTTGGATTTTGGGACTTTATTTATCTCTTGGTGCTAAAAGCATTACAGGTTCAGTTTTAATTGAACCTCAGTCTCTGGCATAATATTGTGCATATGTCCAAACTCAAAAAGAGATCATAGCTAGAGGTGATTCATGAAGCAACACTGTGTAACGCCACCACACTGCTGCCAGTCGATTCTTTCTTCAGTTGAACAACAGAGTAAGACGTCTGATTACTGAAGCTGATTACATCAACTTGATTTCAGGAGTCACAAACATCCAATTAAACTTTCCTTCGTGTGATATCAACAATTTAAGCTGACCAACTTTTTGTTTTTCAGCCAAGATCCTCTTCACCTTTCAGTTTGTGAAAAACAAGTTGTGTCAGACATAATTTAAATCTAAGATCAGATGTGGTTTGAGCAGAAGCTTGATGCAGACATGTTTGTTCTTGATTTCTTTGTTTAAATTAACTTCACTGTCCTATGGATGCCTTCAGGTTCAGGAAACAATGAATGCCGCAATAGCATCTTCACCAATATGAAGATTTCTTCCTTCAGAGCAGCTCTGCCTCTCTGATATGTTTTAAAATCCAAACACTCCCATTGTAATGTTCACCAAACACACATTATTAACAAACCTGCACATCACAATCACCTGCACTTAAGTGTCTTACCTTGTTGTCATGCTGTGCCATAACTGGGCTCCTGTGAAAAAGAACCACAGATGTGTTATTCATCAGCACTCACGCGCTCACACCCACTGCAGAAACTGTGGCAAAGAGAGAGCTGAGCCTGAAGGCTTAGCTATTGATTTATTGGATGATCTACATTCCTGCCCTCACCTATCGAGCTGTTGGTGGTGACGGTAAGAATATCCCCTAAACCCGGATAGGTGGTAGAAAATGAATGGATGGAAACAATGATAAAATGGCAGGAGCAAACTGTAATGTAGTTACCACAAGCTATGATTGGGCTCTAAATGTAATATAACAACCATGTAATAAAATAATGTTAAAAGAAACATAATTTGTAGATGAAATAAATGCTTAACAAAGACCCTTTTCATGTTTCCAACCACAGGTTAATTAGATATAATCGTTTTTTCTATGGGGTGGCTGTAGCTCAGGTGGCAGAGCAGGTCAGCCACTAATCAGAAGGTCGGTGGTTCGATCCTGGCTGCATGCCAAAAATCCCTGGGCAAGATCTAACCCCATGTTTGCCTACTGATGGTGGTCAGAGGGCCCGGTGGCGCCAGTGTCCTGTCAGTGCGCCCCAGGGAAGCTGTGGCTACAACGTAGCTTGCTATCAACAGTGGGTGAATGACTGAATGTAGTGTAAAGCGCTTTGGGGTCCTTAGGGACTGAGTAAAGCGCTATACAAATGCAGGCCGTTTACCATTTTTTATTGAGTGTTGATATAGTGCTAATGATTACGGTGATGTTATGAAATTATACTTAATGACGTGAAGTATGCAAAAACAGTTTTCTTTAACAGAAGTGTTAGGTGATGATAATGAAAGTTTTCTACAAAGAGAAAACTATACTGATAACATTAAACTTAAATAACTGCTGACATCAGGAGTCCAATGTGTTCAAAGTGTAATTGTGAGCAACAGTCAGGCTGATGAGTCACCATCCGCCATGAAAGATGATGCCTCATCCTTACTCATCGGGCTAATAAGCCAGGATGAAGCTGAAATCACGTAAACATCCGAACCAAATAGATTTGTTTGGTTTCAAAGCAGCCATTTATAACTCTGGTGAGGGAACATCTTGGGTTTAAGCTGAACGGCTTATTTATTTCATTTTAATTTTCCTCTTCATTTGTCAGGGATGGAAAAAACATTTATCTACTAATAAAAAAGATCCACTGTATCAGATTTAGCTGTTAGCTATTTTTCGTCCGCAGTCCCTGAAATATAAATATAAATAAAGAAATCACCAATAAATAAATTATAGTAATAAAAATGCTGTTGACATTTCAACATAATAGACCAAACATTTACCAATAATTTCAAAACCACAGACAGTATCCACATCCCATATATCCATTACGCTCATAAATATCAAATACATCTAAATAATATATAAAAGCCTTTTTAAAATCTGAGCTCCTCGTTCATTCGATGCATCTTTTTGTAAATGTTTTATATTCTTGTCAACAGCTCTGTTAGTTTATAGGGTTTGTGCTACAGCCACATCACAATCCTCCCCTTAAACACTCCCTGGTGCTTCCTTTTTTCTCTGTCTTGTATTTGTTTGGTGCCTCCCACCCTTGTTTGTCTGTCTGTCTGTGTTTTTGTTGTGGATGGGTGTGGGCGAGGTCTCCCTTATTCCTGGCTCCCAGCTCTGCTCATCCTGCACACCTGCCAACAATCAGCCCCACCCAACCTGTTCATCTGCCTTCCATCCACTGTGTTAACGTTTTCTCCAACCATTCCTCGCCACAATGCAGTTTCTACCTCAGTAATAGCACTTTGAACACCAAATTAGAACTTGCTTGTAGTAAATCTGCTCTAATGTTTCTTATCACAAAGCTTTCTCCATTTTTTCTTCTTCAGGAACATCACCCAGCTGCCCGCCAGTCTGCTTATCCCACTAAAACCAGCTTCAACCTCCTTTACACACTATTAAGATCTCTGTACTTGGGTTCCACCTTTACAGTTTTGGTTGTAATAGATCATTCATTCTTTTCTATATTTAGGGTATTTATTTTTTTACATCTTCTAATCTGAGTGTCTGTCGTCTTTTTAATTACCAGGGGTTGATTACTCCCACAAAGGCCCCGCATACATTATAATGCTATTACTACATCTGCAGCAAAAGTGGTCCTGACAATAATCTGTCCATTTTCTCAAACACTGGATGCGACGCTGCAGCCTGCACCAGCTTTTGGTTCACAGTGACATTACACAAGACTACAGCCTGGCCCTACTTCAGCATCACTTGATGTCTCTGTCACACAATACACAGACTCCTGGGACACAAAGTCATCACTCAAAAGTGTTTAAACTGATTTCAAGCAACTTTTTGTAAAGCACCTTTACACACCTTGTGCACTTTGACAAACACTTTAGTGTCAGTTGGTCTTTTATCGGTGTCAGTATTTGTATTTAAATGGGTTTCGGGGCAGTTATGACTGAAGATCCAGAGTTATGAGATTAAGGCAAGGCAGTTCCTTACTAGTTATTCTTCTCTTTAATCGACTGATCATTTGGGGGTTACCTGCGGATCTGGACCGAATTACATCTCGGGTGGTGACCATGATGACCAGCAGGGCCAGGAGGAAAGCCAGGAGGGTGTAGGCCCGAAACGAGTCAAAGGCCACAAACCTGCAGGGAAACAGAACAAAAGTTTCACTCACAGCAGCTCACTCAGGTTGTTGTGATGCACTCCACAGTTTAACTCTGTGGAGGTTTTAGCAGATCGATGTTTATTTTTGTGGAGCTGTTTATACAAGATGATAAAGCTTTATATTTTGATTTTGGATACATAATTTTACATCCGTGGATGTAAAAAAAAACTCACCATCTATTGTGGAGCTAAAATATTCTCATATTCTTTTGCTATAATGAAAAAATGACCCTGTGTCAGAATTTTGAGCTTTTCTGCTTTCCTTACTCAAAAAGTCAGGATGCAGAATTATAACAGATCTGTGTAACGAAGACTTTATAACAGCAATCTATGCTTTTCCTCTTTCAGTACATTAACCACTGCAGCAGTAATATAGCAATGCTGGAATATATAAAAATACTAATACAAACAAAATTAAATGAACACTATTTGGGGTTTTAAATGTTTTTTAAGTGCTTTTACTGTTGACTAATTATAAATGTAACTCTTATTTTTAGGCCATAAAATACATTTCAAACAATATATTGTAACAGAATGAGAAAAGTGAAATTTGTTTAAACAGACAAACAAACATAAACTTGACGAATTTTGTCTCATGAAGTCCCAAATTATTGTGATTTGTTTGTTTTTTTGCTCATGGTGGTAGCGGTTTGTTTTGACAATGTCCCTGATACAGACATTACATACAGAAAAATATAAGAAACATACAGAAAAATATAAGAAACATACAGAAAAATACAGAAAACAGTGGCAGCTGAGTATTTACAACCCCTTTTTAAAGATCATCATTATTATTATTAGTGTGTGAAGTATAGATGAATTTAAAAGTAACAACGTCAAATGATTTAAAAGATATAATAGAAAGAAAGGACTAAAGTTGAAATAATTACGCCTTTAATGTGGAATTACTAGGATGTCATGATTTTTTAACAGTATATTTAATATTTAACTTAAAGTCATAATTATTATTATTATTTATTTATTTTTATTAACAGGAGCTCAGTGCTGTGAGATATCCCTGCGTCATGATGCCTACCCGAACATCGCGTTGGCTGCAGCAAACAGGGCTGAAGTCCTGCATGGTCTCCGCCTCCAGCTGACCAGGCCGGTGAGGCGACACCCTGCGCGGCCGGGAAGGGTCTCCTGATCCCGGCTTGGCGGTCCGCCGGCCGCGGCCACCTGCCCACCTCCGGCGGGTCCTGCTTCCCGGCTCCCCAGCATTGAAAAACGACCGGGGTCCCTCCGCTCTGCCCCTCCGCTCCTTCAGCAGAGATGGGTGTTAAGCAAAGCGGAGACTTTACTGAGCTATTTCCGATTCTGAGGTTTCAAAATAAGTGTCTCATAACGCGTTCACTTTTTGAAAAAAGTCTAAATGTTCTTTTTGCAATTAAAACTAATGCGTTTAAATCATACAGTCTTATTAAATTACTTTTTATCTCAGGAATATATAGTTTACATTATTATTCACAGAGCAAAGATACATAAGTGAAACAAATGCAGTAACAAAACATATGATAACCAATTAATAAGTAGCATGAAAGTTATTTTTTAAAGAAAATAAAATGAAAATATAAGTAACTCAAAAGTGTGCTTAAGTGCTGTGTTTGAGTAAAAGTAGTGCTGCTCTGGAACAGTGCATGCAAGGGGTGAAATTAAAAGAAAGAAATTAAATGTACAACAATTTTCTATCATTTGTATTAATTTTTCTTATTCTAACCAAAGTGTGGTAACTTTATATTTGAAACCTAGGTTCTAGCTTCTTATAGTTGTAATTAAGCAATCATTAAAATTATTTGCATTTCTTTTTGTCTTATTTTTTCTGCCTTTATTTTGAAAGACACAATCATCATGCTTCCTGTATAATTGTCTCAACTTAAATCAGCTGCACACTTCAATTCCTGCCTCTTGTGTTGTTGTCGTTCAGGTTGGTGACGTCAGGTGTGTGTGTTCGTGTGTGTACATTTATTGGAGTGTAACGTCTTTTGTTTGTGTTTTATTGTTATCATTATATAGCCTTTGTGTGTAAATGACGGAATTACTACTATATACTGCACATGTAACTACACCTATGTTAACTGCACTAAATAAAATGGAATCAGATGTTTCTCAGCTGCCAAAGTTAAAAGACTGAAGAATAGCTGCTTGATGCTGGCCTCCACCCATCCTGAAAGAGAAACAGAAAGTCAATATTTAACTTGCATTCATCAGAGACCCATACTATGAACAGATCTGTTTATGCCCAAACTTTAAACATGCCTGGTTTCTAAGAAATTAGCTTGAACAGCTTGGTGGCTCATGTTTGTTTTTCTGCCCACTAGTGGTAAAAAAAATCACTTGGTTGAGCTTTAAAATGAACTTCTATGAACTGTGCAATAAAACAGTACAGAAATAAGATAAATGTCACTACAAGTGATTCATGTTATTGTTACTGGACAGCCTGTGTTTGAGTTTCCTCCCACAGATCAACAATCATGTTTGGCTAGCTGAGATTCTAAGCTGCTGTGGACCCAGAGGTGAGATGGACGCAACTTTAAGTAAAAGAAAAAACAAAACAAAAAAAAACATATTATATTTTAACATTGAGGTACAAAATGTTGCAAGTGCTTCAGAGCTGTCAAAAGCTACAGAGCAGGTTGTTTTGGTTTTTACACTGGTTCCTTTTTCATTCCTTCCAGCATCCTTGTACCTGACAATTTTCAAAGAAATGCATCTTTTTGTTTGTTTGCAAACTGAACTTACAAAAAAAATCCATCTAACTCAGGGGATGACAATAAGCTTCAGACACCAAGCTTTGTACCATCACCTTGTTGCAGAACCATATGATTTGTTTCTTCAGCTGATTCTGCAGAAAAAGTATCGCAAAGTAATTTCCTTAAAAAACAGGAAAGAAATCCAGCAAAGACCTGACACATGACTTGGTTCAAGACTTTTGCACAGTACTGTGCTTATTATAATGACCAATATCAAAGTTTCCATAATCTTTGTGACAAACGTTTCCCTTTGCATGTGCCAGTTTGCCATTGCAGGGTAAATCCAGCCCTGAAACCACAAAACCAGTTTAGTCTTTGAAATTACTGTGTGAGACGATTGTGACTTTTATTGGGCACTTATCATTAGTTTTCTTAGTTTCGTAATTAAGGTGGCAAACAGAACAACAGCTAAATGACACTGCGTGAGAGATGGCAGACTGGGCTACCTGCCACACTCGACGGAATGAGCCCATCTTAACAAGGAAAGCTCACATCTACAAAGAGACGTTGACCCATTTTGCTCTGCTGCCTGTGCTGTTCTGGCCATAAATCAAGATCAGAGCTCACTGCCAAACCAGGATCTCCAACATGGACCTGCTCCACTTTCCACTGCTGGGTCCACTCCTTCAGTCCACACCAGTTCACCAATTCTGACACATATTTGCATCAGCGGGCCTGGTCTCAAATCATAGGTGTCCTTCATGGTAAGACATTCTCTTTTCTTTGTTGTTTCAAACTGTTGACTGTGAATTTCAGCTAATGAAAACTGGATCGTGGGATTTAAATTTGCTGTAACCGCGATGGAACCCAAATGGCTGATTTTGTGCGTTACTAGCTAACTGTTTCAGAAAACAGCAGCATTCTTACAAATAAAAAGATAATCCATAAGATTTCATGCAGAAACGTTAGCTGAAACAACCATCTGCACCCATCTAACCTGATAAATGGACACTAATACAGGAAATACTAAATGAAAATACAGGTTCTCATTTTGTAACATTATGCATGGTATTACATATGAATTTGACTCAGATGTGGGTAGATTTAGGTAGCGCCAGAAGGATTGTGAAAGATTGTTTAAAAAAAGATAAAACCATGTCGGCTACTAGATGTGAAACAGGACTTGTAATGTTGCTGACCCCATCATCCACCCCCACCTCCACAGGATCTTTGTTTCTGAGACAGGAGTGTCGTTATACACATGGCGACACTCATAAAGATAGAAGTTATTTACCTGTTTAGAATTATCACCGTGGATTTAGAAGAACCAGGCATTTCTCTAGGGATGGATGAGAAAACACATTTCTGTTTTTACGTGGACACATAATTTTGCATATTTACACACATGCTCACAAACACACACACCATAACATCCATCCATCCATCTTCATCCGCTTTATCCGGGGTCGGGTCGCGGGGGCAGCAGCCTAAGCAGAGAAGCCCAGACCTCCCTCTCCCCAGCCAGCTCCTCCAGCTTATCCGGGGGAACACCAAGGCGTTCCCAGGCCAGCCGAGAGATATAATCTCTCCAGCGTGTCCTGGGTCTACACCTCACCCAGGAGGCGCCCAGGGGGCATCCTTGTCAGATGCCCGAACCTTACTCTGAGCCCCTCCCGGATGGGTCATAACATACCATAGTTTATTTATATAGCATTATGGCTGACCAAAGTGTTGTACAACACAGATAAAGTTATTTATATAGAAACTCATTCAACTTTTCATGCACACTTATTTTTGCAGACCATTAACAGGGAGCTGCAGTTGTTGTCTGTTTGTGTGTGTTACCTGGGTTTTATCCATGCTGCGTGTTTACAATGCCACATTATGAGGGTGTGTCTTCCTCCCAGAGACAAAAATGTAATCCATGCTACGTAAATTATTAAAGGTGAGGACATGATTTCAGGTTGGCATGTGTGTAGGCAACTAATGGTTAAGTCTACAGCAAGTGTGGTATGAAGGTAAGTCACGGAAGTCATGAATACAGTAGTGTGTGTGTGTGTGTGTGTGTGTGTGTGTGTGTGTGTGTGTGTGTGTGTGTGTGTGTGTGTGTGTGTGTGTGTGTGTGTGTGTGTGTGCGTGCATCAGTCACTAATTGGGCTGAATTTCATGGAGCAACAAAAGATCAGACTCGAAAATTCCAGCTCTGGTTTGTACAGGCTCTGCTTTGTTGTCCTTTCGCCTCTGTTTGCTGTGTTAACAGTTATGTGTCTCCCTCCCTCTCTCTGTCTCTCACTCTCTCTCTCTCTTTAGGTCTTTCTCTCAGTGTCTCTCTCACCCTTCTCCCCCCTTTTTTGTGCGGCTCATGAAAGGCTTTTTACTCCAAATGAAGCACGGTCAACCCAACTGCTTGGAGCCAAGCAACCGCCAGAGGCCAAATCCTGCGAGGGGCTTCACCTTCTCACATGTCTCTCTTCTCGCTTCACATTGAAACACACACACACACATTTTAGGAGACAGCTGCAATGAAGCCTAGATCTTCAGTGAAGAGGACCTTCATCAGTGTCTCCATCTATGGGAAAAGTACCGGTGCTGAGCTTGGACTTGAGCTTTTGGTTGGATTTTGCGTTTGATCTTAGAGTTGGATAAAGTTTGAGCACAGGATGATGCTAGAGATGCAAAACCCCGAGGATAGTGGTGGTGGTGTTGGAGGTTCTAGCTTTGTGGACATGCTGGGCACTGAAGAGATGGAGTGTAAGATCTGCTACTGCGCCTACAACCTGGGGAGTCGAAGGCCTAAGGTGCTTGAGTGCTGCCACCGTCTCTGCTCCAAATGTCTCATTAAGATCCTGGATTTGGGTGAGTCGCCTCCCAATGCCTTGGTGTGTCCGTTTTGTCGCTATCTCACTAGACTGCCAGGAGATGCTGTGAGCAACCTGCCAGATGACTGCAACCTGGTGGCAACGCTGGCCCTCCAAAACAGGAATCAGAGAAACCGGCAGTTCCACCAGGAGGCAACTACGGAGCTGCTCCTAAGCCCCATGCGCCTGAGCTCACTGATGAGCAGCAATTCACCTGTGATATCTACTTCCTCCTCCACATCTTCCTCTACCCCTTACTCCACCATCCGCAGCTCCCCTAATTTTGTGGTCATTACTATCATGGAGCCTCCGCCCGCATCCATATCCACCCAAGACATCCATCCCTACCAGCAGATACATGGCTCTCACCTGTCAAACCAGGACTACCACTCATCCAGTCAGGACTCTATGGCATCCATCGCAGAGAGGTGGACAGTGTGGAACTGTGCAGCCCTCCTGTGCCAGACTTCAGCCCGGGCATTGGTATGGGTCCTGGGGCTCTTGTACTTTAGCTCCCTGCCTATGGGGGTTTACCTGCTCATAATGCAGAGGACAACACTTGGGGTGCTTCTGGTGAGCCTGGTTCCTGCCAGCCTCATCGTGATCATGGTCTATGGGTTCTGCCAGTGTATCTGCCATGAGTTCTGGGACTGCTTACCATCATAATGCAACCAAATGAACAGGCAATGCTTTGCTTTGAACATGCTTGACAATAGATCTCCAGAATTGACTAATGGGGATGTTACTGTGTAGCTAACCATGTGAACTGTTATTTGAATGGCATAAAGGTGGAGCTCATACATCTTAATTTGTGCAGTTTTTAGGCTGATAATTTACTTACCTAATAAAGCTCAAAATGTCAGATAGCTTCGACTAAAACACTACTTCTGAAGTCACTGTTTAATGTAATGCATTATGATGTTATAGTTCAAAATCTAAAGGAATGTACAGACTGTTCTCATCTCCACATTGGTGTGGCTGATTTACATACATGGTGTCCTCTTTAACCTATTCCCTGATACATCAGGTTAGCTATTAACCAACAAGCTTTCTTCCGAGTGCCACGAGTGGCAAACATAAGGTTTGAACCACAGGTGGGTGCAGCTCCTGTGGTCACAGCCAGAGCTGTGCACCTGAGATGATCATATCAGAGCTATCCTGTCATCGTGCAGAGTGAAGATTAAAAATAAAACTGACAGAGTATTTAGATCAGGCTGAACTTTTGGCTGATTGGGATTACTTTCACATGACTAACATCATCATTTGAAAATTTGGCCATGTTTAGGCACGAGCATCTGCCAGTGTAGCAGTACATATCTGAAAGAACATGAGAAAAACACAATAGGTACCTTTAATAGAGATATAATATGCAACCTGCAGATCAGCAGCAGAGCTCTTAAACGTTGTCTCTGAGATCTTAGATTTGATCTTAAACACACTCATTGCTTGTGTCAGAGGGACAAATCATTTTGTTCCGATTAAAGCCCTGCCAGCTAAAATGATTAATTCCCTCAAATAGAATAAAAGGAGGCATAATAATAATAATGTTTGCTGATAACTAACATTGGAGGGAAAAGCAGGATCTAGCTGATATAATTTGTCAAACATTAAGCTAGTGGGGTTTTTTTTAAAGACGTGGGATCTCTGCTGTTAACGTCTATTCACAGAGTACTGTATTATTAGTCTGAGCCACCAGAGGGTGCTGTGACCATCCACCCCAACATCCACCTTCACTGCTGAGGTTTTGCTGGATGTCCTGTCCTTGCAAAAGTCTTTATTTCCAGTGTCTTTATTCAGGCTGTTAATCCTTGCAAAAAGATGTCAGCTAATGGAGTGACTGATAACTGACAGAACATCTCTGTCAATTAAAACAGTTAGAATCTGCTTCAGACCAGCTCAGATTGTTGTTTAAGATTTTGGTGCAAATGTAACAGCAGTGTTTACACTGTAAGTTTGAAAGTCAAATTAACAGTCATGTTTTCATGCTTACTTGCTATTGTCTGGAGCGGAGACGTCTGGAGAGATAACTGACTGAGAGAGCAAAGTCAAACACAAGCTGATAAATGAGTATGAGATGAATAACATTGTACTGCTATCATTTGTGGCTTATTAAAATAGTCTTTAACCTCTGATGGCATTTTTTGTTTTACCTTAATATAATAATACAAATACAAACCTTTTAAAAGGTGCCAAATTGACTACCAAATTACTCATTATTTTATCTTGTACTGGGTTAGACTAGTTTTTGTCTTCAGATCTACCTTGGCATAAACTGAGCAAGATGTTGGAACTTCTTCTCACAGATTTTAGTCCATATTGACATGATGGCATCATGCCGTTGCCGCATGATGAGAATCTCCAGGTTCTTGTATCAACAGTTCTCCCTGAACCGTTGATAAGGCATCCATGTTATTATGTTCCATCCATCCATTTTCTTCTACTTATCCAGTTGTTTACACCAAATTCTGACCTTCTCATCTGAATGTTGCAGTATTGTCAATCAGACGTTGTCTTGACCACATGTTAAAGTTTAAATCTGTTGAGCTGAACGATTGGTTAATTAGATATTTGCATAAGCAGTTGAACAGGTGGATTTGGCACCAGGTGGTATTCCTGTCACAACTCCAAAGGGTGCCTGCAGCTGGAATTGAACCAGCAACCTTCCACATATCAAGTGAGTGTGTTAACTTCTACAAAATCATAAATTTTAATTATGCGTTTTAATTCATGTGATTAGTGGAGAAGCATAAACAGCATATTGTGACGTATATATATGCATAAAAACAGGGGCTTTATTACATCGCTCTACAGCGTCACCATTGGTTAGAAAGCGAGCTTTAAATACCACTTTATTTGATTATTCTGCTCTGAATTGCTTTTTAGAAACTTTTATTCTTTATTTTCTGTCAGTTTTATTCCTCTTTATTTTGAAACACCCAGAACTTTTTCATGTAAAATCAGTACAAACTAAAATGTGATCAATATGGAATATTGTAATGGATAAATACAGAATTAAATTATAAAAAAAGCACTGAAGCTAAGCCTTGCTGTGGCTCAGTAGAAGAAGAAGGAAGAGGGTCAATCCCACCAGAGCCCTTCTGTGTGGAGTTTTGTTTTTACTTTCGGGGGTTCTGGTGAATTCTGGAAAAGAGACTCTTAATCAGTTTCACTTCCTGGTTTAATATCGTTCAAAAGGACACACCAACCAGAGATTCTCAATGTGTGAAAATCATTATTTCTGTAAAAGGTTGCTGTTGATTTAAAATACTTTGCTTGTACAAACTGTTTTTATAGCTTATTTTGCTATGATCCTGGTTTATACTGCATTGATGTGTCATTAGCCTTTTCGTGTTTGAGCTGCTGAATATAAGATGAGAACAGAAAATATCCCTCTCTAAAAAAAATTATTAGGATAGAATAAAGAGCTTCAGTTTATAGATGAATACATTTTCCACCAATGGTTTCAAATCCGAGCTTTCATTTCTGTTGCACTATTATTTATTCATTCATTTGTTTAAGACACTGAGGAGCTGTTCCCAGCACAATTTGTACCCATTCTGCTTCTACAGCACACGTCTTGCTGATGATAAACAGCCAAGGCCTAATGTGTGTGTTTTCCAGGGGATGTGAATGTGAGCAACTGCTTCCCTACAGGGAGCGTAACATCATTTCAGATTCCTTTTTAGTGATGCAACGAACATTCCCACATGTTGGCGCGAGGGACATTCACAGACCATGTGAGCCAAACAAAACAAAACAAAACAAAACAAAAAAACCCTTTTCGTTTATAACAGTGATCAGAGCTGCTGGAAACACAAACAAGACAAAACACGATCTTTAAAACAACTGTTTTTAGTTCACGGGCAGGCATGAATTATGTATTATTGCCAAGCTTTTGTTTTACTTTCTGTCTGTGTGTGTTTTGACTGAGCTGGTTTCCTTTAATTTAACTATTAAAATATCAACTAACAGGGCTGGATTAGTGCTGAACTACACAGAGAGGCCCCAGACAAAAATATTCTCTGTTAATTAATAGGTAATTTGATTAGCTGCATGTCAGTTTAAAGTTCAAAACTCTGATGCTAAATACTATGTACTGTAATGTTTATAGGCCCTTTAAAAAATACAAGTTTAGGGAAAAATTATTACATAAAAAGTCCACATTAATCATAAGATACAACTTTATTAACACTAAATTTAAAAACCACCTTTCCTTAAACATCGGCTACATAATTACCCCTCACTGTCTCTGGCCTGTATTTGTACAGCCACCATCCATTCCAACCACCTCCCTGATTAGCCCATAACATTTTCTCACAACAGGAAAACACTGCAAAATAGCAACGCAAATGGTAAGAGGTCGTCTTTAAATTTACCTGATAAATTCATAGTACACATTGCACATTAAATTCGTGTTTATTTAACAGTTAGTTACTACATGAAGCACAGTAAACTCTGAAGAAAGTGCTAATATTTTTTCAGAGAAGGAAAAGACACTTGTACCTAGTGGAGGCCGGGGTTGGTGAAAGGGATTTGGTAAAAAATGCAACTCACTCCGACCTTAATCAAGATTTTGAACTTTTTGTTTATACCCTAAACGTAGAATCATTAGTATCAACCTTTACTCCACTTTTATTACCTGTGCAATCGACTACATGTTGCATTCAGTTACTGTGTGCAAGTTACATGTGCTGTAATTATGTTTAACTTCTGCCCAGTGAGGCTACCAATATGTATCACCGGGGCATCACTGTTTACAGTCTAGCAAAAATAGAAATACAGAGATGTAAACTGAACATAAGAGCAATTTGATTTAATAAACTTCTTCATGTTAACAAGTATTTAATAAAACATCTTTTATAAAGTAATACGGGTTCAGTCTCGTTCACAGTACAAAAAATCTATATAAACAAATAAATGTATTTTAATGAAGCAAACAGTCATTGATATGATGTAGTAATTAGATGTCAATTAATATTTAAAAAATTGGCAAATTAAATAAGATTAGCACCAATAACCCCCTGGCTGTCAACATGTGTGAGACTGCAGGCAAAAATAAAAATGCAATTAATGTGCAGTACACTGTTAATAAACTAGAAGAAGGCACATCTATAGATATGTTACTTACACACTGAACTACTGTAATTAATTATTATCAAGCTTCTCTATAAGCTCTCTGAAAATCCTTCAAGTGAGAGAAATGCTTCTAATGTTATAGAGTAGGGTTTCTGGAGGACTGGGGTTTTTTATTCATGTGGTTCCGTAGTGGAGTGGTGTACATGTTTGACAAACAAGTGTAAGATACCTGGTTTGATTCCATGAGGAAATGCAAGGTGAACTGAACCAGGAGTCCTGACAAGACCCCCCTTTGGTGTTCTGGGTATTTGGTAGCCACCATGGCCCAATCAATCATGCAGTGCAATTGGCCATGGTGACCACTTTTGAATATGGTGCAGCTGAAAGTAGCTTTTTTTGTCACTTATGATCTCTCCATGCTCCTCTTTTCTGGATTTCCTTTCCATCAGTCCCCCTACTTGATCACCACAGATAGCTGCCCTTCCCCAAGCCTGGCTTGAAGTCTCTTTTTTGTTAAACAAGAGTTCTTCCTTCATTTGGTTGCCAAAAGCTGCTTGTATGCTTGTTTATATTATTAAAACCGAAATAAGTGATGCCTTCAAAGGGTGGTTAGCACCTGCACCTTGTGTTCAAATCCAGCCTTTCCTGCCTCTCCTGTATGTTCTATGTATGTTCTCCTGCATGTTCTCCCTGTGTCTTTGTGGGTTCTCTCTGGGTATTCTGGCTTATACCCAAAGTAGTGGATATGGTTAAGTTAGTAAGTGGTAGATAAAAGAAAAAAAAAACTTCCACAAATAAGACCATATAGATTTTTCACCTTACACTGTTATAGGATATCAAAAAGAAAGACATATAATTAAGTGTAAATCTAGTTTATAAACATCAATAATTAAAATGTAATAATAATGATAGAGCTTAAAAACTGAAAACAATGATGATGACACTAATCATGAAGACTTGCTGACAGTGTTAACCTTGTAATCTACTGATAAGATAGTTTTTAGCTCATTCTGTGTATTTTCTTCACATTCCCATAGGAAGTGAGTGGAGCTGTTTTCAGCCAATCAGATCAGCGGATAATGCTCCGACAACAAACAAAAGATCGAGGCTAGCCGAGCTCATCATACTTTGTCGATCCGTCTAGGCTAACGTTAGTAGTTACTTTGCCCCCAGCACCGACTAGCTCCCTGTTTTTTTTTTTTTTTTTTACTTCTTTGCTCAGATCCCGTGGGGCAGTCTCATCCTCTTGTTTCTATTTGTGTTTTAGTCAGACCTAATGTCAACCTGAGTCATTTTCAGCGATCGCTTCGCCTTTGCTGGCCAAGCTAAACGCGTTAGCCAGGTTAGCTGCTCGGCTAACCAGCTCTGGCTGCCTCTGCAACAACCAGCGAAGCCAATTAGCTTAGCCTCCTAGCTTGCTAGCTTTGCTAACTCCCCTTTAAAACTTGACACTGACGGACACAAGTGGCTCTGGCTTGTTGCTGACAAGCCAGTTTACTAAAACTCGTGTCGTAGCCATGTCTGGACAGTCATCCGGCGGTGGGTTTCTGATGTCGGTAGTTGTCCACGGAGACTCGGCTCTGAACGAGCAGGAAAAGGAGCTCAATCAACGGCTCCGACGGCTCTATCCGGCCGTTAACGAAAACGAGACTCCACTTCCCCGATCCTGGAGCCCGAAGGACAAGTTCAGCTACATCGGACTGTCTCAGAACAACCTCCGTGTACACTATAAAGGTATGACAGAAACCCTTAATCGGGAATTTTTGTACTTGTGTTACCAAATGCTAACGACATGTTAGCTTAGCTTGACGGTTAGCGGATCAAAGCCAACTGCCGTTGAGGCTAAAAACAAAGTCTGCTAAGCTAGCAGCTTCACCAACAACAAGACAGAGGACATCTTGCAACCCGACCAGCTGGCGAGGTGTAGCCACAGCCAAAATTGACCTACTAGCTTGTTAGCTTTCCTGCTACCTTGTGAGACAGCTCGTCAGCTCCATTTATAGTCACCGGGAAGCTTTCACGACAGACAACCTGGCCAACTCTCTTGTGAAATATATATTTTTAAAAAAACATCCTTAGCCAAATTACATCTGATGGTTTGGGTGCCAAAATTACAACGTTCAGTGTTATCCAAAATGAACCAGAGCTTGACAACCCTCTGTTAGGCTAATGTAACATTATTTTATTTATTATTAATTGTCAGGAAATGCTGTGTCAAATATCGTGATTATCCCGGTCAGAGGCTCTGCTAGGCTTCCAGTGAAGTGGCTAGTGTTGATACGATATGCAGAGATAGTTGGACTAGTTTCTATCTAGAGGGCTTTTTCTCTTTCTTTTCTTTTTCTTTTTTCTGGTGCAGGCCTACAAGAAAAGGCTAGTGTGTTGTTGTTGTTTTGTTTTGTTTTTTTAAAAAGGTGCAACTGCTTCCTGGGTGTGTACTGCTATTCTGTGTCTGTCTGGCCCTCTGCACACACGCTTCCTTGTTGCAACTAGAATGTTCTGCCTTTGTGCAACAAATCCACCTGAATTTCTTACAGCAGCTGCAACTTTAACATTCAAACACTGTAAAACTTTTACATGTACTGACCTCCAGGGAGCAATTCTCCACTTACTGAACAGTTTATTCTAACAGCAGTGTTAAGCTCTAAAATTCAGGCCTTCTGTGATTAACCATGTTTTAACAGAATGCCATAGTTGTAAATGGAAACCCTTTGAGTTTAGTTAGATGGGTTTTGGTTCCAATTCCAAATATAAATTCTCATATAAAACCCTCTGAAAAGATTGTTCTGTGAGTTCTACTGAAACTAAATTTCAGCTGTGTCCCAAGGCCTACCAGAAATGTAAAATACATTGTAATGTAAAATAGCAAATACTTTACAAACTGACATGTCAGTTATGTAAAAAAATTTTTTTAATTAAACATATTCACATTTCACATGGTTAAATGCTAATATTTAGTGGTATAGTTGGCTAGAAAATGAATAATTCTTTGGTGGGTTAAGATTTCGTTTTGGAAGATTACATTTATCTGACATTTTATGGACAAAAGCATTAATTCTATATTTGAGAAAATAATGTTTCATATGTTAATACAGTAATAACAGAAAAATGTCATCAGAGCAAGAGAGAATAGCATTGGTGTTACTCAGTGATATAATTCACATTTGTACACCTCACACCCAAAGACTGTTTTAAACAGCTTTACTGTGCAGAAGTTTGTATAACAGACAATACTTAAAAGAACAGTAGAAAATCTACACAAGAAAAGTTATTATTCTGTAGACACTGTGTTACCAATTAACCGCTCTGTAATAATGTCTGTAATTAATGATAATGATAATATTAATACAGGTTATTTGTAATCTCACTTAATAATTAACATGGTCTTTGTTTTTAGTCAGTACTGATTAATTTATTGATCGGTTCATTTACCCGACTCTAATGGTTTAGCTATTTTGGTTACAGATGAATACGTTCAAGACTTGTGTTTGCCAAAAATGGAAACCACTGTTAATTCTGGGTTCAGAAGTGTTCTTGTAAGCTGATCATCTTTAAACTTTATATAATTATAAAGATTAAATGATTGAGTTGACTAATAAATTAATGTTTCATGTAAAATTTTAATGATCGTGTTTTCCTGTTGCTCTTTCAATCTGGGAGCCATATTGCCAGTAGAAAATTTGTAAAATGGAGGTGAGGTGTTTACTTCACTTGATCTACATCTAGTATATATTTCCTTATATTTGAATGTGGTTCTGGGGTATTTGAAAGAAAATAATTAACTGTGATAAGTAACCAAGTGTCTTTATTAAGACATACAAAAGCATTTAAAGAAATCTTTAAATTATGACAAATTGTACTGTAAACTCAGGGCCTGTATTATGGTCTAGACATACATTTACAAATGTATGTTGTTTTTACATGAAGGCAGTCAGGTCAAATGATGCTGCTGTTTATTGTTTATATCCTACATATAAAGAACCAGCCATTAAGTAAATGTATTGGATATTGTCAGATATTCTGTTGGCAGCATACTGAGAATTTCCCTCTCTAATGATATTTAGAACCTTATTAATAAAACCAGTTTATTTGACTATCTATTGTAATAACTAAACAGTTACTGAGTAACATACAGCAGTGTAAACATGTGATTTATAACCATCATGGTGCTGTTAATAGCTCTACACTGTGGCTTCATGTTAACCTTAAAGACTGAGATTATGAGCCGCTCAGATTTAAGACGTTTGGAGTGACAATCTTCTCACCAACGACACATCTTTTGCTCAGGTGTGTTTATAAAAATGTCACCTGGTATATCAGCATAATATTTCTGTATTGTTCAGCCATAGTGATACAAACCTATATATGTTTTATAGTATGTTCATCCACATATTCGTAATGGCAGACCATTGAATGTGGAAAGTATGTAACCATGGAAAGTAAATTATGCAGTACTTACAAGTAAAATATGCACCTCGACAAATAGTGGGACATCCAGTATTTTCCTTGAGGCTGGTTTTATTTATAGATCCAAACTTGGGTTGTAAAATTTTTATAGTGTAGTGTCTCTGCAGAGTCCTTAGCTCTCGTCTGGTCCAATCTCAAAGTAACTCTGACATTATTTTCTCAGTGTGTGTGTGTGTATGTGTGTATATATATATATATATATATATATATATATATATATATATATATATATATATATATATATATAAAATTGTTGTTTTTTTTTTTTTTTCCATTGGTGGGTAAATCTGCTAGTGAGGTGAGTTTTGTGCTTCTCAAACGTTTTGATCCGACTTAATGATTGCTAGCCTTTGCGATTTAATCCCTTACACAGCTTCTCATGGCAAAAAACCCTACATACATCGTAAACTGGGCTTTAAATTAAAGTGGTATTTGGTCCTTAGCCAGAGTAACTGCAGAGAAGCCTCTGCGTCTTGGCACTCAGCACATGTATCTCATGAACTATAGTCATTTGTACTAACTGCGCACTTCTGTGTTTTACCGCAACCTAAAGGTCATGGAAAAACACCCAAAGATGCTGCATCAGTGCGGGCCACCCACCCTATCCCAGCTGCCTGCGGGGTCTACTACTTTGAGGTGAAGATCATCAGTAAAGGCAGAGATGGGTAAGAGCAGCCCTAAACATTCCAGACATACACATTACTTTCAGCAGTGTTAATAGTTTGGGCTCATAGATGACAGTGAGTGGTTCATAAGCTGGTTAGGTAAACTGTCGAAAAAATTTGAAACTAGCAACCTGCAACACTGCAAAAAAAAGAATGCAAAAAAATATTTGTGGTTATTTTTGTTTGAAACTAGACAAAAGCAATAAGCAGAGGGACCATGAAGAGACAAACTTGTTCTTAGGTGTGCTGGCCCACTCAGTGTATCAAATAATAACCAATAAAATTACCTCCAATTTGATCAAACTTCTTTTAGAGTAAAACATTTAATAGATAGCCTGGATATAAAACTGATTAAGAGCTTGCAATGTCTTCCAAAAAAAAAGTGCAATTTTGCCCCATTCAGCAAAGCTACTCTCATTACAGCAATGCACAAGCAGCTCATTGTCAGATGCTGCTCCTCACTCTTCTCTGAACAGAGCAAACGAAGAGAGAGTCATGTCTGCAGCAGGAAAGAAAGATGCTGTGTTCACGAGGAAGTAGTGGCAACTGTTCATCTACAAGTAGGATGCAGTCCATGGTGACAAATATTGTTGTCATATAGACTGTATAAAAGATGGGCACAGCGCTGCGGTCCTAGAAAATGAAACCAGTCAAAGTGCCTTAAAGCTGCTTTCTTTTTAATGGCCACCAGGGGGCAACCCTTGTGGTCACAAAGGGACATTTTCTAAGTTGGTGTCGGCAAAAATGTGAAAACAAAGTATTCATACCAGGCGTTCACAAACCAGTGTGGGACCCACAGTTGGTACATCCAACCTTTATTCCGTTTGCCTGGTGTTGGATGGTTAAAGTTGCAGAACAGCTCAAAGGAATCGGTAAATGTAGCAATAAGTTCGAGACTAGGTGACCAAGGTGAGAGGGTAAATAGTTGAACACTGGGGGGAAAAAAAACCCCAAACAGTCATAGGAGTGAAATTGGCTCTACCAGCTGTGCATGCTGGTGTGTTCATGTATCAGTATGTAAATGGCAAACTGCACGTTTGAGTAATAATCCAGGACTGCTCAATGTCACCACCTTGACGTGCTTATTTAAGGATGTTGGCATTAAACTTGTAGTGCCCTTGTGCTGTGCACTAATGCTCATGCAGCAATGCTAAGGCATGTGAGGTTGAGAAAATGAAAGAACAGCTTTTTCTGTTTTGTGGTTGTTTTTTGGTTTTCCCTCAGTCATGCCTGTGACACTCATTTATCATGACTGATGAACTTCTCATTGGGAATGATAAACCTTTTGTTGTTGTTTTTTTACAAAGTGAATAGTTGCTGAAAGCATAAAGTCCAAATAAGTGACAAGTCTAATCTGGGTTTACATGAGCCATAATCCTGCAGCGTTTTGCCTTGTGGAGTGTAATTGTTGTTTGGTCCTATGAGAGTGGGAGGTTGAGATAAAGCAGTTCAGTTTCTCTTCTCTAGAAAGTCCTGATTTTTTTTTTTTTTTCCTCTTACATTGTTTTGTGTTCAATCAGAAATGATTTAAATTATGTCCTCCAGTTAAATTCATTTTTATTCTCCTTTTATTCTCCTTTGGGTCATGCCTAAAATTCTTAAAGGGTCTAAATGGCCATGTTTGGGAGCGTCTTTGTAAAACTTCCTAAATAATTTCATAAAAAATATTTAGGAAATTATTTTCTAACTGTTCAAGACTCCAGCCTGTAAACTGTAATGAATTCTTTGGATATCCATTATCTTAAAAGTCACACATCATCATGTTTAGGTACCACATGTCCTTTACATCAAAAAGGATTTTAGAAATTCGTACGAGAAGACTGCAAAATAATGAACATGATTAAAATCTTCAAAGTGCCTCAGGTTCATTCGTAAGACATCAGGCATTCCCTGGTTGTTTGTAACCAGTTGGTCATGCTTGACCCCAGATAAGTAAAAAAGTGTTCACATTTAACTGAATTTCTATAATGGTGTTTGGAACACACAAGGATAAATATGTGTTTCAGAAGTTCAAATGTTTAAAACATTTTCAGAAGTGGTTTTTAGAACATAGTTGGACTAGCAGCTTTGCTTTACATCTCAATTACTCTGTCACTCCAGCACTACAATCAGAGAGAAATGCATGCATCTCTACTAACTTGTGATTATTCTGCTGTTTTCATTATTTCAAGTAATAATTTTTGAATTCAAATATAAGAAATAGGATTTGGTAAATGATTGCTTTAAATGTGCCAGAAAAATACATCTAAATCTGTTTTCTTGGCTCAGAATGAGCCAATGGAGGGGGGGGGTGTTCATACCACAAAGGTAGATCTTTTTGGGGGAAACAAAATTATAATATGTTCAATTAAGTTAACAAAATGTGTATATTAAAAAAAACAACTTCATTACATTGTGTGTGTTGAATATTCCTTTGTTTATAGCCTTTTTTGAGGATGCCAAATTTGTAGGGGTTTGCAATTTTTGCATAGATCAGCCATGCAATGAAAAAACTTGATATATAAATCAGTGGCAGCTTCATTCTCTTCATTACTAAATGAAATGTTCTATGTTTTTTTTTTTTCTTTCTTTTTTTTTTTTTTAACTTCAGATCTGGTGACTACATTTACAATCCCATGACATTGAATTGTAATAATTTCTGTTACTCATCAATAACCACATTAATGTTAGCTTTTGCCCTCATTGAACAATGTTATGGTAGCCCTTGTCATCAACTTAAATTATTAAAAAATAAATGACATTAACCTAATTAGACAGACACCATTTTGAAGAGATTACGTATGTGAGAAATTGGTGTTTACCGTGTTGAATGTAGCTTGACATGAGCCATGTCTGTCTGTGGTATGATTGACTTCAGCTTACATGTGTAAAATGGCTTCTTCAGTCTCTTTCTGCATAAACGCACAGCTTAACTCTCGCCTGTCTGTCCTACAGGTACATGGGTATCGGCCTCTCAGCTCAGGGTGTAAACATGAACAGACTCCCTGGTAAGTTGACATATTTTGTGCATTTGTTGCTGCTGTCTTTTGGTGTCTTTATCTGTTATATTCTACACTAGATATGTCTGGGATTTCTGTGGGTGTCATCTTGTCTGAACATAACTACTAGAGATTAGATTTGGATAAACTGGTTGGAGCCGTGACTGAGTCTGTTCATTGTGGTTGTTAGTTTGAGAAAAAAAAGAAAAAAGAAAAACAAGTAATATAAAAAACACAATTCAGATCCTTACGTAGGCTTACTGGGAAATCTTCTATAAGGTCAACAAGGCTTTAACGTAGAGCTGGGCGATAGAACGATAACGATATGTATCGCGATATAACTTTGACTCGATAGAGAAATTAAGCTATCGCGATAGACCTCGCCACTCTTGTCCTCAAAAAAAAAAAAAAAAAAAAAAAGGTCAGCCAATCCAAATTAAGTAGCGCAGAGCCGAACCAATCACAGCCGCAGCATCACGTCGCGTGACTTGTTACGTACAGCACAAGTGCCAAGCCGCACGTGTGTTTGTTTGGGAAGCAGCCAAGCAGCCAGCGGGTAATGGAGCCAGCGCGTAATGGAGGAAATGAGTGTGCCGACTAGAAAAATCAACCGAGCGTGACCGAAGAGAAAACAGATGATGGTTCCAATGCCGGAGAGATTGTCGAACGGAAGAGCCATAGAAGTTCCGTAGTGTGAAGGTATTTCGGCTATTTCAAGTCTGACAAAAAACAGAGTAGCGTGCACTGTAAATTGTGCCGAAAGCAAGTCTGGAAATACAATAAACTGGTGCATGCGTCACACTGTGCGCCACGTTATTGTTTCGGTGAAATGAATTTCTACAATACTGTTAATTCTACTCTCTGCAGTGTTTAAATGCTTACATATACACACAGTTACTGTCCGTCCACACATACGACTCTGTTCTGCTTCTATGCCCCAGCTTTGTTTACTTTTTCCCACCGAGGCTTCTAGACTTGTGATTGGCCAACATTTCTGCACGGTTAGGAATCTAGCGCCACCTGCTGCTTTGGCATGTTCATAGCAGCGTTTTCCTTCATTTCTGCCTTTGTGTGGACGGGATTATTTTTTAAAACGAAAACGGAAAATCTCCGTTTTCAAAGATACCCGTGTACGTGTGGACGTAGCCTCAGTCTCTGACTGGAAGCGCTAATTCGTCATTCGGCTTTTGTCAGACTAAAGTAACTGTTAAAACTGTTTGAAAAGCTCAGCTATACAACAAGGAGAGATTGAGAATTTCCTTTTAGTTCTCAGTTTATTTGATATTGACAAAAGTTAGTCAGTTTTGTCTGTTCTTCTGTAAAACAAACTAAGATTTATTTTTAGAATTAATATTTTGTTTCTAAGTGGAATTGACAATTTAGTCTGTTTTGTTTGTTCTATTTTGAAACTTAAACGCTTTAGTGGCTGCCTTTTGTGTAGTTTGCAATATTTGCCTTTATTTATCTGAAAAAGTCTCATGTTCCTTAACTCATTCACTGCCAGCCATTGGCAGTGAATGAGTTAAACCCATTGACTCATTCACTGCCATTGACGGCTATAGACGTCAATGGCAGTGAATGAGTTAAGTACATCTACCCTGTTGAACTTATTATGGGAAATAAATATTTAAATAAAAACAAGCTGCTGATTATTTCACATTTTACTTGTGAGCAACGGCACATTTAAATCTTACAAATATAGTTATTTGGCTTATATCGTGATAGATATCGTTATCGCCTGAAATGAAAAAAACATATCGTGATATGAAAAAATCTCATATCGCCCAGCTCTACTTTAACGTTTTAGTCAACCTGTTTTAGGATTATGTTGCTATACAAAGGCTTATAGAAAAATGAAATAAAATTGAAATTGGTTGCAACCAGCATGGAAAAATTGAAGCTAAGTTCATATGTTGAGAATTGATACCTGTCAGGACAAGCCAAAGGGTTTATATCCAGAGATCTCAGTAATGTGTTGTGTAGCTCTTGAGTGAGGAGCAAGGATGAATACTCTACTGAGCTTTTATGTATAGTTCAGGCCAAGGTGTTGTGTCGGCATATCGAAAGTGGCTAAATGAAGATTTCTCGTTAGTTTGCTCATAGTGGCCTAAAGCATCTTAACTTTGATGAAACTGCCAAAAAGGATGTCATAAGAAATAAGTCTGTTAACTAATTATTTAAAAGCTCATAAATTATACAAAAGCAGATATTACCAACATAAACACCAGCCTATGAATAAACACGATCAGTAGCTGAAATTTTTATTTTATATTTGTAATTATTTATTCATATAAATATATTTTTCCTGTGAGGCTGTGGAGGACATGTTGCCCCCCCCCCCCCCCCCCCTCGCTAACCTCACAGTTTTCTGCGAAGCACAGGCCTCTGGTGGGTGGAAAGTTTAAGATTATCACTGTGTAATCAGTATATCCTAAGGTGATGTTTGACCTTTGTCATGCTCCCTTCCAGTATTTTTTTTTTTTCGTTGTCTGTTGATTACACAAGTGTTGTGCTTAAAAGCATTCTCAGTGTATGCACTCAATCATTAACTCGTATCCATGATTGTTGGAACAAGAACTTTTTTTTAAACACTTGTGCAATTAGGTGTAATAAAGTTGTTGTTTTGGATTTTTTTTGAGCTGCTTCAATGTTTTAGTGAAGTCAGAAACCAACACATGAGGTAGTGAATGTTGATGGTACAATAAAATGTCATGAATATCATCATTAATTGGACGCTGCAGACGTCAACCCTACGCTCCCCTGAGGTTATCAGGCCAAACAGGACCCCAGATACCCCACCACCAGTTTGAAAGCTGGACCCACCCAGGAGCTCCAGTCTCTTCACACAAAGATAACAGCAGGCCTAGTGCCAACCGCACAGTCTCAGCTGATGGATAGATGCTAATGAAAACTCAGTAATAGCTAGGTTTCATTTGACGTAGACGTGACGTCGACGTAAAGCGCGAAATTTGACTGGCGGTCGGAAGTGAAAAAGATAAGCGCAAAATCACAGACAGACAGTACGCAAAATGCCTATGTCCTGTTGTGTTTACGGATGCTCCAGTAGGTCGACCAGAGAAACTGATAAACGGTATTTTAGGGTACCAAAAATAGCCCAACGAAGAGGAGAAAAATGGAAAATTCTAACCGAAAAACGTAGGAAAAAATGGATTTTAAATTTACGTTTACAGTCGGGAGGAGCAGAGTCTGCCAATGCCCGTGTCTGCAGCGACCACTTCGTCAGAGGTAATGTTATGTTTGCAAACGAACTTATTAGCATTAGGTTGTCGTTAAATTCTCGTTTACTTAGTGCTTTTAAGTTAGTAGTCTAATATTGACTTGATTGGGACTATAGGCTGCCCAAGTGCTTTGGATGACGAAGAGTCGGAGGACTGGGCTCCGACGGTCAATCTCGGCTACGAACGAAAACCCAGATCGGAATCAGTTCTCAAACGAGAGAAAAGAATGAAGCTTAAGGCAGAACAGCATCGATGTGCAGAGGCGATTTTGGATATGCAACAGACGGCTGAGAGCCCGGATTTGAGCCTAGTGACAGTGGAGAACAGGCTACTAACCCTGCCATACAATTGCAATGAGCTGCAATCACTTCTCCATCCTCCTTTGCAATTACCCAAGTCTTCAGAGGTGTCTCGTTAGACCGCTGAGAATGGTTTACCTTGAAACAAACAACTGTCACTCTAACGAAGTCCTAAGGATGTGGCATGTTTGTTGACGTTAAAGCCGCTACCGCTAACTGTTAGCGTGTTTAAGATAAAGCAATATAAGAACAAACACTCACCCTTGCAAACACCAAACTGTATCCATCACGGAGACGTTTTGTTCCAAGGTTGTGGACCCACCCGCTGACAAAAAAATTGTACGCCTCCAGACTCTTGAAAGCTTTCATTTGCTGCCTAGTGTAGTAAGAAGTCTGGAGGACCAAGTAGTTGGTGATATCCACAGCCTCGATAGTAGGCAAATCCTTTACTTCTGTGGTGTATTCGGACATTTTCAAAGAATACGGATCACGTCCGATATATTTTTTAACTATCTGTTTATATCTCTCCCGAGAAACGGGGTCTAAAGTTGCACAATAGCTGCTCTCCTGACTCTCCACAGTGTCCTCCATGTTTACTTCCGCCCTCCACTCAAAAATCGCGCTGCCTCCGCACGTCATCAGAACCACGTGACCGCAACCCAACTATTGTGAAGAACTGATGCCAGAGTGCTGCTGAGTTGAGTACTGTCCTGCAGTGATGACTGTGGAAACGGCAGGATTAATCCTGCTGCTCGACAGTAACTCACTGGATCCTGCCACATGGTTTCTAATGTTAAAACAGCCCCAAAGTCCTGTGTGCTGCAGCAAAGGCTGCATCCCCTTAAGTCTCCCTGAGAAACAAGTACTGTGCAAACACAGAGTACTCCAGGTTTTAATACACACAGGTATTCTGTTCACATTAAACCTTTGCTCATCAGTAATTTTCTTTCTTCCATTTTATGCTCAATACAAAAAAATATTTATTTTCAGTGAAATAAGGGGCATCACATCAAAAATGGCCTGCAGTCTGCAGAAGGTTAAACAAAACAAAGAATTGAAGGTTAAAAATGCCACACAAAAATCTCCCAATTCTGGGAGTACATCCAGTTTTCTGGAAGAAACTGAATGAGCTATGTCTTTCTGCAGTCAGCATGAAAGCAACAGCAAGCTGTTCCACTGATTGAGAATACCGATTCCCCAGGTTCAGTTCTCATAGTGTCCTTGAGCAAGGCATTGAATCTTGCAGGTTTGTGCTTGCTGGCTCACGGTACAGGGCTGTGGGTGAAGGTGTGGACACATACATCTGCCTTTTTTCTGTTTTAAGTGAGGATATTTCAGCTCTACTGCTCTCAGCACTGTGTGATTCTTGATCCAGGTCATGATATTACACCAGCGTTTACTGAAGCGTTGGAATTATGACGTCACATGTCTATTTTTAGACTTAACATGCGAATTTCTGGCCTAATAAAGTTTGGTGATAGGGAAATGTCTGTAAATACTCACAAATGTTAGAGTTGGGTTTAACTTTCAGCAGATACGAAACAGCTTGGTCCAGCTATTTTGTTGTTTGACAGCTTTTATTTCATGTCTTATTTGAGGAAATCTAATAATTAGATTAAAAAAAAGAGTCAGCACTCAGAGAATCCCACTTGAAATCTGGGAGAACGCTGCCAAAGCAAAGATGAAAATCCTTTTATGACCATATTTTAGGGCATGTATTTAAATCAGACTTTACTGATGATTCTACACGTGTGACCATTAATATTGAAGTGTAATTTAAATAACACTTCGTAAATATGTTCCCAGAGGGATTTTAAGATTGCTGCTGAGTGGCAAGATTACTTCATAAAGGTTTTGACGCTGCCTCTCCGGTTTAATCACACTGCGTTCGAACCATTTTGGCGGCCTGCTCACAGCACTGTTGTCCTCCTCAGTAGCGTAGCTTTTGGTGTGATTTGTCACAAAACAAATTTTGAAAACATTATGTTGTGTTTTTTGATCTCCCGTGTCATCAGTGCCAGTATGCTTCTAGTTCAGTCATATTTACAATACTTATAGGGGCCACATTGTACTTCTGACCCTAGAGCTGAGTAATTTAAACTGACGTATTGCTTTAGGTTTTCTAAAAACAAATAAATAAGTAAATAAATACTGACATGTAGCACATGTAGGAGGAGCTCACTGTTTGTAACGCTGGCCCTTGGTGACAGGTAAAAGCTACAAAATGTGAGGAGGTGTGTGTAAAGTTGTGTATAGGCTTTGCCTATAACTAACCCACAACTGTGTTCAACCATAAGAAGTTTCTCTGTGTGAATAATCAGCTGCAAAGTATATCATTATTTTACAGCACTGTACCTTTTAATGTGGGTTTGTAGGAATATTCATATTGTGAGACTGACCATTATCATTCAGCCCTCCTATGGGCTGTGTGTGTCTGTCCGTGTTTGTCTTTGTGTTTCTGAGTCTGAGATTCAAACAATTGCTGCGTTTTAACACTTTTTCACCTCATGTTCTCACACTTTTCATTTGCATCGCTGCAGGTTGGGACAAGCACTCTTATGGTTACCATGGAGATGACGGCCACTCCTTCTGCTCGTCTGGCACCGGGCAACCTTATGGACCCACGTTTACAACAGGCGATGTGATTGGCTGCTGTGTTAACCTCATCAACAACACCTGCTTCTACACAAAGAATGGCCACAGCCTAGGTACAGAAAATAATACCCAATAATGCTGCCATGCAGTGGTCTGTGTATTAAGTTGCAGAAGGACTGCAGTGTTTCCAATATATTTTTTATCAATGTTTAAACAGAGATGGCATTTCTCTCAATAAGAGAGAGATGAGTAACAGTTTTGTTTTTTTAAATAAATAGTTGGCAATCGCGCTTGTCCACTATATTTTTCCCACTGCTTGCCCACTTGTGTTTTGAAAGTTCAATTGCTGCTAACCAGTTAGCTCCAGCTCTTCCTGTCTTATCTTTCCCCTAATGGCTGGCTCACTGGCCAGGTTTTTGTTGGACTGTAATATTATTCCCCTCCTTCCCCAAAAGGATCTCAGCCTGCAGCACCTTGAACTGCAGCTTTTGAAAGTAGTCTTGCTTCTGTCCTGTCGCGCTACTGTAAGCTGGATGGTTACTCTGACCAGAAGCTGCGGTAGATGGAGGATTGGCTCACTTATGTCCCTTTTATACCCCGCTCACCAAAGCTTTGTAGTTGGAGACTTCCAAAGGAACTTTGATTACATTTGTGTAGTTATTTATTTCTCACAAAGGGATTGGAAAATTTAATATTTTCTGAGGAGAAACTTTGCCATGATGTAAGCTCATTTTACAAACACGGCTGTAATAGTTTCACAGAAGTTGTTACTGAGCCAAACACAAAACAAGAGGCCACTGCAGCAAGTCCAGCTTGTGATATATTGCTTTTTTTTTTTTTTTTTTTTTTTAAAGTTTTGCATGTTTCTATGAATTGTCTTGTTGTTGTTGTTGTTGTTTTAAATAATCATTCTTTGTTAATTAAATGTCTCTGATGTTTTTTGCTCTTTTTTTGTTTTAAATTATTTTTTCCACTTTACTGCACAGCAAAGAAATGTTACAAAGCTCGATAGTAAAAGCAATGTAAACATATATTTATATGTATGTATGTTCTTCATAATATAAGCATCCAGCAAATCTGTCAAAAAGCTTTTAATGTGAAGGCTTTGCAATACTTTGTATAATTTAAAAATTACATCAAATTTGTATTTTTTAGATAATGCTTTAGTGATAATTTCCTTCATGATTAGAAGACCGGGTTCACAGTTAAATCTGTTGGGGAGACGGTCTTTCTCGCTTATGTGACATTTATGAACTGCAGCAAGATGACCGTAACCAGATTACCTCAGCACATGTAAACACACGAACTGTGGCCTCACGCTGTGTGCAGAAATGGAAAGTACTCTTGTTCTTCATGCTGACTGTTTCTCTCTTCCTCTGCAGGTATTGCCTTCACAGACCTACCAGTAAGTACTGAGATTTTCTTCACTCTTTGTTGTAAAGTAATCTTTTCCATAATTAGCACAGCTGTAGGAGATGATGCTATTTATGGAAATTAAATGTGTCATTTCCTGCAGAATGTCCACTGCAGTCAAAATGTTTAATCATGCAAAATGGATTAGAGGCTGGAAAACTCGGGAGCTCCGAACACACCGTCAGCTTTTCTCAAACACTGTCAAACTGGAAGGCCTTTCTTCTTCTGTCACATCTGTAGTGATTGTGGTGTCTGTGTAACCTTTGGCTAAAGTTTCTTTGGCTTTATCCAACCATAAACAGACACTTGAATGTTCTCTATTAAGAATTTATTATGTGTTTAAAGCAAATGAAGTGTACTTTCTGTATTTACGTTATGAAGTTCAGAGGTTCACATTTATTAGGAGGCTTTAACTCAAAGTTGTCAGGTGTTTGACACAGTAAACTGCTTTATATAACACTTTTTGTACTATGGTTTCATTTATTTTTCCACAAATGGATGAACAGAGTTACATTAGTAAAGCATCTAGTGCAGGTTGTAGGCCTTGAAATGTGGGGGAGAAAAGTAGAACGTAGAAAAATTGAAAAACGGCAAAACAAAGCACAGTTTTTAAAAAATTATATAAATTGATATTAGCAGGAATATCTTTACTGTGTATAAAATGCTTCTTATGTGGCACTGATTTCATTATCTAATTATTTTATTGGTTGGACCAATAAAATTAAATGGAAGACTCCTAAATTTAAATCTCAGGGACGTCTCTCAAAGTAGAAAGAAGCTTTTTAAAACAAAGTCAGCAAACTTTATAAGCTGTGTTTTTTGTTTGTTTGTTTTTGTTTTTTTTCCCTCACAGAGTTCACTCCTGGTGACAGTTAATTTGATAATGCTTCAAAGTAGCTGCTTAATAAATGTCTGAAGAAAGTATTTATAAAAATAAAAAAATGTTTCTTTTAAGCTGCTGTAAACTTGCTGTTTGATCCAGATCTTCCATCAGAGTCATGTTGACACATTTTCCACTTTCATTTAGTGGGGAAAACAGCTTGAAAGTTTAAAAACTATTTACAGTGTATGAGCCAAATGCTCATGCTTCTTTTTTGTTTTAAAGGGGGTTTGTTTTTGTTTTTTTTCTACTATTTGCTGTGTATTGTGTCAGACAGAGGAGATAACTGTAATATTGCTATCTCAGGCACACAGCTGTGAGCACAGAAGCCCCAACCTCCTGCTGTTTAAAACTTCCGTTTGTAAGCAGCAGCGAACCACAAATGGTTTGCCCCAAAGGGGGAGGAGCTAAAATGTTTTGTTGCTTTTGTTTTGTTTGTTTTGCCTAAGGAGCTGCACCAAGAACGTCCAACAGTATGGAGCTAGACTTGAGAATAATGGCCTACTTTTTCAAATGGAACCAGAGTTTTGAGTACTCCTTTGTTTCTTAACAAGGCGACACGGTCAGCTCCTATTCTTCGTTATGTGAACGACTCCCACACCCACTGGGTCTTGATTCCAGTGGGATTCATGCATACGTTACCAAAGTTGGGATGTTTAGGGAGACACTTGTTGCTTGGTTGGTAGCAAATGAAAACGGGTGCCGGCTGTTATTGAAGAAGAAAAATAAGAGTCTTAGCTAAAACAATAATCCATTGAGCAGCCAAACAGACTTGGATGTGAGCCAGACATTCATGTTCCTCCAGAGCTGTGCAGTGAAGTGCGTCACCTCGACGCAGCTGACCTTTCTGGTTATTGAACCATGACAAAGACAACTGTGAGAGACACACACAGCTTTGTACTGCTGTTCTTATGTGGGCTGTTATCAGCGGTGTTATTCCCAACTCCTAGCCTAAATCTAACTCTAAAAAAGTTTAGTGTTTTGTAAAGTTTTTGTTGTTTGTCTTTCTTTTTTTTTACATTTTGGTATTTCGGTATTAATTTATTTTAAGGACACTTGCAGCCATCCAAACACAACACGGTGAATGTGCCTTTCCACCAGTCACCACTGCCTCTGATTAAACCAGAGCTCTGGTGATTGGTAGAATAGTAGAACAATACATCCAGATATGCAAATCTTAAGTGTTTTTCATTTAGCTCTGTCTGATTACTGTCTGTCAAATCAGGGATTTATATTTAAAAAAAAAAAAAAAAAAAAAAAAAAAACTTTTTAAAACAGTCTTTGTTGCAAAGTCAGCAAACCTTTCAGTGGCTTTTTATCACAGATTCTGTACTTGCAGTTTTTATGGCTGTGTGATAAGTGAAATTTAACTCTGGTGCTGCTTCAAAATAAGTGCCCAGAGACATTTTAAAATGCCAGCTGAGTGAGACTTGTTTCTGGAAAGGCTTTGGCTGTAGTAATTGAGCTTCATTGCTTTCAGTGCTCCCGTACTTTCTACTTTTTATTCACCAGTACTCATGTATAGTGCTGTTGCTCATTAAATCATAATCAGAAATCATACAACAATTTGGATTATGTCGTGTTGGAGTGTAGAGTCCTCCTTGTTTAACATCAGTAGTTTTCCAAAACTGTGTATTAGGGAGCTGCACTGTTAGCACGTGGGATTGCTGTTTCCTTGGTCTGAAAAACAAATGAGGTTTTTAATGAAGTTACAGGTAACAACAGGAATAAGCTGAAAAATAAAATGAGAACTGCTGTTTAGTTTGGGTAGTATATTGGTAGATGTTGCCATAAGATATGCTCCATAGCATCAAATGAGTATTGAACAGCAGTCAAAGATGATCGGCAGAAAATAAACACAGCAACCTTTCAATGACCGAACCCAGTTATATTATAATTAAATCATATTAATTGTTCCCCTTCACAGTTCAATATGCTTCAAATTGTAAGACAAAGAGTACCCACCAGTATTCCTTTATTATTTATGTCTTCAGTTGAAATTAATTTGCTCTAGGCTGAGTGCAGTACGTGGGACAGAGTCGATAAACAGGACTATGAAGTACTAGTAATGTATTGGAGGACAAACTAAAATTAAAAAAAAAAAATCATAAAATGAAGTGAAATGCACAATAATCAAAAAGATCTTTGCTGGGTTGTTGACTGACAACATTTTTTTAGTTCTGTCTATAAAGCAAAATTAATCAAAAGTCAAGTATTTGGAAGTGTCATCAATTCTGATGAAGTCAGTTCAGCAATCAGCTGATAGTCATATTATGGTCAGTGAGTGCGATAAGGCCCCCCCCCCCCCCTTTTTTTTTTTTTTAAACGACGCTGTGAAAACAGGCTGAGCTCTCTGTTCAGAAGATGCACTGTCAGCATCCTACCACGTATGAGCTTTGTCAGCTACTAAAATCACATTTTAAGGCGTAATTGCAGACAAAAGCTTATTTCCTGAGATTTTCCGTTTTCCTGTTTTTACCCTTCATTGTTTCTTCCTGTTTTGATTAATTGTCCAGATTGCATTCCAGACTCCGTTTCCTCTATCACTCTTACCTCTCTTTATCGCTCCCTGCTGCAGCCTAACTTGTACCCGACCGTGGGCCTTCAGACTCCAGGGGAGGTGGTGGATGCAAACTTCGGGCAGCACCCATTCGTGTTTGACATTGAAGACTACATGAGAGAATGGAGGACAAAAATTCAGGCCCAGATTGACCGCTTCCCCATCGGAGAGCGCGAGGGCGAGTGGCAGTCCATGATCCAGAAGTAAGAGAGTTAGAAGGCTCAAATTATTTGCATGTAGTTTAAGCTAAGTACATTTATTTTATTTTATTTTTTTAACTGTGGAATATTAGACTTGCCATGCTTTGTTCACTTATGATGTCTGCCCAGTGATAAGGTGCCACGAGGATGACTTCTTAGGTTAAGAATAACCTAGAAATTGACTTCAGTCTGCTTCCCTCAGGAAAAAAAAATAGCTGCGAAAATTGTGGAAAACGAACTTTGCAGGAAATGAAAGATTTTGATATGTCCATTTTTAAAAAGCTGTTTTTTATTTTATTTTTTTATTTTGTATTTTTTCAGCCAGATGGTCTCCAAATAGATGTCCCTATTATGATTTCAGAAGTTTAAGTACAAGTAGGAGAAGTGAAAAGTTAATCTGTGGATATGTTTCCTATACCAAAGCTTTATCCATGTGATGTTACCACCACGTGGCTCCTAACGTGTGAGTGAGCCATGCTGAATGTTCCTGACATCTTCCACACATGAGAGCAAAAGGGGACTAACCTGACCTATTTAAGGCTCATGAGGAACAGTGTTATAATGTTCAGTTTCTTTGTTGTACACGATTGTCAAATCTCAAATTTTATCTGCAAATTTAACAATTTTATCAGGATACAGAATAGCAAGTCTTAATCAACAAATTTAATATCTGATACAAGTGATGATTTTATAGCCCACTGAAATAAAGACCATTTTGTTTAGCACAATCTTACTGGTTTGCTTATTAAAATCCATACATGCTTATGAATGTGTGGATTAAAGGACTTTCATGGTTAAGTACATTTATGTACAGATTTGACATCATATTTGGCACTTTAACTCTCACTTCTGCTTAACTGCTTGATGTAATGTGGCAGAGCTAGTTGTAGCAGACATGGAAAACCATACGGAGAGTTATTACCATCATTACTCCACATTTCACAGCTGATTGGATTTTAACTAGACCATAAATGGTTGAAAGTGCTGGTTGTTTCAGTAGTACCAGCGGCATATTGACCAGATGGAGGAAAAGGGAGTACTTGACTTTGTGACCTCAAGGTATTCTTCTGCATAAAACCAGCTGCCTGCTTCTCCTAAGTTAACGCCTTTGCAGGGTCTAAGTACTGGCTAGTTTTATGCACTTAAACACACACTGTTACACACTGTTGTTTCACAGATAAAGTTAATAAATAAATAAATGTTGTAACATAAAACAACTCTTACTTCTGTTTTCCTGTTCAGCTAGCGATGTTGGTGTGGGTGCATGAATTACTTGTTCTAAGTATAAAGTTCCTCTTGGTTCAAATGGGTGTGAAAGTGTGTGTTTTACAAGTTGTATAGTCGCAGTTAACTGCTTATCTACTGACAGAGTTATGGTGACTGCAGTAGGTCTCACACGGTGTTCATGTCACACAGACACACACTCAGGCTTGTTATCTGACTGTTTTAGCAGTACAATCATTTACTAATTCATGCTTACATGAACAGGAGACAGCTGACCAGAAATTTACATTCATGTTGGATCCAGAGCTTTTGATCAGTTATTGTAGACTGAACAGTGTTCATCTTGTATTGGCTAAATGAAAAAGTCTTAGAAGGATGCTGTAGGTGACAGGACTACTACTAACATGAAGAGCATCAAGGCCCAGATGGATTGTTCCTCACCGAAGAGCTGGAGCTGTGATTCAGAAGGGAAAGATGCAGGGCTTGGTTTCCCTTCAAGCTGTGGCCTGGCAGGATTAGCTCTCTGTTGCTATGATTACTTGTCCTGAATGGATTTAAACTCCATTTGATGGGGATTGGAGTTGGGGGTGGGAGTGAATAAAGGGACTTATTGCCTTTATCCAGATGTCGCCTCACAGGCAGGAATAGAACCAAGAAGTTTCTGATCTTACACCAGTGCAGTGTATTGTCTCTGTGGAACAATGGTAGCATGATGATCAGCCGGTGAGAGTGGCATTATCTCGTCATATAACGGCCTGAAGCATGAAGTTTGGTTTAGCTCTGCTGCACTGAGGGAACTCGTCATCGACATAGTAATGGGGTGTTTGGGTTTAGCCGTGCCTCTAATTTGATTAATGAAAAGTCAGACACATACACTCAAAAAACATACCATGCTCATATTCATCTGCATATTTTTATTCTTGAACTCTGCCAGAGTAGCTTTGCATTATTCACATTTCAAAATAATCCTTATGTATATTATCCTGGTCCTTGCGGTAGCACCTGGAAACTTTCTATTGTCTGCCCTGGATAAACAGAATTTGAGCAGTAGCTGAGCGTGGCTTCTGTGCCTCAGATGAGCACATAAGGATGTCCCCCGCGGGTTACCTTTAAAGGGTCATTCTGGCTAATAAGACTTAAGTGTTTGTAATTTCAAGTTAGTCTTTCAGGTTTGTGGACATTAGAGAAGTAAAGAGTGATCAGATGAAGAAAGCGGAAAGGCCAACAGCTGAACACACTCGGAAGTGAAAAGAAAAGAAATATGAACTGACTTTCATTTGCGAGGCACGGTGTACAGACAGACTTCCTGTTTTAACTTGACACCCTCCCCTCACCCTTGCCACAATGGTGTGCCCACAGCCCACAGTTTTCCTGCGCAGTGAGGGATTGTGACTGATTGTGACTATACCACAAAAGGATCATTTTATTTCCTAGGCTGAGTTATTAACTTGGTGAGCAAAATTGTGACATAATAGAAAGAACGGATCAGAGAAAGCTACACAAATGAGACCAGCGTAGAGTTGAAGTTGTGTCTTGACAGTGAAAACGACAAAACAAACTCAACTTTAGTTTTGTATATAGTAGCTGTTTCAGCTTGAGACTGTCAGCAGACTCTGTTATGCTATTGCTGTGGTCCAAGTTCTGAAATACAAGCAGTTCAAGAGAAATTTGTGTGTAGTGGTGCTGTAGAAATTTGGGTGTAATCAGGCCAAAAATAAAACCTGCTTTATCTCACTTGTTGTGGTACATCCCTGTTCAAAATCAACTCAGTCGAACCAGTTTTTTTTTTTCTGTCCTGACAGAAAAGTTCAATTAATGTTACTTCTGCTGAGGCAACATTAACAAATAATGAAAGCAATAAAAACAATAAAAGCAGTGCTATTGTAGAAAATCTGCTTCTGCTTTGTCTGATCAGTGTATTTTGGTTTTTGTTGTCTCATCAGGATGGTGGCTTCTTACCTGGTGCACCACAGCTATTGCGCCACAGCTGAAGCCTTCGCCAAATCCACCGATCAGGCCGTGCATGAGGAGCTGGCCTCCATCAAAAACCGGCAGAGTGAGTGCTCCTATATTTCTATATCTATTTCTTACTCCCCATTTTTAAAGTTGACACTGTGCTGTTTTTGTAGATTTAAAAATCATAAAGGAAACAAAGTGGTTGGTATGGTTTCTCTCTGCGAGACGCAGTCAGCCAGCATATGTTGATTTCTAATACTCTACAGTATACAGTTCTTGAATTTAAACATCAGTGTATATGATATACACATTTTCCCCATACAAACTGTACTTGAACAGGAGCCTGATCATCAGAAACCATAAGGGAGAAGTGACACAGTAACATTGGGTCGTTATAGGGCTTTTCTTTTTTGTTTTGTTTTTTTCAAAGATGCAACAATGTATCTGAGTGCAACTACAGGCAGAGTAAAGCTAATGGAGCCCATCATAAAAAAGATGTTGGGATGACCCTCCCTTCTTACTGGAGGTGGAGGTTGTTAACGGTAGCATTCAAAACCTTCATGTGTGATTTCACTGTTGGTTTGTAGAGATCCAGAAGCTGGTGTTGTCGGGTAGAATGGGTGAAGCCATTGAGACCACCCAGCAGCTGTACCCCAACCTCTTGGAGAGGAACCCAGACCTTCTCTTCATGCTCAAGTAAGAACATGGTTGTATATAAAATGTATGTTTTACATGTTACACTTGTTTTATTTGTTTTATTTAGATGGATAACATTATTGGAAAAGTTAACAAAGCCATAATCTAAACCCTTTTATCTGTCACGCACCCTCACACAGCCTCACTATAGACAGTGAGTTATTCAATAATTATATTTAAAGGAAAGGGGATAAGATATCCCTTAAGATACGATAAGATTTCCTGCATTGCTTTGAAAATGGCTTCGCTCACTGCCCAACTTGGATGGAATCAAACATTCTGCCCTTTTTTAAATTCTCTAAGCTGAACGACTACTCTCTTTCACATATGTAGCTCTATACTTAAATACCAAGTTAAGTACTTTTTTAAAATTTGTCCTCCTGTCTTTACATCCCTTTCTTTATTTCCTCTATTTCCATCTGTTGTTGCTCTGTGTGCTTTTTCACCTTATTCCACCTCTTTATTTTCATACCATCCTTCCTAACCCTTCTGTTTTCCCCCCTTTTAATCTTTCCTCACCTCTTTCCATCTTTCCCCAGGGTGAGACAGTTCATAGAGATGGTGAACGGGACAGACAGCGAGGTGAGATGTCTGGGAGGTCGCAGCCCAAAGTCTCAGGACAGTTACCCCGGGTCACCCCGGCCCTTCAGCAGCCCCAGCCACAAAGCCAGCAGCTCCCAGCCCTACCTCACAGGTGCAGTCCAACATTATTCACATCATCCACAGTGTGAAAACTTCACTTATCTTTGGGGGGAAAAGAGGCCAGAGGCAAATAAAAGGGGAAAAAAATATTTCTTTCTTTCCCTGACCTGAGCACAAATATACATCAGCTTACAGACACCATCTCTACACCCATGTTTGAATCTGTGTCTGCAGCACAAACTAAAGCCCACCACATTTTTTTCATCTTGAATGACACAGATGTTCCTCTAAAAGCAAGGTGCAACAAAAATACAAAACAGTGTTTATATTACTATTTAATAGAAAAGAGTGGATCTCCTGAACCAGTTGTGAGTTGCTCTGCCGTACCTGGAGACCAGCTGATCACTTTCAGCTGTATCTCATTAGCATGTGTGGCAACTGACTTGTCTCTTCAGGAGCGTTAACTACACATTGCCGTGGTGTGATTGTTTCTTATGCCCTTTAAGCATCTGAAGCAGCATAAATACCTCATTGATTTTTCAATGAAATAAAATGGGATGGGTAACAGGCTGTGAATGCATTTCTCTTCTTTGTAATGGTGAAGCCAATAAACTGCCAGTGAAGCCTTTTTCTCCCTCTCTCCCTTTTTCTTCTTTTTTTAGTTGCAGTAATAAATGTTAAATATTTATAATTTATTGGCTCCAACTCAACACATTCTGCTCACATTTGCCGGCAGCATTTGTGCAAAGCACACAATAAAAAACTGAACAAATGACTATTAAGTTAGTTAGTGCTGTGGAGCTCTTTAATGACAAGATAAGGGGTGAAATACTATATAAAATTAGACTATTGGCTTTCTGTTTTTGTTTTTTACAGCTTTGTCCTGTCACTTTATATTGTGACTTGTTAGAGAGAGTGATACAAGATCATGTAAACTTTTGCTATTGTGGAGAAGATGTTTCACAATTAAAAAAACTGTAGTTTAATGTGAGTGTCAATTCTATAAATGCTATAAACAGTTTAGCGCAACTTATCCATAGATAAGATAAGGAAGGAGTGATGAATGATTTAAATGTATGCACGCACGCACGCACGCACGCACGCACGCACGCACGCACGCACGCACGCACACACACACACACACACACAGAGTAGATCTAAATTTTCAGATCAGAGCATTAGGATTTTTCAGTCATTGTTTGTTTCGTTATTATTCAACAAAACATCTTATTTGTTGCTTTGTTTTGTCATTCTTCTGTATGTTTTAAATACAGTTATTGTAGTTTTGTATATGTAATGTATTTTCATAAAAGTGAATTACTGTCATTTGTTATGCATGTAAAAACCAAACTATGGGTAGTGGTTGGAAATCAGCTGCGAGCGAGCACATCAGAATGGATGCGTTACTTCTATTGTGTTTAGTAATTGGAGTTTTGTCTGTCACTTTAAGAACATTTGAAATCATTTCAAATATGTCAAACTTATTTGCAGGGTTTGACAGCAACTGCTGTAATGGTGTGACGTCTAATAAGAGCCACAGCTCCTCCCCTCACAGTCATAAGCCCTGCCCCCCGGGCTCTGGCTCCACTCTCCCAGCATCCGACATCAGCCTCAATGGGAGTCGCAGCCAACAGCCGATAACCAGGTATGGAAACAAAGCACTCACACAGCAGTAAAAGCTGGAGGCGTTTATTTGGTTTTGAGTTTTTTTTAACTAGCATATCTTTACAATTTGACTTTAAAAGATGTAAATTTCATCATGTGACCTTAACTTTTCCTCCATCCCCCCCAAATTATTTTCATCTAAACTAGTTAACAGTAAATTTAGACTTTTAATCAAAATAAGCCAGCATCACTTTATAACAATCATTTATCCATTTTCTTATTCACAGTTGAACAATTATGAATTCATTATTAAACCATGTAGTGGGACACATTACATCAGTATGCAATATAATTATGTATTTGTTAATTTCCAAATGTTATTGTCATTAGTGAGTCTGTCCTCGTTCTCAGGGGTTCAAGTACTGCTGTTAGGTCAAAGCTGCCGGCGTCTCAGAGGTATACGTAAAGCGTCTGTTGGTCCTGTGAGCCACGTGTCATGGCATCCAAACCACAACCTTTTACTAAGGCTAGCCTGACGCCTAGTAATATGAAACTAAACTGCATGTGAAACTAAACAAACTACAGTTTTCACATTCACTCCTCCGCCTGCTTGCTCACAAAATCTTTAAGACAAGAACTATAAAAATCAAATTTTACAAGGGCTTCAAAATATTTAGATGTACTAAAATATTTATTCAGTATTTATTTAACCATTGTTGTTAAACATTATCTGCCCACATAATGTTCATAGATGGTTCAAACTAGACATTAAAATGAATATAATGAATAAGTAATTTGGTAAGTAATTGTCTTAGTAATTTGGTTTCCAGCTTTCATTGAGGAGAAATTTCTTCCCTTGAACTTTCTGTGATGTGATTGGATAATTTACCAGATTCAACAATCTATCAGAAACATGTGCCTTTACACTTCAGACAGTTATTTTTATTGATGCTGGTTACTATTTGTCATTTTTGGTTATGGTTATTGGTTATTTTTAATATTCTACGCTCCACTCAACAGACAGGAGTTGTTTGTTACCTCCTTGTCGAACTAATCTAATGCAGAGGACAGGGCAGTGTAGACTAATGGCGACACGAAATTCACTTCCACAGTTTTTGAACTTGGGAATAAACCCAACAACTTAGATAGGTCTAGGTCTGAGACGTTTTATGTGATGAGGATGTTGGTCCCTAGGGATAGGAGTTACTTTAAAAAAGTAAAAATGAGCTATGGTGAATCCTATAGATGTTTAATGTAGCGCTGTTAGTATTAATTGTGTTGTTCTGATGTTTATGAGCCTTGTTAGAACTAAAGATGGAAATCGTGTCCGTCCTGTAATGGTTGCATTAATGCTGAAAACTTGCGTAGACAGAAATCACTCAGGAAGCCATAAAAATATCGATAAATAATCAATTTTAAATAGAAGCTGTGCTGGCAGTGATTTTAAATCAGAGCAGTATAATATTAGTGCCTCCAGTGGTGTGTTAATGCATTCACTTGGCAAGCAAAAGGTTGCTGGTTGGATTCCAGCCAAAAGTAGCTTCTACAAATCCAAACAGTATCCACCTGTAGAAGCTGCTGACAGTTTCTTGTGTCTTCTCTCAGTAATGATGTGGATATGGAGGTCGATCACTTCACCAACGGAGTGACAGAATCGTCTTCCAATGGTTTTCTCAACGGCACCTCCAAACACACCACGGAGCCTGACGACTGTGACGCAGACATGGGTGAGCAGAGCGTGTGGAGACATAAGAAACTTGATCTGAGACTTTGGATGTTGCGTTATCTAGCAGCTTCTTTCTAGCAGCCTTTTTCTTCTTCAAGATGTCATGCACACATTGTGCGTGTCACGCAGCCTTAAAAACACTTTTCTTTTCATTTTGAATTGACTCTACAGAGGTGGAGTCGGCACAGTCTAAGAGGCAGCTGTGCGGCGGAAGCCAGGCAGCCATCGAGAGAATGATCCATTTTGGCAGGGAGCTCCAGAGCATGAGTGAACACCTCCGCCGTGAGTGCGGCAAGAACTCTGCTAACAAAAAGATGCTCAAGGTAACACAGGAATCTCTGTTATTTACTTGGTTTATATTGTTTGTTTTTGTGGGGTCTGTTCACCTTTTGTGTTTGTATTTCAGGCATTTACAGTTGACTTCAATCATTTAAGCCATTTTCTTCACATAAAAATATGCCTGCCTTTGTACTGTATATTTATAAAAGCTTCAGATGTTATCTGTTTGTACTAGCTCCCAGTAAAATGCCAAAATGAGCCAGGTTCAAATCAAAGGCAGTGTAAAGGGGTGCTCATGTTCTAAAATTCTGGTCTCATTTAGAGCAAATTGATGGTGAAGGTGTTCGACTTTGGCAGGTACCTACATTGATGATCCTAGCATATGAGCATTCAGTCTGTTTTTCAGTGACATCTCGTTCCAGTTAAACAAATTGTGACAGCAACAATAGTTGCCAGAAAACTGCCTCAGTGGAAGGATTAAAAAGCAAATGTCATAGATGGGATTGAGGTTTTGTCATTTAAAATCCGAGATAACGGGGCTCATTTTCAATCTCTCCAAAAGGATGTCTATACTAATGACCTCAAATGTTCAGTATTAACATTATTTTATTTCATTTTTTTAAGGGAAGAAAGTATAGCTCAAAAACAGATTTTGTGACCTCTGCAGTCAGTCATGATGTAATATATTTGTTTTAAAATGTACAGTCAGTTCAGTTGTCTTAAAGGAACAGGTCAAACTGTGGGAAAATTCTGTTTGAGCTGAAATGCTAACACAAAGAATGTTCAGCTACAGCATGTTGTAACAAAGCAGGTGAAATGAAGTGATGGGCTGTGGTGTGATCACTTTCTGCTCTCCCGTCTTCTGCTGCAGGACGCATTCAGCCTGCTGGCCTACTCGGACCCGTGGAACAGCCCAGTCGGATACCAGCTGGACGCCATTCAGAGAGAGCCGGTCTGCTCCACTCTCAACAGTGCAATATTAGGTGGGTCAGCCATGAGCAGTGCATGATCCAGTCTACAGTTTTCAGTTAGCATTTTGGATGTAGGAGGATAAAAGAGATTGATGGGGACTGTGGGTAACCCAAATCTCAAAAAGAAGCAAAAAAACGCAGATTGTGATAAATGCTAAAAAACTTTTGCATGTGGTTTGCTGCAGAAATCTTAAGACAGACAGGCAGCATATCTTAGGGACTGCATATTACCAGGACATGTGTTTAAATCCAGGTGAACTAACCTTAAAGATAAAGGTGTCAGTGCACCTGCTATCCAGCCGAAGGCAGAACTGAGCAGGTATTCTCATTCTGAGTGAGCTGGAAAATGTGACTTGCTTCCAAAACACCAGTGATTTTTTTTTTTTAACCATATATCAAATTGTCCTTTGCATGTTGATATGTTGATTCTGATTATCATGTAATGTGATGTTTTTAAGCTCAGAAATTCTTTACAGACATTGTTAAACACAATTTTCCTGCAGATTCTGAAGTTTTTTCAGTTCAATAATCTGAAAATAAAGCCGTTCAATTAAAATGACTTCCAGATGCTGTATGACTGTCCAACAAGCACTGCACCTACCAATTCCTGATATTACCTGCAGTCACAATTTTCTTTTTTTCCTTTTTCTTTCCAGAGACTCACAACCTGCCCAAGCAGCCTCCCCTGGCCCAGGCCGTGGGTCAGGCCGCCCAATGCCTCGCCATGATGGCACGAACTGGCAGCGGCTCCTGCGCCTTTGCCTCTGTGGACGATTACCTACACTAGCCCCGTGCGCACGCAGACACACACACACACACACACACACACACACACACACACACACACACACTCTCCAAGGGCCTGTCCAGAAATCCTTCTTTCCAACTCCTCAGTCAGTGTAGTCCTATTAGCCGAGGAGGCATTCCTCTGCACGCCGTCATAGAACGTCAACCATCTCACTCGCTTCTGGTTCTGCTTTTGCTGAACGCCGCTGAGGGTCAGAAGACATTTCTGGGCAGATCCTTAGAGTGACACCACCTCCTTTTCCATCATAAATATGAAATTACACCTCCACCTTCGGTTGGCTCCCCATGCGTCTGCCTCCATCTAACTGACAGTAGCTGACTTTAAAAAATAATCGAGGGGGGGGGGGGGCTGAACTCATGTGGACGCGCCACAGTCCCCGCATTCCTGGGGGAGGAATCAAACCGGGGGTGGACAGACTGCTAAAAAATATCTCTGGTCAAACATAAATGGGGAGGGGAGGGGTGGCGGGGGGGCAACAATAAGAAAACAGACGAGTGGCCGCCATGGTTGACCCACCATTAACGTGGTCCCTGTAAACCTGGGGCTTACCAGGCAAACACACACAGAAAACACACACAAATAAACACGGAGGCAAGCTGATGCTGATGCTGGGATTGAAAAGTCCACCTCACCGAGGCTTGCTCAAACTCCGGCCAATGCGAACCTTATGGCCTACCCCCCCCTCCGTAAATCTTCACCCTCTCTGCACCGCCTCCCTCCTGCTACCTTCCACTGACTTCAGGACATCGGCGAAGATATGTGTGACGTACATGGACTCGGGACTTCAGAGAAGCGAGAGAGAATCTACAGTCTCGACTCAGCGTTCCCTATTTTTAATCTTTTGTTTAGTTTTTGTTTTTCTTCGGCGAAGTGGGCAGACGTGGGGGGGGGGGTTACCTGGCTCTTGTTTTGTTTAGTTTTTCCAGGTTTACAAGGCATGGTGCAGATGACGATGATTATTCTTATTATTATTCTAATTATCAATATATTAATTATTGTTACTTGCATTCACAGTATATTTGTTGAGCGCCAGCGAGAGCAAGTTCCTCCAACTTATTATAATAAAGGTCCCGATTCTACCGATTACCAGTGACGAGCGTGTGTACATGTTAACGTTTAAATATGAATTTAACAAAATAAAATTATATCAATAGAGCGACATATTTAGTTATAGAAATCACAGAAAAAAACAAAACAGTCCTTTAATGCTTTGTACTGACACCAGTGACCCCTGAAGTGTTCTGGTTGTTCCCAGTTTGTAATATTTTCCTCTTTGGTTGAATCCAGGGTTCCTACACAGGTGAAAGTTGACACAAATTCCAGGCCTGGAAAATTCTGGAAAAAAACAGGTTTTTAGTTCTAAGAACTTGGCTGCAGATTTTACATGTTGTCCATGAAGTCACTACAGCCGAGCTGAGAGCGTCTTCAGACACTTCTGCTGGATTTTCTATGATGACTGCGCTGTGTAGGAGCCCTGCTTTGACCTCTGACTGCATTTTATCTGTTACCCTCCCTCCCTCCTTGGTAAACCCTCAGCCACACAAAAGATTTGTCCCAAACATTGTTAATATTTATTTTTGTATCTCTCTATGCTAATCTTTAACCCCCAACAAACTCAGGAGCCAAAATACCCTCTTGTTCATCATTCTTGGTTTAGAAGCAGCTGATTGGCCCCTGTGCCTCTATTGAATGCTGACTCGACTTTTGGTCATTTAAATCAGATGAGAAAAACTGAGCTGGTGTGAAATCGGCCTCTGAGGTAGCTCAGCCATTTAAAGTCAAACTTAAATTTCCTGTCTCCTAAAAGAACAAGACAAAAAAACAGAACAAAAAACTGTGTTTTTGTTTTTTTTCCTTGAGTACGTCATAAAGTCAAGACCCCGCCCTTAAAAAATAAATAAATTAAAAAGAAGAAGAAGAAGAAAATCCTTCGATTTAAATGTGGCTGACCTCTACTTCAGGGACTTCTTCCCGTGCACCTTTCGACTGCGTTCAGTGTTGCCGCTTCTGTTACATCACTCTGTTGTGCTCTGCATTGTTGATCCCAGATCCCAAACGTCCGGTTCCATCATTCTGACCCCACTTTTATGCTGAAGACCACTGATAATGAGAGCCAAGTCTCTCAGGTTACAGCTCGTGAGAACAAACGGCAGTTTTCAGTGCAGGAGTCCACAGGGTCCACGCACAAAGCCGTGCACGTCACCAGCGTGTTCGTGATCACACTGAATGGATGAACAATGTAAATTGATCCCTCGGAGTGAGACTGTAATGCCTGAGGCAGAACATTTGTATAATTGAAGTGAAATTGTGTGGCATGTGTGCCATCATTCAGCAGCTGGTCATAGAGTAAATTAGTCAGATTTGATGCCCTGCAACTTCTTACATGTATCAGAAATGTCAGAACAGGACTTCCAACTGATCTGTGTTTCAGGTAACCCTGCAAATGATCCACAGGTGCACAACATAATGACCTTGGATCAGCTACATTTAAATCGGTGATGGTTTTTGTTTTTTATGGCAGAGCCTCAGAACTTATATATATTTATATATATGCATTAATCTGTATCTTTACCTGAAGATGACCTTATTCATGACCATCTCCAGTCCTCATCCTGTGTTAACTTGGCTCCAACTGTCTTTAATCAAACCAGTACCGTCATCAGTGGGTGCCAAAACCTCACCCCTCTCTTTGTATTAATGGAGAGGCTGTTAGTTCAGCTTAAACCATAGAAACAGTAAATACTTTTAACTTGGATAGCAGAAATCTAAATTCTTTTATTTTTCCTAATGATTACCACCAAATTGCCCCCAGAGCTTTTTTTTTTTTGTACTCAGCAAAATGCTACCAGGGAGTAAATCTATCCAGTTTTTATTTCTGAACTTCCTGAAAATGCATACAGGTGTTCATTTTTACCCATCACCCCTCAGAGGAGAGCTTTCGTGACCTTGCGGGTTTGTTTTATTAACAGAATAGGGTTTTTTTTGTTTGTTTTTGGCCTCTTAGTCTGTAAAGATGTAAAAAGAAAAAAGACTTTAAGAAGAAAAAAATCCAGAATTGTCACCTGCACTGTGGCTTCCACGTTAAACCAAAATGTATCGCAGCTGTGTTTTTTAGGCCTGTGTTCATGCTCGCCACTCGCAGAGAAACAGGAAGGCCGAGGCTTTCGCTTGACACAACATCCATCTTTTCCTCTAGCCCCTGGCCCTCACATCCACCCAGGAATCCAGAGTTGGTATTTTTCCTCACGGTGGAACCAAGCTTTCTGTACTTTGGTTTGTTTTTCTTTGTTTTCTTTTTTTTTTGTTTGTTTGTTTCTTTGGATCGCAAGCAGTCACGGCATCGTTTAGAAAACTTCTTAGACAAAGTGTCTGTTGTCTCTTTCTGAGTAAGGTCTGAAACCTATGCATGCCATAGTAAAGTGGTGGTAAGATCAAGTTAGATGTCTCTTATTTTATTCTTTTTGTTTCTCCTTCTTTTAGCCAGTTCACGGTGTATAAGGAAGATGTCAACCAGTAAGTTGTCCACTGCTGACTGTGTGTCCATTTGGAGAAAAAAAAATGTGCAATTTGTGTGAGGGTGAAAAGATTTATATTAAAAATGACAAATGATGATAGCACGTGTGTGGATGCTGCATGACACCTGAAGCAGAAGTTTAAATCGAGTTCAGTTTAATTCAAAATGACGTGTTCAAAGATTCTTCTTTAACTCTGGGGTTTCTTGCACTTTTACAATAACTGAAACAAAATTCAGTGAATGAAGCCCAATGACCAGCCTATACCATATTAGTAGAACTGACGACTGTGGGAAGGAAGAACCACCTTTGATCAGACTTGGGGAGGGCCAGCTATCTACCAGCCCACTGGTAGGGGAGGTGAGGGAGAAATTGAAGGCATAGAGAGGAAAAAAAAAATATTTAAGAGGGAGAGAAAATAAAGGCATATAAACTCATGGGGAGTGAATACAGGTGAGTGGAGACTGCTCAGTGCATCATGAAAAGTCCCCCAGCAGCATGGAAGGTGCAGGGTTGCCTGACACTTTGAAGGCTAATCTTAAAATAGGGCTTTGCTCTCCCAAACTGGGAGCTGGTTCTACAGGAACAAGATACTTCATCTCATTCTGCCTTTAAAAACCACAAGTCAGCCTGCAGTCTGAGAGCAAAGTGCTCTGACAGGATGTGATACTACGAGAGCTTTAATGACAGATCCCAACTTTTCAAGCCTTTGTATCTGAGAAGGATTCAGTGCTTTGGACTGAAAATAGTAAAAAATATAACAAAAGCTGTGTATGTACATATTTCATGATAAACTACCCATAAATATGTATATTCACAGTAAAATGTCCATAGATTGGCCCTATAGTTCAACTTTTATTTTTGTCTTCTAAATATTGTCATTTCATATTTCAACTCAGGATTATTTGAGTGCTATTTTTCTCTTATGTCTGAAGTAAGTTTAATTACCAAAGATGCTGTGCTGATACTCAACCACGTCATCTTTTGCATTTTTGTTTTTGAATGCAAACGAACACCTGATGAAAGCATCAGGGTTTTTATCTCAAAAATATGAAATAGAAAACAATCAGCATTTATTCATACAGAATTTTTACAGAAAAAAAAAAGAGCAAACATCTGATTTTTGGCCTTTCAGGTATGAAAACACCTTTAACACAAGCGACTGCAGAAAAACACGAAACACAAGAACTTCACATTAAAGCCTTACAAACTTGGAGACGCAGTAATAAAAGCTTTGCTTCTTGGTAAAGCCGTGATGAAGAACCTGTTGAAGGACTTTAGTTTGGTAGGATCTCAGTCTTTTGAGTCTCTGTGACAAGTTCAGAGTCTGTATACTGTCCCATCCTGAAGCTTCAACAGTGCTGCTACCCCCTCCTCAGTGATGCTGACTGTTTTGAGTCCTTATAAACAGCCGTGGGGAGAAGTGTGCTCACAGGCTGCTTGCTTACGTCCCATCAACAGGAGGGAAGCTGCTGTTTGTGGAGCCACCTCTTCTTCAGCTTCTCTGCTTTGGCTTTCTCCTTAGAGGCTGAAAGATCAGACCAATAAGTTGTTTTTTTTTTTAAATGTGACTTATGTCCCCACAGCTTTCCAACTCAAACACCCTTTAGAAAGGACATCGAGAGTAAATATGCCAGTCTGAAGACTGAAAATTGGGAGTGTCGTCGCAGTCTCTGCAACAGGACGCCCGGGAGAGCGAGCGCCTCTCAGTGAGACGGGACATCATTGTAGCAAAGCTCAAATTGAGACAGATCATCGTCTTTACAGACTACTGCCACAGAGTGTAGCTTGCAGGTGTTTATTTTAAATCAATAACACAAAGTATTAAGACCAAAGAACAAAAAACATGGCGGTAAAATCTCTCCTGAAAAGCCTCAGGGGCAGAAAACCTGGTGAGTGGTGACAACAACATTAATAAATATCATGGCATAAATCTGACCTGTGTGGCAATAACCGCAAAATTCTGTAAAAGATTTAAAGAGATCAAACCAATGACAGTTAAACAATGTGCAGGTGTGCACAATCCAGGTGTGCAAAGCCTGCAGAGACTCGACCATATCTTTACTCGTCTCACACAAAGACTTCTATAACAAACAGGTTTTACCGTAACTTCTCGATGAACCCATCTGTAACTGTGACCTCAAACTTTTCATGCCTTTGACCCCATTTTACAGATAAAGCTGAAATCACTGTGTACTTGGCTGTAATTGGGGTGACCAAAGATCTAAATTAAAGTATTACCACTTTGCGGCCATCTCTGCAACACCTAATTCCCTGGTCATTTATTCTCTAGAAATTATACTTCTATCTACACGCAGTTTCATAGTAGAAAGCAAAAAAACCATCCACCTTTACTACGATAAGTAAACCTGCCCGCCTCCACCACACAGCTGAGGCCACCGTAAACCTCACCTGTACATGTCCAGCATCAACATCACTGGCTCATATTTCCACCATCTTTAGAGCTTCAGACTTTTCTGGGATTTGTATTCAGGCCCCACCATCTCTTTTATAACAAACTGTGCAGAAAGTAATCAGTTAAGAAAAAATAAAGTCTTCTTTTTTTTCCTTTTTAAGCTTCTTATCTTTGGACGACACATTGCACCAACTGGACTGTAAAAGCTGAAGTAAACTTCCTCTGGTCATCAATCTCAGGCTTGTTCTGAACGTACCCCAGTCTTTCTTGACAAACTGCACTGCCGCACTTTTATTCCACCCCTTCTTGTTCTGGAGGGACAGCATCTCATTATCTGAAAGCAGAAGGACATTAAGATTAAAAACACTGAGCAGAACGCCGGTCTGAAAGTCTGAAGACTGAAAGCTGTGAATGTCGTCGCGGTCTCTGCAGCAGGACGCCCAGGAGAGCGAGCGCCTCTCAGTGAGACGGGACGTCATTGTAGCAAAGCTCAAATTGAGACAGATCCTCGTCTTTACAGACTACTGCCACAGAGTGTAGCTTGCAGGTGTTTGCTTCATTTTACATCAGCAACACAGAAGCTGTGTTCACTCAGTATTAAGACCAAAGAACAACAAACAAGGTGATAAAATCTCTGCAGAAATGCATCTCCCTGTATCATGGAGTAGAAAACCTGACAAAAAATTAAGTATGGCGGCGCCACCAGCTTACTTGTGGTCCTGCAGGTTCCTGGTCCGTACAGTCTGGACCGGATGAACTCCTCGGCCACCTGCTGTTGGAAGGACGCCAGCGTTCGCTCCTTCACCGTCGTCACTGTGTACTTCCCCTTCAGACTGACAAACAACACGAGTACAATAAAAGGACGGAAAGAAGAATGCGTGTTTGATCAGCTTCACTTTAGTGAATAATGATCGTCTCACATATATCAGGATCAGTTTGAGACTTCTTCAGTAGCACCAGCATGCACTTTCATTGGATCCAAAAGGCTGAGAATTAAAACAAATCTCTGCACACAGAGTCCAACTAATATCCTAAATTTAAAGTGCCCAATGAGGTGAGAACAATGAAAGTATCACATTTCTGTATCATTATTTTATTGAGAGGTTTTCAGCATCTTCACTTCCTCTCTGAAATGTCACTGAGTGGATTCTGATCAGTGGGTCCAGCAGTCAGTGAAGTGCTTGGTAACAACAGATTTTGTCTAATCATGGTGGGTGAGGAGCTGCAAACTGGCTTTCATCAGTGAATCAAAGTTTGTCTACCAATATTTTATCTGCAGAGATGTTCCCAAAACAATCAGTGGGTCTCTCCTGCTAATGAACTCCAGCTCCACCATCATGAACCATCGCTGGAGGAGAAACTCATGAGGACAGGCTGGAGCAAAGTCTTCATTAAATTAGACTGAAAAATATTAGTTTGAGACACTTCCTGTCTTCAAATACATCATTTTCTCTTGTTTCTATTGGTGCCTGGTAATGTGTAACAACAACAAGGTATTTGCTGACCACACTAAATAATAAAGAATCTGGCAAGTCCACCCAAGTAAAGCGTCTCTCTTAAACTCTGAAATAAAATGGTTTAAAAACATTGACATACTTCCGGGCATTTGCCAATTTCCCACTCCTTTTCTTTTTCTTCTTTCCATCTCCCCCCTCTTTTTCTGGCTTTTCCTCCTGTTCACCTGGGTGAGGACAGGTTGATTTAGCTGAAGTCACAGATCTGAAGTTCAATCTGCTGCTCTACAAATCAGTGCCCAGTCCTTCCACAGCATCAGCTAAATGGTTAAAGATGTATTAAGAAAGCTTCTTTACCTTCATCTTCAGACTGTTTCTGCTTCCTGGAGAAAAGAAAAACAAACAAATGTTGTGAGCACTGAGTGAGTTGATGGAGACGATGTGTTAAATCCAAGAATTAGACGGGTAAACTTACTTTGAGGAAGCTGAGTCGATTTCCTCCAACACGTCAGCCGATAAGAGTTTTCTTTTCTGTGGAGAAAACAGTCTGTGAAACTGCAGGTTCACACATCTTTTAGTTTTTCTACGGCATTAGGTCACACTGAAAGGCAAAAAGAGAGAACTGTTTTTTGTCACTTTGCATTTTGAGCTAAAGTGAAAAATGTCAAGAATGGGACTGGAACAAAACACTGACATCCTCCTCCAGAATCAATCAAACCAGGCGTGCTACTTCCTGCCTCTTTACTGTAAAGCTAAGCAAAGTTAACCACCCTGCAGTGAAGAAGACTCACAGGCAGAGGGATTAAAAACAATAATGAAGAAAAATAAATAAAACTCTCCTCCCCATCATTTCCTTAATGTTGCTTTAATACACCTCAAACAGCACAGCGGTGTCTCCTTCTGAAATGAACACCCTCTGAACTCTTTTCAGATAGAAGTAAAATAAAAGAAAGCACTGATGTGTGATTGGGTTGAGCCTGGATCCTGAACTATGAAGCAACTTCAGCATACTCAGGCTCTCCTGATCTGGCTTCACTTAAACTAAAATCAATAGTCAGACTGTAATGGGAGTTAAACAGGTTCTGCACTTTCTGAATCTGTTAGTCCGCTTGTGTTAGGGTGATGTAAATTTCATCTTTAGACTTTAAAAAAATACTTTAGCTCATATTAGTGTCAATGCAGTGAGCTCTGAGGATTGGTGACACCATTTTCTAGGCGATCCATTGTTCAGCAGGCAGTAGTTTTGAACTTGTCCATATGTTTTCTCAGGAGCAGGTTATGACTTCATGAGAAGTTACCATGGTTATGCACCCTGGTAAGAAGGTAAATGCATTTGTAAAACTTAAAACTCAGGGTTAGACAGGGTCCAGGCCTCTGAAAGTATTTGAAACCATTTAAAATGACACACACTGACCTTCTGTTCTTGGAAGAGCTCCTGTCTCTTCCTCCTCTTCTCTTTTAGCAGCTGCTTTTCCCTGCAAACAGAGGAGCATTTCATCAGGTTTATGGATAACAATGACACAAACACACAACTGTACAGCTTCTGCTGATAATGTAATAACACTTATGGGGAATTTTTGCTGGTGGCGATCAAGCGTAAGCCATTCTCAGGGGGACTGCTAATATTCTGGTCCCTCATGTATGAAAATACTGCAAAAACCGGCAAACGCCTCAGGATATTTTACTGATCCGTTTGTGGCCCTGCTGAGGTCACCCTTAAATCTGACTAGACGTGAAGTTTATGACAGAACTGTTACAAATGTGGCTAATAAAAAGGCCTCTGAGTGTGCAGTCCATATCGGGTTTATTTTTTGACGCTTGAAAAGTTTCTCTTTTAGACATTAGCCCAACTAAACTTCGTCAAACAATTCAAAGATCCAGACCAATTTGATGACACAGAGCTGTGCGTCTGAGAGTACACAACAGCTAAAAAATACACACGTTGTGAACATGAATTTTGTTAAATTTCGTGCTGCCGATTTGATATACGCCTACGTAAAAATTACGTAATGTATCTGTAGTGTTCACTGGAATAGAGACATCTGAATGCAAAGTTTTTTGAATGGAGTTTGGCCCAACCGTCCCAGCACAGGTTAGCTAGCGGTTAGCTACCTTCTAGCGGTATCCAGCGCCTGTTTCATGCTCCGCAGAGCCGCAGCTTTGGAGTCTTCAAAGGTCACCTCCTCTGGAGCTTCATCGTCGCTAGACTCCAGCGACAAGGTGAAACTCTCTGCGGGCTTTTCGATGCCCGCCGTCTTTGACGACGAGCTGGCTTTCCCACGTTGTTTCTTCGCCATGTTGTCCAGCGTTGTGAGACGTCATCAGGCCACGCCGCACACAACGTGACGCAAAAAGAATGAACCCGACTGATCGACCAACCAATGACTGCAGCCCAACAAACAAACCGTTTTAGATAGATCTAAATGAGCGAATGATAGGATTATCTAATTCTAGAAAGTTTTCCCATTTTATATTTGTATTAATTTAATATTTATTTAATAAGTTGTTTGTTGTTTTTGCAGAATATATTTCACCATCCATACAATGATGCCAACATTTCAATATCTCGAAATGTCTAGTTAGTTACTTCTGAGTAAGTCAAACTTTTGAGATAGAATATCATCTATATTACAGTTAACGTTTAACAATTTAGGTGTTTGTAACTGTAAAGTTTGTTGTAGGTAGTATTTTCCAACAGATTTTTATTCATTTATTTTAAATTTAAGGCCAGTCTCTCAAAATTGTGACTTTTTAACTTAAATTTTCGACTTAAGAATCTTGAAATCAACTTATTCAGAAGTTTCAGTCACTAAAATTTTCAGATAATAAGTCGAAATTTCTATTTAAATCTGAATTTTATTTTATTTTATTTTTTTGTTTCAGTGGCGGAAACAAGTGTCTATATTTTCCTCATTATGTGCTTGTTTTGTAATATCTGGAGGAAAATGTTAACTACCTGTGCTTTAATTTTGAAAGATAAAACCGGAAAACCATCTCCTCTTTATTCTAGGGATCTGCCGGGCTGTTAGTAGTGAACGGGACTCGGGCACAATGCACCGACTTCTGCTCGTGTTTGTGGCCGCTGCTGGGGCCTCTGTCTTCGTCCTCCCGCGGATGGATGCGTCCCCGGCGGTCGGGCCCTGCGTCGCCCCGCTGCAGTGGGAGGGAAGGTGGGTTGTGTACGACCACAGCACCGGCAGGAACAGCCGAGCCGCCGTCTCGTACGACGCCCTGAACCAGAGGATCCGAGTCCTGCAGCAGCACAAGAAGCACACCCCGTGTCAGAGGTAAGACCAGTAAATAAACACAAAGTAAACATGTTGTTTACAGACTGCGTTTTATTACTGCACACAGTCAGTGTGAAGAGTTACAACAAAACAAGCTGCAGCTGTAAATCTGCGCTTAATAATCTCCAAATCATCTATATAAGCATCACTCCATTTATCATTAATAATCATTAATAAAGCTGATTTATAATGGATTTGGTCCCAGCTTTAAGCTCTTCTTTTCTGTAAGATCGGCTTTGTTTTATAGTTTATATGTATTTTTATTCACAAAACCAACCCATAATTTACACCCATAGTTATTTATACTGCAAACACTACAAAAAGTAATAATAGTAGTAGTAATAATGATTATAAAGGTCATATTCGATTAATGGATAAATTATTTTCCCATGCGTTACACATCAGTGCTAAAGATCAGATTAAAAAACACATCAGAGACTGACTTATAACTGTACTATTAATCTATAAAACAATGTTTTGTTTAGTTTTTTGCATTTTTGTGTTCTAAAAAGGGTCATAAACAGTCTGTTTGAACACTTCTCAGCCTGGACTAAAGTCTGGAGTTGTGAAATGTTCCCTGGCTGGTAAACGAGGCCACAGAGCGACTTTGGAGTGTTTGGTTTGGGCACAGAGGACTATCCTGCCAAAAGTAACCATCTTCAGACTTTAGAAGACAGAGACACTATCAAACTCTTGGACAGTTTTCTTGCTGCCGAAATAGATGCCCTATAGTTTCTGTGCATAAGAAATGGAAGTAGGAGCCACGATGTTGCCCACTGGTTTTGGATTCTGCGATTTGAATGTTGAATGTTTTATGTTTTGGCCACTGCTCAGGTGGTTTGCTTCAACTGGATGTGACCATGTTTGGATGAGAGCATGCAGTGTTATCACACAGATCCAGCAAGTAACAGACTAATAAAATATTAGACTTTACCAAAACTGAAGCACAAACTTCTTAAACACCAGGATATACGATTTGTTAGATAATTTATTAAAAATGCTCCAAAAGGCACCAACAGGACAAACACAGTGGAGCGCTCCGGTTCTTTCACTGGATTTACTGGAGCTGAGGCCAAACATAGAAATGATTAAAACACATTCCAGTTAAATCAGCCTCTGTAGAGTTCTCATCAAGGGGAAAACTATCCATAGACACCAAAAATGGGTTTGTAGCAGGCTGTAAACATGATTAGTTCTACTGTAAAATCGGTCATTTGAACCTGGGAGTCTGTGCAGAATGACTCAGCTGTGGAGCCGGACTCTAGTGGACATTAGGGGAACTACAATTTCTGATATCTTGAGATTGGCTTTTAGCTCCGTAGGTTGATGCTTGGTGGTGAGACTTTTTTTCACAGTTCAAAACTATGAGTCAAGCAATATCTATTTGATCTTTTTTTTCCCACTGTTTGTGTTTATACACCGCTCTCTGTGTCTTTTGTCCTCTGCACAGTCCCATCCAAAAACTTCTTTAACCTCTTTGTTTCAGGTTTTTTGAGTACATCTACTTGTATCAGAGCATGGTGATGTTCCAGATTGACCAGAAGACGAAGGAATGCTCAAAGATCGCTCTGACTGAAGCCTGGGATCCCTTCGACGTCCCTGATAACTCCACCTTTGAGGATCAATACTTCATCGGCGGCCCTGGGGACAGCATTGAGGTTCAGGAGTGGTCAGATAGGAAGCCGGCACGCAAACGTAAGTCTGAGATTTTTATGCTTTCAAACAGGCCATAGTGAGTGCTGAAGAGTTAGGTCAGTGTTAGCGTAAATTCAGCACGTCCTGCAGCTGCTTTATAATAACAATAAGCCCTTTCACTGTGGTTTTATTGAATTATGAGAGTGGCTGTAGCTTCTAAATGACTTCTTTTCCACGAAAAAGAGTAATTCTACATTTTACATGCATCCTTTCGTGAACTACCCCACACTAATATACAGTACTGTGCAGTACTGTTCCTTTATATTTATCTAGGAAAATGTAATAAACAGTATATAGGTGTATAAGGAGTTGAAAGGATGGCTTGACAGTCAATATGTGGTGTGACCACCTTTATTCTTCAACACAGCCTGAACTCTCTGAACTCTCTTAGGCAACTTTCTTGTAATTTATTAAATAATCTTCAGCAAAAGTTCTCCAGACGTCTTGAAGGACATTCAAAGCTTTTCTGTGGATGTTGGCTGCTTTTTGTTCCATTCTCTGTCACATTGCTTTAATAATATTAAGGTTCAGGCTCTGTGGAGGCCAGTCCATGACTGAAAGTGTTTTTTTTTTCTATCCAAATATGCTTTTATTGGCAGTGTGTTTCATCACTGTCATGCTGAAAAGAAAGCCGTTCCCAGTCAGATTCTTCCTACATCCAAAATCTGACTGCATTTTTCTTGGTACAATTTTAGATTAGGCACTGGAGCCATGGTGGTGGAGATGAGGTAAGAGTGGTTGATCCAAAATTTGGGAAGATTGTTTTTATTGGTTTGAGAGGGGTTACTACAAGACATTCTCCAATGATTTGCCAATACAGCCACAACTCCCACTACCCACTGTGAGAAAACTTTTGGTTTTTGTGTGCTGCTTCTGAAAAGGCAGAGCTGGCACCTCATCTGAAATCTGCTATTTCAGTAACTTGTCCTCGTCTCTCCACCAGATGAGACCTGGGTGGGCGTTTACACCATGAAGGACTGCTACCCAGTGCAGGAGACCTACACGAGGAACAGCAGTGTCACCACCTCCACCCGCTTCTTCAGCCTGGAGCTGGGAATCAGCGACCCCAACGTTTTCACCCCACCGAGCACATGCCAGTCAGCCCGGCCTGAGAGGATGGTCGACCTCGAGTGCTGAGACCTCATCAGATCTCACCTTTGACCTTAAAAGCTAAACTGCAGTTTAAGTCTGAAACCGCTTCCCTGTTTAGTCATTCACTATTGAAGTATACTGACATTTTGTTTGAGGTAAAATTACAACTGTACTTTAGTCTGAAACCAGTGCCACAGTTTCAAAATTCTCTACTACAAGAGTAGCACTTACAGTAAAATAACTCATTCTGCATATGCCCTGTCAGTTAAATACTACTAATATATAACTACTACAGTTCAGCGCTTCCCAAACTATGGAATCAGGACCCTCGAAAAGGTCAGAAGATGAGATCTGAATGGTTTTAAGATGATTCATGGGAAAGACAAATCGTTACTATTTTGTAACCTGCTTTTATTTTGTGACTTGTATCTTTAAATTTCACTACGACATTTGGGATACTTGTATGAAGCATGATGTGTAAAGACTCAAAGCTAAAACTGTCAGATATCACTGGAATAAAACGATTATTTTCCTCTGAAATGTTGTGAAGTTGAAGTATAAAGTAGTATGAATTAAAATACTCCGTACAATTACCATAAAACTGGATAAACACTTTATGAATGCAGTAGCTTTCTATAACTGTCAGACACTTTAAGTAAACATTATTTTTTTGTGTGTCCTCACTTAGAGCCTGATGGTACTTTTGGCTATAAAATCCATCACATGACATCATTCAATTACGTTCAGTTAACTCTGTGCTCGAAAGGGACTTTAAGAGTTTTGATCTCATTATTACAATTATGGGTAAACCATCATTTCCAGACTGCCAGCTTTGAGTTAATTTCCGTATGATTCTTCTTTTGCCATTTAAATTTATCCCCCAGAACTAAACACAGTAAGAAATGTAAGCAGGTGTACGTAGATTGTTTCCCTTATTTTATAGACATTTTATTACCACAAAACCATTTGAATTTTAACATCAAAGAAAGCTGATGTCTAGTCATGGGGGAGGGGTGTGTGTGTGGGCTTTTGATGCCTCTAATCTGCCCAAAATCCAACGGCGAAGGGCGGAAGTGACGCAACTGTCAGTGCTCAGGCGTCATTTCCGTATTTCAGAGAGTTTGTCAACATTAGAGACTACCGGTGGTTAAAAATCGATCGTGCGGTATGAGGGGGAGATCAACCATCAGAGCAGACTGCAGGATATGAAGACAGCTGAGATAGAGTGACACATAACAGGTGTGTAAAACTGTGACGGTGTCAATGAGCTAACATAGCGCGCACGAGCTCAGTTTGAACGCTAACGGACTGAAATCAATGAGCCGGTGTGAGCTAGGTATTTATAGAAATAACACAAGTCCTCCTCTTGTTTTTAAATGAAGGGTTTTAGCATATAGCATCCGATAAGATACAGGGGAGAGTGACTTTACTATAAGCTGGTTTTTATACATTAAAATCAAAGAGTCGGTGACAGGAAGCTTCTGTTATCAGCACTGTGCTACCATCGGCTCTTTGTCCCTCAGCCCGCGGCCGCCTGCGGGGGCAGGTGTTCCGAAAGTGAATTTTTAAACGAGTTTTTTTTTTTGCAACATTATGTTTGGCCTGTATAAACTAATAATAAGGGGCCAAAATAGCCTCCCTCTGTCTGAACCTGCAGGCTCTCCCACACAGTGAGCAGCAAGCACAAGCTTGTGAGCATAATAACTGTATACATTCAGACAGAGCTATGATGGAGTCTTCTTTCAGACGCTGAGCGTATACAGGACAGTAACAGACATTAGAAGACTCAGCTCCTGCAAAGCTGCAAAGAAAATAAAGTCCACGTGTGCTGATTGTAAAGAGCTGTTTTTGAGACATCCAGCACTGACTGACGCAGACCAAACCAGAACCAAAGGCAGGAGCGACATTATTCTGATAAAAATCTGTAGGTTGGTCTGTTACAATAGATTATTTCCATAAGATCCACCACATCTGCCCTGCAGCTTCATTTAATACACTGATCATTGCAGTGCTCTGAACTCACCAATGTACATGTTCATGCACTGACAAAGATCACCTGTCAGTTAGCGCCTCAGGTTATATCCTGAAATAAAAACATTCTGTTAGGACAAAATAGACTGTTTCCAGCATTAAATCATGTAAATGGACTGCTCATTATACAGCACTAACATTCACAATAAACTAGGGTTTAGTATCTTGGCGTGCAGACTGGCGCAGTAAGTCAAGCCACAATATTACATCTTGTTGAGCAGACTGGTGCCCATGTTAATCTGTGACAAACGGCAGCAGTTAACATGAATGTGTTTTCTAAGTCACTAACGTGTTAAACAGCAGATAGAGTGAACGTGTCACATCCAGGTATGGCAGCCTTTGCTCACAACTGTATTTTCCTGTCATCATATTGGTAACATTTTTCTTATGTCCCACTGTTCCTCAAGACCTCCCACAACAAAATGAATTGTGAGAAAGAGGAGGGTCTGGATGACCAGGAGAGGAACAACAGCCTGGACCAAAAGGACCCAGATCCTCCTCCAATTAAAGAGGAAAAGAAGGAACTCTGCATCAGTCGAGAGGGAGAGCAGCTTGTAGTGAAGCAGGAAGCTGAAGACATCATCGTCTGGACCGGGGAAGAACAGCTCAGACTCCTGGATAACATGTGGAAACCAGAAATAAACTTACGCAGCACAGGTTTGTAAAACCAGCCAGCTAATGAGAGATATATTTCTACAGTTTGATAATCACAAACATCGAAATATTGAGATAATTTTTGCAAATTAGAATCCAAGAACTATGCAGTCACTTGCACCAGTGTCCAAAATGATCTGCCACAACTGAAGAATAAATTTCATTGGTAAATGTGAGTGACATGCTCACAAAGTAAAGACCTGCTAATAGTTAGCATTATATTTTCTCAATTGTGTGTTTTCCTGTTATGTTTCTCCTTTCAGATTTCCCACAACAGCATGACTGTAAAGAGGAGGTTCTCACAGACAAGCAGGACTTTAATCAAGAGATGAACTCAAGTATAAACAATGATGACCCTTCACAGATGAAAGAGGAACAGAAGGAACTCTGCACCAGTCAAAAGGGAGAGCATCTTGTACTGAAGCAGGAAGAAAGCAAGCATGTGGAATCAACTAGAAATGCAGAGCTGAAGAAAAGACCTCAGATAAACAGAAATAAGCGACTGTCGCGTAAATCTGAAACATGTGAAAACTCTGTAAAATGTGACATTTGTGGAAAAACCTTTTACTATAAATCCTCTTTGACAAGACATCTAAGAGTTCATAAAGGTGAGAGGCCACATTCTTGCAGCACCTGTGGGAGAGGATTTAGTCAGATGATAAACTTGAAAAGTCACATGAGAGTCCACACAGGTGAGAAGCCATATTGTTGTAGCACCTGTGGGAAAACATTTAGTTTCTCATCACCCTTCAGAAGCCACCTTAGAATTCACACAGGTGAAAAGCCACATTTGTGTGGCACCTGTGGAAAAAAATTCTACAAGAAATCAGATTTGGAAAGTCATATAAAAGTTCACTCGGATGAAAAGCCCCATTCTTGTAGCATGTGTGGTAAAAGATTCAAGCATATGATAAACTTGAAAGTTCACATGAGAATTCACACAGGTGAGAAGCCTTATTCTTGTAGGATCTGTGGGAGCAGTTTCAGAAAGAAATCATCACTGGAATGTCACGTAAGGAGTCACACAGGCGAGAAACCATTTGCTTGCAGCATCTGTGGGAAAGGATTCACCCAGACACCAAATTTAAAAATTCACATGAGAATCCATACAGGTGAGAAACCATATTTATGTAGCACATGTGGGAAAAGCTTCATTAGCTCATCAGAGTGCAAAAAACACATGAGAATCCACACGGGTGAAAAACCATATTCTTGTAACACATGTGCGAAAAAATTCACTTATAAATCAGGACTAGAAACTCACATGAAAATTCACACAGGTGAGAAGCCTCATTCTTGTAGCACCTGTGGGAAAAGCTACGCTACAATGGTATACTTGAAAATTCACATGAGAATACACACAGGTGAGAGGCCATATTGTTGTACTACATGTGGAAGAAGATTTAGTAATTTAACAGGATTCAAAAATCACATGAAAATTCACTCAGGTGAGAAGCGACATGCTTGTAGCACCTGTGGGAAAGGTTTCATTCAGCTGCAAAACCTGAAAAGGCATATGAGAACTCACACAGGTGAGAGGCCATTTTCTTGTAGCACCTGTGGGAAAGGATTTTGTGGCCTGTCCGGTTTAAAAAGACATATGACAGTACACACAGGTGAGAGGCCGTATTCTTGTAGCACCTGTGGGAAATCATTTAGAGAATTATCAACATTGAAAACTCACATGCGAATTCACACAGGTGAGAAGCCATATTCGTGTGGCACCTGCGGGAAAAGTTTCATTCAGTTGGCACAGTTGCAAAACCACCTGCGAATTCACACAGGCGAGAAGCCATATTTGTGTAGTACCTGTGGGAAAAGATTCCGTAATGTTACGAACATGAAATCTCACATGACAATTCACATGACGACTGGTTAAATGTTTCCTGTTTAAGAAATGTGTCAGTGTAGCATGTGTGTTAATAGTAGAGCGAGCAATGACAGTGCAAATCACACCTGTGGGATAAAATATGATTATCCCACAGGTATTATTCAGCTCAATACGGCATATATTTATTTTACACAATAACTAACTGTAACAATTGTTTATTCTATTAATTGTCTTATTCATACGATGCAGGGGAAACTCTGGTTTTATATTTGTCTGACTTCATATTTTTATTGTTTTAGGCTGTAGAGGTGACAAGCACAAGTTGTAGATAAACTTGTTCCACTAAACAGCTTTGTTATAGAGAAAGAAGCTTATATAAGTTTTTTTTTTTTTGTCACTTGTTGCTTATTATGGCAAATATTTAATTTCTCTGTTGTTCAGAGGTTTCACTGCACAATATTAAAAGCAGGGAAGTGTCACACAGAAGACACAAATATATCATTATGAACTTGATGTTCATTTTCATGAAAATTAAACTTCAGAAGATGCTGAAGGGTTTTGAGTTTTATAAGGTTTAAATAAAGATGTGTTTTAAACTCATGGCTTTTTTCTGAGTTGTAAAGTGAAGTCCCTACAGTAATAGAGAGAAAACGCCAACAGTCACATGTCCTTCTATAAACAACAACTTGGTGTAAGTGGGAAGGAAAAACTCTTTAACTTAAAAAATTGTGGCACTACATGCAGTGGTGCCAACATTAGCCATGTTAAAATGTTACCGTTAACAGGTGGTCAGGCTGTCCGCAGGCAAAGACTCAGAGATTTGGCTCTCCATTTCACAGCAGAGTCCTTTCACATTCTTCACATATCCGTGTTGGGCAGAGTGTAGAAACAGCTGCCGAATGGCATTTGTCAAATTAGGGTTTTTTTGAGAGTTTAATTCTTTTTTTGTGAAATCCATTTTCGATTTGACGTATTTATCAATGGATTAATAAATCATTTTGAAATATTGATTTATAAATAGTCTTTATTTAAAATGTAATTATTAAATAATAAGTTACTTTTGCAATGTTTAAATAAATAAAATAATTTAAAAAATACATTTGTAACTGAATTTGCAAATGCATTTTATTGCACTAACAATTCAAAATTGCAGCATAAAATTTTTTGGGGGTGTGTGTGGCTCTTGTGGTCCTCCATAATCATGTTGCTCAACTGGGCAAACAAAATTACTTGATCAGAGATTCATCCAGGAATCATCCTGATCACAATCAACCAATAACACGAGTAATGCGACTCCATGCGACTTGAGTGTGTGTCTTTATTCTGGTCCTTGATTTTGTAAACTTTGTTTCTTTTTGTCAAAATGTTGGCCTTAGTCCCATGTTTTTCCGTTAATCAACAAGGTTTAAAGTGGCTTTAGGTTAACCAAACAGGAAAATATCCACTTTGGGGTTTTCCCATTAATCCACACAAAGAGTTGTTTTTTTCTGGTCAGTGAACTTTAACCTTCTTTCTTTATGAATAAACTGTAACACCTGGAACTTGTCTGAGTTAACATGAGCTGCAAGTTATGTTTTCTTTTACACTTGGGTTTGTTTAATATATTGTTTTTTTCCCCCGTTGTGTTGTAATTGATAATTTGTGCTTGATGAGTTGTGCAAATGTAGGCTTCATTGATCTTTCAGAGTATGGCTTGGGAGTATGTCTTCAAATCAAAATCATGATCAATGAACATTTTACCATGATTATGATTAACCTTTCATGCATGAATTATGACAACCTCAATCTGGATTTTCACTCATCTTTAGGCATGAAAAAAAGATTTTTGAACTTCATTTTTAAGTTTAAGTATACCATTAACACTGACACAAATCCAAGAAAAGAGCCTTTGAATAGCTATCCACTGTAGTGACCACTACGCGTGAAAGCGTTAATAAATATGCTAGTAAAGCTTAGATTTTCTTTCCATATTTTGATGATAGTATTACTCTTGGTCACTGAAACAATTTTTCTCCCAGTTTCCCGTTTTCTTCTATTTGTTTGAGTCTTGAAAGGGTTTGAACTGCAGGAGGGGAGGGTTTCTGTGCGCACACACACACACACACACACACACACACAGTGCCTGAGATTACAATAAAGAACATCCCCTATTAGTGACGAAAAAGAGCCAACAGGAGAGAAAAAACTTGATAGTGACTTTCTGTCAGGGCAAGCAAATCAGGCAGTACGTGCCCAGTGAAATCTATGAACACATATGATCTAAAATCTGAGTGGCCACAATCTCTCTTCTTGCATCTCAAACAGCATTCTGTCATAAAGCGTCTTGCCTATTTGCAAACTTTAAATTACTGCCATCTTGTGACAGTGATCAGTTTTTCAGTTGGTCAAGTTGATCTTCGTTCAACAACTTTACTTTGACATTAAATATGGCACACAGGGCTGGTTCAATTTTTTTTTTTTTTAAAGATCACACATTAAACCATATTATTCGACACAAGTTTTAATTAGATTGTGTTGACATCTTACAATAAATGACCCACATCACAAAGAAACAGTGCGAGAGATTAAATATACAGGACAGGATAAAAATCAAGTTTAGTCTTCATTAAAATAAATATCACCACAAAATAACTAATGTTCATAAAAAAAATATGTTATGTGTTTCTTGATCTTTGTCAGTTTTTAATCTTATGTAGTGTAACCTGTTTAGTGGCTAATAAAAATATCAAACTAAAACATATTTAAAACTAGGATGAAATTAGTAGAATAATATTTTCTTTTTTTCCATCTCGGTGATGAAATAACCTTCAGAGCATATTCAAGCTGGAACTTTGTCTCCATGGCAGACTTCAAAGCACTTATAAAAGCTTCTGAAGCTGAAGAGTAAACCTGCTATTCATAAACTAAAAAATAAATGTTACTTGTTGACTTCTGGGTAAGTCTGTGTCAAATCAACAAAGACTTCTGCTAGCCCATCTCAGATTTGCATAAAAATTTTACAGTAGAAATTTTAAACATTTATACTGATTGCCGTGAAATTTTAGTTTCATATATTGAATAGTTTTTTTTTTGTTTTTTTAAATGGTCCAATGACCCACTTTCAGCCCTTTCCCCCCCCTACTCTACCTACCTACCATTTTGAGTCCTACTGCTTACACAACTCTGAACATTTTTATTCAAATTAGAAAAGGTTCAACAGAAACTTTTTGTTTTTATAGAAATTTAATTTGATGCTTTTTAAGAAATTAAATCCTGTCCAGTCTAGCAGCTTTTAAAATACGAATTATGGTGTAAAAATCACTTTTGTGCCAAACATATGTAGCTTTTCCAAGATACATTCCATGAAGTCTCTATCCGGTTGTTCAGTCTGACGTCACTAGCCGTGTCTGGGTCTAAACTCCGCTGCAGGTCCATATATCAAACGATCACTGTGGCATTACTGAGAGTTGAAAAACTGTCTAAAGTCTTTCATCTTTAATAAAATGATCAGCGTTCTGCTCTACCAGGTGTAACAATTGAGTTTAACATCCAGGCATCCATGAAAACGGAATTTATGACATTTAACGGAGTTAGAAGTTAGCAGGGAGTTAGCTCGCTAGCTTCTATCTAAATACAATATAGCATGTCCTGACTGCGGGGTTTTGGAAACAAATTAAAACGTACAGCTCTGCTATCACTTCCAACATAAATGAAGACAGAAAACTAAACAGCAGTGACGCTTGTAGGGTTACTGAAGTTGGGCTAGCTGGTATATAATGATGTGCTACGTGACCGCTAGCGACACAGCTATGTTAGCATAATATAAACAAGCTAACTTTTTTTCCACTCGATAAAAGTTAACGTGAGTGTTCTCGGTGGTCAGAAACAAATGTAATCGCATGGCAGGATGCTGTAAAAGGACCAAACTTCAGCCAGGAGAACAACTGAGATAATCCATCCACAATACGAGGTTAGTCATTCATATACTGTTGCATGGGCTGGGCTGTAGTTACATCCTAGGGTTTTAAAAACTGAGCTTAAATAAATGATTAGCGGTAATAAAAGCCGAGGGAGGTCAACAGTGATCACTGACTGTTTTAGGAGCTTTTTGAGATTAAATAGAAGAAAATACATAACATTAAACATGTTAACAACACAAAAGCCATATTAAACGCAGACTACTTTAGACCCGGAAGTAGGATTCGTCGCGTCATCACTGAACAACCGGATAGGCTCCTCTTGTTTATGTTTCTTTTATTGGCTTATTTCATCATTTTATTTGTGTTATTTCAGTTATTAGATTATATGTAACATAGTATATTATAATATGACAATGTCTAAGCTGACAGGCAGAAGAGGAAAAAAATACTGCTTTTGGACAATTCTGATAATTCTAGTTAAAATATGAAAAGAGGGAAAATATGCCCACACTTTGAAACATAACATTGTTATGTAAATTGGAGAAGGCTCAACAGAAACTTTCTGTTTTGATAAAAATCAGATTTAATGATTTGATTAACCTCCTAAGACCCAAACTCTTCCACGGCATGCATTTTTAATTTATCTTTGATATCGGGGCATATTGGGACCTGATGAATGTAAAAACAAAGAATTACCAGATTTTTTTTTTTACCTGATTTTTGTTTCTAAGAAAAATGAGAGCCACATATGAGGATATTTGTTTAAAATTTCGATAGAACAGTAGCAGTATAATGTCCTCATTAGTGGATATCAGGCCATTGTTGAGCAAAATTTAGTATTTTGGTCTAAATAACCCAAAATGTGATGTCCACATATGTGGACGGCAGGTCCTAGGAGAAACATGCAAATATCTAATGAAATTATTTTCTGAGTTGTAATTACACAACCATCTAGAAACTTGTTCTATTCAGATTAAACTCTTTACGGATATTTTTGTTTTTGTTAAAACATTTATCGTATTTGCTCAAATGCTTGAAAGCTGAATGAAAATAGAATATTATCACTTTACGACTTAGTTAGAAACCATTTAAGTTTTGAAAGTAACTTAAAACATATAACTTTTTGTTTTGTTTTTGTTTAATATATGAAGCTAAAATTTCACAGGACTAGTTATACAGGTTTAAAATTTCTACCGTGAAATGTTAATACATATTGAAGATAGTTCAGTAGGAAATGTTCTAAAAACTGGCTTATTTGAGACCCTTTATAAAACTGGGCTTCCAATTACATCAGAACAAAAACACAGCCAACTTGAATGACTATTATTAAAAGCTATTCCATACTGACCAGAATATAAGGTCATCTTTTTTCCCCTCAGGTGTAGCTGTGATTTTCCTCACTATGCATTCTAACAGTCACACACTCCTACTCTGCCACATTTTGTAGGGTAGTATGAATTCTCATGTGACTTTTTAAATGAGTCAACTGACTGAAATTTTTCCCACAGGTGCTACAAGTATATGGCTTCTCACCTGTGTGAATTCTTGAGTGAGTTGTCAGGTTTTTAATATGACTAAATCTTTTTCCACAGGTGCTACAAGAATATGGTTTCGCACCTGTGTGGATTCTTAGATGAGTTTGCAACGTCGAATTCTGACGAAAGGTTTTCCCACAGATGTTACAAGAATGTGGTTTCTCTCCCGTGTGAATTCTTATGTGCGTTTTCAAGTTTATCAAATTAGTGAATCTTTTATCACACATATCACAAGAATACGGCTTTTCGCCTGTGTGAACTCTCATGTGAATTTTCAAGTGTATCATTTGGCTAAAACTTTTCCCACAGGTGCTACAAGAATATGGTCTTTCACCGGTATGAATTCTCATGTGCGATTTGAATGCTGACATGTCATTAAACTTATTTCCACAGATGCTACAAGGATGAGGCTTCTCACCTGTGTGAATTCTCATGTGCTTTCTTAAGTGTATCATCTGACTAAATCTCTTCCCACATGTGACACAAAAATATGGCTTCTCACCTGTGTGAGCTCTCAGATGTCTATTAAGTTTGGACTGATACTGAAAAAATTTTCCACAAGTGTCACATTTTAATAATTTTTTACTTGATGCTAAGTCCACATGCTCGCTTTCTTCTTGTTCTAGGCTCTCTGGGTCAGGAGAGTTGTGAAAAAGGAACTGGTCACTGTTTGGTTCTGATTTACACTCCTCGTAAGTAGAAGCAGCCATAAAGGTCTCAGTCTCCTCCTTCAATACAAGCGGTTCTTCCTCATGACTGATGCAGATTTCCTCCTGTTCTTCTTTAATCTGCAGAGGTTCTGGATCCTCCTGGTCCAGATTGGAGTTCCTCTCTTGGTTACAGACCTGCTGATCTGTGACAACTTCTTCCTCCTTACCGATATCCTGCTGGTGGAGGTCTGTATAAAGACATTAAACATAAAAAAGTTTAGTGTATAAAACACAGGAGAAAATAGAAAATAGAAATTGTTCAATTAACTGCTTCCCACTGGTTATTAATGCTGATGGTTGCTGCTGCAGAAAAAAAAAAAACTGACAGTGAGCTCAGCTGCAGGTAATTTTAATTTTCCTTCAGATCCACACTTTGCTGAATTGGAAGCTAGTGCGATTCTTTGAGGACTAGAGTGATGTGTTCGCTAAGGTGTGCGTTTGGGAGTAGTTTTGGTGTTGTGTTTTGAATTCATCGTAGATGGGACACTGCTGCATAACTTCAGCATGTATACAATGAGTAGCAATAATTTAGGGAAATGATGGTTTGGTACGGTGTTCAGTTATATTACTGAGAAGCACTGGACTTACCTTTCCAATAAATTTCTAGTTTTTGCAAGGCAAGATTGGACTTGCAGGGAATCTAGATTTTTGTGTTTTCCTGCAATAAAGAAGACAAAACTGGCAATCAATCTCTTAAGACACCTGTGTTTAATTATGGATTTCATGGACAAGTGGCAGCAGATATAAACTAAACTAGAATAAGGACTGAACACTATTTGACTCCACAAACAGTGACCTAAAAACGCTTTTTACCTACTGTGGTAACCATCTTTGAAAAATAAGCCACTCTCTCTTTCTCAGGTTATTCAGTGTAAGAAAGAGATCCCTCATATGAAACATTTTAACTTTAGTGTTTAGGTCTTGTTTTTTTCACCCCCATCAGTGTTTTTAGCTCATCTACTTTTTTTGGCTCAAGGGTTTGGCCCTATTTGGTTTAAATCTAAAGCCCCTTGTCCACTAGTACCTACTCAGATCAACTCGGCACGGTTCGCACAGTTTCCAGGATTTTCCATTAGGTCACAGTGCCTGGTACCAGGTACTGTTTTAGTACCTGCTCGCCCAGGGTTCCAAGTGATCCAACCAGATACTAAAATGTGACGTTGTCGCGCTGCATGTCACATTGGCTGGTCAGTAGCATCACTCGATGAGTCATGAGAGCATCTCGCTCACGAAAGTCAAAACCACCATTTCTGAAACTCGGCAACAAAAGAAATTACTACAAAAAACAACGCCATGCTCTCCCAAGTGTGACGAAAAGCTACAGACTGAGCAGCAGGGATATATTTGCTTCGACATCCACATTTGTTGTATGTCGCATATTAATTATGTCGCAGGATGCGTACACAGGTTTTTATGACAACAAGCACGCAAACAAGGTACTACTGGGTTGTAATGGAAAACCAGTCGATTTGAGTGCAGTCGACTGCAGTGTGCATTCACACTGAAGTCAATTTGACAACGACAATTGCATAATTTTGCCTCATCTATTTGAGAAGACCTGGAGAGAAGCACTGACACTGCCGACCTTCACCCAGTATGTGACGTGCCACACGAGAGACAATAAAACATTGGACCTACTGTATGCCAATGCAAAAGAGGCATAAAGTTGAGATGACCATGGGGAGGACATAGACAGCCTTGTGACCTGTTTTACTGGCTACAATAACTTCAGTGTGGATAATACCGTACCCACCAGGACTGTGCAGCGTTTCTCCAACAACAAACCCTGGATTACCCCAGAAATTAAAGCCATCCTCAAGCAGAAGAGGAGGGTCTTCAAAGCCAGAGACAAGGAGGAGCTGAAAAGGGTGCAGAGAGAGCTGAAAGGCCTGATCAGGAATGTAAAGGCCAGCTACTGGAAGAAGATGGAAGACCAGCTTCTGCAGAACAATGTTAGCGAAGTCTGGAGAGGCCTTATAACCATCTCAGATCACAAGGATCAGAACTTTCTGCCTGTGGGGGATGCAAGGTGGGCAAGTGAACTGAATCACTTCTTTAACAGTTTTGATTTATCCATGAGGCAGTCTTCAACATCGGCTGCAGACTCACCCACCCTCACTGCTGCTGTTCCACCTCTGACACATCATACCTCTTCTACTCACCCTGCTCACAACTCCCCACCCCAAACACAGCATCCAGCACACAACCGACACAAGGCTCTAGCCTGTCTCTCTCGACCATCCAGGTTAGGAGGGAACTGAGGAAGACCAGAACCAAGAAGGCAGCGGGTCCAGACGACATCAGCTCAAGGGTCGTCAGGTCCTGCACAGATAAACTCTGTGGGGTGATGGAGCACATCTTCAACCTGAGCCTGAGGCTGGGGAGAGTCCCACACCTCTGGAAAACCTCTTGTGTTGCACTAGTGCAAAAGACTCCACGTCCCAAGGACCTCAACAGCTACAGGCCCACCTGATGAAGACCCTGGAGCGGCTGGTCCTGGCTCAGCTTCCGTGCCTGGTGAGTTCATCATTAAACCCACTTCAGTTTGTCAAACTGCTGAGACTCAGCAGTCCATCTGCATCTTAAGGATAAAGGACACTCTTTCGAGGATGCCAATGTTCACATTTTGGACAGAGAGGACAGATGGTTTGAAAGAGGAGTGAAAGAAGCCATCTATGTCCACTGTGAGCGACCATCTTTGAACAGAGGCGGGGGTTTACGACACCAACTGTCTGCCATCTATAATCCAGTTTTGAGATCCCTCCCCAGACGCCTTAACGCCCACTCACATCCTGGGCCATCTGATCTCAGGAATTCGCATGATAAGGTGGGGCCAGGTTTCACAATGAACTCACCCGAAACTCTGGCTGATTGGGACCCACACCCAGTTTCACACCTTGGCTCAGGCGATTAGAGGATCATCAGGGGGTCCTTTTGTCCCTCTGTGGGGGGAAACTCCCACTAGGTTTATATCTGGGACTCTCCACCATTTGACCCTAGAACTGAAGAAGCTTCTCGGATGAGAGGTGAAACGTCTTCAAGTAACTTAAAAAAGTCCAGACGCTTTTCTTTGCAAGCTCCTTTGACTACGATGACCTGGATGACTGAGAACCTTCACAGCCACTTCAGTTTGCCTACCAGCCTGGCATTGGAGCAGATGAAGCTGCCATTCACCACCTACATCGTTCACTCTCTCACCTGGAGACCGCTGGGAGCACTGTGAGAATAATGTTCTTTGATTTCTCCAGTGCCTTCAACAACATTCTTCCCACGGTCCTGAAGGACAAGCTGGAGAACTCGGGAGTGGACCATCACCTCACAACATGGATAATGGACTACCTCACCGACCGACCACAGTATTTGAGAACTCAGGGCTGTGTGGCAGTCATCTGCAGTACAGGGGCCCCACAGGGAACGGTTCTGGCTCCGTTGCTCTTCACCATCTACACTGCAGACTTCTCCCACAACTCCACCCAGTGCTTCCTGCAGAAGTTCTCTGATGACTCTGCAATAGTCGGCCTCATCACTGATGGGGACGACAAGGAGTACAGAGACTTTGTGGACTGGTGCCAGCAGAACTACCTCCAGATCAACACTAGTAAAACCAAGGAGCTGGTGGTAGACTTCCGCAAGCACAAACATCCTCCACTGCAACCACTAAACATCCAAGGTATGGACAATAAGGCTATGGATAGCTACATGTACCTTGGTGTTCATCTGAACAATAAACTGGACTGGACTCACAATTCAGATGCCCTCTACAGAAGAGGGCAGAGCAGGCTGTACCTGCAGGTCTTGTGGAGTGAAGGGCCCACTCCTGAAGACCTTCTATGAGTCTGTGGTGGGCTCAGCCATCTTTTACTGTGTGGTCTGCTGGGGACAGAAACAGACTGAACAGGCTGATCTGGAGGGCCAGCTCTGTTTTAGGATGCCCTAAAGGTTGGCTAAGTTGTTATCCCTGGTGGACAACATCTCTCACTCCATGCAGGAGACTCTAACAACACTGAGCAGCTCCTTCAGTGGCAGGCTGTGGCCCCCACGATGTGGGATGGAGAGATTCCTCAGGTCTTTCCTTCCAACTGCTGTCAGACTCTACAACATGGTCTCTGCAGATGACTGCACACGTGCAGACAGACACACACACATCGGATACACAATTGTAACCGTCTCCCTGATGTGCAATATTACAAAGTGCAATTTTTTTCCTACAACAACAGAGCTCTTTGTACAGTATTTTATCTTATTTGTATAGTACTTTATTCTATTGTATATAGTATTTTATTCTTGTTGTATAGTATTCTATTCTAGCTTACCCTATCCTATTGTGTTTTATTAACATTTACCACTCTTAAACTTGTACTTTCTGCCGTGACCGAAAGATTTCCCACGTGTGAGACTAATAAAGGTTATCTCACCTCATCTTATCTTAGGTTGAACCTTTATCATGCAAAAAAGAAACCAGAAACGCTGTCGTCTTCTCTGAACCAAAGCTTGTTTAAAATGGAATTAGATCAAAAACTGTACTGAAACTACATGTGAAGTTTTTTTTTTTTTGAAAATACTTTACCACATTCTCTGGTCTAAAAATGAGAGACACCATCTGGTTTTTTTAATCAGCACTCAGTTCAAAAACCTGCATCTTTGTTGGTACAGAGGTGCATTTGTATCCACTGACCTGGCAGCTTACACATCTGGAAAAGCACCAACAATGCTGAAAGGTATATCCAGATGACGTAGTTTTAAGGAAGACCTTGCATATATCAGCAAGACAAAGCTGAATGTCATACTGCATTTATTACAACAGCATTAGTTTGTAGTAGAAGAATTACGATCCTGTGAAAAACCAAGTACACTCTTAGTGATTCAGTAGCTTGTAGAACCACATCCAGCAGTAATAACTTGAAGTCATCACTTTCCGTGTGACTTAATCAGTCTCTCACATCATTGTGGAGAAATTTTGGCCCACTCATCTTTACGAGTTCATTAAAGTTTATGGGGGATTGTTTATAAACATTTAGGGAACTCTTAGCATTTTATGTCCAAAGCGTGCCCTGAGTGCATGTGTAGTAAAATGGCTGAGTAATGAAGGTATCAGGACAATGGTCAACCCATGGGACAAAAGATCTTTTGTCGCAATAATTTCTCCAAGTTTCTATTTCTTTCATGTCTGTGAAGGTTCTCAGTCATCCAGGTCATCGTAGTCTAAGGAGCTTGGAAAGAAAAGCGTCTGGACGTCTTTAAGTTGCTTGAAGACGTTTCACCTCTCATCCGAGAAGCTTCTTCAGTTCTAAGGTCAAATGGTGGAGAGTCCCAGATTTTATCCCAGTGGGAGTTTCCCCCCAAAGAGGGACAAAAGGACCCCCTGATGATCCTCTACCTAATGACATGAGCCAAGGTGTGAAACGGGTGTGGGTCACAATGAGCTCACCTGAAACCCTGGCTTATTGTGACCCACACCCGTTTTCACACCTTGGCTCATCTTCTCGGATGAGAGGTGAAACATCTTCAAGCAACTTAAAGAAGTCCAGGCACTTTTCTTTCCAACCTCCTTAGACTATTTCTTTCATATTATTCCCTCTCCACTCTCTCCTTGCGTCCTTTATACTATCCCTAAAAATTTTAGTACCTTTTAGCTAAGTTTAAAATCCTAAAAGAGTTCTATAATTTTTATGGACTTTTATTTACAGTTTAACATACCTATTCTGTGTAGCTTTATTTCAGGTTTCCAAATGGTATCCAGCAGTCTGAGCCGCTCTTTCCCGGTCCAGACGATGATGCCTTCGGCCTCCTGACCGGTGCAGACTTCCTCCTGTTCCTCTTTAATCTGTGGAGGCTCTGGGTCATTTTGGTTCAGACTGGAATTCCTCTCCTGGTTACAGACCTGCTGATCATGCACACCCTCCTCTTCCTCACAATTCATGTTGATGTGGGAGGACTTTAGAAACAAAGGGATGTAAGAAAAATGTTACTAATGTGATGACAGGAACACACAGATATAATCCAGAAGGACTGTACACTGCGAGCATGTCTCTCACTTTAATGTGCACAAATTTGACAAATGTGTCGGGAGTACCGTGTAAGACAGTCTCGAGTTCTGGTGTTCTTATTTGCAAAGTTCAGAATACAAAACATTCAGGTAGTGGCTTAAAGTGTGAAGCAGCTATTTGATTAAAAGTTGTACCCTGCAGAATCACACATGTCTAAAGAGGAAACAGCTTTTCCTAAATCCATGATAAAAACACGCTGCAGATAAACAATCAGTTGCATTTAATTTTGCCCATGAGAACTTCTCTGCCTATGATGGGAGATCTACTCCAAGATTCACATTAAGAGCTACTTTCCTTTGTCCAGTGTCTTTCACTCATTTCAATCAGACATACTGTCAAGCACAGAAAACCAAGGGAGGCTCTGCTGCTGCCATGAGATTAGCTGCAGCGAGATTACTGCTGGATACCTTTAGTTTAAGGGTGCTCTATCTCAGCAAAACTTGGAAATATTTTGAGAAACATTTCAATTTCAATTATTTTACCTGATCATTTAAAAATTAATTTTCTTACACCCAGAGTTGGCACAAATACAGGCTTTCTTTACTTATGCAGAAGTACCGATATACTCCAATAAAAGTTGAAGTACTGATTCAACTTCTTTACTCAAGTAAAAGTGAAAAAGTACAGGCTCTGAAATGCACTCAAAACAAGAAAGCAAAAACTAATTCATTGAAGAACATTTCTATTTCCTATTTCTATGCAAAGCTAACTGAACTTCATGCTAAACTAATGTAATGGTAAAATAAAATTAGTAGAATACAAACTTTGTTTGTCTGAATTCAATTCTAATAAATGTACTCAGCTTGAATCAGTTAAGTAGGACATCAAGAGTGAAAAAGAAGGAAAAAAAATATCTCTGTTTGCTGTTGCCGACATTGTAGAGGGCGACTTTGCCACTAAACAGCAAAATGAGCACAGTGAGAGGTTAAAGTGGATTCAGCAGGTGGGGGAACCTTGAAATCAGTTGTAGTGGCTCAGTGTGAGGAAAAGAATGACAACTCACAATAATTTATATTGAGAGCAGATTATCTTAATGTGCAGGCTGTGATCAGATGACCTGCTGCTACTGCTGAGGTTTACTGTGGATTCACACACCTGCATCAGATGTTTCATGAGTTTTTCTGGCTGATTTCCATCCTCTACACTGACAGTACACTGTTGATGCTGTCTATTTTCTAGATGGTAAAAAGGTTGAATTCAGTGAATTATGAATTATTCTCCTACCTTTGAATCTAACCTCTCTTCTTCCTCTCCTGTCCTCTTTCTTATCTTTCTCCATCTCTGTGTGACATCAGCTCTCTTTCTTTTTTCTCCCTGTGAAATATAGCAGCTGGAGCTTTAGCTAGCAACACACTGTGAACAACTGCACACAGTTTGTGTGTTTGCTGATGTTTGTTCAACCTTTGAACTTGAAATGACCTGTGACTTAAATAACATCACTCCCTTGTGTTCGTTCCTCTTCTGTAGCGTTATCTAAATGTTAAAAGTACTGCAACTTACAGACATTTGCAGTTGTTCCAAAAATATAACAAAATAAAATAAAATAAAAACACCACCTCATGTTAACCCCTTACTATGGCACACCGTTTTGCCTCTTTTATCCCTTTTTATGTGACATCCTCTGGTAATTAATACACAAACAGGATTCCCTTTTATGTGTTACTGTTTAGGCTCAAATAAGTTTGATGTTTGGAGGCGAGAGGCGGAGAGAAAAACATGTATTTAAAAAAGGTGAGGGTCGTCTGCTAGGGTGTTAGGACCTGATCGGGGGTGTTTTCCACAATATTTCTCAAAGTAATCTGCAGGTTGTACAAACACAGTGACATTCAAACTGTTGTAAGCGACCCAAGGACCTAAAATCTGCCAAGCACATCTGTCCTAGATATTATCAAAGTCATTTAAAGCAGAAAAAAAGGTTTACAAAACGTGACTTTTAACAACTGCACACAGAGTAGACACAATAAGGGAGATTCAAAATGATATTTTCCAAAGAGATACGTAGATCCTGCTGACTACAGCCAACCAACACATAAAAAAGGATATTAAAGATTTTTTTTTAAAGAAAGGAAAACACGCCAGCACTGCCAACCCCTTTTATGCAGAACAAAGTCGCTTCCCTCAGTGTCTCAGTGGGTATTTAACGTCAAATATTTACATTTAAAATAAAGAGAAGCGCTTGATTTTAGCCTGTTAGCCTACAAACTGAGCCGCTACATGAGCTCCAGCACGGTTCACACTCCCGTGTTAGCTCACCGAGACCGTCTCAGTGTTACACACCTGTAATGTGTGGCTTTATGTCGGGTTTCCAGCTGATGTCCAGCAGTCTGAGCTGACGGCTGGTCTCCTTCTCATGCCGGACGATCGTTTTTTCTTTTTCTTTTTTTTTTTTAACTTGTTAGCAGATTTCTTCAACAACAATCACTCTGAAACCCGAACACTAGACATGTTAAACAGTAACCATTGCGTCATTTCCGTCATTTCTCTTCTATTGTACTTCCGGTGGACTAGAAAGCCTAAAAGCGTATTGCTGCGCTTCTCAGGTCAGTCAGACGAAAGTAAAGTCCTTACATAAAGTCTGGCAGCCCTACGAAGGAGTAATGTACGATAGATAGATAATAGCTTTTTTTGTTTTATTGTAATTGATCATTTTGATAACAACATGGAAATTTAGAGATTAAATAATTATTAGTGGGACAAGGCAGTGGTTTGACAGTAATAATATTACGGGGCTCAGGGGGTTGGGAATCGCATCTGTAACCGGAAGGTCGCCGGTTCGATCCCTGGGCTTTCTGTCCTGGTCATTGTGTCCTTGGGCAAGACACTTTACCCTACTTGTCTACTGGTGTTGGCCAGAGGGGCCGATGGCGCGATATGGCAGCCTCGCTTCTGTCAGTCTGCCCCAGGGCAGCTGTGGCTACAACTGTAGCTGCTTCCACCAGTGTGTGAATGTGAGAGTGAATGAATAGTGGCATTGTAAAGCGCTTTGGGTGCCTTGAAAAGCGCTATATAAATCCAATCCATTATTATTATTATTAAAAAATAATGCTTTTCTTAATGTAGTCCTGATGCTTTGCCTTACCTGCCTCACACAGATGTTTCATTTTCATCACAGCAGTAAAAGTATTGCTGTTTTATTGACAGCTGTAAAGAAAGGAGTTCACACTGAAGTATCGGTTTATATAAAATCAAACACACTGAGCTCCACATAAACTTCATGCTAACCAAAATGCGTGCAAAAACAACCAGATCATTTTAAACATGCTGGAGGTGCTGCAGACAAGCAAGAACCAAAAAATGTCTCTGTCACCATTTTATTAGATTTTTACTGTTTGTGTTAAACTATGCTGTTTCTGTCCCTGCTCTTTGTTCTCATCAAAAGTCTTGTTCTGTTAACACTCTGTGCTGAAGCTGAAGGAAATATTAGATGATACAGCTCCAGACTAAATCACTGACCCATTAATGACGCTTCGATACAGTTGTACCTTGCACTTCTATCAACAAGGATGCAGAGGAGGTTAAAGCACTTCAGCTTAGTTTGTTCACAGCTGTGCCAAAATTCATGAATACCTCCACGGATGTCCTGAGGAGGGCAACAATATGCTTTTAATGCAGCCGATCTGACGAAAATTTAAAAGGAGAAGAGGAAGAACGGAAATGATGCGTAATGCAATGTCAGACATATGATGGTGAAAGAAAAATTGATCAGGTTGGTGATATAAAAGTGAAACTTGACTTGATTGATTTGTTTCGTACGAACTCGAGAAGTGAAAGTTATCAGACCCTATTTTGATTCTTAAGGCAGACTCGTTGGTTTTGTGAGGATTTCATTTTTTTTTAAATAACCGGTCTACACTCCACACCAGTTGGTGGCGGTAATGCGCCATTGTGCTGTTTGCCAACAGCCATTAAACAATAAAAAGAAGAAGAAGGAACCGACGCTGCTCTGTCCCGTTGCGTCTGAGAGGAGGTGACTGCTGCTGCTCAAGAAATCTCAGAGGTTAGGACAGGATCGTCCGGTATGAGGAGATCAGTCAGCACAGACTGCTGGAAATCTGAGATCTCACATTACAGGTATGTAAAACTGGTGATGGTCTCAGTGAACGAACACAGGAATAACATATAGCACCATATAGGACTGATCAGAGCTCAGTTTTGGCTAACAGACTAACAAGGACTTCTTCTCTATCTTTAAACAGCAAACCTTTAGTATTAACATCCAGGAGACAGAAGCCGGTTCTGTGTATTTTGGTCCGAGAGTGACAAACCTGGCAGGTTTTCACCGGACGGCGTGTCCGTGCCGTCGGGTTTTGTGTTTTGTGTTTACGTCTTTTTGCGGTTACCTGCCCTTTAATCGTTTGCTGTTTTAGCCGACTGACGGTTGAAATTGTTTTGTGAGCTTTAAGTCGAGATTCCGGCTTTTCTGGCAAAAAATACTTTTACATTTAAAAACTGATCAAATTAAATCAGGATTTAATGAATCGATAACTCATTATTCATATTAAAATCGTTTTTTTAAACCCACCCTCACACAGAATAGCTGTAAAAGAAGAGCACTGTCCTGCAAAGTAACAGTGTGTAGAAATGAATACAGTTTCATATGAATACAGCTAATGTAGTTATAAAGCTATAAGGCATCTGGTATAAGAAGAAAAAATGATAAAAACATAAAAATGTTTTTCAATAATTGTTGTTATTATTTTTTAATAAGGATAGAAGATGTTTATACATTTATATTACTATGTTTTATTATTGTTTCTGTGAGGTGCAGCAGGCCATGTGGTGGTTGTGACAGTGTAGAATATATATATACTGGAAGTGCTGGGTATACAAGTCTGGCCTAAGTCTTCGGTCAGAAAGACTTCAGCAGTCCAGGAGTTTAGTTCACCGTCTTTAATGAAGCTTCACAGAAGAACTGGTTACAGCAGGGCTTGCCATGATAAATCCAACTGTGATACAGCCAGATATGCACTTATAATTGTGGCAGATGCAGTATAGGTGACTATAAGCATGGTTGTCTGGAAACAGAAACAGGTAATACTATAATTAGCAGGGTCAAAGATAACTAAGCAACAATCAGAACACATCATCAACTCAGACACAGCAATATTTTACAATGTCCACTAGGGGTCGCCGTAAGACCAGAAGTTGGCTAAATAGCACATATCTTCCCAGTTGCAAATGTTAATAACAATTTAGCATCTTTTTACTGTCTTGATGCATACTAAATCATCCAGGTATTAAAATCCCCAAAAGATTGTGGTCATCTGGACGTAGTGTTCTCAGTGGTAGAAATGTTTCATCACTCATCAAGTGACTTCTTCAGTCTCAGCTGACTGCAGGTTTCCCCAACCTTATAAACAGTACATTTGCACAAGGACTTGAAACGAGCCCACAGAAAGAACAATGGGCTGTGAGGTCAGTTTAATGATCAAGACGATCATTAATATGCAAGTTGTCATGACCACTGCTCAAAGACCATTGATCAATGGTCATTGATCCATTCACATACAATTTACAGAGAGCTGCACTCACAGCATTGTAAGATGGTGAAAGATGGACCATTAGGCCCCCTCCTCAATTGAGAGATTGTCTTTCCCTTTTCACAGGTACTCCTCCTTGGGGAGTCAAGGAGGTCTGTGATCAATGTCTATTGATTTGTGGCCACATATATGTATATGTGTGTGTGTGTGTGTGTTTATGCATATGTGTATGCTGGGTTTTGTTTTGTTTTTTTCATTTGCCTCTTTTATGGGCCCCCCAGCTGTCTGTGGGTCCCTGGGCATGTACACAGAATGCCCACTGAAGTAACTTTGCCATAAGATTTATTAAAAAATTGGGATTTAGATTGACCTACTTAGAAACATGGGCTGTGAGGTCAATTTCTTTTTTCATTAATATGCAAATTTGATCAAAGACCATTGATCAATGGCCATGAGTACCAATAATGGCTGCACTCACAGCACTGTAAGATGGTGAAAGATTTACCCATAGGCCCCCTCCTCGATTCAGAGATTGTCTTTTCCTTTTCATGTAAATTACCTCTTCAAGGAGTCTTTGATCAGTGGTTATTGATCAATGGTCATTACAATCTGCATATTAAATCAAGGAACTGACCTCACTGCTCGCCGTTCATTCACTGGTTTCAGTCATTGTGCAGATGTACTGGTTATAAGGTTGGTAAACCTGCAGTCAGCCCTTTGAGTGCTCCAGGAGAGTAGAAAAGCGTTATTTAAGTATCAGTCCATTTACCATTTAGCACTCACACGGTGTTCCTGAAACACTTTCAGTTTTACTAACAAATGTGAGCAACATGCTCACAGTGTACAGCGCTGCTAGATTCTATTTGCTCACAAGTGTATTTTCCTGCTATCACATTAGTAACAATTTTCTTGTGTCCCACTGTTCCTCAAGACTTCCTAAGACAATATGAAGTGTGAGGAAGAGGAAGGTCTGGATGATTGGCAGGACTTCAGCCAGGGGAGGAATTCCAGTCTGGACCAGGAGGACCCAGAGCCTCCACAGATTAAAGAGGAACAGGATGAACTCTGCATTAATCATGAGGGAGAACAACTTGTAGTGAAGCAGGAGGCCGAAGGCATCATTGTCTGGACTGGGGAAGAGCGGCGCAAACTGCTGGATACCATCTGGAAACCGGAAATAAACCCAGAGAGCACAGGTATGTAAAAACACTCTCTCTATACACACACACACACACACACACACACACACACACACACACACACACGGAACACCTGATTGTTCTGTAAATAGTTTTAAATGTTTATTTAAAAAACCGTCTTGGCTGCATTTTTAGGTAAACAGCTGCAAAAACTTTGTTGTTTGCATAACTCAGTTACTTTTTTGAAGAAGTAACTATAATTAATTGCCCAACATTTACAGTTACAGGACTCTCTCCCAGACCACAGACTCATACTCATAATACAAGTCAGAGCTTTATAAATAAAAAAAGAAGAAGAAATTTTTGTTTTCAAAATTGGAGTTCAGTTATTTTTACTTCCAATAGTGTTAACATACTACCAGTGTTGGGTAAGTTACTTTAAATTAGTAACTTAGTTACATTACTAGTTACTGCTATCAAAAGTAACTCAGTTACTTTCAAAGTAACTAGTTACTAGGGAAAGTAACTTTGGTTTTACTCAGAATTCTCTTGTTAGTGTGTTGCTTCCGTAACTGGATACCCAGCAAGATTGCCAGTCTTCTAGCTTGCTTACTTGTGCATTACAAGTGCATTGTGCCACCTACCAATAGAAAGGAAAAGATAATGTGCATATTTCCATGAGAGAAATCCCACGCCTGGACCGTCGTTGACCGCCGCCATGATTCTAGCCTACGTCACAACGTCACGTGCGCTTTTTACATCCAACACGAAAACTGCAGTCGTGGTGCTTTCGATTGTACTCAGAACTCGGAAATTCTGCCTTCCAAATAGGAAGATGTAGGTAACACCAGACTGCAGATGAGCTGCATACAGAGCTGGACTGGGACAAAAAATCGTCCCGGGCATTTTGACTAGAGACTGGCCCACCATTATAGGAAAAATCATAAAGCCGTTGAATGAAAACAAACACTGTTGTGACTAGGGATGGGTACCGGTGTCCGGTGCCATCATAAACGGTAGTAACCAGACCGAAAAGCAGCGCACATTTCGATGCTTTATTTCGGTGCTTTTTTTTCCTGAGCTGTGATACACTTCTAGCCAATCATTTTACGTTTCCGAGGATAGTAGGCGGGTCCAGGTACCTACGTTCTTTTATGCAGAGCTACAGATTAAAAATGCCCAAGGCAAAAGTCTGGCTGTACTTCACAGCAAAATATGCAAACTCAGCAGCCTGCAACAAGTGCTTTAAGCTGATACTGTGATACTGTCAAAGGAGGTAACACCTCAAATCCGATGAAACACCTGGCGATGCATAGCGTTTTTTTTAAAAGCCGAGAAATGCGCCGTATTTGATAGCTTGCTGCGAGACCTCACACCGAGCGCATCTACTGCGGGTGTGGTGCCTGTTATCAGACCTGGGGTTAGCAACATCCCCAAAAACACGAAGAGGAGAGTCCTGGCCCCTAGCCCTGCCAGTGTAGCAGAAATAATGAGGATGATGATGCAGCAGCAGCCGTTCTTCTCTGCGTGAGTAGCTTAATGTTGTTCGTGTGTAATTTACGTTGAGTAGGCTAACCACGTTATTACATTAATGCATGTAAGGTGAACTAGCAAACATCATCATAGCTACATGCGGCTGTCTTCTTGTTTGATGGCAGATACTCCCTTCACCCTGGCCAAAAAGGCTAAAATGACCAAAGAAAAAGAGGGAAACGGCTAAACATGAGAGGTTTTTGGATAAAGTTTGTTTTTTCCATTGTTTAAGCACTGCTTCCAGCCAAGAGTGATACCATATATGCCCCATAACTGCAGAAAAGGCTAACATTGTTATCTTTTTACAAAAACCAGCTGAACATGAGAGGTTTTTGGACCAATTTTGTGTTCTCCATTCTTTAAGCACCGGTTTGAGCACCGTTTGAGAACCGGCACCGTTTCAAAAGTACCGATTTGGCACCGGTATCGGATAAAACCTAAACGATACCCATCCCTAGTTGTGACAGTGATGTACACTGTCTTGATGGTATATATGCATCAATCTATCAATCGTTTGTTGCAAGATTCAGATAATTATTTTTTTAAAAGCTAGATATTTTAAATGAGAATAAGAAAGAAAAGTACTATTTTGTGCCCCCCTCTCCCTGTTAATGCCCTACTTGGCCCCCCTGGCAAAACTTTGCTAGACTCGCCCCTGCACAGTTACCAGCTGTCAGCTACGTAAAAAAATGATCCTGGTGTTATTTGTCTCTCAGAAACAGTTCATAACTTCCCTTCAACTCATTCATGTCACCTAAAAGGTAAACCTGTTTCTCCATCACCTGTTCAGCTCTGATGATTCAGTAAGGACATCTCCTGGTTTCATCTTCATGTTTCCCTCTCACCAGCAGAGATGGGCAGTAATCTGATTACCTTTTTCAAGTAACGAGTAAAGTAAGGGATTACTATTGCAAAATCGGTAATTAGATTACCGTTACTTTCCCGTAGGAACGCTGCGTTACTGCGTTACTAAAACCATGATTTTTTGCGAGAATGTCTCATGACAGTGACGTAAGCAAGTGCGCCGTTGGTGACAACAGCTGTGTGCAGATCAACAATGGATCACATATCGATTGTGGGAGAGAGTATGAGCGTGCAGCGTTTAAAGCGTGGAAGTACTGACCTTATTTTGAGTTTGATTCCGTAAAAAGTGACAAAAACATTAGCGTCCATCGTGCGTGGGAAGAAAACTTATTTTTACAGCGAAAAAACCCCCTAAACTTCCAAGCAAGCACCGAGTGCGCTATGACGTAATGGGAAACTCACAGAGAAACTCGCGGACTCTTCAACTGACCGCAGCACACCTGCACCAGGGTAAACCTCCGCCTACCCCCAGTCCTGCTTTACAGGTAAAAATAGAGCAACAGGACCGCTGAGTCTTTGACTTTATTTATTTACTGCTGTGTTTTACTTGCATCTATTTGAAAGAGTGAGTGTAAACACAAAAAATATTTTATTTTATGTTCTGGAATGTGCAGAAAATAGGTTTAAATGTTAAACTAATTTATTCAAGTCAGAGAATGTCGCATATAATTAAATTTTTGCTTGATGCATAAAGTTAAAAGATTAAAACTGATAAAACAAGTTTAAAAAAAGAGACTTTTCCATTTGATTACATTTTGTATGATGGATTATGCAGAAAAAGTAGAATTGGGCTGAAAGATCTATCGCTTTATCACCTATTCAGGTTGTAAATCGTGTTTTTAAAAAGTAACTAAGTAATTAATTACTTTTGAAAATAAGTAATCAGTAAAGTAATGGGATTACTTTTTGGGGGAGTAATCAGTAATTAGTTACTGATTACTTTTTTCAAGTAACTTGACCAAAACTGCTCACCAGATAACCAAACCGACATCATGACCAGCAGCTTTTACGGCTGTGGCTCCAGCAAACATCAGCTGATACTAGAAATTAATATTAAATAAATTCTAACAACAGCTGATCAAGCTTAAACGTGCTGCTGTTGTTTAACGCGACATCCGCTTGTTTCCTCTTTCTGGCGCAAAGTGGGCGATAAACAACCAAGAGAGAAAAGCCGATAAGCTGATCATTGATCAGTTTAATGATTGAAGTAGAAACAGGAGAGGGAGAGAGAATGAGAGAAGAAGAGGCAGCTGTGCAGCAAAGACACAGAAAAACTCCAGCTTTGTGTCTTTTTCATTGTAGCTGAAGTACTGGACAAGCTGCGTTCCTTTTCACCTCAATACGAAACGCGTAATATTTTATCGGAGACGACTCCGTGTTTTTAGGGGATGGTTGGCAACTCTAATAACTAACCCTATGAACAAAATAAAGTTCAACATCAGTAACATAGCACCATCCAGCTGTATAGAAACTCCATCATGCTAGCTAGTACCCAGTACGAAAAAGTCCGCATAACAAAAATAAACTGTACCTTAACTTGGTTTATATCTGACCCAGATAGACTTCAGGTCATAACTTCTTACCTGAAGTTCAGTTCACCTGACACTTGGACCGGCGGCCGCCTCGGGTCTTTGCTCCTCCTGCCTCCCCCTTCCCTCATCCACCTGCTGGCCTCCACCACTTGCTAATGTTACTGAATCAGTGGAAGCTCTGCGATAGCCACCGCAAGAAGTAACGAATAACGATCCTATCTAAATCCCAGTAACGATTAACACGTTCCTGATTTTGGCATAATAACTAGTTACCGTGCTCGTTACCACAATAATAACGTAGTTACTGTAACACGTTACTTAATAACGTGTTAGTCCCTACACTGCATACTACACAGGTCATGAACAAGATTTTTTTAATTTTCATTGTAAGTGAGCTAAAGCAGTTAATTAAAAGTAGTCTAACATAAATGTAAATGCTGTAATTTAATAAACCATGAAACTTGGATGGATTCGATGTTGGCGTGACCACAGTGCACACATCTAATGTCGCTCACAGTGGTCCAAGGGACCACTCAGGGAGTTTGTGTGTTTGCTCAGACACATGAAAAATTAGAGGGAACATTGCCCCCCACCCACCCATGAAAGAACTGCTAGAAAATACACAACACACAGTAATAATATGTTTTACATTATAAAACAATTCTAATTCTAAGTGATGTTATACACTGCTTGCATTAAATTTTAGGATCGTATTTATACTGTTAAACTCGAACAAAAGACGGTATATTAAAATTATGTTAAAGTTAGGAAGGTAAAAATAAAAATTTATGGTTACTGACAATTTTAGATTTTTCATTTTATTTTACATTAGGTGTGTTAATTCAGTTTCTGTTTTGTAATTTAATTGATGTTTGTATTTAAACATATGTACTTAAAAATAACTGAAAATTCTGTAAAATGTTAAATGAAAAACTCTGGATGTTTAAAAACTCTGCTATTTAACAAATATTGAGCTTTTCTAATAAGAGTGTCAGAACTCCAGTCATTTATATCAGTGCAAAAATTAATTGTTCAAATTTTGGAATTACACTTTTCTTTCATAAACACATTTTTCCCATTTGTCCCATCAGATCTGATTCACCAAGTTGAGCGTAACAAGGAGGAGTTTCTGACAGACCAACAGATCTGTAACCAGGAGAATAACTTCAGCCTGGACCAGGAGCACCCAGATCCTCCACAGATTAAAGAGGAACAGCGCAACAGTCAGGAGGCAGAACAGTTTCTACTGAAGCAGGAAACTGATACGTTTATGGTGATTCCTTTTTATGAGCATAGTGACCTCAATAAACTAGAACCAAACAGGAACCAGCTTCTTTCTTTTAACTCTTATGAACCAAACATGCGTGATTGGAAAGAAGGTCACCATGTGGACCTGGGATCGGCTAGAAATTGGGAGCTGAAGAAAATGAGACATAACGGAAACGATAGTCACAGTAATATAATACACATCTCTCCAGTATCAGAGAGTCAGTGTAAATCTATTAAAAATAAAAATTGTGTAAAATGCAACACTTGTGGTAAAACCTTTCGCGATAAATACAGCCTCACTAGACATTTGAAAGTGCACACAGGTGAGAAACCTTATTCTTGTACCACCTGTGATAAAAGATTTAGTGAGTTGTCAAGTTTGAAGAGACACATGAAAATTCACACAGGTGAAAGGCCATATTTTTGTAGCATCTGTGGAAAAAGATTCCGGCAAACGATAAACTTGAAAACTCACATTAGATGTCACACAGGTGAGAAGCCCTATTCCTGTGGCGCTTGTGGAAAGCAATTCAGTCACATGATAAACTTGAAAACTCACATGAGAACTCACACAGGTGAGAAGCCCTATTCCTGTAGCACTTGTGGGAAAGATTTTAGTAACTTCTCAGCATTCAAAACTCACATGAGATTCCACACAGGTGAGAAGCCGCATTCTTGTGATACTTGTGGGAAAGGATTCAGACATATGATGAACTTGAAAACTCACATGAGAACTCACACAGGTGAGAAACCCTATTCTTGTAGTACCTGTGGCAAAAGATTCAGTCATAAATCAACATTGGAACGTCACATGCGAATTCACACAGGTGAGAAGCCACATTCTTGTACCATTTGTGGGAAAAGATTTTGTAACTTATCAGCATTAAAATCTCACACTAGATTTCACACAGGTGAGAAGCCACATTCTTGTGGCACCTGTGGGAAAGGATTCAGTCACATGGTAAATTTGAAAACTCATATGAGAATTCACACAGGGGAGAAACCATATTCTTGTAACACCTGTGGAAAACAATTCAGTTATAGAATGAACTTGAAAACTCACATGAGAACTCACACAGGTGAGAAGCCCTATTCCTGTAGCACTTGTGGGAAAGATTTTAGTGACTTCTCAGCATTAAAATCTCACACTAGATTCCACACAGGTGAGAAGCCACATTCTTGTGATACTTGTGGGAAAAGATTCAGTCATATGATGAACTTGAAAACTCACATGAGAACTCACACAGGTGAGAAGCCCTATTCTTGTAGTACCTGCGGCAAAAGATTTAGTCAGAAATCAACATTGGAACGTCATATGCAAATTCACACAGGTGAGAAGCCACATTCTTGTAGCACATGTGGTAAAAGATTCAGACATATGATGAACTTGAGAACTCACATGAGAACTCACACAGGTGAGAAGCCCTATTCGTGCAGTGCCTGTGGCAAAAGATTTAGTCAGAAATCAACATTGGAACGTCACATGCAAAGTCACACAGGAGAGAAACCACATTCTTGCACCACGTGTGGGAAAGGATTTAGTAACTTATCAGCATTAAAATCTCACACTAGATTCCATACAGGTGAGAAGCCACATTATTGTGGCACCTGTGGGAAAGGATTCAGTCAAATGGTGAATTTGAAAACTCATATGAGAATTCATACAGGGGAGAAACCATATTCTTGTAACGGCTGTGAGAAAAGATTTCGTTACACGACACAGTTGAAAAGACACATGAGAATTCATACTGGTTGAAAGTTTCACTCTTACAAAATGTGGGAGAGCTACTGTCACGCGTTTGTTTCTCACACAGGTGAGAAGTGAAATCACTGCAAGACCTGAGGGAAAAGACCCCATTCTTATCTATGGTATAGTTTCTGTCAAGAACACTTAAAGACAGAATTCTTTGGGGCACTTTCATGTTTATCAGATAGCATAGTGAAGACAATAGGGAGAGCATGACAAGTGAATAGAAAAATAGGCGCAGCAAAGGGAATCAGGTAGGAATCAAACATGAGTTACAGCATGCAATATTACAGCATATACTAATCTATTCAACTTGTGAGCTAAACTGTTATCCAAGAGCTTTGAGAATTGTTTATTTAAATTATTACCTCATTTCCATGATATATTGATGAATCTCTGAGTTATTTAAATCCCTGTATTTATCTGAACTCATATTTTCCAGTTGTTCTAGTGTTGTACATGTGACATCAATTGTAAATGTCTGTTGTTTACAATATTACAATTGTAATAATTATTATTTTATTATTAAAAACCAATAATTATGTCATGGTGGACTTGAAATCACTTTGTTTTGCCATGCTGAACTTCAGGGGAAATGTTATGCCTATATTGTTATTTATTGTTTAGTTCTGTTGTAAATGAGTATGGGTTATGTGTTCTTAAATGGTAAATAAAGAGATATTTAAAGGTTTTTGTGGTTATTTATTTCTTCAGAATCAGAATCATCCATCCATTTCCTTCCGCCTTTCCTTTCCAGGGTTGCGGGGGGCGCTGGAGCCTATCCCAGCTGTTATAGGGTGAGAGGCGGGGTACACCCTGGACAGATTGCCAGTCTGTCACAGGGCTAACACATAGAGACACAGCAACCATTCGCACTCACATTCACTCACAGATTCACACCTATGGGCAATTTAGATTAATCAATCAACCTATCCCCACTAACAGAATCAGATATACTTTATTAATCCCGAAGGAAATTATGGTTTACAGCAGGCAGCATGCTAGTTGGCGCATTCGCACTTACAAGGAACCTTCTGACCAAACATGCTTTAGACATACATCACATTAGGGAAGCCGGTTAGAGAGGTAGGCTGATAGGAAAGAACAACAAAATTAAACAAACATGAGGTGAGAGGAGAAAAAACTCCACCCAGACTGAGCTCCTAATGGGAGAACAGTTTGAGAGCAGAAAAAATCACCTCAGCACAAAAAAGCACATGGCTGTTATTACACCATAGAAACACATGACAAACAACACATGACAAGTAACTTCTCTGGCTCTTGATGAAGGCGGTCGCACTTTCTCCCTTCCTTTATCTTTCCTGCTTGGCTTTCTCATGTCTCTGTCTAGTCTTGTCTACTTTTCTCTCTCTACCCTGGAAGAGTCTCACAGTCTGTTCTCTAAAACCTAAAAGAGGAATTATGGATTTGATCAACTGGCCCCTGAATGCAATTGACACCCTCTTCACAACGAGAAGCCTGGGTTTGGAAGAGACCGTGTGTCCTGGAGGGACGTTCTCTGCCGGATACATGATGGATGGGTGGAAGGACTGGAGGGTTGTGTGCCTGGTGGGACTGTCGACCAAGGACATTGAAGACCTTTTTGGAACCATGATAACAGGGTTCTTGCTGATAGGCGCTGGCTTGGCCCTGGCTTATCGAAGAATAAAGAAAGCGGAAACGGCTGTTCAAATTCCCACAAGGCTGCCCGCTATGTTGATTGGAACGATGGAGTGAGCCGTGTCTTCTCAGAATGGGCTCATTAGACGCAGCCCGGATGACATCTTGGAGAAGCTTGTGGCTGCTGTGAGTACTGAGACTCTGACAACATCTGACAACATCTTGGAGAGGCTCACGGCTGTCGTGAACACTCGTGCTCTATGAGCAAACTGGATAACATCTCGGTGTAGCTGGATAACATCGTGGAGAGGCTCACGGCTCTCCATTGGGAATGGTGAGGAACCAGTGATGGACATTAGACAGACTGTAAAATTGTCATGCAGTGGTTTGCACTAAAGAAAGAACACCACCATTATTTCATGCGGCTACCATATCGGCGCCTGCTGCGGTCTCAAGGCTGGAGCTGAACATAACAAACAATTTGTCCCCTGATAACAAACTGTGTTTAGACTCTTCGTTCCAAACGCCCTCGTACGCTTATCTCCAAGGCCGAGTCGGACGGTGGGTCTGGGCCCAGCGCTGGATGAATAGCTGCAGGGCAGCATGGCTGTGTCTGCATCGGCTTCTCACCCCTTACCCACCCCTGTTGCTTTTCACGTGCTTCATGATGTTGTGATCTGGACATTTATGTGCTCTTTGTGCAGAGGAGGTTTTTTTTTCTGTTCTCATGCTGTCCTCCCATAGGAGCACCCAAGTCCCCTCCTCGACTTGCCCATTGTATTGTACATTTCAGTGTTTTTCCATAATACTACCGGTCTCCGACCTGTCTCCCCATGTGATGTCTGTGTTGTGTATGTAAGGTCGGGGTGGGGGGATGGGGGATGGGGGATGGGGAGGATTTCTTGACTGGTGGAAATTCCTAAAACGAAGTCTTCACTTATCCCTTTGAATCAGTGGATAACTGACACTTTAACTTATATTTTATTGTTATTATTGTATTGTTAGGCGGTTGTGGGCAAAAGACCTGCAACTGACAAATAAAGGCTATCTCATCATCTCATCATTATTGTTGTTTGTTTGTCGTATTTATTATTCTTATCGTACCTTTCATATTTCTGGAAGTAAACTTCTTTTTACATCAAAAAACCCCCTTAAATTCTGAGCAAGCACCGAGCACGATGCCACGGGAATGTGAAATCCACAGAGAAACCCCTGGATCCCCCCACTGACATGACCGCTGCAGCACCGGGCAAACCTCCACCAACCCCACTCCTGCTAAACTGGTGACAACCGAATTAAGAGCGACAGGACTCAGTGCCACTGAGTCTTTGGTTTTATTTATTTTCTGCTGTGTTTTAATTGCATGTATTTGAAAGAGTGAGTGTAAACATACAAAAAAAATATTTTATATGCTGGAATATGCAGAAAAAAGGTCAAAAACCAAATTTCTACAAGACAAAGATTGTTGCATATAATTTAATTTTTGCTTAATGCATAAAGTTAAAAGATTAAAACTAACAAAACAAGTTTTAAAAAGAGACTTTTTCATTTGATTACATTTTATATGATAGATTATACAGAAAAAGTAGAATTGGACATCACTAAGTTTTTGCAAAGGTCTATTGATTTATTACCTATTCGGGTTTTGTATCGTGTTTTCAAGAAGTAACTAAGTAACTGAGTAACAAATTACTTTTCTCAAGTAACTAAACCAGCACTGTTGGTGAACATATTCTGTTTCCAAAAGCTGCCAGACATTGTTATTGTGCTGTTTATTCATCCTTGCTCTTTGACTCTGAGCCTCCTCCGTGTGTCAGTATCCTGTTAGCATTTCTCTGGATGAAGCTCCCTTGAAAACATCTCTACCAAATAAACTCAACTTTTAGAAGGACCTCACCTGCCTGCCCACTCTCCATCCCTTCACATCCTATCAGCCCATTGCTCCTCTTCATGAATCCCTGTCCTCTACTCCTCATTCACCTCATGTTAATAAATCTCTTGTGACGGCCTTTTTATGTTCCAAACACCAAAAAAGTCCAAGAAAAGGCCAACAACAACGGGAGGTTTGTTTTAGAACACATTTCTTACTTCATTGTTTAAAATTATATGGTGTTTATTTCGTGGAAAATGACAAACAAAAAACCCCCCAAATAACTTCTTGCAATTTAAAATGAAATGAAAGTCAACTTAATTTGCTTTAACAACTTCAAAAAGTGGTGAAAAAAAAAATCATTTTTTAAACCCTCCCGTTGTCCCATCTGAAATTTGGCAAACAAAAAACATCTGTACCACACCCCTCCAGGGTGCTCTTAATCCCTTGATTGATGGGAGGGTCCATAAGCTAATAAACCAATCACTTTCCAAAAATAAAATGAATTACAAATTTACATAACAAAAACTAGGTCCACATATTCTTACAACTTTAAAGAAAAAACAAAAATGAATACAAATTGCGATTTATAAACATTCAACAAAAATGGCCACAGCATCTCTTAAACTTGCCTCTGAGTATTGCATCTGCTTTTACTGCTGCTACTTCTCTTTAACTTCTCTTTAACCTTGTAAAACAAGGAAGCAACCTATGGAATACGCGAAGTCCTGATTTCTTCCATCTGAAACAGTCAATGTATCTCAAAAGGAGAAAGGGAAGTAGTGCATGCTCCCAGTGCTAACTACCATGCCTGAAAGTACTTAGTTACTCATTTTCTTACTTACACTGGACATATTGAGGACCTGGTAGCAGTTCAGAAGGAGTAAGAAGCCCTTTTTGTTGAGACCCTTTTTCTTTTGTTTATTGGCTGGGAGAGAATTGCCCTTTCTTTCTGTTATATATATAGAATAAGGATCATTATGTATGCATCAGTATGACTGTGCAATGACAATAAAGAGTTATCTTATTGGTAGTGCCATGGTCCTGGGTCTTGTTGACCCAGTGTTTTGAGTTCTCTTGTATTTTTTTTTGTCATTTGGTGTTACTTTATTATTAACCTCCTAGGACCTGGCGTCCACATGTGTGGACATCACACTTTAAGTATAAAAACAATAATAAACACAAAGTTTTGGTTCTATAACATTTTTCTATCATTGCTTTATTATGGATTAGGTGCAAGAGTTGTTAAACTGTATAATTAAATAATAGATGAATTCAATAGCAAACTGTGCCTCGTTCTCAGATGGACAGCAAGTGGAATGTGATAGATGAGATGAGGAGATGGAAGGAAGAAGAGAGGCAAAGAGTGATTCACAGGCAGAGCTTAGTTTATTTCCCACAGTTTTGTTGCCTTATGGTTCCAAGCGCCGTGACCAATACTTGCGTTTTATTATTATCTCATAACACTTGTTTAATCAGCTACCCTCTCTCCTGTGGACTGTTTAATCTCTACAGTCTCAGATCAACACAGCCCTGCCCTCCAGCACTATCAGCAGCAAGAGCAGAAGCAATCCCCCAAACAGCAACATTGTACCCCATCAGGTAAAAAATGGGCTACGTTTGCTTTGCATTGTGCCCACCTGATGACAGTGATGTAGTGTGATGTGATTCCATATTAGATTCTTGATGAATGTGGGTTGTTGTTCTTCAGCCTGCTTCTATGTGCCCTTTTTAACTGTGAGCACCCGCCCCTTTAAACATCTCTGCACTGCCCTGACTAAATGTATATATAAACTGTCTCTATGGTTTACAGTCTGAGTCTGACAAGCTGTCAGCTGTTCATTTCTGCTATTTGAATTGTTAAAAGAAACAAACTATTCATTTAGCAGATTAACAAAAAGAATAGAGAGGCATCCAGTTATTGACATTTATATTATTTAGTTAAAGGTTTGAACAGAAAAACAATTAAACACAGAGCCTCTTCCTGCTTTCTGGAATGAATCGCAGCATGAAAACCCTTCCTCTTCTTCCTGCTCTCTAGCTCAGCACCTCCTGTCTGTCCATATCGTTCTGTGTTCCCTCCCCTTTAGATCTACATTATGAAGATGGGTGTAACCAACATGTGTTAGAGCTGGCAGGCCCCATTCACAGCAGCAACACTTGTTGTTCAGATCAGAGGTCAGACCAGTTTCTATAATAAGGAAGTGAAACTTACACAGTCACTGACACTGAGAGGAGAAATGGCGCAGAAAAGTGTTCAGCTGGATCGAGAAACCTTCTCTTGTTCGATCTGTTTGGATCTACTGAAGGATCCGGTGGCTCTTCCCTGTGGACACAGCTACTGCATGAAGTGTATTGAAAGCTTCTGGGATGAAGAGGAAAAGAAGAAAATCTACAGCTGCCCTCAGTGCAGACAGACTTTCACAGCGAGGCCTGTCCTGGTGAAAAACACCATGTTAGCAGTTTTAGTGGAGGAGCTGAAGAAGACTGGACTCCAAGCTGCTCCTGCTGATCACTGCTATGCTGGACCTGAAGATGTGGCCTGTGATTTCTGCACTGGAAGAAAAATAAAAGCCTTCAAGTCCTGTTTAGTCTGTCTGGCATCTTACTGTGAGAAACACCTTCAGACTCATTATGATTCACCTACATTCAAGAAACACAAGCTGGTGGAGCCCTCCAAGAAGCTCCAGGAGAACATCTGCTCTCGTCATGATGAGGTGATGAAGATGTTCTGCCGTACTGATCAGCAGAGTATCTGTTATCTCTGCTCTGTGGATGAACATAAAGGCCACGACACAGTCTCAGCTGCAGCAGAAAGGACTGAGAGGCAGAGAGAGCTGGAGGTGAGTCGACAAAACATCCAGCAGAGAATCCAGGACAGAGAGAAAGATGTGAAGCTGCTTCAACAGGAGGTGGAGGCCATCAATCAGTCTGCTGATCAAACAGTGGAGCACAGTGAGAAGATCTTCACTGAGCTGATCCATCTCATCCAGAAAAGAAGCTCTGATGTGAAGCAGCAGATCAGATCCCAGCAGGAAACTGAAGTGAGTCGAGTCAAAGAGCTTCAGGAGAAGCTGGAGCAGGAGATCACTGAGCTGAAGAGGAAAGATGCTGAGCTGAAGCAGCTCTCACACACAGAGGATCACATCCAGTTTCTACACAACTACCCCTCACTGTCAGCACTCAGTGAGTCTACAGACTCATCCAGCATCAATATCCGTCCTCTGAGCTACTTTGAGGATGTGACAGCAGCTGTGTCAGAGGTCAGAGATAAACTACAGGACATTCTGAGAGAGGAATGGTCAAACATCTCACTGACAGTCACTGAAGTGGATGTTTCACTGTCACAACCAGAGCCAAAGACCAGAGCTGGATTCTTAAAATATTCATGTGAAATCACACTGGATCCAAACACAGCACACAAACAGCTGTTATTATCAGAGGGGAACAGAAAAGCAACATTTATGGAACAAGAACAGTCTTATTCTGATCATCCAGACAGATTCACCTTTTGGTGTCAGGTCCTGAGTAGACAGAGTTTGACTAGATGTTGTTACTGGGAGGTGGAGTGGAGAGGTGGAAGAGGTTATGTAGCAGTTGCATACAAGAATATCAGCAGAACAGGGAGTGGGAAAGAATGTAACTTTGGACGTAATGACAAATCTTGGGCATTAGATTGTAACAACAACAGTTATACATTTTTGTACAACAACATCCAAACTCCTGTCTCAGGTCCTTGTTCCTCCAGAGTAGGAGTGTACCTGGATCACAGAGCAGGTATTTTGTCCTTCTACAGCGTCTCTGAAACCATGACTCTCCTCCACAGAGTCCAGACCACATTCACTCAGCCGCTCTATGCTGGACTTTGGCTTGGAGAGACTGCAGAGATCATTAAACTGAAATAGTTTCCATTTTATTTTCACAGAATCATTGTTTTGACATTTTGTGCAATATATATACTCAAAAATGGTGGAGAAAATGTGAACCTAATCTCAATGACTAACTGAAGTAGTAGTTATAAGTACATATTTTCAACTTTCTTCTTCATAAAAAAGAAAGAAGTCAACTTTTGCTTCACTTGATTTTGACAACAAAAAAGATTTGATGCAATGATTCATCACAGGTAAAGTTACACACATTTTTTGTTTTGTTTTGTTCCACATTTTTAAGCATTGGACAAATTACCTTTCTTTGATGTGTCTCAATTGGATAAGTAGAAGAAAATGGATGGCAATAGATATGGCAATAAATAAATAGATGCATGAAAGCTTTAAGGTATTTCTTGTTTTCAGTCTTTTTTATGCAATAAAAGACTTTGTTATCATGTTTACTATCAAAGAAGTTGTAAGCATTAGTTCTCAATCTAGGAAATGGAGTTGTTACAGCAGAAACCTGAAACATTACTTTTACCAGATTTATTAAAGCTACCAGAATAACTATGAAAACAATTTAAAATAGTTTGAACAAGTAAATACAATGCTGAGCTTAAATCCAGAATAACCTAAACTACAACCACTATGCACAGTGATGCGCAGGCACTCAGTAGGCCACAGGTGTCAAACTCCAGGCCTCGAGGGCCGGTGTCCTGCAGGTTTTAGATGTGTCCTTGATCCAACACAGCTGGTTTAAATGTCTAAATTACCTCCTAAACATATCTTGAAGTTCTCCAGACACCTATTAATGAACTAATTCTTTGATTCAGGTGTGTTGACCCAGGATGATATCTAAAACCTGCAGGACATTGGACCACAAGGCCTGGAGTTTGATACCCCTGCAGTCGGCAAACGACAGGCTTTGGTGGCTGAAGCTGGGGTTGTGCCTCTGGCTCAGGAGGAGAGGGACCTGCAGGTTTGGTCTCTGATACAGGCGGAGGCATGGAAGCCGTCTTAGGGGAAGCATCCTTAGAAACATTGTCAATAGGTTCTTTTCTAATTTTGTTCCAAGTCACACACAGAATTAATTGAGACAGAACAGTCAATGCTCAGGGACAACACTTTCACTCATATTTGGTCCAGAAATGTTCACGTCACATTTTCTATACCAAACTCACACAACCTCTGGAGGAATTGGCCAGTTTAGAAACACCAACGTAGAATAGAAAAGCCTTTTTTGTCATTGGACATGTACAACTAAATTGTAGCTTGACAGTTATACAATCATACAACTGTTATACAACTTCACAGTTATACAGTTCAAAAAAGTTCTTTTTGGACTTTAAACTCATAAAATCAGAATTTAAATAAACATCGGGAACACTGGCAGGTTCAGGAAGAAAATAATCTGTCCTTAGTTTATTTGGCAAGGAAACAGAAAGCACAGACACAGAAAGCTCTGGCCACTCAGAGTGACGCCGAAAACCAAGTTCATGTCAAGGGGTGTGGAAGCAGGACCCAAACACAGGACTGTGCAGCAAACTGTGAACTTATTTATAGTGAATAACAATAATGACAAGAGCAAACAATCCTCTGTGTGTGAGTTTTTGCTTCTTGTGCTTGCTTCTTGCTCCCATGCTGTGACTTCTCAAGTGTCCTTGGTGAGTTTCTTTCCCCCTTGTGGTGTCTACGTACAGAGCGCTCAACTCCCGTGTCCAACACTCTGGGAAAACAACAAGCAACTGGTAAGTACACGCCACTTCTCAACTCCAAAAACACTGTCCCACAATTGCTGGGAAATAACTGATTTCTCTTAACGATCCAGCATCGACTGCAGCTCAGCTACTCCGCTAATTAGCCCTCCAGACGAGGCTGACAGGTGCATGTAATTATCCCTCAGGTGTGGCTGGCTCCACTGCAGGGAAAAACTCTCTGGGCCTGATGTTACAGGAAACTCTGGGCACCCCCCCGACACACACACACACACACACACACACACACACACACACACACACACACACACACACTCGTACAGATGGAAATGTGGGACTGGGAGAGAACAACAACGAACATATGACAGCATGGCATGTTAAACAGAGACACGGGCGACCAGCGAGGACTGCCTTCCCAAGATAACCCCAGAAATATAAATAAGTCCACAAAAAACACACGAACCCATGACAGTTCATGCATTTATTACTTCTAGGCTGGACTACTGTAATTCATTATTATCGGTTTTCAGTTTGCGGTGCTTTAATGTGCCCTGCAGTGGTCAAATTTGTGTGTTGATCATCTATACAGCAGCTTTTTGTCAGTGTGGTTAAACCGAGGGTGACATATTTTCTTCACAAGACAAAGTGCTGCATGACTTTAACTGTGAAAACAAAATATCTTGTTTTTTTACTCTCAAGCTGCCTTCTCCTTTTCTGTGAAACAAAGTTCTGAACTCTCTTTTTCCCCCACTAAGATTTAACTGTGAAAAATAGATTCAATACAAAGCAGTAGAGGGCAGTAAAAGACCAATTTATCTGGTCGTCTATGTTGTCTTCTTTGTCAGAGTGAGGTTCTTGTGGAAGAACACATTGTACCTGTTATGCTTTGCATGATAAAAATATAGCTTTTCTCTTAATATTGTATTTAGGTCCCGTGCTGTTCAAGAAAATAAAACAAAAATGTGAACTAACACCCTAACAGTAACTCGGCTCACTAAAGTGGCTTGGATAGGAAGGTAGTTCTTATACTGGCCAATCTAAACAAAGCTATTCGGTTTCATTTGACTAATGAAAAGAGTCAAAATATATTCGGTATGTCATGGTCCTGTCATGGTCAGCGGTATGACTGTTGTGACTCTTGTGTTTTAACAAAGTTATTCCACATGAGCTTGATTTCAGTGAAAGAATTTGACAGTCTGCAATCCTACAGTCAGAGTCTACTGACTGTAGCTGTCAACAGTAATAATAATAATAATAATAATAAATTTTATTTATGAGCACCTTTCAAGTCACCCAAGGACACTTTACAATAAGATAAAACACTTAGTAAAACAATGGCAGAATAAGAACAATAAAATAAAAGCACAAGATAAAATGAACAAACAGTGGATTCACAGTGAATATGCAGATTTGAACAGATGAGTTTTGAGTTGGGATTTAAACTGGGGGAGAGAACCAATATTTCTTATTTCTGGGGGCAGAGAGTTCCACAGCCTGGGAGCAGAGCAGCTGAAAGCTCTGCTTCCCATGGTGGTGAGGCGGAAGGAAGGTACAGTAAGCTGGATAGAAGAAGAAGAACAAAGTGAACGGGCAGAACAAGTGGTGGTTAACAGGTCAGAAAGGTAAGAAGGAGCGAGGTTATGAATGGCCTTGAAGGTGAGCAGAAGAAGTTTGAAAATTATCCGGAATTTCACAGGGAGCCAGTGAAGTTCCTGAAGAACAGGTGATGTGCTGGTAGGAGGGGGTTCTGGTGATAATGCGAGCAGCAGAGTTCTGAACCAGTATGGAGGGATTTTTGGGGGAGACCATGCAAAAGAGAATTGCAGTAGTCAGTATGGGAGGTAACAAGACCGTGGACAAGAATGGACGTAGACTGGGTGGAAAGAGAAGGAAGCAATCTGTTAATGTTACGTAGATGGAAGTAGGCAGAACGGGTGAGATTATTGATGTGAGATTTATAGGAAAGTGAACTGTCTAGGATGACACCAAGGCTCTTAACCTGAGGAGAGGGGAAAACTGTGGAGTTATCGATGGTGAGTGAGAAATGGTTTGCCTTCAAAAGGTTGGATTTGGTGCCAATAAGGAGGATCTCAGTTTTATCCTCATTGAGCTTTAGAAAATTAGAGGTAAACCAGGATTTTAACTCGGATAGACATTCTGTAAGGGAAGAAGGTGGGAGGGAGGAATCAGGTTTGCAAGAGAGATATAACTGGGTGTCATCAGCAAAACAGTGAAACTGAAGATCAAATTTGCGGAAGATGGTACCTAGAGGGAGGATGTATATTATAAAGAGAAGAGGGCCTAAAACTGAGCCTTGGGGTACACCAGAGGTGACGGGGAATAGACGAGAGCGGAATGATCTTAGTTGAATAAACTGGGAACGGTCGAGGAGATATGATTGAAACCAGGCGAGGGGTGTGTCAGAGATGCCGAGAGAGGAAAGTCTGCTTAGAAGGACAGAGTGAGAAATGGTGTCAAAGGCTGAGCTCAGATCTAAAAGGACGAGAATGGTGAGAAGACCAGAGTCAGCTCCGATTAGAAGATCGTTAGTGACTTTAAGTAGAGCAGTTTCGGTACTGTGACATGAGCGAAAACCAGATTGAAATCACTTGTAGATGTTATTATTAACCAGGTGTAAATGAAGTTGAGCTGCAACCACTTTTTCAAGTATCTTAGAAATGAAGGGTAGATTGGAAATCGGACGGAGGTTGTTAAAGTTGTTAGGATCTAAAGAAGGTTTTTTCAGTACAGGAGTGACTAGAGCAGTCTTCAATAAGGAGGGAACGATACCGGTGGTGAGAGAAGAGTGAATGATAGCAGAAATGAGTGGGAGTAAAGAAGAGAGGCAGGATTTCACAAGCCCTGTGGGCATGGGGTCAAGATGACATGTGGCAGGCTTTGATTTACATATTAACTCGGAAATATCAGATAAATCAGGAAGATGAAAAGTGGAAAACGGCTCAAAAAGGAGAAAAGGTTCTGGAGAGGGTGTAGACACAACATTTGATCTGAGTTGCTGGTGGATGTTATTGATTTTCGTAGTCCAGGGCCCTGTTTCAGGAAGCCGGTTTAGTGGAAAAACTGAGTAAGTATACCCTGAGTTAACGAAAACTCTGGGTTTTCGGTTTCACAAAGCGAGTTCAGATGAAGCCTCAGTGAGTCACTATGACGACACACTCCGTGAAGCTAACCTGCCCCCTAGCAGGTTTACTACAACTAACCCTGACTGTCTCCGCCCCTTTGTCGGAAACCTGACAGTAGGAAGTGTCAGACATGGCGTGCCACTTCCTTGAAGAGCCAGTAGATCATGAAGCCCAAATTCTCCGCAGAGCTCTCCGCCGGGAGAGAGTGATCAGAGCGCATTTGGACATTTTATCATTTCCTGATGATTTTCTGTGCGAACGTTACCGTTTCTCAGCACAATCTCTAAGTTATTTGGATAACATCCTCAGGCCATATATTACGCATGTGACACATCGCGGACATGCTCTCAGTTCTGTACATATTATTTGTATTGCACTTCGTTTTTTTGCAAACGGGAGCTTTCTGTATAATATTGGTGAAGCTGAGCACGTTTCCAAGGCTACCGTCTGTCGGGCAGTCAGGAATGTTACAGTTGCACTGAAACGTCTCCTGTACTCGTTTGTGGTGTTCCCCGGTCACAGACCCACAAGATTTATCAAAGAGGGATTCCACAAAATTGCAGGTATCAGGATGAACGAAACTTAATTCATGATGTGGTGATACTTGAACTACTACTTAAATTGTACATTTATTTTCAGGGTTCCCAGGCGTGATTGGCTGTATAGATGGCACTCACATTCCAATCATTGCTCCTTCAGTAAATGAAGGAGACTATGTGAACAGGAAGTCTTTCCACAGCATTAATGTACAGGTACATAGTTCCCTGTAGCATTTCAAACTAACAAATTATTTCATTATAGTAATGGATGCTAATTTGTGTTCTCTGCACTGTGAAGATCATATGTGATGCTGCCAATATTATCACAAATGTGGAAGCCAAGCGGCCAGGCTCTGTCCATGACTCACAAATATTCCATGAATGTACACTGAGCACAAAATTTGGACATGGTGAGTTGAAAATACTTTAAAATATATAAAGACCAATTGCTTCAGGGACATTTGAACTGAAGTGTATCCTTCTGTCTTAGGAGAGTTCACTGGCTACTTGCTTGGTGATAGGGGGTATCCATGTTTACCCTATTTGCTTACCCCTTACCCTGACCCTGAACCGGGCCCACAGCAGCGATATAATCTGGCTAATTGCAGGACAAGAGCCAGAATTGAAATGACTATCGGAATGCTTAAGGCCCGGTTCCAGTGCCTGCAAAGACTCAGGGTCACCCCAGAAAGGGCATGTGACATTATTGTGGCATGTGTGATTCTTCACAACATTGCCACAATTAGAGGAGAACACTGTCCTTCTGAACCAAACATCAGCAGTGATCCAAACCATGAACATCCTGACCCTCCCACGGACATACAAGATGGAAGCGCAGTCAGAGACACCATATGTCACAATCATTTCTTTTGACCCATCACCTCAACATGTTGAAAGAAGAATAAACAGATTTTTTGTTCAACTGGCTTTATTGGTCGCCTGTATTTCCTGTACACAAAGTATTAAAAGATGTAAACCTCATAAAGTGTCTCTGTTGCTTCCTCCTCTGTAACAGCTGTCAATGTTTCTTCATTATTTTCCTGTAGTAAAGAAATTAACAACATTGCTGTTCTACTGTAAACTCATATAATCTGTGGAGTATTAAGAGTACTCATAACTGCATGTTGGTCTGGCTCAACAGGAGGCTGCACCAGATGCAGTACACCATCACCATCAACTGATAGAATATGAGGTTTATACAGGTCACTTATAACTTACAAGGGACCAAATGGCAATTAACAAACATACCAATCACCTTACACTTCATTGTCATTATGCTCTCAAAGACAACCAAGACTGAGGGAAGGCAAAATCAGTCGGAAAATAACTTCACTACAAAATAATTCATTATGGTAAAGAGTTTATCAGATGAATAAGTAGCACTGCAAAGGTGACTGTGAAGAAAGGATGTATGCACATCATGTATTATTTTGAATTTACCTCTTATGTAGGCACTTGTGTCTTGCGGGGTTATTGACTCAGAGGATGTCCCCGCAGAGATGCCTTCAGCCACAGGGCGCCCACTGTTTTGGCTGAGGGCCAACTGCTCAGCCTCTGTGAGTGGTGGTGGTGGAGGACCCCCACCTGTTTTTCAGGCCTCTGCTTTTTTTCTGTTGGCTATAACGGGGTCACATTTGAGCATACAGAGTAAGCAAATATGTACTTGTAATGTGCTCAGATAATTTCAATAAGTGCTTACAGAAGGAAAATTAATGTAGCCTCTAACTGCAATTGATTTACATGGGACAAACAGACCAAGCACTATGGCTCATAATACAATTACACCTTACCTGTTTGGACTATATTTTTATATTTCATTTTTACTTGCTGCCAGGAACGTTTGGGGCCTGTTGGGTTGCACCTGCGCTCACATCACGTCACAAAATAAAATGTATAAAATAAAAAATAAAATAAAATAACGTGTTAAATGGGTGGAAATCCCTAGATCAATGTTTATATTAACACTCACGCATTGACTCTGTCGGCTATGTTTTGCCATGCATGCTCCCTTTCTTTTGCAGCTGAGGCTGTGTTACTTTTTTCCGCGGAATTTGCATGTTATCGGCATATGCTGCCATCAGAATTTCGGCCTCAAGCGCTGTGAAATACATTGACCGCGCCTTCTTTCCCTCCGTCTCCATGGTGACTCGCTTAATCTGTGCTCCGCTGATCAGGGCTTTATGTATCCTCGTCCGCGCGCTTCACTTGGGGTTAAAGCAACTCCGCGTCGACTGAACTAATTGTTATCAGCCTTTCTGAAACCGAATATTCCGAGTTGGACAGTTCGGGGTTACTCAACCCTGCGTATCGTTTTTCACTCTGAGTTTTCTAAACCGGCTTCCTGAAATAGGGCCCCGAACAGCATCAAGGAGTTGCAGGTTTCAGAGGAATAGAAGTGCGGTGGTAAAGCGTTGGGGGGTTGAATTAGTTTGTTGAGAACTTAAAACAGAGTCCTTGCATTACCCTCATAAGAACGGATAATACCAGAGTAGAAGCTTTGTTTGGCCTTGTTGATGGAGTCTTTATACTGAAGTACGTGGTATTTATAGATTTCTGAATCAACAGTTAAACCAAATTTCTTATATTTATGCTCTAGCTGCCGAGCTTTGGCCTTCAGAGCTCGGAGGTCAGAGGTAGGAGGGAGCAGGGCGAGCGAAGGAAACAGAGTGGGTTTTTACAGGAGCCAGAGAATCAAGGACAGTGCGTAGACAATTATTATAATATAACAACAAATCATCAGGAGTAGAATAGAAGTCCGGAATCTGAACATTGTCCAAACTGGTAGTGAGAATGTCCATATCGATGTTCTTGATGTTGCGGAACGAGATGAGACGGGTTGGCTTGGTAGAAGAGCAGCAGAGAGTGAGGTTAAATGAAAGGAGGAAGTGGTCAGTTATGGGGATTTCAGTAGCAGAAAGATTCGAGGGAGTAAGACCAGAACAGCAGACCAAGTCCAGGGTGTGTCCTTCAGAGTGAGTGGGAAAGTCGATAAATTGTTGAAATTCAGAGCCTTCGAGACAGGAGGAAAAGTCTCTGGTGAGCAGAAGGTCATTATTGTCCATGTGAATGTTGAAATCTCCCACCAAGATCACATTTGGGGAGAGAGATGTGCAGGTCCACGACATGTAGATGCTGGTGATCTGTAGGGCTATGTGGCAAGGACTTATCACAACTGAGTGTTCCCACACTTGGCCTACTGCAGTTTTACCTTTTGGGGCCCATATACGGGTTTCTATGGGCAGGTCCATGAGACTAGTCTATTGTCATTATTTTCTCTGTAAGGAAGTGAGGCAATTCATTTAGCAGATTTACATGAGGAAATGAGTAACATGAAATTATTGATTCATTTACTCTTGTTGAAAACACGCAGTTCTTTGAATCTTTGGGCTGAAGGAGGGACAATACTCGGTGTATAAATGCTCAATCAACAATCATTTATTTCCATACAATTCAACAGTCAGAGCATTACAACGTCCGGACGGGAGAGATGCTACCAGAGGGTCAGGCACATGTCTCAAAATGGTGACGGGTTGCTCAGCTTTTTATAGTCTCTAGTGGCCCCCAGCTAGTCGTAAAAGCCAAAACATCACATTTTTTATCTGTTACAGCGCCTAAGTTATGACCTCGGCAGTTGTTTCTCTGCTTTCTGTAAGGTGGGGGTGTGGAATGTGGTCTGTCTATCTCCCCTGTCTTTAGACACAGAGTCTCCTGCTTACAACCTTCTCTTCATGATTCAACAATTAAGCATGTCAAGAAAACAGTGTAACACATTCCCAGCAGATCAAGGATACAGAGTGATGCACATTTATCCAATGGACTAATATGTGAATATGTTCTGTTAACTCAAAAGTATAATGAGAACTAAACTACATACAGCTCACACACTCTATATTAAAGGGTATAATGTGATCTACAGCAGTATTCTAATTCAACTACTTTGATTACATATATAAGGTAACATAAAATAACAGAATAATATCACACTCTAAAGGCTTGAACAGAAAAAGAGATAAACACATAACTCTCATCTTTCTGAAGCCAGAAAGCCTGATACACCCAGGTAGCCCTCCCTCTTCTTGCTGCTCTCAAACCCAGCAACTCCTCTTTTTCCATGTTTCCTTGTTCCCTCCTCTTGTGGTGACGTGTAAGAGCTGACTTGCCCCATTCAAACCAGAAAGTCATGTTAGATCAGAACTCACACTAGTTTCAGTTATAAGAAACAGAAACGCACACAGTCACTGACACTGAGAAGAGAAATGGCACAGAAAGGAGTTCAGCTGGACCGAGAAACCTTCTCTTGTTCGATCTGTTTGGATCTACTGAAGAATCCAGTGACTCTTCCCTGTGGACACAGCTACTGCATGAACTGTATTAATGACTTTTGGGATGGAGAGGAAGAGAAGAAAATCTACAGCTGCCCTCAGTGCAGACAGACTTTCACAGCGAGGCCTGTCCTGGTAAAAAGCACCATGTTAGCAGTTTTAGTGGAGGAGCTGAAGAAGACTGGACTCCAAGCTGCTCCTGCTGATCACATATATGCTGGACCTGAAGACGTGGCCTGTGATTTCTGTGCTGAAAGGAAACTGAAAGCCTTCAAGTCATGTTTAGAATGTCTGGCATCTTACTGTGAGAAACACCTTCAACCTCATTATGATGTGGCTCCATTCAAGAAACACAAGCTGGTGGAGCCCTCCAAGAAGCTCCAGGAGAACATCTGCTCTCGTCATGATGAGGTGATGAAGATGTTCTGTCGTACTGATCAGCAGAGTATCTGTTATCTCTGCTCTGTGGATGAACATAAAGGCCACAACACAGTCTCAGCTGCAGCAGAAAGGACTGAGAGGCAGAGAGAGCTGGAGGTGAGTCGACAAAACATCCAGCAGAGAATCCAGGACAGAGAGAAAGATGTGAAGCTGCTTCAACAGGAGGTGGAGGCCATCAATCAGTCTGCTGATCAAACAGTGGAGCACAGTGAGAAGATCTTCACTGAGCTGATCCATCTCATCCAGAAAAGAAGCTCTGATGTGAAGCAGCAGATCAGATCCCAGCAGGAAACTGAAGTGAGTCGAGTCAAAGAGCTTCAGGAGAAGCTGGAGCAGGAGATCACTGAGCTGAAGAGGAAAGATGCTGAGCTGAAGCAGCTCTCACACACAGAGGATCACATCCAGTTTCTACACAACTACCCCTCACTGTCAGCACTCATCAAGTCTACAGACTTATCCAGCATCAATATCCGTCCTCTGAGGTATTTTGAGGATGTGACAGCAGCTGTGTCAGAGGTCAGAGATAAACTACAGGACATTCTGAGAGAGGAATGGACAAACATCTCACTGACAGTCACTGAAGTGGATGTTTTACTATCACAACCTGGGCCAAAGACCAGAGCTGAATTCTTAAAATATTCATGTGAAATCTCACTGGATCCAAACACTGCAAATGCATGTCTGTTATTATCAGAGGAGAACAGAAAAGCAACATCCACAAAGAAACAGTCTTATTCTGATCATCCAGACAGATTCACTGGATGGTCTCAGGTCCTGAGCGGAGAGAGTCTACCTGGACGCTGTTACTGGGAGGTGGAGAGTGGAGGAAACGTTTATGTAGCAGTAGCATACAACACTATCAATAGAGCAGGGTGGGACAATGAATGTGCATTTGGACGTAATGACAAATCTTGGGCATTAAATTGCAACAACAACAGTTTTACATTTTGGTACAACAACATCCAAACTCCTGTCTCAGGTCCTCGTTCCTCCAGAGTAGGAGTGTACCTGGATCACAGAGCAGGTATTTTGTCCTTCTACAGCGTCTCTGAAACCATGACTCTCCTCCACAGAGTCCAGACCACATTCACTCAGCCGCTCTATGCTGGACTTTGGTGTCGTAATTCTCATGATACCAAAGCTGAGTTCATTAAACTGAAATAGATTGAAGTCTTTCATATTGTTGTGGGTTAAAAATCTGTACTTTAGTTTCCCTTTTAATTTCTCTCCATCATCATTGTGATGTTTCTTCATTGCAGAGAGTTCAGCTGTTAATCAAACATTATGTGTTGTACTTTGACATCTTCTTGATGTTTTCTTGAGTTATTTAGGTGGAGTTTTTTGTTTGTTTGTTTGTTTGTTTCTTGTGGGTGACACTAGCCCAGGAGTTAAAGGAGGTCACATCCTAATTGGAATTCTGGTGGTTCAATCCCTGCTTGCTCCAGTGTGCATGCTAAAGTATCCTTTGCTAAGACATTGAACCTTAGGTTAATGTGAGTGGATGTTATTTAGACAGTACTTAAATGTTGAAGAAAGTGCTTGTATAAATATATGGGTGAACAAATCCATTTAGCTCTTTCTTGTGTCTGTTTAGCCATGGAGGCTATCTTTCTCCAAATGAAATGTAAACTTTTCAGTTATCTTAATGTTTATATTCTTTTAATTGTATATTATTGTTTCTGTCCTACATCATAGTCTTTAACAGAGAAAACTCTTTATCACAGAGATTTTGTTCCCACCATTTTGTACATTTAGAAATGAAATCTGTAATCACATACACATTTGTCTTTTTGGTAGAAAAAAAATACTTTTGTTGTTTCTTATCATGATAATAATCTAAGTATAGATCATTCAATTATTAATACTGAATGCAATATGTAACTTATTTAATACTTAAGGTGCAAACAAACTGAAGATATGTGTAATAAATAAACTTTGATCAAAGTCTTCTGTCTTCAGTCCATTCTTTCAGTTCTATTTTTCCTTATTCTGATTAGGAAAGTGTTCTGTCAGTAAAATCTAAAAAACGTGTTGGACAATTTTCTATCACTGTAAAATCCTACAAGCTGCCAATGGAGAGATACCAAACTGTTTCATTGTTCTGGTAACAGTGGCAATAAAGATCTAGCTTATCTTAGATATCAAAATGAGCTTCTTCAGCCAGTGGCAATCCCATATCTCCACAGTCTGGGACCAAACTCTATCCTCCAAGCTGTCAATGCTCACCCCCACGTATGAGATCTATCAGAGACTACCTGGAGGGGAGTGCAGAGGATGGAATAAGCAGATGTGCTTCATCTTTCACTGTCAAAGGAGCTTGGAAAGAAAAGCGTCTGGACTTCTTTAAGTTGCTTGAAGACGTTTCACCTCTCATCTGAGAAGCTTCTTCAGTTCTAAGGTCAAATGGTGGAAAGAGTTGAAAGAGGAGTGAAAGAAGCCATCTATGTCCACTGTGAGTGACCATCTTTGAACAGAGGCAGTGGTTTACGACACCAACTCTCTGCCATCTATAATCCAGTTTTCAGTTCCCTCCCCAGACGCCTTAACGCCCACTCACATCCTGGGCCATCTGACCTCAGGAATTCACATGATAAGGTGGGGCCAGGTTTCACAATGAGCTCACCCGAAACCCTGGCTGACTGTGACCCACACCCAGTTTCACACCTTGGCTCAGGTGATTAGAGGATCATCAGGGGGTCCTTTTGTCCCTCTGTGGGGGGAAACTCCCACTAGGTTTATATCTGGGACTCCCCACCATTTGACCTTAGAACTGAAGAAGCTTCTCGGATGAGAGGTGAAACGTCTTCAAGCAACTTAAAGAAGTCCAGACGCTTTTCTTTGCAAGCTCCTTTGACTATGATGACCTGGATGACTGAGAACCTTCACAGACATTTCATCTTTCACTGTTCAATTCATCTGTTGAAGGTGTTCAGCTCATGTCTGTCAGCTCTCATGACATGAAGTTTAAAACAAAGAAGTTCCATCTGGAACTTCCTTATTTTAAACCAAATGAGTTGCAACAGGAACTCCTTTGTTCTATTGTAAGTCAGCAATGCAACAAGAGCACACGCATCCATTTATAGCCTTCAAAAGACAAAAGCATCATTCCATTGCAGATTAGGCAATTTTTAGAATATTTTCTGCTTGATCATCTTTGATTTGCCTAAAATTTTGTCTAAAAATATTGTTTGAGCACATAGTATGATTGCTATGACACTTCAAGGTTATATATCAAACACTTTTCAAAATATGTTTCTACCAAAAAATTTCTGTCAACCCACTTTTGGGCCTCTTTTTGACACATTCAGCTGTCTGCTGTGATGAAGGGTCTCGAGATTTTCATTAAACAGCTTTCCTTCAGGAAAAAGAGCATGACAACACATTGATAAGCATGGTAAGGCATTATTAGGTAATACAGAATAAAATGCAATAATAAAAGGCAATATCTGATTCCTCTGTCAATCAATTCATGGATTTACTAAACTGGATTAATAGCTGGAAAGTAACTTACTGTGCTGTGATTTTGATCTTCAAAGTCACAACACATGCACGGTGGTGCAGTGGTTAGCACAAGTCAGACACTGATGCTGGACAAGAAATCCTGGCTTGCAGTCTTCACTCTAATTCATTCTTAAAGTTTTTCATTGGGTTGCTTGGACCAGTGGACCTTGCTTTGTGCACAGTCATTCTGGATCAGGAAAGGGCCATCCAGCTAATATGTATGGCATGTTCAGGTGTTTGATTTTATACAATTGTACCCAAGTAATTGATTGGAAAGCTGAATTCAATTATTTTGATGGTTGATCAAATACTTTTGGCAATATACTATTGATTAGTGAATGGTTCCCATTGCTGACCATGTGTGCTACTTGTTTTTAAACCTTTAATTAAAAAAGGAAAATTCTGCTAAAGTTTTGTAATCAGTGTGACACACACAGCAAGTTCATGTAATGTAGCTGCAGGTTTACATTTCAGACTGTATAAAAAGACAACAATAACTTTTAATGTATTTAATTTTATTTTATATAGAGTTCTGAAATCTAGAACACAGGTTTTAAACCATGTAAGGTATCAGATAATTTACCCGTCAGCCTCTTAAGAGTGGAAACGTTTGTGCTAAAGGATGACAGTCATAACTTGAACTTTGTTTTAAAACAAAGAAGTTCCTCCTTTGATTTAAAAGAGGAAGTCTGAAATTGGAAAGATGCCCAAAGACTGTCACAGAACAGGATGTTGTAAGAAGTGCTTTCTATTTCAGGAAATAAACTCTAATCAACATCTGTTGGGTCAGCATAAAAATGTACATTCAGTGGTGCATTCAGAGCACTTGGAGCTTATCAGTGTATTAAATCGAAGCTGTAGAGCAGGTGCAGTGGAACTTATGGAAAAAATGCATTGTGTAGTATTGTCACAGAGCAGACTGATGTACATATTTTACCTGACAGACACAATGCCTTGTGTCTCCAGAGTAACATCAGCCCTGCTTTTCATGGTTTTGTCTTCGTCATCCCTTAGTCACAGCTGGGTGTCTTCACAAACAGCTCATTACAAACAGCACACATACATTTTTCTATTTTACTCCTGGCAGTTTGGAGCTTTGTGGGAACTGAGTTAGAGGTGGCGGATTTATCCAGATATCAATAGTCCAGTCCATATTTTGTTTCTATCTGGTAAGTCCAGCATGCACTATGAAAAATGACTGAAATTTTTTGTTTTAACTGTCACCTATATTTTATTTATAGATTTTTATTGTATTTATTCATTTATTTTTATTTATATATTTTATCTATTTATATTTATAGCACATTTAAACAACAAAAGTTGACCCAAAGTGCTTTGGAGACCATCCAGCTCCAAAAACCCATTTTCATGTTGTTGTTTTTTTTTCAAATACATTAAAAGCTGGAAGTTGTTAATTATTGTGGAAAGAATAAAACAGTGATTTATTGGTCAATGAAATTAGTTCAAAATTTGCAAATTGCGTCACATCATAAATCATGAGACACTGCTTTCCTTTATAAAAGTTATGGTTATGATCCAAAGTTTGGGTGCAAAGATTGATTAGGGTGACATAGGTTCACATGTCAAATACTTTTCAAGACATACTTTTTGAAAAATGGTCTGTTGACCCACTTTCACTTTATTTCACATATTAAAGATAAAATCCTGAAATTTTCACCGGCCTTTCTTACCATCTAAATGAACCAAAGATCTGTAATTTTGGATAAATCCATTGACAAATACCCGAGTAATGGCCTGTTGAAATATGAAGAAGAAAAAAGTCCAGCTATCATGGAAGTCACAGAAAGGAAGACTCACTCACAGGACACTGAGTAATGTTTATGTAGGTTTTACAGGTTGCTTTTAAGTGCCGGAAAAATAATAATTTTCTAAGATGCAATTTATTCTGAGAGAGTCGGTAACACTGTGGGCACAAACACACATTGTCAGACTGTTACAAATACACAAGGGCTTCTGAGACACTGGAGTAGTCTGCACAGAATCACAGGTTAGATCTGAAAACGACCCTATGGATTACATGAAGAAGCCAGAAGCCAATAACCCTTTGTAATGCAACAGTCAGGCAAAAACTGAGGAATTGCTTTAGCCTAAAATAGGCCGTCTGATAACCACATGAGGAGGAGGTATGTTAATCAGCAGTATTTAAGAAGTGAGAGTTTGCCAGGAAGGCGGGGAAGCTGGGAAGTACCGCCTCTGAAAGAGTAAACAAAACACGCCCACAAACATATATGCATACAAAGAAAGGGAGGAAAAAATAGGGCTAGAAAGAGAGAGAGACGGTATGCCAGTGCAGGAGGTCAGTGACCACGACACCAGCACTTAAGCAAAGTTCCATATTTGATAACACACTAATAAAAAAACATAAAGAGCCCACAATATTACAATATTTGAAAGCACCCCACAACAATCTCAGCACCCTTTATGAGCAAGCACTTGGTGGCGGAGAAAAACTTACTTTAAGGAACAGAAAGAAACCAGCCTCAGGGAGAGGCAGCCATCTGCTGTGACCAGTTGGGTGTGAGGGGAAAGAGAAGAGAGCAGAGAGAGATGGGATACAAGCAAACACAGGAGAGAACCAGAGTTTAAAAATTTAATGACTACCTGTGTTTGTCCTGCATGTCCCGCCTCTTCCACTATGACAGTTCAGTTTAATTCAATTTTACAGTCGCCTTAAGGCCATCTGCTGCGACCAGTTGGGATGAGGGGAGGAAGACAGGACAAAAGGCATGATGTGTAAGAGAGCCATAGATTAATAACAAGTAATGTTTCAATGCAGGTTTATTAACACATAGTGAGCGCGAAACTTGACTAAAGAAGAAACCCTCAATGAATCATGGGAATCCCTCAGCAGCCTATTGCTGTATAACTAAAGGAGGATTCATTGTCACCTGATCCATCGCTAAATAAACGCTTTAGCAAAAGGGAATCAACCATAGGGTCCAGTTCCCTTTAACCCAAATTAAATAAGCTGGATGGATGGATTTTATCCAACATGAGTATGATAATTAACTGAAATATTTTAAAATGAAATTCTGCACACACGTAAAGACAAAGATGAGGACGGAGCATGTGGAGATTTACATATCCTCTTGGCTGAGAAAAACAAAAATATGAGGTCATTGTTCCAATCCATTGCCTCATGTTGACTGTTGAGTGAAATTAAGAGGTTCATGCATGTCCTTAAACGCCTTGAGGCAAATGCTGTTGTAATTCGGTGCTATATAAATAAAGTTGAATTTTAAAAAATAAACAACTGAAAACCCTGCCAGCTATGCTTTCTGTCTGTGTGTCAGTGTCACTGTTTGCCAAATATTTTGTTGTTTAGTCTTTGAATAATGAAGTCTGTACAAAGCTTTAAATTGAATCAGCCTGTCTTGCATTCAGAACGGCTCTGAATGCAAGACAGGCTCTCCTTTATTTGATTTTAGGGAAGCCAACATATTGGCACAGGCCTCGCTGAGATGGCTGCCAGTAACTCGGATGGAAAAAACTTTAACAAACCGTGACACTAAATGTTTGAATATTAGTTGCACCAGGAATAGATTAAAAAAAAAAAGAATGTGTTTTTAAGGTTAACGTTAAATTCAGAGATGTACTCCAGTACAAAATGTCTGATTTAGGAGTAAGAATAAAAATGTAACTGAGGAAAAAGGAACTTAATTTGGAGTTGAGAGAAGGAAACAAATGTTTGTTTTGAGAGTTTTTAAATCCTAAAACAATTAGCCACTCGTAGAAAGCACCATGGTCTTTTCAATATTGCTGCCATTTACAATAGTTCAGTTCAGTCAGACTTTTCTAAAACACCCAGAGCAAAATCTAAAAAATAATATGCTCGCATCAGTTAACAGGAGTCATACATGGTCTTACAAAAACTAAACTAAACAAAAGAAACAACATTTCTGTGAGTTTACAAATGTTCTGTCTCCCCTCTAGCTTGCCATCAATTGCTCACATCATCATGCCCCTCTCATCTCTTCTTCCCATCTATCTTTAATTGAAACTAGCAATTAATTCTGAGTTCAGACATACTTTGTTGTTCATGTGCGTGCACCATCATGGCATCTGTTGGCACTTTTTGAAAGACCATGTATAGCAACTCTTAATTGATGCAAACATTCGTTTTGCCACGGTACTGGATCAGTGACCCAGTGTTTTCCGTTTCATATTATTAATCTTTGATTTTATGATGTATCTTTGTTAGTTCTTAGGTTTTGCTTCTGTGTTTGGATTGTGCTTCTGAGGTCAGTCTATGCATTTCCTGTTTTATTGTGAAGGTCTGTGTCTGATGTTAGTGTGTTCAGTTTACATTTCCCCTGTCTCGTCAGGTCAGTTAGGTTCAGCTGTGTCTCCCTCTTTTTGTACTTATAGTGTTTGTCCTCTTGTGCTCGTCACTGGTTAGTCTATGTTATTTCCCTGCGTCATCCTGTGTTGTTTCCCTGAGTCTCCCTGCGTCTCTCTTTCAGGTCTGTGTTGTTAGTTTTTTCCAGTTTAGTTTTTGCTTAGTTTCCGTCCACGCCTTCACGGTTTCTGTTTGTATCACCCACCTTATGAATAATACTCACTTGCATCTCAGCCGTGCCTGCATCTTGGGTCCTTACTCTCACACACCACACTGCTTAGCTCAGCAAACTGTGACAATTTGTGATTTGTCCTCTGAATGCTTTGTTATAAAACAGTTGAGTCAGAACTTTCAGAAATTCTTATAAAGCCTGCAGTTGACCAGTTAGGACCAAAATTCAATATTTTTCCATTTGTTTTGAAAAGTATTACAATATATCAGGTCAGGTGGTACAACCTCAGGCCATCCGCATCATCAGTTTCCTCACCATCCACAGCTCCTTAAGAATCCTCTGATCTACTGATATTACTGCTTGCACTGATTAATCCTGATCCATCTTTTTGTTTTTCTTGCAGCCAATAATCATAGCAGAGAAAACTCTTTATTAACGAGATTTTGTTCCCACCATTTAGTACATTTAGAAATTAAATCTGTAATCACATACACATTTGTCTTTTTGGCAGAAAAAATACTTTTGTTGTTTTTTTTTCCCCTAAATCTACAAACATATTAGAAGCTGTAAAACTGTTATTATCATATTATCAATAATCAAAGCATAGATCATTCAATTATTAATATTGAATGCAATATGTAACTCAATATTTAATACTTAAGGTGCAAACAAACTGAAGATATGTATAATAAATAAACTTTGATCAAAGTCTTCTGTCTTCAGTCCATTCTTTCAGTTCTGTTTTTCCTTATTCTGATTAGAAAAATGTTCTGTCAGTAAAATCTAAAAAATGTGTTGGACAATTTTCTATCAATATATTCTATATTTTTCAGTGTGAAGCTGTCACAAACCAGGGGAATTCTCTGAGTGCTGTAAATCTTTAGTTCCCTAACCATAGAATTTAGTAGAAATTGCATCGCTTTAATCAAGATATTATAGATTTTAGATATTTTAGATTTGAAATAAATAAATAAATAAAAAGTCTATGATTACTCTTGAGTAATGAGAGGAGCATAGACCAGAGAAAAACTCAAAAACGTCCTTTTCTACAATCTTGCTATCTGTACAATTTAATAACTCCATAAACTGGTTATGGAGGGTTTTTTTTCTGTCGACTTGTTTTTCTAAATGACTAAAATAATGGAAATTATTTTCTCTATCTTAAATCCACTTGGCCTTTGATCTAATAAAAGCACTTTGAAGGTACACGTCATGTGATGGTCCTAAGTCTTCTGACTCAGTGTTTGTGGTTAATTTATATTTTTTGATTCTTTTTACTCATGGGTTTTGGTTCTCTTTGTTGTTTTCTGCTTTTGTTATATTCTTCGTCCTAGGATTTAGGTTTCTGTTACTTTGTCTTTCCCGTGTTCCTCGTCGAGTCACTCGTCTCCCTAGTCAGTCGTGTCACTATGTCTCAACTTCTAGTCTGCGTCTTTGTGATTGTCTCATGTTTCCTGTTTTATTTTGACGGTCTCATGTCCTATGTCAGTGTATCTAGTTTTGCGTCCTCATGTCTGATCATGTCTAATTAGTCCCAGCTGTGTTTCCCTCCTGTTTTCCATTCCCTCGTCACTCCCTTGTGTATTTAAGCCGTGCTTTCCTTTGTCCTTTGCTGTGTTGTACCACTCCATGTGCTGTGTGTGATCTCTGTGTCGCCGCTGAAGCACTGGATTTAATGTTTTCCATGCATCTATTAAATTATTATCCATTATAAAGCCATTAATAAATTAATGTCATTGTCACTTTTCCCTAATTTTGGGGGACATCTATCCATCACTCATTTGTTCCAATCACCACCCACGAGAAAATAATCAGCAATACAATGTTAAGATCTGATACCACCTTAGTGACCTCTTGAAGGAGAGTTTTGTTTAGTCAGTCATTGTTAAAGTGTTATGTGTTAAAGCATGTCGCCACTCCTCCACATCAATTTCAATCATGGTTGAAGAGAATCCTATCACATTGTGGGATAAGCGATGGACGGAGGGAAATTTACTGCAGTCACAGAAATCCTAAACTTGGAGGAGTGTGACAGCCGTAGCCAACTCGAGAAAAAAGAGCTCAAATGCAGGACGCAGACGGAGCACTGGCAACGATTAAGTGACAGTTAGTTTACAAAACAAGTGTATATACAACGAGGCTATTCAACTGTGAACTGTGGGCAGTGAGTATAAACTTGTGCCATGAACAGTGCCAAAACTATGGAGCACTTATGCAACCTGAGCTATGCAAACAACAAGAGAGACTATAAGAGACAAAGACAAATAAGAGTAAATGGTTCCAGGACAATGCTGGCAGTTATTGGTTCTGAATGTTCCTTTTAGCTGCTTAATTGCCGCAAGTGGATCAGTTGCACGGAGGGGAGAGTGGTCTGGGTGAGTGATAAGGAATCCAAAACTCCTGATGCTGAGGCAGGCAGGTGTGTGTAGTGAGCAAAAACCATGACTATGAAGACTGTCAAGAGGTCCAGCGTCCGAATGCAGGTTCTATGGAGAGGATTTGTATCTGGTAATCTGGTGAGTAGCTATGAATGAGAGGTTCAAGGTAATTTACTATATTTACAAAACACACTGATGGCCTGCACTAACTGTGGTTAGCTGAGAATCTGGTAAAAAGAATTTGAGAGCGCTGCCCTTAAAAGTCAACAGCTTAATTACCCACAGGTGAGAGCAGGAACACGGTGGCTCCTCCCAGAGGTGGACCTGTCGGCTCTGTGGAAAAACACTGGCACTAACACAGACCGTGGCTGGAGGAGGAAAGAAGGAGGAAAGCAGTTCCACTGTTCCATGTTTAATTTATTAGGCTATGGGACAGATTTACAAAACAAGTTAAATTATTGTGTTATTATATGTGTTATTGATATATTGATATATATTTGTCCTGAAAGTAAAACACCTGCAAATACACATGTCATCAGGGTAACTGCAAAAATACTCTTGTTTAAAACGTTGTCACTGAAACAGAAGCTCTTTAATGAATCCAGCAGCTTTATAGTATCAAAAGAAGACTTTGCACTGCTACAGATGTTAGCAAATCAGGCCTTCAATGTACCTTCTTTAAAATCTCAATCTTTTTAATGATGTGATATTTTTCACATGTTGTTCTCACTTATATGACTTACATAAACTAACAGGGTTTGAACATGTGGTGCACATTATGTAGTCTGTCTTCTTGTAGTTTTAACATGGCGCAACACATCACGTAAGGGCGTTCGACTTCAGCACCACTCTTCTCTTTTCCTAACTTGTTATCAATTCTCCTTCATACCTTTGTCTCCATTTAAACAATATGGAGGTCAAGGAAAAGAGGCTAGGGGATAAACAGATTGTCTTCCCCTAGCCCTTTGTCACACCATCCTGTTCCCCTCAGACTGTTTCCTGTGCGTCGTGGCCATTATGTTTCCTGCAGTTTTCCTAATTCCAATGTTTCCCTCGTGTTTCTCTGTTTGTTCATGGATTTGGGTCACCTTCAATAAAAAGATTTTCATGTAATCCCAGACTCTACATCTGGGGTCCTCAGTCTACATGAAATACAACACATTGGAGATATTCCTGTTTTTAAATGTGGTACATAAAAAAAGTGATTTGACTTGTCAGTAAAAATCTGAAACATGATCTGTTCCAATCAAAGCAGCCAAATGAGCTGGGATTTTATGTGTTTCAACTTACATGGACAAAGATTAAAATACACTTTTTACTTGAAGTTACATTCTAAATATGCTATTTTTATTCAAAAAATCCTCAGAGATTTCATTTCATATCATTTCTGTTCAATTTCAGCTTTAATAGTCACCTTTAACAAGGGTCTATTAGAAACTGGGGTCGAAGGCATTTCAAGTTTAAATTCAAATCAAATTCAAATTTTTATTTGTCACGTACACAGTCATACACAGTACGATATGTAGTGAAATGCTTGGACAACTGCTCGTGACCTAAAGAAAACAAAAAAGGAAAAGGCTATGAATAAGAAAGGAAATAAATATGAAAAATTAAAAAGGGTAAATTTAACTAGGAAGGAATAAAATATAAATTAAGGTTAAAAATGAAATAACTGTACAACACAAATTAGAATGAAGGGTAAATTTAACTGGGAAGAATAAGATAAAATATATAAATTAAAGTTGAAAATAAAATAACTGTACAACAAAATACACAATACACAATATAGAACTATATAAGAATGTATGAAGAAATCTAAATATAAATAAATATATACACAATAACAGCAGCTGTACAAGTATTAACTGGAAATGAAGAATATAGTGACCAGTGTTGTGCAAAACCAAAGTCCAGAAAGTCCAGTGTGTGTGTAAGAACCATATGTGTGGGTCAGTACTGTGTGGTGGTGTGATTGAGAGACCGTATCGCCTGCGGGAAGAAGCTCCTCCTCAGTCTCTCTGTGTTGGTCTTCAGGGAGCGGAATCGCTTTCCTGACCTCAACAGAGAGAACAGTCTGTTGTTGGGATGGCTGAGGTCCTTCACCATCTTCCTGGCCTTGGTCCAGCACCGCCTGCTGTAGATTGAGTGCAGGTCAGGGAGCTCGGAGCGGATGGTGCGCTCAGCTGACCGCACAACCCTCTGTAGAGCTCGTCTGTCCTGCATGGTGCTGTTCCCGAACCAGGTTAAGATGTTTCCCGCCAGGATGCTCTCTATGGTGCACGAGTAAAAGTTCCTGAGCACCTTGGAGGGCAGTTGGAAGTCTCTCAAGCGTCTGAGGTGGTAGAGACGCTGTTGGGCCTTTTTCACCACGGTGTTGATGTGACAGGACCATGACAGGTCCTGCGTGATGTGAACTCCGAGGTATTTGAAGCTGTCCACTCTCTCCACTGGGCACTCGTTGATGACGGGGGTCTGGTAGTTTATAAATGTAGCACAAAACTTTTATAAAGGGTTTAAATTTTTTTTTAAAAAGGTCCTAGAAATGGTTCAACATGGCCACTCTCTCTCATACTGCTTTACTTCTTACAGTGAAGCTGCTGTCTAAATCAGCACCTCCTCTGTTTATACATTTCTTCGTTTCCTCCCTTTTAAATCTCCAGTTTGAAGATAGGTGCAACCAAAATGTGGTTATGTGTAAGGGCTGACAGGCCCCATTCACATGTTGTTTCAATCAGAGCTCAGACTAGTTTCAGTTATAAGGAAAACAAACTCACACAGTCACTGACACTGAGAGGAGAAATGGCGCAGAAAGGAGTTCAGCTGGACCAAGATCTGTTTGGATCTACTGAAGGATCCGGTTACTATTCCCTGTCAACACAGCTACTGCATGAACTGAACTAAAAGATTCTGGGATGGAGAGGAGGAGAAGAAAATATACAGCTGCCCTCAGTGCAGACAGACTTTCACACCGAGGCCTGTCCTGGTGAAAAACACCATGTTAGCAGATTTAGTGGAGGAGCTGAAGAAGACTGGACTCCAAGCTGCTCCTGCTGATCACTGCTATGCTGGACCTGAAGATGTGGCCTGTGATGTCTGCACTGAGAGAAAAATGAAATCCTTCAAGTCCTCTTTAGTATCTTTGGCATCTTACTGTGAGAAACACCTTCAGACTCATTATGATGTGGTATTCCATTACTCCCCAACACTGCGTCTTACTGACAGTCAGTGAAGTGGATGTTTTACTGTCAGATCCACCAGAAGCAAAGACCAGAGCTGAATTCTTAAAATATTTATGTGAAATCACACTGGATCCAAACACAGCACATAAACGACCGAGACTGTTGGAGCCGGGGCTCAAACCAGCAACCTTCCGATTACAAGATGAAATCAGTGACACTTTTTGGGACAACAACATCCAAACTCCTGTCTCAGGTCCTCGTTCCTCCAGAGTAGGAGTGTACCTGGATCACAGAGCAAGTATTTTGTCCTTCTACAGCGTCTCTGAAACCATGACTCTCCTTCACAGAGTCCAGACCACATTCACTCAGCCGCTCTATGCTGGATTAGTCTATATTATGATAACTCAATCAATTTTGATGTCTTTGCTGAGTTTGTTAAACTGAAATAGACTGAGGTTTTTCCTATTTTCATCAATTTAAATCTGTGTTTTACTTTTATTTTATTTTCCTTCCATCATTGTTCTGGCATCTCTGCACAGCACAGCGGTCAGATGCTAATCAAACATCATGGGTGATACTGTGACATCTTCTAGTTGTTGTCTTTTTATGGAGGCTGAAATGGATTGTAGCACTGAACTGTTTTAGGATATTTGATAATCTCTTCTCTCCCATGGTCCCTGAATCCAACACCATCGTTACACGTCATGACTCCTATGAACTATCTGACAGCGTGATATTACAGATATTGACATTTCTTTTTTTTTTTTAATGTATGGACATACCATTAGTTAGTCAGCTATTTAATTTAGTTTAGGACTAGCTTCAAACTGACCTGAAGAGAGCAGCAATGCGACGTTGATGCGTGTATTCTACCGGAAGTACAATAGAAGAAGAAAAAGAAGGAGAACGGAAATGACTTGCCTCTTTACTGCTCAACAATTCAGTCTTCGGCATCGGTAAGAGTTTGTCGAGGAGAGATTAGCTGCTGCCGAAGACGAAATCTTCTCAGATCTTCAGAAACGATCTCCCAGTATGAGGACGACATCGACCGTGAGCACAGACTGGTAGAGACTAACCGGAAACTCGAGATAAAGTTACAAATAATAGGTACGTGAAAGTGTAGCGGTCTCAATGAACTAACACAAGAATCCGACTCATGCTGGATCCTAGTCAGATTTGTTGTTTCAGGCTAACAGACTAAAATCAAGGAGCAGCATCGAATCGTTTTTATAGAAGTAAAACAAGCGCTTCTCTGTTTTTTAAAGCGGTAATTTTGCCCGGAACCCTTATTCGAGAAGTCGCGGTCAAGCAAGCCGCACCTTCAGTTGTGCTGCTCCTCTATTCCCGACATTGTGGTACGGGTGCCGAGTGACTAGCACAAAGGAACACGCGTTCATTCTGCAACTTTGAAACTGTCTTTATTTTACTTTATTTGCAGAACTATCGTTTTGCTCCGCTGTCCCGTATAGGAGTTTTTTTTTACATTATACGTTATAATACATTAATACATTCACGATACGTTATTAAACTATTTAAGGCTTGTAGTAGTGTATCTCGTAACTGTATTATTTAAGGAAAAATGAGTCAAAATCTATGTAAATTATGTTGCCTTGTTTATAATGTTACCATCTATGAACTGTAGTTGCAGTTTGAATTGATGATTGGATTGGATTCCTATTCAGGTTGAGACCTGTAAATACAGGAAATCCTTAAGAACCTTATTAGTTGTAAAATGTTCATCCAGCTCTTTCTGTTTGCAGTTAAAATTAAAAGCATTGTGAATATGGAGAAGTAATTTCCACATTACTTTTTTCATCTGATTTTTGGGGTTTTTTCTCTGTATTATTGTGGGGCAGGGGTCTCAAACTCCAGTCCTTGAGGGCCGGTGTCCTAAAACTTTGCCATGTGTCCCTGCCTGTTGCAGCAGACCTGAATAAAATTATAAGGGCATTAGCAAGAGTATAGAACTTGACTGCATGCTGAAGTGGCAACCCCTAACCGCTTAAGTAAATGTAAATGGTAAATGGCCTGTATATAGCGCTTTACTAGTCCCTAAGGACCCCAAAGCGCTTTACATATTCACACACACATTCACACACTGGTGATGGCAGCTACATTGTAGCCACAGCCACCCTGGGGCGCACTGACAGAGGCGAGGCTGCCGGACACTGGCGCCACCGGGCCCTCTGACCACCACCAGTAGGCAACGGGTGAAGTGTTTTGCCCAAGGACACAACGACCGAGACTGTCCAAGCCGGGGCTCAAACCGATCGCCAAACACTTACATTTTTTAAATGTAAGTGTTTGGAAAAATGTACTAAAAGTATTTTTATTGCACCATGTTCATTCACTCATGAGCTCCTGTAACACAAATCAAATGGCTGAATTGCCACATCAGCATACAGTCAAGTTCTATAGTCTTACGAATGACCTACTAATTGCATTCAGGTAAGTTGCAATAGGGACAAATGGAAAAGTTTCAGGACCCTGGTCCCCGAGGGCTGGAATTTGAGACCCCTGTTGTAGGGTCTTTACCTCACAATATAAAGCGCTGTGAGGCAACTATTTTTTTATCATTTAAATTCCTATATAAATTGAATTGAAATGACTTTATTTGAGAAGACTTTGTTTGGTGTATTGTTTTGTATAATAAAGTGACAACAGAAAAGTGTACTGTAATATAGGGAGATGATAACCATGAACGGAGTCTGGGTTAACCTGAATCGATACTCACTGCAGTTGTGTTTGTTATTGTGAAAACTAATGTAACTGCAGTTCAGACATGGTAATATTCACACATTATGTGATTTGAGTGGACCTTGCTTTTATTTTTTTCTAAAACCATACAGTTAACCTCAAAAAGGAATATAGTAAAACTGTAACCTTGAGCAGAATTCATGTAATTTTAATTTAAATATAGGGATATAATACATAGGCTATGAGATATCATATATAATGATGAGTTTTTCTAAACCTGTACAGCTAAAATGAGATGCCAATTTTTTTTCTTTTTACAGGGAAAGTTGGGGTCATAGCTGCAGTGATGAACTGAAACTTGTACAAACATACAAGTATATACGATGTCTAAGACAATTTGTAACATTTTGTGATATGCTGAGTATTCTAATAAGATAAGCTGTGATATATTACTTTTTTCGAACTGCAGATTTAGTTCAGTTGTGAGACAGCAGTCACCAGTTCCCTGTGATATGAGTCGTCATAGTTGCATATGAATCTGCGATGTCCACACATTGCAAGATAATGCTAATCTTTTTGCTATCCTCAACTTTACACTTCATTTATTTCTACTTCATTTTAGAACCTGAATTTGGCTTTATCCATGAAAACACACGGCAGTGACTTATGCCTGAGCTCCAGTGTCTTAAACATGCAGCAAAAGCCACAGTGTCTCAAATCTGTCTGCCTGTCACAGTCTCTCTCTCTCTCTCTCATTCACAGACAAACACACACGTGATTTGTTTCTGAGGCTTTCATTTTTGTTTTGCCAACTTCCTGAGCTGCTGTACTCACTAGAACAGCAACAACAGACTGAAAAGCAACTGATTTTATTACCGTATTTTCACGACCATAAGGCGCACTTAAAAGTCTTAGATTTTCTTCAAAAAGTACGGCGCGCCCTATAGCGCAGTGCGCCCTGTGTGTTGTAATGAGGACGTAGTAGAGAACACCTAAAGGGTGAAGTGTGTGCGTTGACTTTATCGCACATACCTGTGTAAAAGAACAGGTATGTGCGTTATGCAGGACATCGTTGTTTTAACAACCCTGAAAATGGCAAAGAGACACGCTTACGAAGCACAGTTTAAACTGAAGGCCATCAGCTACGCGGAGGAACATGGAAATCGAGCAGCGGCGAGAGAATTTAAGATTAACGAATCGATGGTTCGCAAATGGAGGAAGCAAGAAAACAAGCTCCGGCAGGTCAAGAAAACGCAGCTGAGTTTCCGCGGACATAAGGCGAGGTGGCCCAAGTTGGAGGAAAGACTCGAGCGGTGGATCATCGAGCAAAGAACGAGTGGGAGAAGCGTTTCGACGGTCACCATTCGGCTAAAAGCAGTTTCACTAGCTGAAGAGATGAACATTGAACATTTCCAAGGAAGTCCGTCTTGGTGCTTTCGTTTTATGAAACGGTGCCATTTTTCCATCCGGACCAGGACTACGGTAGCGCAGCAACTTCCAGCGGATTATAAGGAAAAGCTGGCCATCTTCCGCTCCTACTGCAGCAAACACATCGGCGACAAAAACATCCAGCCCAGCCACATCACAAACATGGACGAGGTCCCGCTCACTTTCGACATCCCGGTGAGTCACACTGTGGAGAAGAAGGGGACCAGCACGGTAGCGATACGCACAACGGGGTATGAAAAGTCTTCTTTCACTGTTGTGCTTGGCTGCCATGCTAATGGACAGAAACTGCCGCCTATGGTGATTTTTAAGCGAAAGACTTTGCCTAAAGAGAAGTTTCCAGCAGGAATCATCATTAAGGCAAATGAAAAGGGCTGGATGGATGAGGAAATGATGAAAGAGTGGCTGAGGGAGGTGTATGTAAGGAGACCAGGTGGTTTTTTCCACGCATCACCATCGCTCTTAATCTGTGACTCTATGCGTGCCCATCTCACAGCCGATGTGAAAAAACTAGTGAAACAAATGAACTGTGAGCTTGCTGTCATTCCGGGAGGCCTGACAAAGGAACTCCAACCGCTGGACATCGGTGTGAACCGCCCGTTCAAAGTAAGGCTGCGAGCGGCCTGGGAGCGATGGATGACCGATGGAGACCACAGTTTCACCAAGAGTGGAAGGCAGCGCCGGGCGAGTTATGCCACAATTTGCCAATGGATTGTAGATGCTTGGGCTAACATGTCTGCTGGCACTGTTGTTCGAGCTTTCGCAAAAGCCGGCATCGTTTCCGAGGAGCCGCACGGCACGGAGAGTGACTCTGACAGTGAAGACAGTGAACCTGGCATGTTTGATGGAGATTTAGCGCAGCTGTTCAATTCAGACACAGAGGATGAGGACTTCGATGGGTTTGATGATAAAAATGTGAGTACCAAACTTTGTTTTGCTCCTGCTTTATTTTTAAATGCGCACACTTGTATGCTTGTGTGTTGTTGATGATGACGATTACTGATAATAAAAATGTGAGTACCAAACTCAGGTTTGCTCCCGCTTTATTTTTAAATACGCATACGGTACTTGTATGCGCCCTATGATCCAGTGCGCCTTATGTGTGTGTTAAATACAGTAAGGGCACACATAACTGAGACTGCGCCTTTTAGTACAGTGCGTCTTATGGTCGTGAAAATACGGTATCCCAGTATTAAAAGGTTCACTTTGTATTTGCAAAAATAATAATGATAATATATAAGATAATTTATATAATAATAACGTATCAATATTTAGTGTCCCTGTATCGATAAAGTATTGCCTTACTCCTTTTAGAGATGCACTTATGTGTTGACTCATGTACCTATTTAGCTAGGTTGGTATGATACCTGGGATGAGCTTCCATGCTGTGTAGACACAGGTAATCAGCTGGTAGCTCAATGGTGGCGTTCTCTGCCCTGTGTTAGTTAGTCTGGGTGAGCACCTGCTGTTATGAGCACATTTATTTGTGCTGTTAGCATCTTCAGATAGTAGGTGTGGATCACCTCAGGTCCATAATGTTGACTGCCTCTTTTTCTGGGAGGTTGCCGTGGTCTGCTGTCAGGTCCACAAGTCACTTAACGCTCGTGGTATACAACATCTCTTTCTCCCAGATGTTCTTCCAGTATTGTTCAGTTTTATCTCTGGGTGCCCTCTTATTATTGTTCCCTTGTAGCTGAGAGTACACCTTGGACTGATGTTTGGAGAAGAGGCAATTTATTCTCTTGGCCTCTGCTTGTCTCTTCAGCCTAGTGCCGAGAGGTGTGAGCTTTTGTTTCTAGAACCTTAGTTATTTGCACCTTGTTGTATATCTTATTCATCCAGGACCTGTCGTTCAGTACTTCTGTTAGCTGACTAACCCCCTCTGGGCTTCCCTGATTTTTGGCTTCCAACCTTCTTCTCCACAGGGGACTTTCTCTGCATGCGTTCTTGATCTCATACCAAAGTGTTTCTATTATTTCTGTGGCAGTGGCATATATGAGCTCATTTTTTTTAGTAACACTGGTAGTGGGAATGGTGAGCCGAGCTTTCTTGTCATCTGCAAGCATCGCCTATGATGAGACTTGTTAGTGAGGGAGTCATCAAGCGAGTAATGAATCCAAATGTAAAAAAAAAAAAAAAGTTTGGCTCAAGTTCTTATCAGTGTTTACCGAGTAGATCAGGAAAACGAAAAGAACATCTAAGAAGTGTCTTAGCAGAGCTTTATTTTTCAGCATTAGTGAAGCAGTGTAGGGACTTCTTGACAATGAACAACACAACAAGACAGACAACATCCAAAGAAAAGCTTGAAGTGTCCTTCAAGAAGAACTATTCCTGAAGACTATGAAATGATGCGAACGCTTGACTAACAGAGTTGAGAATAAAGGTGTTTATCACAAATATTGATTTTTAAGCTATTAGAGTAAGACAGGCTCATTTTTTCCATGTATACACTATTTCTGTATTTTTCCATGTTTCAGTAAATCACTACAGTTATGACCTCATCGCTATCTTTTAAAAATGGTCTCTTATAAAACTGCAGAGAACATTTGATGCAAAATTGACTCTAATTACATATGTGTAGTATTCCCACATTTAAAATCTAATTCTGTTAGAGGTAATCCAATGGTTTTACTGCATTGTACTATGTCATCACATTACTAACCTTTTTCTTGTGTACATTTGTTCCCAAAGACCTCCCACAACAACATGACCAGCAAGAGGGACTCAGATCAACAGAAGACCTCCAACAACGTGATGATTAAGGAGGACCCAGATCAGCAGGAAACCTCTGATAACAACATGATGTTAAAGGAGGACCCAGACCTGCAAGTTTGTAACCAGGAGAGGAACTCCAGTCTGGAGAAGGAGAACCCAGAGCCTACACAGATTAAAGATGAACAGGAGGAACTCTGCATCAGTGAGGAGGGAGAGCAGCTTGTAGTGAAGGAGGAGGTTGATGGTATCATCGTTTGGACTGGTAAAGAACGGCTCAGTCTTCTGGATAAAATCTGGAAACCAAAAGAAAACTTGGGTATGTACAACTAAAAAGTTCTTAATGAGATGACACAGGAATATGAATCTTAATAACTTTGACCTTAATCAGAGCTCAAAGTTTCTTATTTGTTTACAGGCACAGGAAAATTTTAAGGGAAAACTGCAATGAGTAGAGCAGGAGTGGGGGAACTCCAGGCCTCAAGGGCCAGTGTTCTGTACCTGACAAACCATCCTACCCGTTGTTTCTGCGCATGCGCACAACACGAAATTAAGTGGCGAACCGTCCTACCTTTTTGAATATTAGCTAGAAACATACTCTGACTGGTAAAATTAAGTGACAAACCATGCTGGCTTTATGAATATGAGCTACAAGCATACTCTGATGGGCAAAGTTAAGTGGCAAACAGTCATACCTACTTAAATTTGTGCTGGAATTACTCTGTGACAGCAGAAATGTGCATAAACTACTTATGGTAGGATGTTTTGCCAAAGTAGGATGGTTTGTCAGAACACCAGTATCCTGCAGGTTTTAGATGTCAATCTGGGTCAACACACCTGAATCAAATGATTAGTGCATTCACAGGCCTCTGGAAAACCTCAAGACATGTTGAGGATGCAATTTAGCCATTTAAATCAGCTGTGTTGGATCAAGGACACATCTAAAACCTGCAGGACACTGGCCCTTGAGTTCCCCCACCCCTGGAGTAAAGTTTAGATTTTACTACAGCATTTTATCCAGTCTTTTTTTTTTTTTTTTAATAAATAGGACAGGGGAAATGAATGAGAGAAAGAGGGGGAGAGAAAGAAAGAAAGAAAACCAAAGGGGAGAAGAGACGGTGAGAAGGGGGGGGAAGAGAGAGAAAAAAAAAAAGAACTCCTGGGTCACCTGTATGGAGAAAAAAAAAAACAAACAAAAAAACAAACAAACAGAGGAGACAGCAAACAACAAAGAGCAACATAATAATAGAGAAAACAAAGCACCATCACAATAAACTAGCTAGTCATAGATATCAATATTTACTAAATAATAAACGATATTGTGCAGCACGCAAGATAGACAGCGCACAGTGTGCTTTGAGGTAGCAGCCAAGAAAGCTTTAGTCCGCGTCTGTGAATACCCATGTGTGCATACCTGTGTGGATCAGCATGCTTGCATTCCAAAGGTTTCTCCATGTAATGATCTGCTAGGGAGTGTGGGGGGGCCACAGCCCCGTCCTCCAGGGTGTGAAGCAGGTATGGAGGAGATCAAAACTCCAGACATCCAGAGGCCCCCAGAACACAAGAGACCAAGGAAGACCCACAGAGGGGCAGCCGCGCCACTGTCCCAGTAAGAGCTGAGGAGAGTCCCAGATGAGGGCTCGCCCAGCAGCCGCGGAGCAGAAGTCAGGGGGAGTTGCAGTGACGCGCCCGTGAGCTCCGCCGGCCCCCAGCTGTGCCTGAGTGACCGAGCCCCAGGCCGAGAGGCCGGGGGCACCCCACCTCCAAAGGGGCCCGAGCGAGCCCCAGGCCCCGACAAGCGGCCGCCAAGGAGTGAGCCGGTGTGTACCTGGACGCCCACCCCCAGACACAAAGAACCACCAACACACCGACACCTGAGGGAGTCCGCCACCGGCAGGGGAAGTGGTGGTGGGTGGAGATAGGCCTCCAAACCTTGGAGGGCCTGAGGTGTCCCCAGAGAGGTGGCGTCTGATACCCAACCTGACATATAGACACAGACATACAAGCACACACAGACACAAACATCCATTCCCACCCTCATGCTCTCATATGCACTCACTCCACACTCAACCAACGTGGAGACAGACATAAAGAGACGCTGTACACACAATCACACTCCCCAAGCGTACTCTACAAACCGGGTCTAGGTACCCTTGCCCCTGGAGGGGGGAATTGCACCCAGACCCAGGTGGTGTTACCCTTTTCCCTGCGGTGGGGAGAGGCAGACCACCCCGACTCCGCAGCAGCATTTTATCCAGTCTGAGTACAGTACTTTGGTTATTTAATTTGAATAATTTCAATGGCTTATTTTTATCGATCTGATGTCTGGGCATTTTTCTCAGAAAATCTGAAAACCATCTAAGATGAGGTGATGTTGCTAGTCCTTCTAAAACCATCTTGGGAACTGAGAGGAGTTGGACTTGGTGCAACTGTGGTGACAGCTTGGTTTCATGTTTACTCCTGGTGGGAGTTGAACTGACAGGGTTTCCCTTTGTCACCAGTTATCTTCATAATTTTTAGTGACAGAATTTCTAGCATTGCAAAGTGGCATAGGATTTCTGCCTTGGTAGCCTCAGAATCTCCTCTCTGCTCTTCACAGTTGATGTGACTATTTTTGGTTTTATCATCCAACTTGCATTTGTAGCCAAGTGTGAAGTGTTTGGAAAGATAACTAGCACCTTCAAAATGAGGTCATGGTTCTCAGCCAGAAAGGGGTGAATGTCCATTTTGCGTCGGGGATGAGTTGCGCCTGCAAGTGGAAGAAGTTGGATATCTCAAATGTTCAGAAAGTGAGGCAGAGTGGAGCGGGAGACTTGAAGGGGAACCCGTACTGCTTTTGCTGTGCATGTTATATCTGTTGCGAGGAGGTGATGGGAAATGTAAATGAGCATCTTCTGAAGGGTATATGGGCTCTATGTTAGAGAAATTAGGAGTTTGGTCAGAAGTGCCTTTCCACCTCTGTATTGAAAGGAGCAACTTTAAAGTCCTCAGGCTTTTAAAACCCTTTAAGCCCTAACCTGTCGCTGGTGACAGGTTTTTTTCAACCTACCGTAACTTTTGAGCTGTTCACATAATTGAAAAAATGGCAACAGTTTCTGAAAGCAGAGGCTCTGCGCTTTCTATTGAAATTAGGTTCATTATCCCAGGCACAGGGTGAACGCAACCCTGTGAAAACGAAGGTTGGTTGACAGAAAAGAGGGTCAGCAAGTATAACAGAAACTTTTTTCTTTCCTTTTCTTTTTTTTTGCTGGGGTGGGGTGGATTTCATTCATTCATGTTGAGGACTTCAGCAGGGATCCGTGCCATTTGTGGCCAAAGTCGAGGCCGGTGCCATGTACATCAGAAAAGCCGTGGAGCTGGTGGTGATGCCTCTCGCAGCCGGTCGCCACATCGTCCAGTGGCTTGGAGAACAGAGGCAGACCCAGATGATGCTGTCCCTCAACCACCAAGATTCAGACCAAAGAGAACCCCTGGTATTCAACCTCCTCTCAATGCTGCACAATCCCCAGGTGATATCTTCTCCAAATTTTTTGATGACGAAGTACTAAAATGCTTGTGTGAAAACACAAACAAGAATGCGGCAAAAAAAAAAGGAAAAGGGCAAAACGTTTGCATGGAAGGAAATTACATCAGAAGAACTACAAAAGTACCTGGGCTTGTTACTTTACATGGAAGTCTGCAATTTTCCAAAAATGGTAGACATTTGGAGGAGTAACACAATTTTTCATGTTCCTTTTCCTGCCACTGTTATGTCCAAAGACCGATTTATGGCCATCAATTCTAACCTTCATATCAGTGATCCAGAAGAAGATGTGGCCTATGGTAGGAAAAAGGGCACAGAGGACTATGACACATTTCACCAGGTCAGACCTCTCCTTGAGATGTTGAGAAGTCGTTGCATGAGTAACTACCACCCAAAGCAGCACATTTCAGTTGAAGAGAGGATGGTTGCCAAGCCCACCAAGTGGGGGCTAAAAAATTTTGTTCTTGCTGATGTAAATGGCTACATCATAGACTTCAAGCTATACACAGGGAAATCAAAGTTGTCATCAGAGTAGGGCTGCCACGATTTGTCGACTAGTCACGATTACGTCGACTATCAAAATCGTCGACGACTGATTTAATAGTCGACGTGTCGTTTGAAGCTTTGTAAGATCGCAAAAGACGCAGAAGTAGCAGGATTTAAGAGTGTAATAACGGACTGAAACAGAAGATGGCAGCACTGCATATACAAGGATGCCAGCTGCCGTTAAACCCCGAAGAAGAAGAAGCAGCTGTGTCCCAGAATTCATAGCGCAGCCCAGCTTAGTTTCCAACAATGGCGGTAGCTAGTTAGTTTTAATATTACTCTTATTATTCTTTCTGGGTCACAAAATAAACGTTTAACATATTTTCAGGCGAGAATGTAGCTGTGTAAACCTCAAATATCGGCTCAGTTTATCAGGACACCACATATTTTCAAAAGCGCACCGACGTTTTCGGAGACGTCTGTTACCCACCAACTCGATAGCTAGCCGGGGGCTAGGTCACTAGCGCCGTGAGAACACCGGACTCCCGGCAAATTGTTTTCAAACCCACCGCCGTCTTTCGCGACTCAGGTTAAATATATATGAGTCACTTAGATAAATAAAAAATGTTGTTGTTTGGCTTTTTTTTTTTTTTTTTTTTTTTTTTTTTTAGTATTTTATTTGTTCCTGAGTAAATCGGTTTGGCTGAGATTAAAGTTATAGTTTTTACACAGCTGTATAAACGTAAAGCAGACAGCTGATTATCAGAAGTGTGAGATGCTGGAGAATATACTCCGGTGTCCTGTTATATTTTAGATAGCAAGGAGTTTATTCAACTTTACCGAAACAATCTGCAAATTTCATTAAAATTGAATAAACTATCATCTTGTCTTTATTTTTAGTTAGCACCTTAAAAGCTTAAAGCTATAAGCTAATGATAGTTATATAAGAGCAGATGCTGCTGGTGCAATAAGCTGTAGTTTTACGTCCAGTGGATGATGATCTGATTAGTGGACTAATCGCATAAATAATCGGTGACTAGTCGACTATCAAAATAATCATTTGTGGCAGCCCTACATCAGAGAAAGGACTCTCTTTTGATGTGGTTACATCACTAGTGGACAAAGACTCTCTGGGATCAGGTTATATTGTCTACTGTGATAACTTCTACACCAGCCCAGGCTTCTTCCAACACTTGAAAAAGCAGGGATTTGGGGCTTGTGGTACATACAGGGAGGGCAGACTGGGTGTTCCATCCTCTCAGGAAAATGCTCTCCATAAAAGATCACCAAGAGGCTCCATTCGGTGGATCAGGGATGGTGACCTTTTATTTGTAAAGTGGGTGGACAGTCGAGAAGTCGCCATCTGTACCACCGTCCACCCTGTGTACAGTGGGGACACAGTGTTACGCTGGCAGAAAAATGAAGATGGACATTTTGAGAGCGTTTCTGTCCCCAGACCGACAGCTGTGACCGAATACAATAAATACATGGGAGGAGTGGACACATCAGACCAGATGCTAGGAACAAATTCAGTCCTTTGCAAAACCAAAAGATTGAACATGATAGTTTTCCAGCATCTACTGGACATTGCAGTTACCAACAGTTTCATTCTTCACAAAGAGTTGTGCATCAGCAAGCAACAGAAACACAAGACATGGCAGGCCTTCCAGGAGGAGCTTGCTGCACACCTCGTAGGTGTTTGCTTGGATGGCAAGCCTGAGTTCCCAAGTCAAGGACACTTTCCTGTCCCTACGAGCACTAGAGATATGGGAAAGAGGCACAGGGCAACCTTGGGAAGGAAGCAGTGCACTGTCTGAAAGAGGAGCACTCCTTGGAAATGCCAGCAGTGCAATGTAGGCCTTTGCCTGCAGCTCGAAAGGAACTGCTTTTTGGAGTTCCACCAGAGGCCAAAAATGTCTGGACTTGCTTAGAAAAAAAATTAGAGACCCCTAGAAACAAACAAACGAAAGTTCACATATTTGTTGTCTGTTTTATAGTTCAAATTGCAAATTGCAAATCTTTTTTTTTCATGTACATTCTGAGTACCTTATTCAGTAAAAATCTGTAAAATTTCATGTTCCTGTTTTGTGTTTTCCTGTTATTATTCTCTGTTATTACACAGTTATAGCAAACAGTAAAGAAAAACAACTACCAGATGTTGAAGGAAGTAGTAGTCCTAAAAAAGGGACAAACCACATACTCGCAGCAGATTTTATGACACCTCCACAGCTAAAACAACAAAATAATTCCAGGCAGCCTGTTTAACATTATACAGTTTAAAGGATGCCTCCACGACACCCTCTAGGCAGTGAGTTTTGGACATATCCTACTTGGGAGGAGTACCTGGGGTAGACCCAGGACACTGTTGCTTAGGAACGCCAACAGTGGTCCCCTGAAAAAGTTGAGGTTTCTATCCAAATAAAAGCAGAAAGTGGAGTTCAAATAATTAGTTTATGTTGTTTCCATCCCTTAAAAATTAAAAATTGGGACTTATTATTGCCCACACATTAATTTTTTTTTAAAAAGGCTGTAAAAATTTCCACATTGTACTGTGGAAAAATATCAAAAAAGAAGTGCTACTCCTGCTTGATGCATTAAAACGTATAGCAACTTTGTACAATTTATTCTAAATAAATGAATAAATATTAGGGGTGGGACTCGATTAAAAAGATTAATCTAGTTAATTAGAGGCTTTGTAATTAAATAATCTTGATTAATCGCATTTGCTCGCACAAGAAAATTTTCCCCTAAGCTCAAATGTTGTGGTTTTTTTTTGGTTTTTTGAATTTAAAAGGGTTTTAGTGGGTGACAGAATCAAATTATGGACATGGAGATGAATGCTGTAAATGCAAACTCTTAATTTCTGAGAGAAAAAAGTATTTAAACTGAATTTCAATTCAAAACAGAGAAACAAGAACTTAAACAGACTTAAAAATAAAGCCTTATTTTAAGTACTTTAAATACATTTTCAAAATCGTATCGTCTTTAAATAGTAATACAAACTTCAACATAAAGTGCAGTTTTTCTTCTTAATAAAAAAATAAAGCAGAAACATTAAAGGTTATTTAACCAGCTTCACCTTTAGACTCTGAGTAACCGTAGCCAAAATTATTTTGTACATTAGGCTAAAACAGTGTGATCATTGAACATTTTAGTGCAAAAATCAACAAACCTATTGGAGTCACAATACCTCTATGCTTAGTTGCTGTCTGTCTCTTTCAGCCAGTTACTTAGACAAACTACCCTGTTCACATTTTCAGAGCTCAAGTGAGCTCTCTTTTTTGTTACTATGTGACCTGCAAGTGGGGAACACTCTCACATGGGACTCTCACATGGCAAGGACATACAGCTGTATGTGTAGGTCCCTGTTCGACTCGACCACCAGTGCAGCGGTCAGTCTTTTTCATTGATGGTGTATTCTGCTCTGTACAAACTCAGGGCCCTGGTACTCAGGGCTTCCTCATCTGAATCAGAGTCCGAAGACAATGAAGAGAGGAGGAGGCTCTTTGTCTTTGCTGGCTCCTTTGTAGTGGCATCTTTACATTTTAAGACACTTTAAATCTTTAAAGGGTGGGTCAAGTACAGTAGCTATCTTGAGCCACTGATGGTTGAGTGTTGCTACACATTGGGGTATGTCCTTTGTGAAGGATCTTAAATTTCACCATGTAGTTTGATTCATCATCGGAGACCTCCATGGTGTGAGGCAGATGGCAGAAAGCAGGTAAAACCACTGGACATGAGACATGTCTCACCTCTAAGAAGTTCAGTCACAAACCTGTAGTAGACAGTTCAAGAAAGTAAATATTAATCTACACACTAATTGTCAACTATAGAGCTTTTTGAAGAAACAACAACAATAAATTGAAAATAGTTTTATTTACTTGCATGGCTTGAGGACAGTCAGCTTTTGGAGTTTTACTGGCTCAGATGGAGTTTGTCTGATTTGATTGTTTGTCTAAACCAGCAAAAACAGCCTCTTGATTCTTTAGTAGACAAGAAACCATATCCCGCTTTGAATTCCACTGTGTGGAAATATCCTGTATGAGTGGCTCTTTTTGTTGCCCCAGTCGTGTTTGCTCCTGGTGTAGTTCCATCGTATTAGCAGGACTGTGTGTAATGCATCTAATTTTGCTTGCTTTTTCAGTGTCATAAAGCTGTTGAATTTACCTGAATAGTCTTTCAGGTGGAAAGTTGGATCAACTGATGCTAAATGTTGTCCAATGTTGACTTACTAATGTCGGTCCTGAAGCCAGTCATTTCATCAAGTTTGGGCTGCTGGCACCTTTTGTTGGAGCTAACAGCTCCCACAGTTTCTGTGCTCGCTGCAACATGTTTTGCATTTAGATGGTACTGTAAGCTTGAAGTGATTTGGTGGTATGCAAACTCCTTTGTGCACAGTTTGCACAAAACCAGACTTTTATCAAGGCTTTACTTAGTAGTCTTTTGGAAATGAAGTTTGCCTGCGATCAGTCCTAGCAGCATGCTTTCTTCTGAGTCTTCCATTTTTGTAGCTGTTTGCATCAGTGTAATCGTATACCAGGAAATCATGACATGGACAAAACTTGCGATTTTCTTGGAACGCAAAGTGCGATTAAATGCTTTAATTTTTAACGCGTTTCTTTTTTTCAAATTAATTAATTGCAATTAAAGCATTAAATTCACCCCTAAGTAATATAAAAAGTAATAAGTAGAAGAGGAAAAATCTAAAATGTGTCCGAGAAATACATAGGTATATACTGATTTAAAAAACTATATTACTGCAGAGTGGAGGATTACAGCTAAGGGCTTTCGTGAGGATGTAATAAATAGATTTTACTCTTTAGAACTTTTTCCACCTGGATAACTGAACTTCCGATGGCAAATTACATGATATTTTCTCAAATATGTGTGTGTTTTCTATCATTTTTGTCTATGCAGACCTCCCACTACAACATGACTGTAAGGAGGAAGAAGTACTCATAGACCAGCAGGTCTGTAACCAGGAGAGGAGCTCCAGTCTGGACCAGGACTCAGAGCCCCCACAGATTAAAGATGAAAAGGAGGAGCTATGCATCAGTCAGGAGGGAGAGCAGCTTGCAGTGAAGCAGGAGGTTGATACTTTTACGGTCACTCCAGGAGCAAACACTGACCTGCTCCTTTCTTGCAAGTCTTCTGAAACTGAAAGCCAAAAACAGGAAGAAAGCAAGCATGTGCTCTCAGGATTGATTATACATTTTGAGCTGAAGAACACATCACAACAGACAAATAGAAGTCAGAGTAACACAGTAGACACCTCTCTCGAATCAGAGAGTCAGGGTAAAACTGATACAAACAAAAAGCCTATAAAATGTGACACTTGTGGAAAAAGATTTCGGTTTGACTGCCACTTAGCAAAACACGCTCGAGTTCACACGGGTGAGAAACCTTATACTTGTAGCAGTTGTGGAAAAAGGTTCACTCAGATGGTAAACTTGAAAATTCACATGAGACTCCATACAGGTGAGAAGCCATATACTTGTAACACCTGTGGGAAAAAGTTTACTTTCTTATCACCTTTCAAAATTCATGTTAAACATCATGCAGGTGACAGGCCATTTCCTTGTAGCGTCTGTGGAAAAAGATTTGTTATAAAGGCGGGACTGGAAAGTCACATGAAAAGTCACACAGGTGAGAAGGCGTATCCATGTAGCACCTGTGGGAAAAGATTCTCACTGAAGTCAGGATTGGACAGTCACATGACAATCCACACAGGTGAGAAGCCTTTTTCCTGTAGCACCTGTGGGAGAAGATTCAGAAAAAAATCAATATTGGAAGGCCATTTAAGAACGCACACCGGTGAGAAACCTTTCCCCTGTACCTACTGTGGGAATGTATTCAGCCGGAGGGTAAACTTGAAAACACACATGAGAAAACATACAGGTGAGAAGCCGTATTCTTGTAGTGAGTGTGGGAAAAGATTTAGTAGCTTTTCAGGATTCAAAAATCATATGAGAATCCACTCAGGTGAAAAACCATATTCTTGCAGCACCTGTGGCAAAAGATTCACTCAGCGATCAGGACTGGAAACACACATGAGAATTCACACGGGTCAGAGGCCACATACTTGTGGAACTTGTGGCAAAAACTTCAGTGATTCATCAGCAATCAGAAAACATGTGAGAGTCCACATAGGTGAGAAACCACATACTTGTGGTGCCTGTGGAAAAAGTTTCAGTGATGAGTTGAAATTCAAAAGTCATCTCAAAGTTCACACAGGAGAGAACTTACGTTTCTGTAGTGTCTGTGGAAGAGGATTCACTCAGGTGAATCACTTGACAAGACATATGAGAACTCACACAGGTGAGAAGCCATATTCTTGTAGCACCTGTGGGAAAGGATTTGGTGACTTATCAGGGTTGAAAAGACACATGAGAATCCATACAGGTGAAAGACCATATTCCTGTAGCACCTGTGGGAAGACTTTTAGTGACTTAACAGGATTCAAAACTCACACAAGACTTCACACGGGTGAAAAGCCATATTCCTGTAGTGTGTGTGAGAAAAGTTTTATTCAGATGATACACTTAAAAAATCATATGAGAAGGCATACAGGTGAAAGGCCACACTCTTGTAGCATCTGTGACAAAAGATTCAGTTATGCCACAAACCTGAAAAATCACATGAAAAGTCACACTAGTTAAGTGTCCCACTCACTTAAAAAGCTGATCTCATATGCATTTTATTTCCATAACATTAACGAACTGTACCGATCATGTATTCAATTTGCTGTCCTATTCTTATGATGAATGGCAGCAGTGTCTACCTGTCCTGTATCACTACACTTGCTGTTTTTCGGATAATCAATAATTATCTTGTGGGGCATAAGTTTGACACCCCTGATGTAGCGGAAACCCTGATTTTATATTTGTCTGAATTTATTTTTGTTGTTTTGTTTTAGGCTGTAGACATGACAAACATAAGTTGTAGATGTAGGTTGTGTTTTAAGAAATACCTTTCTTATAGAAAATCAAGGATAGATGAACTTCATGCTTTTTATGGAAAACTTTTAATTCAGTTGTTCAGAGTTTAGCAAGAAAGTGCCACACATAGGACAGAAATACGTCATTATGGACTTGACGAGCTATTCATATTAATGAAAATTAACCTTCAGTGTGTGTTGAATGGTTATGAGTTTTATGCAGTTCAAGTAAAGTTTTAAAAGTAATCCTTATATATTTTTCTGAGTAGTAATATCTAAAATATAAAGGAAACATAAATTCTGCCTTATTTCACACATTTTTCTTGGTTACTGATATTTTTTATATAAATGTAGAAGCAGATTTTTTTTTCTTTTTTGTACTATTTGAATAAACATGTCCTCGTCTGTGTTATAGTTCTTGTTTAGCAGCAGGTTCACAGTTCAAACTGCATGAAAATTTTATCAATTTTGGTGATCATGTCAACAATTAATTGTATTGAATTTGATGTGAACTCAGTAACATAGGGTTTGACCTGCTTGATATGAAATATATTTACTCTATTGGTTTAATGTGCAGTCTAATGAGAGGGATGCATCGAAGTAACCAACTGAAATGATTAGAAGCAAACCTTTTGTGCAAATGTGGATTTAATATTTTTTTCAACAAGATGGGAAAAGTGTTTTTACCATAGATCAAATTTTATAATGGTATTTTGGTTACAGGAAAGTTGTTACACTGCAGGAGCTTTGCATGAGTCACGGTCGGAATGAACCTGATATACTGTATACTGCACCTTGGTGCAGCCCCACAGTTCATCCTCCATCTGAAACGAGGAATTTTACTGTTTTGTCAAACTTCGCACATCTGTTGCAAAACAAAATAAACCATTAAAACCATCTTCTCGCTTCTCAAAAGTAATTCCTGGCATAAAAACAATACACACAGCTATTATATGCTGTGCGTATCGTTTCATTAGGGATTTTCACAGCAGATCATCTGCTTACATCTGATTCATCTTGTGTTACACCAACCCACTGCATGTCCTCCTTCACCACATCTGTGAACGTCCTCTGTTCTCTTCCTCTTTTCCTCCTCCTTTAAAGTTCTAGTCATTAACTTTCCTTTCCCTCTGCCCTAGCCCTCCTCTGCACGTGCCCAAACCATCTCAATGTTGCCTCTCTAACCTTGCCTCCAAAATGCTTGAGCTGAACTGTCCATCAGATGTATGAATCTTGTCCATCTTGGCAACTCTCAATGAAAATCTGAGCACCTTGAGCTCTGCTTTCTCCAGTTTGACCTTCTGTCTTTTAGTTAGTGTCACATTTCCCAAACCATAAATCAAAGCAGGTCTCGCTTCCAATTCAATTCAATTTTATTTATATAGCGCCAAATCACAACATAAGTCGCCTCAAGGCGCTTCCATCTTTTAAACCTTCCCTTTCAACTCTTGCAGCTATCCTTCTGTCACAAATCACCCTAACACTCATCTCCACCCACTCCACCCTGCCTGCACTCTGTATATTTGACACACGATCATGTGACATGACCGTCAAGTAAATTTTAAAATTAGACCGAGATAATCCGAGTAAATACAAAATGCAATTTTAAACGCCCATTTTATTTATTAAGGAAAAAATCTATCCAAACCTACCTGCCCCTGTGTGAAAAAGTAATTATCACTGCCCTCTCTCCTCCATACCTCCACAGTTATGTCATCTGGACCAACTGCTTTTCCACTCATTATCCTTCATAGCTGCTGTAACCTGCCCCTTACCAATCTCCTGCACTTCCTCATGCACTGTCTCTCTGCCATCTGTCCTCCTCTCTTTTTTATTTTCCAGCCATCCATTTAATTTCTTCCGTTCATGCAGGGCCAGGTCACGGGGGCAGCAGCCTAAGCAGACAAGGCCTCCTCCCGGTGAACCTAATAAAAGTACTCCTCTCAGGAGCATTTGAAATGCCCTCATTAGTGCATTTCCAGCTCTATCCTTAATCACCCTAACCTACTGCACTTCCCTTCTAGTTTAATCTCGCTTTAAACTTCAGATCCTGTCAGACACTCTTTTCAACTCTATAACACTATTCACGTTTGCAGAGGAGGGATAGTGAATATACACAGCAGTAACATTAAGATGTTTCATAGAACATAAAGCTCCTGTCCTTCAACAGCTTCACTGGCTTCCTGTAAAAGATCATGTTAATTTTAAAAGTCTCTCCATAATCTCATACGTCCATAACTCTCTGATCTTTTGAACATCACTACTCCTTTCCTGCTCTGTTACTCTGATTATATCATCTGTTCACACTAACTATCACTCTCAAACCACCACAGGCAAAGTGTTTCAGGATATTTGTGACCTGGAAAATCTTCTCTACCGTCTTTTACATGATCCCTGAATGCAGCATCAGTGTTTCACGTTATGTCTCCTGTGAATAAACTCACACAAAGTGATATTACAGACACTAAAATCTCTCTTTACTGATGTTGCTGAAGCTGCAGAAGTTTTACTTAGTTATTATTCTGAAGCTGTATCATCTAACATTGTAGAATTGGTTTCTTCAGCTTCAGCACAGACTGTTTAAAAAACATCAAGACTATTAAGAAGAACAAGCAGCAGCGAAACAGAACCAGCAAATGTGTAAAGAGCACACAATTTAACTTGGTTCAAACATTAAACAGAGAGCCTTAACGAAAACGTTTCATCATGGGCGTAGAGAGCTGTCACATAGAAAAAGTGGGCAAAGGGAGACATCTAGTGGACAAATTCAGACATGACGACTACAAACTAAACTACAGAGGGATAACAAACAGCTGAAAATACTTCCTTAAACTCACAGAATAATTAAGTTAATCCATTTATATGCATGTTTAAGGTGGATAACAATTAAAATGATGCAGCATTTATGCATTTTATGTCTTGCAACAGTAGCAGCGTTTACATGAAGTCAACAGGTGAACACTCTTCTTCCTCCCTTTATCTCTCCTCACATGCTGCTGTACACCAGCCCTTTTTTGTTATACCTTGTAGATGGTTTTCTATTTAATTAAACTGCTGAAATTAACTAGATTTATTTAATGAGTTATTTAATTTAATTTTCTTTTCTGAAATTATTCTTGGTTGATTTTATTATTTAATTTTTGGGAGAAAAAAATCAACTGGCAGTAATTTACTTATGTTTCAAACAATGAATACGTAGAAGGACACTAGGACCCGGGGACCGTTTGGCTGTGAAAGAACAGGGATTGATTTAAAAACGTGTCAGCAGACCTGTGGAGTTCTTCGTTTCCAATCAAGGCAAACATGTCAGTGGGGGGATAAAATTAGCCCTGAGATGTCTGAAGGTGGCACTGTGAAGAAGCTAAGAAGAAGCTGAGGTCGAGGCTGCTCATGTAATTAACATTCCAAAATAGTTGATTTCAAGAAAAATTAACATAGCGTTATTTTTGCATTGCTTTTTACTCCTTATTTGTTCTCACTCCTCCTTCCATCATCCTTGATCCTGCACCCAGGATTTTCAGTTTTTGCACTCTGAGTTAATTCAGTCAGGGTTGGTTTATTATTATTTCGATTGGTTTGGTCTTTGGTTTACTACTGTAGTTCCCTGTTTCCCTTGTACAGTGTTTAGTTTGTTGTGAAAATTTTGTGTTATTGGTTCCTTTGTCTTTGTTCTTAGCTCAACTATGTACTTGTACTATTGAGCCTCTCAGTTCTAGAGTCTGTTTCCTTTTCATGAGGTTTTTACTTTGATTTCTATGTATTAAAACCCTTCAGGTGTTGATATATGTTAGCTTCAATTAATGTCTGCATTCCTGATATCAGCTTCAGGTTATTCATAAATAAAAATAAAATAAAAATTCAAAAACCATAATATACAAATAGTTATTTTTGAAATTGGGCCCAAAAGCTAATCACAGATTATAAATACAACCCCGAACATCAGATATAAACCAAATGCATATATATTTACCAACATATACTATAATACTAAGATAAACCAGTAAAATGTCCTCAGATTAATATAATATCCTAACATGCAAATAATACTAAGCTAGACAGTATGTAGGTATGAAAACAATGGTCTGAATCTCATGTAGAGTGCTAGTGCAAGCTTTGAAGGATTGTTAACCACATAGGGTTTCAAACACAATTTAATAACAACTGTTTAAAGACTGTTTGAAAACAGAGAAAGATGTTAATATTTTTAAAGTGGTTTGAGACTTGTTCTAAATTTTTAGACCTCTATAGGTCCCACTAATACTTTGCATTACTCTCCGCTCAGAAGTTCCTTCAGTGTTTCCCCTTGTTTTCCTGTGTAGTCTATTCACATTTACTGTTTATTTCCGAGTTTCAGTTATGGTAGTTCCTTCTTTTGTGTTGTTTTACTTTCCTTTCTGCCTCATTATTTGGATTAAGGTGATCTGTGATGCGTGTGCCTCAGATATTTCTACTTCCTTTGACTCCATTCTCTCTCTGTGTATTCATAGCCTCAGTTTCCCTCCATTTCCTGTTGTGCTGTACAGCTTGTTCTGCCTGATTGGCTGTCTGTGTTTCCTCTTTGTATTCTGAGTAACCTTTAGTGCTTCCAGTTCTCCTTGTGTTTAGTTTATATATTAGTTTATATATTAGTCACATTTATGGACTTTTGATTTTAGTAAATGTATCACCCTAAATAAATGTGTCTTTTGGTTTTGTTTGTTAAACTCTGCACCTGGGTTCTCTCACTCCACACACTGTGACATGCTTACTAGAGAGGTGATTTTGTGTATTCCTTTCCTCCTATTTGTTTTCTATGTTTAGAGCAAAATTTCTAACATCTACCTCTTATCCAGTTCAGTCGTGAGTGGTTGTAGTAGGGGGTGAGGAGGAGCCTGGAGTCTATCCCAGAAGACCCAAAGCAAAAATTAATTAATCCGATCCAGATTGCTTGCAAAAGTTGGGACTTGAGTCCTTGTATTTTGTTATTCTTTGTTTATGTTAAGTTCATCTATTTTGCTTAAGCTCCTAAGTTGCTCAGCCTTTAGTTCTCTGTTCATTAGATCCACTCATGTCTTCTCCCGCTGTGTTTTAGTCTTCCTTGCCCTTCATGTGTTTCAAGTCTGCATGTCTTATGTTGTCAAGTTTGTGTTGTCATGTCTGTCTCATTATGTTTCCTGTTTTATTTTGAAGAGATCTTGTGTTTCTATGGTTACTGTGTTTAATTTTACTCTTCCCCTGTGGTGTCATTATGATTCATTTGTGTCAGCTGTTTCCTCTGGCGTCTCCACTTCCCCCGATCACCTCATGTTTGTATTTAAGTCCTCTGTCTCCCTTTGTTCATTGTTGCGTTGTCTGTGTTCCAGCCCTCATGTCATGTCAGGTTTCAGGACACTGTGCAGGTCATGTTGCTTGTTTGTGTATGAGTTCATAGTTCCTTCATGTTCCTGCACAAAGTCCTGTTCATAGTCTTCACAGTCTCTTTGTCATTGCCTTCCTAGCTTTCATAGTCTCAGTATTCAGCTTGCCCAGTTTAGCTTTGCCTCTGTGCTTTGCCCTTGTTTTGTTGACCTGATTATAAGCTGTAATAAAAGGCTCGCCTATTGTTCAAGTTAGTTTGGTTTCCTCGCCTGTGTCTGCACCTGGGTCCCCACTCACCAACACATGGTCTGCCACTGTAAACCGTGACAGTAAAAGCATTTTGATCATTTTAATGCTCTTCATCTGGATTTAGAGTGCCTATATACATGCAGGGCCCTCATGCAACAAGAAGCAGATGTTATTATTATTATTGTGGCCATAGTTCAGCTGTGGCTTTAAGGTCTGCTGTTGAAAACTGAAAAATACAACTAGCATTTACATGTGCATGCCACTTTGACAGTTGATTCTTTTCATGAGTGGTCAGACACTGTGTTGCTGTGAACTATGAGATGATATTATCTGTTTTCCTTTCATAAAGGTGGATTCACTGTATCCTCTGCTAAATGACGTTATAAAGCAATCAGTGAAGCAGCTTTCTTAATACCTAGAGATGAGCTCTTATTACAGCTCCCACACAGATACTTGTCATGTCACTCAGTTAGGAACCTTCCTAAATGAAAGTGACTATTCAGCTACACCCCAGAGTTATGCAGATGGCCAGAAGGTCCACAAAATAGTAAATGAGACTTTGATTTTGACATAACAGACCTACAGGCAATGTAAAGCTTAGGTGACTGAAGGCGGTTGTCTGTTTATACTACAGAAAGAAAGAAATTCAGGCTAGAGTCCAATCAGATTTACTTATATAGTACTGAAAACACAGGAGCATCAGTAGGGTTTCTGTAGATACCAACACACAGAAGGGCCTGAGTCACCACACCCTGAGGGGCAATTAAAAGAGCTAAGGATGGACTGTACTGAATCATCAAAGAAAACATAACAGTGTTGTGCCAGAAGCAGTGGGAGAATGAAGGAGTGCCATTACTTCTCATTATAAATGACCGTTTTGATACAGAAAATCTGTTATGTGTAAAAACAAGCAGGAGGAGGGATGAGGTGAATTTGACCAGGTTCTCGCTGGCATTACAGGTTTCAGAAAGAAACCTCATGCATGCGGAACTGTCAGGGATGACATCACAGTCTATTCTTTAATCAACACTGAACTGGGATCACTGGAGAAGTGTAAATTCTGTATCCAGGTTTCTGCAAAAGACTATGTAATGACTTCGTTCTGGTTGAAATTGTAAGAATGACCAGAGGAGGGCAGCAGTGCGACTTCGATGCGCGTGGTTTACCGGAAGACGAAACAGAACGGAAATGACGTGACTTTTATTACTCAACAATATATTTAGTTCGCTGTGTGAGAGTTTATCTGCTGCTGCTGAGGAAATCCTGCCAGCTTAACAAACGAAATATGAGGAGGAGGTCAGCCGTGAGCTCAGACTGCTGCAGAACAACCGGAAACCCGAGATAAAGTCACACAAAGCAGGTTTGTGAAACTGTGACGGTCTCATTGAACTGACACTCTGATCTGAGCGCAGCTTGTATGCTAACAGACTAAAATCAGGGAGCAGCTAATCACACAAGTGCTTCTGTCTTTTTAAAAGGTAAACGTTTAACACTAAACATCCAGAGAGACACAGCAGAAAGTGACTTTACTAAAACATCGCAGTGAAAACCTTCGTGCTTGCGGACTCCATGCGGTGTGTGTGCAGGCCGGTGTACTGCATTCACGGCCAAACAGTGAAACAGAAGCAGCATTCAGGACCCGTTAACAGAAAACCAGAATGTAAACGCAGGTGTTCCGGGTTAGCTGGTTTTTACCTGAACTAGATTGGTTTAGTTATTCCAGTCCGTGTTTCGGATTACATCCGTGGATTCATCAATTTCTGCGAGTATATCACGTGATTTAACTAGATTAAAGACCCCGCGAGGAGAGGGGGGCTCTTATGGTAGTTGGCAGTATGGCTGCAGAGGGATCACCAGTTTATTTCTTGATGACTAAAATCACTAGTTTTCTGAATGAAGTTCTCAATACCTTGAACTCGTTTATACTTTTTACAATAAATTAGAACAGCAGTGTCCGTGTTTATATATTCCCCTTGATGTTTGATTATTTAAGATGATCATTTGTTTTTCGCAGTAATCATCGATTATTTTAAGACAATCACCACTAAAACATCTCCATGATGGCATCTTAAGTGGCTGACATTCAGTTATTTTTTTTGTAATTCTCTCTTTAAAGGGTACAGTTACATTTAAAGAAACACTGATCCGCTCAGAGCTGTAAACTGACTGCAGCACACGTTTCACACTGAACAGCTTGCTGGAAACAGATTATTCCAATGTGGTTCATTAATTAACATGATTTTTGGTCTGTTTCTATCATGAGACCTTCTGTGACTGCTGGACGCTGTGTAAACACAAGCGTCCAGCAGTCTAAGCTAGTGAAAAACACAGTTGCTAATTATATACAAAATAAAGTGATGTTTTGTTTTATTGAGCAGGAAGCCGCCTGTGTTAAACTGAGCAGGAGACCATCTGAATTAAGGAGTTGGCTAATTAGGCCCAGTCTTTTATCAACCAAGCTTTTGAACAGGATGTATTAAGTAAACTCGAGACTCCGTTGGGCTGCTTAGTGGTATCAGAAAGAGAATGTTAGCTTGTGGTCACAGAAACAGGTTTGAGTCTTGTCAGAGTTTTCATTATTTGATCTTTTTATTTTAACTTACAAATATTTTATTTTAAAGTTGGTTTCTTCAATGTAGAAGTCTGAGCACTCTTCACTGCACTGCACCGCATACGCTCCTTTACAAAACAACATGGTGCATGCGGTGCAGTGCAGCAGCCAAATGCATGGCACAGCATAGAAGAGCCACATTGACAAGACAAGACTTGGGTGTACATCAGCATCTAAAGGTCAAAGGTCGCTCTTTCGAGGATTCCATTGTTGCCATCCTTGAACAGAGGGGGTGGCTTACGACATCAACCGTCTGCACCTACAATACAGTTTTAAGATCACTTCAGGCACCTCAGGGCCCACTCACATCTTGCATCAGTTGATCTCAAAAGGCCATAATGGGGTGAGGGCAGATCTTACAATGGTTTTAAATGAAAATTCTGCTGATAATGACCTACGCCCTTTTTCACATAATCAATAGTGGGTCAAGTTCCTAAGGGACACCTCCCACTAGAGTTGAAATACCCGGGTTTCTTCACCATTAGGTTTTAGAACTAGAGAAGCTTGTCGGATAAAAGAAATGTAAACAAGTCTGGTCACTGTGAGGTAACGTTTAATGGTGTTAAATGTCACCTCTTTTAATTTGTTGGTCAGTAAGAACTTTCTGGGTAAAATAATTTTTTTTTTTTTGTTTCTGATTATTCTGTTGATGCTTTGTTGCTGATTAAAGACACAGTCGTGGGAGAGCCGGGATCAAAGGGTGGTGTGATGTAGTTTCCATCTGTGCTGCAAATACTAAATGTCTCACTGCACAATCTGGACTTGCATCGCAAACATTTGCATATTATTTTGGTATCACATGTTTGGTAAAAGGACAAATTCTGAATATGAAAGCAGGCAACCATCTGAATTAAAGAGTTGGCTAATTAGGCCTAGTCCTTTATCGAACAAGCTTTTGATTAAAAAAAAAAGTGTCATTGTTGATTTAAATGTAATTTTTATGGTTGAAAGTTTGTTTGGATGTAAGTAACCAGTGTAATAGTATCTGTTTGTGAAAAAGCAAAAGCTTCTGGGGAATTTTTGATATTCTGAAGTTGTTCCTTAATAGAAACAGTCAGTCTGCCCCAGGGCAGCTGTGGCTACAACTGTAGCTGCCTCCACCAGTGTGTGAATGTGAGAGTGACTGAATAGTGGAATTGTAAAGCGCTATATAAATGCAATCCATCATTATTATTATTATTAAATTTGCTGGAATGTATTTGCTCAGATATGTTGTCCTGTCATCACATTAGTAACTTTTTCTTGTGTCACTTTGTTCATCAAGACATCCCACAGCAACATGAAGTCTAAGGACAAAGAAGTTTGTGATGATCAGCAGGTCTGTAACCAGGAGAGGAGCTCCAGTGTGGACCAGGAGAATCCTGATCTTCCACCGATTAAAGAGGAACAGGAGGAACTCTGCATCGCTCAGGCAGGAGAGCAGCTTGTAGTGAAACAGGAGGCCGATGGCATCATTTTCTGGACCGGGGAAGAGCGCCTCAGGCTGCTGGATGTCATCTGGAGTCCTGAAAGAAATTTATTACACAGATCAGGTATGCAGCTGTGCTGTAGAGATCTCTCTCTCTCTCTCACACACACACACACACACACACACACACACACACACACACACACACACACACACACACACACACACACACAGGAACTGTCATGGTGAAACACCACAAACCTGAAGAAAGCACCAACAAACTATAAAGAGTGCAGATGAAAATTAGCCTGTATAGCTAAATTTGGCATATTCATTAATATGCACTCTCTTTTAAATAAAATGAATATAAACATGATAAGTATATGACCAAAACAAGTGGAAGTGATGCTTCAACAAATCCAAGTAAACAAACTGGGATGTCAGTCATTTGCAAGTATGACTGCTTGCGAAAAGAGCTCACAAAGGCACCAGGAGACAAAAATAAAATGCTACAGAATACTACCTCAGTAAAAACATAAATTTTCAACATCTCCTCTAAATGTCGGCATATTTGTGGAAATGAGCTTGTTCCAGTGGGTTTCTAGGCTCAGCCCAGAAGGACCTCTGTAATTTGAGACGGACTCTGAGTGAACTTACTTTTCTTCAAAGGATCCAGCTGAGGTGGTACAAAAAAAATCAGTTAAAGTGGCAGCTGTAGTATTAGAAAAGACATTGGCAATGATCCTACGCAAGCAGCTGTTGTCTACTCATATGGAAAAGGTCATTAAACAATTTGGAGTCCATCATTCTACAATGAGAAAGATTAGTCACAAGTGGAAAACATTCAAGGTAGCTGCCATTCTTTCCAGTTATTGATAGCCTAGCAAATACATCTCAATGGTCAATGAAATTGCAAGAAATTCAAGAGATGCATCCCAGACTGTAAAGGCCTTAGTTGGCATGTTAAAGTTCATGACAGTACAATTAGTAAAAGACTAAAAAAAATTGGGGTTGTTTGGAAGAGTTGCCAGGAGAAAAGCTAATCTCGCCCCCAAAAAGAACATGGCAGCATGGCTTAGGTTTGCAGTGTTCAATCTGAATAAACCACAAGATGTCTAGAGCAATGTCCTTTGGACAGAATAGGGGAAAGAAGTGGAGGGGTTTGCTATAATACACAGCACCATATTTTACAAAAGCCCTCATACCACTTCTTTTGCACAGTAGTGGATGGGTGATGATTTGGGCTTGTTTTCCAGCTACAGGACCATAACAAAGTATTGTACAGGGTGGGCCATTTATGTGGATACACCGTAATAACATGGGAATGGTTGGTGATATTAAAGTCCTGTTTGTGGCACATTAGTATATGTGAGGGGGCAAACTCCTCACGATGGGTGGTGGCCATTTAGAAGTCGGCCATCTTGGATACAACTTTTGTTTTTTCAATAGGAAGAGGGCCATGTGACACATCAAACTTATTGGTAATGTCACAAGAAAAACAATGGCCCACCCTGTAGAGTCAAATTTGAAACGGTCTTTCTAATTAATAAAATTTGGAGGAGAATGAATCGTATAACAGGACAATGATCCCAATCACACCACCAAATCTACAACAGAATGGCTGAAAAGAAAACGGTCACAGTGTTGCAATGGCCCAGACCCAATGTTATTAAAATGTTGTGGTAGGACCTTGAGGGAGCGCATACAAGCAAAGCCTGTAAGTCTCAGTGAACTGAAGTACTGCTGTAAAGACGAGTGGGCCAATGATATGAAAGACTGAGGCCTTTATAGAGAATCCTGATTTAGATCTTTAATATGGCATTTTACTTTTCCCATTAACTGTGCTCCTAGTACTGCGATTACTGTTTCGTCTTTGAATTTATCTAGCCAAGACACTCTGGCCCCAGAGTATTTATACACTTGAAAACTAGACTAGATAATGTAGGTATGCTAATGTCGCTATACAGTGTCAAACTAAGTTAAAACATTCAGATTAGCCATAACTACTATGACATTTTCTTTACATGCTTATCAAATTTGAGATGTGAGTCTAAAATTGTCAGCGGACAAAGTGTTTAGTGTCTGAAACCAGCAAAGATCAACTAGTTTTCCTTGTGAAAAGGGGGCAATGAAAGGCTGCTGAGTAATTTTTAATGAACATTTAATTAATTCTGCATTTTATCCTGTTGTAGAAAACTTTATGAAACAAATATTTTGTAAAGCTTCTGTTTTGGAATAATTGTAAAATTTTGAATGTTCTGCAATCTGCAAAAACACACATCTTTAACCTCCAGTCCAGAAAATGCCAAAGAAGCTATAGAGGTGGTCACACGTAAAGATGATCAGTTAATAAAGTTTTTATTATCTGAGACTGTATCTGCTTAATTTAAGACCTGCTAACAACATTTTATTTTAATTTAATATGTAATTCTGGGTTTTTTTGTACCATGACTGCAACTGCTCCGAATCCAGACATCCAGAACCAAAGATGTGTTTTCATATTTGTCCCTTCAGACCTCCCACAACAACACGACTGTAAGGAAGAAGAGGGTCTGCATGACCATCAGGTGTGTAACCAGGAGAGGTATTCCAGCCTGGGCCAGGAGCACCCAGAGCCGCAACACATTAAAGAGGAACCGGAGGAATTGTGCATCAGTCAGGAGGGAGAGCAGTTTGCACTGAAGCAGGAGAGTGATACCTTTATGGTGACTCAGACTTATGAGCAGTGTAGGCCAGAACCAAAGCGTGAGCAGTTTCTCTCTCATAACTTACCTGAACCACAGAGGCGAGATGTGGAAGAAGGCAGGCATGTGGATTTGGGATCAACTAGAAGAGCAGAGCCGATAAAGAGGAAACCTCGCGGTGAGGGAGCAGATGAGTCTCCCGGCTCAGAGGGCCAGTATACAACAAACACATTCAAAAAGTGTTTAAAATGTGAAACTTGTGGAAAAGTCTTTCATTTTAAATCTGGACTAAATGAACACCAGAGAGTTCACACAGGTGAGAAGCCTTATTGTTGTAGTGTCTGTGGAAACAAATTTAGTTTCTCATCTGCATTCAAAGTTCACATGAGAATTCACACTGGTGAGAAACCGTATTCTTGCAGTACTTGTGGGAAACGTTTTAGAGATTTAAAATCGTTCAAAACTCACACTAGAATTCACACAGGTGAAAAGCCATATTCTTGTAGCATCTGTGGAAAAACATTCAGGGACTTATCAGGATTCCGAAAACACACACGAATTCACACAGGTGAGAAGCCATATGTTTGCACCATATGTGAGAGAAGCTTCAGTCAAATGATACACTTGAAAACTCACATGAAAATTCACACAGGTGAGAAGCCATTATCGTCTGGCCCCCGTGGCAAAAGATATAGATACTCATTTGGATTGAAAGCACAGATGAGAATTCACACGGGCGAGAAGTCACATTTTTGTAGCACATGTGGGAAAACATTCAAGCAGAAAACGCAGTTAAAAAGACACATGAGAAATCATACTGGTTGAAAATGTCATCCTTTAGATTTTTAGCACTGTGTTCATAGCACAGCCTGCACCGGTGAGACGCCAAATCAGTGCAACACCTGTGAGGAAAAAATGATCTCATATATTCTAATACTGGCTTACTCTTTTAGGAATTGTAGGGAAAGCCTTTTGTTTGTTTGTTTTTAAATCTAGAAATGATATTTTTAGCCTGTAGAGATAATACACAAAAATTAATTGTAGAATTATGTCCTTAAAGTTGATTCACTAAATAGCTTTGTTGTTTTAAAAAGAAAAAAAGCTTAAACAAATGTTCATTTTTGTTTAGTTTTGTTTTTCATAGTAAAGATTTGATTCTTTGAGGGTTTTTTCCAGTTTTTCTTCTGTATTGTATCATTTTTATTTATTTATTTTTTTAAATGGCTAACCTGTATTTCATTACAAATGGCTTGACGGCAGGAGGTGTGTATAATGTCTCTGGGCTGGTAAATAAATATGTACGCTTATGGAAGTTGTAGTGCAGTATTGACAAGCAACATGATTTGTAACATGGCACCTGATTGTCAAATGAAATTTCGGTCCTTCACATGGTTTGACAAAAACATGACTCTTAAAGTTAATATGAGTTTATCCAGACATTCTAAGCAAAGCATGGTGCGGTTGGTGAATGGACTCGATCATTTACTCCAGCTGAGGATGGAGGGCAACTAAGAAACGTCAAACGGCTTACAACAACATAGGAGTCCATCTGTTATAATGTGTATATCTACGCTTATGCGCAGTAAGTAAATTATGCGTACTTATTGATGCTGTAAACTAAAAAGCTGCCCGGCTAAGCAACAGATCAAGGAAAAGCTCCACTAGCAAGAGACGGACGAGACTTTCAGGTCACTGAATGTGTTGTGGTGTTTATTGTGTTCTTAGCGATGTGCTTAGTATGTTATTTATCTTTAAAGTTTAAAGATTTCATGAAACACTTCTGGTGACGAGACATTTGCGTAGTGTAGCTGCAGGTTTACAGTTAAACTGCATGAAAGTGTAATGGTAAAAGATGTTTAATATGTTTATATGGTTTGTCATTGCTTTTGGTCTTCAAATAAGCACTTTTGTCATATTTAGCCTGATGATTAGCATATGATATGACCAGTTGTCTTATATTAAATAACTTTCCTCTGCAGTGCTTTAAAGTTTCATCCACTGAAATAATCAAGTGGTTATAAAATTAACTTTTTACGACAACGAGGACTTAAATGTTTCTTTCACTGAGATTAACTGTTTGTAAAGGATTTTCGTTTGTATGCAAATATACACATTCTGTATTTTTCATATGAAAGAAACTATACTGTGGTGGGGCTTGCTAATTTCTTGTTTTTGATTTATGTATGTTATGTTTTGTTTTACTTCATATGTTTATATGTTTCATATGTTGTTTGTTTAATTTAAGACAAAAAAAATTTAAATGAATGAGAGGTAAAACTTGAGGGGGTAGGGACAAATAAGTAAATACTTCAGCCTACTCCTTTTCAAACAAATAATGGAATGATATTTTGTAATGATTGTGAAGGCACATGTTTGAAATGTTTGAAATAAAAATGAACTGAACTGAACTGAAATTGTCTTTAATATTTTGTTAATTTTGGGGGGGGGGGTTGTGCTTTAGTCTTGGAGTTTTGTTATTGTTTAAAACATTTTTGTTATTTTTATGCTTTTGTTTTATTGTAATCATTACTTGAGTTTCTTTTTCTTCTTTGTGTTCCAGCTAATTTTTTTTAAAATATAGTTCTTTTTTTGTTTTTGTTTTTTCCCCCCCCCTAGCCTTCCGCTATGGGTTTCTATCAAGTTTCAGTGTGTTTCATTTTGAAAGCTGGTTGCTGACCTAATTAAATGTTAGGTTTTTGTTACTCCTGCCTGTTTTTTGAGTCCTGCATTTGGGTTGGTTTTCCTACAAAACATTTTTAATGTTTTAAGGTTGGATATTATATTTTATCAATGGTACTTTGAAGGAGAAACAGGCTCATTCTCAGCTCTGTATTTATATTCTTGATGTTTACTAGAGGCCATGATTCTCTGCTATTTTACACTAGGCCTTAATGCAACGCCTGCATTAATAATCAAATGCGAGCCGTTTCAAGTCCTCTCATTGACATTATACCTGACACACAACACATACACAACCGCACCATATCTAAAATTAATCATTTTGTGGGCTGGCTCCAGTAGATTTGAAATAAAGGTATGCAAGAGGATATGGAAGACTGGGACTACATCCCCCTCACTGGAAAAACAAGGGTTGTCATCATTGGACCTTAATGCTCAGTTACACTGAGATGAGATTCTGCATCAGTGGCAGTCCCATATCTCCACAGGCTGAGACCAAACTCTGCTCCAATATGACAACACTCACCCCCACAGTCCGGGGTTTATCAGAGACTACCCCCAGAATCTGAGAGAAGGGAGGATGAAGTGGCCTGCCTGTAGTCCAGACCTCAATCCCACCGAACACTCATGGGATTGACTTGATGTGTAGTTCGTGCCAGAATGAGTAGCATGGCCACAGTGGCTGACCAGCAACACATGCTGGGTGATGAATGGGATGCCATCCCACAGCACTGTGTGACCAGCATGAGGAGGAGATGCCATGCTCTATATGGTTCTTCCACATGCTACTGAGGCCTCTGTTTGTTAAATCAATGAACTGTTAAATTGCCAGACAACCATCCAGTCAAATCTAATGAACAAGACCAATCAAGAGTCAGTAGCAGAAAAAGCTTTTTGGCATTGGCAGATTGAAAAACTTATTTAAAAGTTGTTTTATGGCAAATGTGTCCTCCATTTCCTGAGATTTGAACGAAACACCAAGTGTATCCTTTGTGGCCCACTATCCCAAGAGTCATTGCTGACCAAGGCGAAAAATGTTAACCTAAAAGTACAGTTACTTTTATCTGTTTGGTAGACCAAATATTTGCATTAAAATGACAAATTAATGATATAAAACTATAATATTTATGATTATAATCAATGAAGAGATATTTACTTTAAAAAACTAAAGAAAAAATAAAACCCTGAACCCTGAACAAGGTCTTTTACTCATTATTTCAGGATCTCCCTCTGATCGAGAAAATTTGAAACTAATCTGCGAGAAACTGCTGAAGCAGTTTTCCTTCTGAAACAAAATTCAGATTTAAGCTTTTTCTGTGAAATTTCAGCTTTCATCACTAAAAGAGCTTCATTACCGAGAAATGAGACATTTATTTTAGTTGTTGATCACTACATTACTTGTAAAATTGGATAACTGTTGGGGTTTTTTTTGTTTGTTTTTCTTTTGGGGGGGCGGATGCTTGAATGCAGCATCAGTGTTACAGGTTGTGACTCCTGTGAACAAACTGACACAGTGTGATATTACACATATTTAAATCTGTCTTTACTGATGATGTTGAAGCTGCTGAAGGCTCAGTGAAGTCTTGTCTTCCTGCAGGTTAACAAGTGAACTCTGTAACTGATGCACAACACAAGAGGGCGCCTTCATCCTGCTAACAGGGATGTAGAGGAGGTTAAAGCACCTCAGCTCAGGTTGTGCACTGTTTTACATCATATTACATATTATTAGGCTAATTAAACCCTTTATAATATTGTGTCATAGATCATGGTAAACTGGATCAATAAATCATTACTTTCACAATTATTAGGTAATTCAAACTAAATCACTGACAACTACAAGCCCAGCTTTACTCGTAGAAAAATTCTGAAAACAGCAAATTTGGAAAAACTGATGATGGATCAAATAACCAAACTTAGGGTGAGACTTAAGGGTGAAGCTATTCATTCTGCTGAACAAGAAAAAGCAGAATCAGGGGGGTTTCTGTTTGAATCGGGGAGAATGAGTGTTGTGTGTTAGCAGTCAAAATGGTATTAATGAGATGTATTTGGCATATTAAATCCAAAAGCTTATTAAGAATAAACATCAGAACTTCTGAATTCAGATGCATCATCAAAGAAAGCACAACTCATATGTGGCAGAATATGTGGGAGAATGAAATGAAGGGGGCAGTTACTTTTCACTGCAAAACAATGTTAAGATACAGAAAAATGAGCACACACATGCTGAATAAAAATGCACATGTGGAACAGCAGAAACTGTTAAGCATGCTTTTATGGTCTGCTCCAACTATTCTACAGAAAGAAACCTGAAGCTTGAGGAATTGCCACTGGTGGGCATTAAATAATAAATATAATAAATTCTACAGTCAGTTTTCTGCAAAATACCAGACTTTATGAGGTACCTTACGCCAAGCGTGGCGGTGTTACAATAAAAAAGTGATTGTCTGCCAAAAACTGATTTTTGCCAAAACCTGATTGCTCATATTTAAACTGCTATGAATAACTTGTTGGTCTATAATGTGTGAAACATATGTCAAATATATCCCTCATTAATGATATCAAGCCAGCTTGAGCCACAAACAACATTCCTGTAACAAGGTAGAAGCTGCAATCAGTTTTTGGCAGTGACTTTTATATATCCTTTATTTATGCAGTTAAAAAATGTTGACATTAAAATGTCTTTTTAAAGAGTAATCAGGCCAAGAGGACAGGAGAAATTGCAACAAATGTAACAATAGTTCTGTAAGCATTTTTTAAGTGGACAAAAAGAACCGGATTGGTTATAATGTAAGTACAATAAATCAGAGTTATAGAGATACTAAATGGGTAATTTTTAAATTTTATATATATTTCCTTTGTAAACCCTGTTCACCCAAGTCTATTTAACAACATACACAAAGATACACATAAAAAACACACAGGGAAACATTTTTGGCACAACATCGGACCCTTCAAAAGAAGAAGGAAGTGACGTAACGGTTACGCTTACTCAAGGCGGAAGTTACCTTCACATGTTCGTTTAACTGCAAACTTTTGTTCGCTAGTTTACTAGCGAAATATTTACGTTTTGAAGCAAGAACGACAGTTTCCTGGAGAGCCGAACTGTTGGTATAGAAGAAATCTGCTCAGAGATACGACACGAAACCTGTCAGCGCAGACTGGTGGATATCAGCTGGAAAGCTGAAATAAAATTACACACGACAGGTGTGTAAGGCTGTGGTGCTCTCAGGGAAGTAGCACCGAAATCAGAGGTCTGATTTAGGACTGCGGTTAAGTGAGCATTCAGCCGACAATTCTTTCTTGCGCTTCTACCCAGGGTTTTATGGTAGTGCGTCTTTTTTTTCTTTCTTGCTGATTTCGGTGGTTGCGGCCCGTGAAAGGACCAATTTACAGTAAATGTTTTTCCTGTTTGGCTATCAGGTTGTTTTATGATATTGTGCATCTCAAAATGGAGTGAGTGAAAAAGAGAAAGCGGGAGAAGTGTGTGAGAGAGACTGGTTTCAGTTTTAAGGTTTCAGTTATTTCATTTTAAAGGTAATCCAAACTGCTTTCATGCTCATTTTCACTTTACATTACTACATTACTGAGAGTCTTATCGAGAGGGAAAATCAAGCATAAGTAATATTTTTGTGAGAATGAAAGACAATTTTGATGAAAGTGAGCAAAGTCAATCGTATCATTACAACGTTTTAAAAAGTCCTTAAATGCTGACATGAAATTCTCAAAAGATTCCTCTTCTGGGTCCACTAGAGTACACAAAGTTTCACCTGGAGTTGCTCTAATATTCCTGAGTAATACTAAACTCCCTACTAGATCACTCTGGTAGGGAGTATAATTCATGTCTTTGAAATATATTAAGGTTCATTGTTGTTTTTAAATAATTGTCTAAAATAACTGAAGCTTTAATATATATGTATACCCGCTGGATTTCTTTCACATGGCAGCACCAGAGTCCACATTGGTTTGCTCTGCTTCTGTTTTCAAATCTGAGAGTATTTATGTAGAAATCATGACAAAGAGCTGCCTCTGACTATCTTGGCCACGTCTCCCTTGAAAAAGAGGTTTTTAATCTCAATGGGATCTTCCTGGTTAAATAAATTTTAAAAAATAAAATAAAAGAGATATAAATGGGATAAAGTGAAACAGCTTTTAAAGTAGAGCCTCCAGCAAAACTCAAAGGGCGAAGCTGGCAGCGGCTACCTGAACGTTTTATATTCTGAACTTTGTTCCTTTGTTTAGTCAAGATTTCCAACAACAACATGAAATGTAAAGAAGAGGAGGGTTTGGATGACCAGCAGGCCTATAAGCAAGAGAGGAACTCCAGCGTGGACCAGGAGGACCCGAAGATTAAAGAGGAAGAGGAGGAACCCTGCATCAATCAGGAGGAAGAGCATCTTGTACTGAAGCAAGACGCTGAGGGCATTATTGTCTGGACCGGGGAAGAGCGACGCAAACTACTGGATACCATCTGGAAACCTGAAATGAAGTTACACAGAATAGGTATGTAAAGCTGTAATGATCTTAATAAAGTTTGACTTATGTATTCTAATCAGAGATGAAAGTTGCTTTTATTTTAAAATACACAGGGCCAGCTGCAATATGTAGCATGCAACTTCTTTTTTAACTGTTTAACATTAGACCTATACTGCATGCCACAACATTTAAATGATTAAAACTAAAGAGTGTGTTGCTTGAGAAGACAGACAATGTTTTGAGAGTCTAATTAATGTTACAACCTGAAAATGAGCTTAGAAAGAAGTTAATTGTAGATTGTGTCAAAAGTAAACATAGTGAAAACCATGTACACATATTCACGGCAGCAGAAGATATCAGATTATAATGAATATGTATTTACCTTTTAAGGTTACCTGCCTAGTTTTGCCATTTTCCAAAAAGGTGTTTTCTCAAATTCCTGAAGGTCCTGGTTAACAGCTAATCATTGATTGGTGGGAATTAAAATTCTCCTGTTACATTCTGACTTCTGAAATTGAAGTGATTGTTTTACTAGAGAACGACACTTCACTGTGTTGGAGCCACAGAAACACTGTGTTCTTCCTGCTTTTACAGCTGTGTTAGTGATGCTTCTTCTTCTTCCTGGTGACAGATACTAACGCGTTAGTGAAAAATGCTCCATCCATAAAGAGATGATCGGGTACTGATCTTTTTTGTCATCTGCAGAAGGTTTTATTTACGCCCAAAATGTAATTGACTGAAATGCTTGTGGAAAACATAACTATCTTTGCCACACACAAACAGATTCACTCAACGTGTTGTGTTGTGAGTCTGCAGCTGTACATGCAGGCAGGCTGATAAACAAAAAGGAGAAGGAGGTCTGATATCATATAAACTCACTTCAGTTATCACTGAGAGGAACAGGTAACACATACACATTTACGCATTTACGCAGGTCACCCCTCAAAAAAAAGGAGTCAACAGTCACCTGACGTCATAAAAAGTGAGACAACAGAGGAAATAGAATAGAATAATCCTTTAATTATCCCTCAAGGGGAAATTTGGTTGTAACAGCAGAATAATATCTGGTGTGTTGACTTGGCAGGGATGATGAATGAGAAAACTTGAGAAATTAGAAGCACAGTAAGATGCCACCTGATACCTGACTTTTGTGATTTTCTTCACATGCATTTTGCATTTTTATCATTGATGCATGCATCTCTCATCCAGTTAAACGATGCCTCAGCAGCACGGAAATATACAAAATTGCATATTAACTACTGCTTGGTTAAGATAAGTGTGGTTAAATATTTATATTCTGTTTACTAAAACACGAAATTACTAAATTTAAATTAAGTTAATCATATCAGAAGAGTGTTTTTCATTGTGCTTGGAGGTATGGGAAAACGTTTCCCATTGTAGTTTACCACAAGAGAACACAAGCCAGAGCAAAACAACACTGCCCTTACATGCCTTATAACTGTACCAAAACCAGATGTCCACTACTAAATTAATTTGAAAGAAAATGCATATATGCATTATGTGGTGTTATATATGCATGTGTATATATATAACACCACAAATGTCCACA